>NC_084467.1:49938863-50553636 GCF_027409185.1 Cynocephalus volans | reverse complement strand
TCATTTCATGCCTTTCCAAATGAATACAAAAACATCTTCATGAGTTGGGAAGTCAGCCGCATGTCTTCAAATTGCCAAATTCAGTGCTTGACCACAGAGCAGCAGGGAAATAGGGAAGATTAAATAAGGAGTCTCATAAATACTCTCTTCCCAGGGGATGATGCTGACAAGTGATGTTATTTATTTTTATTGTTATCATTAGGCTGGTGGCCTCTTTGAAAGGCAGTGATTTGGAAGACTGGGAAGAAGGGAACATGAGAGCACACTGTGGTCTAGTGTGAGCCAGCCCTAACTCTGCAGTTCTCATCAGGCTCTGGAAAAGATCTGCCTTATAATCACTCTACCACCATTTCCACAAAACACGCATGGGCACAGCCAACCCCTCCTACAGCCTGTGTCTCATTGTACTGCTTCGAGTTAAGAGTATGAGCTCTGGAATCCAACAGCCTGAGTTGCAAACCTATCTATAGGACTTACTAGCTAGGTGAGCTTGGGTAAGTAATTTGTCTCTCTGAGCCTCAGTTTCAGTGTCTGTAAATTAGTAGGATAATTCTGGTAAGTGCATAAAGTTATTATGAGGGTTAAAAAAATCCAAATTTCTTAGACCATAATAATTAAACATGCAATAAGTATTAGCTCTTATTGTCACTGTTGCTAATTTTCCTCCACCTAGGCAGTCCTCTAGAACTTTCCACTCCCATCTGCCACTCCCATCCCAACCTCCAGCCTGTGCAGCTCATCATGAGGGAGCTGAAATACAGCTGCCCCATTTTTTCCATCTACTTCTAGCATTCTTCCAGGCAAGCAGCAGTCTTGCGCAAAGCTGGGCTCAGGCAAGTTGACAGATAGACTCTCGCCAAAGGCTTTTCTTTCTGACCTTCTGAGAGGCCTCGTTTCACCTGACTTTTCTGTGTTCCTGGTGGGCTTCCAGAAACATGGGACCAGACAGCCCTGGCCAGATTTTATAGGAATGGAATGGCTGGATCACACAGTAGGTGTGACTGTTTAAGAAACTGCTAAATTGTTTTCCAAAGTGGTTGCACCATTTCACATTCCTACCAGCACTGCATGAAAGTTCCAGCTCCCCACATTCTCGCCACAATTTTAGCCATTCTAATAGGCATATAGTGGATTTCACTGTGGTTTTTATTTGCATTTCCCTTGTAACTAATGATGTTGTGCATCCTCTGCTCCTCTAACAAACAGACCCTGTCCAGAGCCGCATGATCCTAGAAGAATACAGCTGTCCCACATCCAGGCCACACCATTTGCTTTTGGGGACTTTTCCTCAGATGGTCTGAGAAAGCTGTAAAGTGCCATTATGGACATTACCCAGCTGTAAGGACATGGCATGGTCTGAAGGGGGGCTTTTCTCTGATTATAGCCCAAAGACACGAAGGCCACAGGCTCCCTATCTGTCTTTTCGCAACAGAGTGGAGATCGGGATACAGAACCAGTCGGCCTAGGTGCATTCTAATGAGCCCCAGGGGGAAGAGAACATGTTCTCCTCCCAAGGGTACAGGGTGGCGAGTGGGGTGGGGATGGGGATGGAAAATTCTAGAAGACTGCCTTGGTCAAGGAGAGAAGAAAGAGTGGCTGATTACTAACCCAGGTCCCACTGAAGTAAAATCTTACTTCACAGAGACACCAAGTAAATTCCCTGATTTCTCTGGTGAGATGGGTGTGGGAAACAGACTTACAGCATCAGACTTCTCCCAGTCAGTCAGGCCTCACTCAGTAGAGACAGGTGTTGAATGATGACCCCATTGGATGGAGAAGGAGTGAGAAGAGACCTGGAAAATCCAATCACCTGTACACTTCCCCATGGGAGCAAAGGCAATCCAGCCAAGCAGTCACTAAGCATATACTACGCATCCATTTCTGAACTGGACAGGGTGAGCTGAGAGCAGGCACAGGAAACACAGACCCACTAAGCAAGTCAGCTCCATCCGAGATACAAATCAGTACCACTAAAACAGCTAGAAGCCAAAGGAATAAAATATGTCAGAGCAGCTAGAGAATTTGAGTTGGAAGGAAAAAAGTGAAAACCAGTATTTACTGACTGCCCACTATGTACTATTCTTTAAATAAGGACAAAATAATTTTTATAGATATATTGAGAATAGTGCCTGAAATATAGTAAGCACCACGTAAATGATGGCAGATACTATTATTATTGTTATTTTTTCTGGTATTCTTTTTTGTTTTTTAAAAAAGCTTTATTGAGCTATAATTACCATTCAATAAACTGCACATATTGAAAATGTCTGATTTGATAAGTTTTGACATAGCATACACCAGTGAAGCCATTACCACAATTAAGATAAGCATATGTATCACCCCCAAATCTTTCCTTGTGCTCCTCTGCTGTCCTACTCTCCTGCCCTCACTGTGCCCACTCCTCACCAGGCAACCACTGATCTGCTTTTGGTCGCTATGTATTAGTTTGCATTTCCTAAAATTTTAAACAATGGTACTATCCAGTTCTCTTTTTTGTCTGGCTTCTATCACTCAGCTTAATTATATTATGATTAATTCATGTTGTATCTTATATTAGTAGTTCATTCCCTTTTGTTGTTAGTAGTATACCATGATAACAATATACCAAGAGTTTGTTTGTCTATTCACTGTTGATAGACATCTGGGTTGTTTCCACTTTTGGACTGCAGGCTGAGTATCCCTTATCAGAAATGCTTAGAACAGGGGCCGAGCCCGTGGCGCACTCGGGAGAGTGCGGTGCTGAGAGCGCAGGCGGCGACGCTCCTGCCGCGGGTTCGGGTCCTATATAGGACTGGCCAGTGCACTCACTGGCTGAGTGCCGGCCACGAAAAAGACAAAAAAAAAAAAAAAAAAGAAATGCTTAGAACAGGATGTGTTTTGGATTTCAGATTTCTTTGAACTTTGGAATATTTGCAGAATACTTCCGGTTGATCATCCCTAATCTGAAAATCCTAAATCCAGAATGCTCCAATGAGCATTTCTTTTCAGTTTCGTGTCAGTGCTCAAAAATTTTTGGATTTTGGAACATTTCGAATGTTGGATTTTCGAATTAGGGATATTCCACCTGTACTACAAATAAAGCTGCTATGAACATTCCTATACACATTTTGGTATGCGCATATGCTTTTACAAAAGCAGAGTAACTGGATCACACAGTAGGTGTACGTTGACATGTAATAAACTGCTAAACTGTTTTCCAAAGTGGTCGCCAGCAGTGTCTGAGAGTTACAGTTCCCCACCTCTGAAAACGGTGTATAGTATGTCTCCCTGTGGATTTAATTTGCATTTTCCTAATGACTAACGATGTTGGGCATCTTCTCAGGTGCCTGTGAGTTAAATCTTTCCTTTGGTGAAATGTCTGCTTGAAAGTTTCCCCATGTTTGCCCATATTTTAACTGTGTCTTCTCTCCCTCTCCTCTAAGCTTTTGAGAAAACCTATTCAATTGAAAGGGAAGAGCATGGACTTTGGGCGCAGTTCTCTGAGACAAGAGTCTCCTTCTAGCACACTGTGTGACACACTTAACCACTCTTGGCCTCAGTTTCCTCATTTGTAAAATGGGGACAGTAACAGTGCCTACTTCATAGGACTGCTGAGCTGATTACATGATAGAAAATATTCAGTAAGGTGCCTGGTACACCTTACTTACTGATACTAGCTGGTGGCAGCTGGTATTATTGCCTGTCTCCTCATGATGACTGAGGCTGGGGTGCTATTGCCTGGGACCAGGGGTATTAAACATACTCAGTCCAGCAGAGTGTAAAACTCTCCTGCCTCAGATGCCAGGAGAAACAAGCTACCTGAAGCTTCTTCAATGCCTGGTCTGTCTTTCATTGCTCATCATTAATGCACAGTCTGTCTTTCATGAACTGCATCAACCCTCTCCTTGCCAGACCAATGCCTAGCACAGAGTTTGTTTCAATACAAGAGTGCTTCAAAAAGTTCATAAAAAGATTTGCATTACCTTTTAATCCTATTTTTCCATGAACTTTTTGAAGTATCCTCATATATGCAAGTTTGTGGGGCCCCAGGGCTAGCCTCCATATGGAAAGTGGCCTGAAAATGATGGTTCCCAGAGGGCTGACAACAGTATGTTCTGGTAATTGAAGAGGGAAAGAGGCACTTCAGGAATAGTTCCCAGTGCTTTCATGGGTAGGTGTAACTGTGGTCTTATTGTATCATATAGACTCCTCTCCCACTCCTAACTCTCTCAATGACCTCTGCCAATGTCACCTGCTAAAGGGACCAAGACAGAGAAACTGGTCCCACTTGCTCACTAACTTCTTAGCTGTGACATCCTATTAACAGGAGATCAGCAGGTCAAGGCACATGGCTGTTCTCCCTTCCTGTGGTGTCCTCCCAACGGGCTTGCACCAGCGCCCATCCCACCCAGGCAGCAAGGGAAGTCAGCTGCGTGGTTGTGGACGGAGCAGAGAAAAACAAAGTGGAGAAAAGTGAGGACGGAGCCGAGAACCTGAACCTGCACTGGAAGGTACAGTGTCCCGGTGCGAGCAGGGAACCACGATCCTACAACTATCACTTCCTATAGGAAAACTTCCTTGTCTATGGAAGACTTGAGCCGGCTCTTCTCCAAATTCCCACCTCACTCCAGTCATGCATTCACTATAGCAATTACCGTTTTGTATTGTAGTTATCTCCCTTGTTGTCTGTCTGCCTCAATGCACCTGAGCTCCTTCAAGGCAGGCATGACATTTTATCTTATTTAAGACCCTTAGCATTTAGCCAGGCAAATACAGAAAAATGTTTTCTTAATGAGTAAAGAATTGATAGATGTTTTTTGAAAAATAAACTTTTAATTTTAGAGTAGTTTTAGAATATAGAAAAGCTGTGAATAGTGGAGTTCTTATCTGCCCCACACCCAGTTTAGTTTCCCTATCATTAATATGCTAAGTACATATGTCACAATTAATGCACGATGTTGATCTGTTACCCACACATTACTGAGATTTCATTAGTTTTTACCACATGTCCTTTTTCTGTCCCCAGATCCCATTCAGGATACCACATTTAGTTGTCATGGCTCCTCTGGGCTGTGATAGTTCCTCAGACTTCCCTTGTTTTTTGATGACCCCGACAGTTTTGAGTACTGGTCAGGTATTTTGTAACACGTCCCACAACTGTGATTTGTCTGATGTTTTTATGATGATTAGACTGCAGTTATACATACTGTCAATATGACTTATCGCTGCTGATGCTGACCTTGATCACCTCGCCGTGGTAGTGAGATTTCTCCAATCTAAAATTACTCTTTTCCTTTCTCTCTATACTGTACTTTTTGGAAGAAAGCCTGCACTTGAGGAGTGGGAAGTTATGTTCCACATCCTTGATGGTGGAACATCTGCATAAATTATTTGGAATTCTTCTGTAATGGGAGATTTGTCTCTTCTGTTCATTCATTTATTTATTCAGTCATTTAATAATATCAATATGAACTCACAGATATTTACATTATACTTTGGTTTATAATCCAATAATCCCTTATTTTACTGCCTAAGTTGTTCCTGTTTTGGCCACTGGGAGTTCCCTCAGTTGCCTCTCTCTGATATACTTTCATCTTTTCTTTTTTTTTTTTTTTTTAATTTGAGCCCTTCCTTACTTTCTAGCATCACAAGATGCTTCAGGTTCATCTTGTATATTTCTTGCCCACTTTGAATCAACCATTTCTCCAAGGAGTCCTGGTTCTTTTTATTGGATAATGGTATTAGAAACCAATATCTGGGCACTAGGTGTATTTGTAACAACTAGCTACTGGAGTGTCCTTGCTTCTAGGTTTACTCAGCTGAAAGAGCTAGGATATATATGTACATTTACTAACTTATTTTGATATGCACACATACCCATAATTTTTATATATATCCATCTGTATCTATGTTAGGCTACATATGAATTCATACTAATGTCTGTAATTCTAATCCATTATTGCATGGATCATTCTAGCCTTAAGGAATCATTTTTAATAACAACACCATATTTGGTATTTTGTGCCAGGTACAGTGCCAAGCTGTTTACACAGATTACCTAATTGAATCCTGAACACAACTTTATGGTAAATACTACTGCCCACATTTATCAGATGAAGAAGCTGAGGCATGGAAAGATGAAGTATCTCAGCCAAATTCACACAGTAAGTGGTGGGGCAGGGCCAGCACATGAGCCTATGTCTCTGAGACTCCACGTCCACTCAGTGATAGAGAACCACTATCTCCAAATTCACCCAGGCAGGAGTGAGAAAACTTCAGCTCTGAGAGATTTATGATGGAGATGTACGTATTTCCCAGCTCTTATCAGGCATTGTTCTGCTCAAATCTTACCTCTTCAATACTCCTCCCCACCCCTACCCCACATCTGACATGCGAACTGGAAGACAAGTTGCCAAGTTACGACCCAACTTGACAGCCCAAGAAAAGGGGTGCTGGAGCAATGGCAAGGATGGGCTCCCTCTGACCCCATGACTTTTCAACCCCTGGCTAACCTCTGCTGTGTATTATCTTGGGTTTTGGTGACTTGTAGTAATTAACTCTGAACAAGCAGCTCTGCTTTCATGGAGTTAAAAAAAGAACATCTTTTTTTTTTCCTTGTTAATTAAATCACCCACAAGGAAGATAAATTTGCAGCCCACACTTGTATTTTCTAAAATATCAAAGGCCTGATTAGTACGTCTTATGTTTAACCTCAGGCCTTTTCTCTTGATTCCTGGAAATAACAGGAACTTGAAGGCAGAGAGCTTCTAAGTATTTACCAATACTCAATTACTTGGTCATTCATTCTTTCTTTCATTCTTTCATTCATTCATTCTTTTTGGGTGACCGAGAAAGAGACAATCGGGATCATGAACAAAATGTTCCTGGGAATTGTATCTGAATTAACCCCCTGAATTGGAAACATGAGAAGTGAGCAGAGAGGAAAAAAGAGAATCCTTTAGATCATGTTGAAAACTTCTTTTTGAAAAACCCACAGCTCCCTTTGGTCCCTGTGTTCTGTTTGGTGAATTTTTCCTGACAGTTGGTGGTTTTACGTGCCAGAACCACAACAAAGGGGGTCCTTGAGTTTCCCTGGGAGTGTTTCCTCAGACATGCACCTCTCCTAGACCTCACAAAGGTGCCATTGTTGCTGGCCTGCTGGGCTCCCAGCACCTGAGCGAGATCAAAGGCACTTTGCAATGCCAGCATGACCATAGTCTCGCCCTCATGACATAACATTAAAGCTGATGATTAATCCCCTTGGCCCAGAAGGTCCCTTCCCACTCTTGAGTACAAAGCGGGGTGGGGGTAGGGACTTTATATCCAGTACAACACAACCATAATAAAATGGCATTTTATGGCCCTCATTCATTGTAACCAACTGCAGCTGCCCATCAAACTCGTTAAAGCCCAAACAGTTGCTTCATGTCAGCCGTTTCTATCACTAGGAAAGTTTAATAAGAATCCCCACCATTTCTGAGTGTCTACTTTGAGGTAGCTACATACATACACAATGCATGTTGTCCAACAACCCTGTGAGACTGGCATCATTACCCCCAATATGATGGATGAAGAAACCGAGACTCAGAGAAGTTAAGTGGCTCACTCTGGTCCTAGGGCCAAAAAGTTCACGAGCAGATGTTCAAACCTGCATCTGGAGTACTCGAGAGCCCATGCTTTTTCCCCATTCCTCTATGAGCACATTATAATCATGCACAATACAGTGAGGCATGAGGAAAATGAGCTTTGGAATCAGAGCAAGGTTTGAATTCTCAGCTCCACAACTTAATATTTTTGTGAGCCTGGGAAAATTGCTGGACTTTTCTATACCTCAGTTTCCTAATTTGTAAAAATGAATATGGTAGGAAAAGTAGTATTATCCCCATTAAGAGACAATAAGACCAAGAAGCAGGACATCACAGAGTCACTCATGTTCATTTAGATTTGCTTCTGCCCAGAAACTGGGAATTGAGTTGGGTAAAAATGCCTGAAATTCAGATTTCACAGAAGAAGCCAAATGAGAGTTGTCCCTTTGAAAACAGGAGATGATTTAAATGAGTTTAAATCAGTGTTTGGTGAAATCAGGCTAACGAGTATAGACTCATGCCAAGGGAAATAAGGGCCCACGCCCTGTGTGGGCAGTTCCTGCTTCTAGAGAGGCCTTAGGCTTCTATGGATGTCTCCCTCAGGGACAGCTAAGCCTTACCACAGGGCTGCCAGAGGGGCAGAAATATTTTTAAACTTAGTTAAAGAAGATCCATATAAGACTCTGCCTTGAGCCCAGAGAAACAAATAAAAGGAAATCTACTCCCTTAAAGTCCAGTCCAAATGTCACCTCAGATTTCTCTAGCCCTGGTCCTCTCCCAGGCAGTCACAGTCCCCTTTCTGCTCAACATCAGCAGCATTAGGAAGCAAGAGCTAACTTTGTGAAGTGCTCCCCATATGTGAAGCACTTTGTATTACCTCATTTAATCCTCACACTTGGAGACAGGTACAAAAACTCTCCACATTTTGCAGATGAGAAATCTGAGGCCTTGTCCAAGGGCCCATATTTAGTAAGTGGAGGAAGTGGGACTGGAAACCAATTGGACTGGCTCCACCATCTCTACGAAATGATGTGCCACATGGGAAACCACCTTGCACAGTGCCTGGCACATCACAGATGCTCAGGATCATGAATTCAGGCTGAATGTATATTTTGGGGCCACATATTGCATTATAGTATCTGTTATGTCTCTATCTCACCAATGGGGGGGGGGGGCTAAGGCATCTTTATGTCCCCAGGGTTTAGCACAGCCTGACACAAGAGCGGGGATCAGTAAGTAAGTCAATATATCAATATTTACTCAACCAAAATACTTAACAGTATAAAAGGTTCAGTGGTCCCTACAGTTCCTAAGCAGTTTCACATGGCACACGATTTCCTCCCTAGTTGCAGTGATTCTGCCCTGGGATATATCCTACTCTAATCTCTGCTCATCTCCCTGCTCCTCCCCCATCCTTCTCTCTATTTTACTTGTCTGGGAAAAATCCAAGGAGTCGTCCATCTAAGTTTAACAGAGCAATAACTTTTAAATAAAAATATGGTAGAAATAGGTACTTATCAAAATGGAATGCTTTCAGACTCATGCATTTAAAGAAGATATAAATTTTAGGGCAGGCACTAAATTTTAACTGCAATCTTGGAGAAAGCCTTTCCACTAATTCATGGAGAAAAATTAACAAAGTGAAAATTGCTTATCAGTGTTCTTTTGAAGTCATGATATGCAGCCTAATTCTATAGATCATCAGGACACTCCCAGGAAGATGGATTTATATTGACTTAGAGAGAGTTCAGCAGCCAAGGAAAACAGACACCCCTTTGCAGAGAAGACCTGGCTACCCATTAGGGACAGATCAGGCTAGAGGAGCAGAGGCTTTGCCATCTTGGGATCCAATTTCACTCCTCATGCCTGGGCTCCCTGACAGGATGACATCAAAGGCAGACACAGCCCTTTTCACGTGTGTGTGGTTTTTTTTTTTTTTTTTTTAAAGAATTTGGCTGTTGGAAAAAGATATGGCCAGTCTACGCAAGGACTCTAGAAGGAGGGCTGGGCTTCTGGATGGACCAAGCACAGAGGGCAAGAAGGGAGGAGAGGGACGAAGTGAAGCCAGCAGCTGCCTCCCACTGTGTCCGGTGGCCTTGCCTTTGTGCCTGGCAGACTCACCCCCATGTGACAAGAAGACGTTCCACAAATGACAGCCAGCCGTGACGTCACTGGCTGTCCCTCACAGATGAGGCCGTGCCCCTTCACATCTGCTCCAATCACTCCTGTGAGAAAGGAAAATGAAATAAAATCCTCTTTAAAAAAAGAGAAAAGAAAGAAAGAAAGCTGAAAACAATCATAAAACACTCTACTTTTAAATAGCCAAACAACACTGAGGAAAAGTCCCATGTGTAGGCTAGTCTCAAATAGAAACCAAAAGAGCATACTTGCCTGCCATGGGAAAACTAGGAAGCTTGTTCTGTTTTTGCTTTACTCTGGGTCCATGTACAGCATCCAACGTTGTAATATCAGTGACGGTAATTATTATACTAAGAGCAGCAGCTCTCAGTATTTTGTGCTCATTACATACCAGACACCATGCTGTATATATACATGTACAGTCTCATTTGATACTAACACTGTCAAGTAGGTATTACTAAAACATCAAACATTAGAGGACAACCTAAGGTCTGCAGAAGTTAAGTGACTTGCCCAAGGTCACACTGCTAGCAAGGAGCACACATTAGAGGACAACCTAAGGTCTGCAGAAGTTAAGTGACTTGCCCAAGGTCACACTGCTAGCAAGGAGCAGGACCAAATGGAATTGGTTTAACATATCACATTTCAATCTCAAAGAATGCAAAAGCAAAGGACTTGTCTGTGATAAATCTTTATGGCATCTCTAGGTCACCATTCTTAACTATCACTTCTCACAGAACTCCAAGCATAAAGAAGAGTGTGACTGACAGTGACTTCCTGTCAAAAGAATGCCACATGGTAGAGTTTCTCATAAATGGCAGAGTCTCAGGCATCTTACCCACACAGATTGTATTTCTTGCTACTTGCTGGACAAGTGAAGTTACAAATGTGATGAGGGAACTAGACAGATGGTTTCGAACTGGAATTGCGCTTCATTTATTCAAATATCCAACAAACACATTCTATGCACAAAATGATATAGTGGGTGTGGTATGAGAGCCTCAAACCTGCATAATGACAACAGGAAGCAGGAGGTGATAAGTGCTGGGGCAGGGCACAGACAGAGGCTGGGCTGCAGGAGACTGCAGCATCTGCTGGCCCCACCAGCTCCACTGCCATGCCACTCCTGCTCTCAATCTCTAACACTGGATGCTCTTTCCCACCTCAAGACCTGAGTGTCTGCTCTTCCCTCTGCCTGGAATGCCATTCCCCAACCCTCTGCCAGGCTAATTCCTATTTATTCCTAACTCACAGTCATTTCCTCAGAAAGGGCTTCCCTGATCTTCTAGGAAAGACGGAGTCTCCCTTTTAAATGATCTGAGGCATTGGACTTCCATAGCGAAGAAGACATTGGTAATTTTAAAACACCATACACTGTCTGCCTCCCCTTCTGTGATAGAAGCTGCAGGAAGCTGGCACTGCCTTACCCCCAGGCTTAGCAGCCCAGTACCTTCCACAAGTGCTAGCTCAGGCTATGAATGCTTGAGGGATGCCAGGATACAGAAGACAAGCTCCTGCTCTCAGGGTGTTCACAGTCTGCTGCGAGGGAGAAAGGATCCTAAATGGAGCATTTTAATGCAGGAAGATCAGTATATGACAGGAGGAAACACCGTGGCCGAGGGGACAGCTAACCCGCCTGAAGGGGCTCAGGGAAGTTTCCCAAGGAGTTCAGTCTATACTGAGTTCTGCAAGAGTTAGCCAGGTAAATGACAGGGAGTGTCTCACCAGGCCAAAAATCCCCAAATGGTGAAGACACTGGCTGCTCAGTGTGCAGGCTTTTCTAGAAAGTGTGATCTACGGGACCACAGGGAGGCCTATTTATAGCTTTCTAGGATTTTCCATAGCTTTTTTCAAATTCTGTTTTCTGGGGCGCAGCAACTTGTGAACCTATACTATTGTTCCGAAGCCCAGCGGCACAGGCTAGTGAGACTCTTCCAAACTTTCTGTGTTGGTTATCACAGAAGTTAGTTCCCAGCAATCAGGCAGTTGAGGTCTGGGACTGAAGCCTGCATGAGTCCTGTGCCTGTGCATTTTCAGATCAAGTCCCCTGCTCTGCTCAGTATGGTGGGGCTGCCCCTGCAGACGCAGTTTCTAGACTCCAAGTTGGCCAAGGTTGGCCCTGCTGGGAGATCTGAGGGCTGGAGTAAAGGGGAAGCCAGAACATATCTCCTCCTCTTCCCGGTCTCAGGTGGAGTCTACAGTAATGACCACTTCTCCTCTGTGACTTCAACTCTGTTGACAGGGCTCCCCTGGCTCCCATATCTGCTGCTGTCCACCAACCTTGGAGTACAGTAACACCACCTCTTTTCTTTGTCCCTCCAGCCAGGGGGTGATGGTAACTTCCATTTTGTTGACCTCTGGCTTGCTTCATAGGGAATGTAGCTGTTCTCAGCTGCTTGTCATCTAGGTCACCATTTTTATGCATTAAATTCCCTCTTTTTAAAACATGTAGACTGGTTTATGTTTTCCTGGGTGGACCCTGAGTGATACAGTTCCCCATTCAAGGCCCAAAGGTTTTTGCACAGGAATAAACCCTAGATATGAGCTAATTCTAGCTGAGCTCTTCTTGCATGCTCTCTCTCTAGAGACATGCCTCATTTTATTCTTACAACAACCTCATGCGATTGGTACTGTTATTATTCTCATTTTACAGAAAAGAAAACTGGAGCTTAGAAATGAGAAGTAACTTCATCAGGGTCACGCAGCTTGCAAGTTATAGGGCTGAGATTCACATTCAGGTAATCTGATTCCAAAATGCTGGTTCTTAACCACTAAGACTTTCCTCCAAGATAACCTAATAACCAGGCAGTCAATGTTTATTTATCTGTACATCTCAAAATATTAGGGACTTAAAGATATTGACCTTGAGATCCTTGACAGAACAGGGGCTGGTGACTGGTGATCAACAATGTTATTAGAACCTGAAAACTAGTGTGTTATAAGGAGAAAAGAATGTAATTTGGAGACAGAAAGATCTTCTATAAAATGAAGAAAATAATATCATCATATGGTTGCTCCAATATTGAGGAACTATTTAGAAACAGATGTTTGATTAATGGTAGCCACAGCGCCATCACCATCACCACCACCACCATCATCTGAACTCTCTCTCCAGAGACAATTCCTCCCTTTCTAGCAAACATACCCAACATCTAAGATAGGCTAGGTACCATGCTAAGCTCTTTAAATATTCTCTCAATCTTTACAACATCCATAAAAGGTAAATATTCTTTTCTCCCTTCAATAGATGCAGAAGCAAAGGATCCAAGAGTTCAGGTAACTTGCCCAAGATCACAGAGATCGATCTAAGAATCAGTGCCAGAGTTTGATCTTTGTTCCATCTGATTCCATAACCCATGTTCTTTCTATACTTCCTCACTGAATGATGTTATTATTGTCTTATATACAGGAAATGTACTTGGAGGTGTCAGTTCACCATGGATCACAGTGAGAGCCATGGGCTGAGTTAGAAAATCCAAGTTTTATTTCCAATTCTTCCACAAATGACCTAAAAGTTTGAACTTGTTCCCTCATCTCCACAATGAGAGAACTGAATTGCAAGTGGAGGTCCTTCTTCAGCCAACAATGCACACAGTGCTTCTTCTGAAGTACCAGTAAAGTGTCTCCCTGCTTAGAAACACGAGGGCAAAAAAGTCCCTCCTGAGATCCCACAATCTCAAGTCCTGAGGAAAATGAGATAACCACCAGCTTGCATAGCACTGGCAAGAGGTAGGTCCTGCCCACTGTCCCCTCAAGAGAGGGTCTCTGCACTCTGCCAAATGCCCACACCTAATTTGGCAGAAGTGCAGAGCTGTGGCTCACTGTGGGAACACAGGGACCAGAGAGCTGGCAGATCTCATTTTCCCTTTGTCCACACAGAGCTTGGAGGGGCTATCCCTGAGAAAAGAGGCCCAAAGATAAGCACGGAAAAGCAAGAAAAGGCAGGAGGAGCTTTCTCCTTTGTGAATAAACATATTTCACAATCTGCAGAGGAGTCACAGGCTGCACATGTACATCAGGAAACAACTCACAAGATGAGACGTTGACACATGTGGCCCTCAGTGCTGCTGGGGCCCTTTATGGGACTGAACCATGTCAGTTTTTTCTGCATGCCTCAGAATATTCTAGGGGAAAAATTAGCAGCTGAAGAAATAGGCACCGGAAAAAAAAAAAAAAAGGAAGATAATTGTTTTCCTTGAAACTTGCACAATGCTCAGCTGATGGTAGTTGCTCAATAAATTTTTCTGGAATGAAAAAACAAATAGTAGAAAAACAACTTACTGATTCAATGAATCAACTCAAGGCCTCTTATTTAATGACTCCCACTCCTGAACATACACATACTCATATAGTTCAAATCAAGCAATATGTATAAAAACAAAATTAAAAAGGTAAATTTAAGACTTCATGAACAGCTCTCTTATTTACTCTTATGTGCTGTCTTCCTCCCACTCTCCCATCCATCATCCATTTACTGAGTACCTACTATATTTATATAAAAGAATAAAGAGACTTTGCAAATGTTATGATTAATAGTATGTTATCCTGTAATTTATCAAGCCACAGCTGCTTTGAAAACTTTAAAGGGTTATATAGAAGAAAAACATCCCAAGTTCTAGCATTTGTGTTATAATTATCTCCCACTTTATAGCTATATAAAGTATTTTACAGTTTGCGAAGCATCCTCAAACACTACCATTCATTTAATCTTAGGAAAATCCTGTGATATGTGTATTTTATTTACAGTTCACAGTTGAAGAAAATGAATTGCAGAGAGGTGAAGTAATTTAGTCAAGTTTACTTAGCTACTTAGAGGCAGAAGTAGGGCTCAAACTAGGACTTTCAGCCACCTAGTCTCATGTTGGCATCTTGAAAAAGATTCTCTTGAAGCAACAACCTCAGATAGCTTCTCTGAAGGAGAAAAAAAGGATGAGAAGGGTTTCGAACATTACTTAAGACTGTATCAACCTGAGATTTGATTCAGCCACTTGAAGGAATGAACTGATTGATAAATTCGAACAAATGAGTTGCTTGACTAAGCTGGCTGAGAGGTTTTTGTAGTCTTTCAGGAGAAGGATCTCCAGAGATCACCACCAGCCTCATGTATGCAAAGTTGGTGTGAACTGTAAGCTTCTGGAAAGGCAAGAGTCATACTAAAGGCATTTTTTCTGCAAAGGACATAATACTCTACACAATTATTTTAGCTAATGTTCATTTAAGCTATACAGAAATAATATATTGGACTGGCATTATAGTGCAGTGCTTAAAAACAATAACTCATTCATCAAGTGACTTTGGTTAAGTTTCTTATCTTTATGCATCAATTTCCAGATTGGTACAATCTGAATAATAGTATCTTCCTCATAAGATTGTTATAAGGATTAAATATTTTAATATATGTAAAGTGCTTAGTTAGACCAGTGCTGTCCAATAGAACGTTCTGTGATGATGGAAATGTTCTGTATTTACACTGTTTAATACAGTAGTCACCAGACACATATGGCAACTGAGCACTTGAAATGTGGCTAGTACAACTGAAGACTGAATTTCTTATTTCAATTAGTTTAAATTTCAACATCCACATATAACTAGTGGATACTGTACTGGATGGTGCAGATTAAAACATGCCTAGCACCATAGGAATGTTTGCTGTCTATTATTTTTGTTACTGTTATTGCTGCTGCTATTGTTCTTGCTTTTATTTTGTCCTATTTATTTTCTCAAACTTAGGCTTAAATCCCACTTACATGACTTTGGGCAAATGCCTTGATTTCTTACGTCAATCTCTACATCTGAAGAATGTGGATAATAATACTTACCTACAAAATTGCTATGGGGATTAAGTGAGATGGACACAGAACCCAGAAGTACTCAACACATGGGAGCTGTTCCATTCAGGACCTACAGAAGTACTCACATAAGCAGGGCTCCACGTGGGGCCCTTTCTACTCATTCCTGACTGTGCGTTGCCCGTCCACGCCTCTGAGCATTTGCTCATGCTGCACCCTCTGCCAAGAACATTGTTTCCACCAATACACCTCATCCCCTGACAATCTGGCTGGGGAGCATGGACTCCATTTCGAAGACATACCTGTAGCATCAGAGCCTTTCCTGACCACATCCCCCCTCATCCCTCAAGTATCCCATTCAGTCACAACGACCAAGCCTCCTTCCTTTGTACCCCACCTTCTGGCACTGCACAGATTCTACCATTATATCTGTTGTTAATCTGTGTGCACACCTGTTTCCCTCTACTAGATTGTGAACAAACTGAGGCCAGAGCAAGTCTTGACACTGCAGTGGCTCACTGATTTTTGTTGCTGTTGTTGAATGAATAAATGAACGAATGCGTGAGCCACAAAATATACACTAGTAAAGCACAAGACGTTTTCTAGATAATGGCAGCACACTTAATCATGGACAAATGCATGAATAAATGCTCTGTGTCTTAAATATGATTAAAGAGAAAAATACTGAAGAGTTCTGAGTGACAACTGATGGGTAACAATAAAATTACTGAAGCCTCACAACGCACCTTGGTTAACCTGTCAAAAATCATTACTAAAGAGTAAAGGTCCTAAGATCCTTGATTATTGAGAGTGCCTTGTGCTTGACACTTTGCAAACATGGTCATATTCAATTCAAACAATGAGCTTGTGAGGTGGTTATTATCACACTGTTTTACAAATTGGGAACATGAGACTGATGTTTTTCAAGTAACTTGTTCAAGGTCCCTCACTGCTACGGTGCGGGGGCTGAGGATGTATGAGACCCAGATCTACCCAACTCTAACTCTGCCTTACCATACACTATCTCATGCAGGCTGCAAAACTAGCTCTTTTCTTTCCAACTTCTAAGTATTCCCAGACAGCATAGATGAACTCAGATCTCTTTCAGACTTATTGTCCTAATGCCACTAAAGCAAGCCCAAAGGGTTAACCTCAAGCCTAACAAGTGAAAAGGAGCAAAACAGCTGAAAAGATTTCTGTGATCCTAGTGTTGGATGACGTATCACCTCGACTTTGAAAGAAATGTGGTCTAGAATTCACCCAACCTAAATACTAAAGCAGGTTTACTTTTTGAAAAATCCTATGTTATAAGACTATAAAGAAATTTTACACACCTTGACACTGCCACGGTCCCTCCTCCCCACCCTCCCACCCTCCACAGAGATCACAGGCAAGGTCTTTGTCTAAATTAAATGTAGACAGACATTTACTCGATATTTAAACTAGTTAGAGCACAATGATTTAAAGCGAGGGCTCTGGGATTAGAATGCTTGGTTTCAAGTCTGGCAAGTTGGTCAAACCATTTAACCTTCCTGTGCCTCAGTTTCCTCGTTTATAAAATTAGAATGATGATATTATGTGGCTTATAGGGCTACTGTGAAGATTAAGAGAGTAGAACAATGCCTGGGGCATAGTTTACTGAATATAGTTTTGCCATTATTGTTGTTACTAATGACAACTTGCAGTCTCCAGTGTTAATAAAAGGGCTTGGCATGATAGTTCATGTGCTTGCTTTCAGCATGGTGCGTGCTCTGCCAGAGTTATTTAGTTTACTTAGACTGACTGAACATCTGTTTTCTGTCCTTGAATATACAACTGATGACAGAATAATGGAGGGGCCTGGGGAATAAGGAAAATGAGGTGCCAGGTAATTAGGCACCACCTAGGCTAACAATTTAAACATTGTTGAGAATAAACCAAAAGCTCTCTATACCCTAAAAGCCAAAATCACAGGTAGCACTATTCACAGTGCAATTCAACTTGCAACGGCATTCATCATTTCTGTTTTAATGCTACACTCTTCCATGATTTGCACCAATCAGAAACCAAACCAAGAGCATGAGGGAAAAAGGGGTGAGAACAAAGAAAAGACCTTCAGATGACTGGGTCTCAATCCTCTGTTCCTCTTTTCTACCTAGAAAGGTCAAATCTCAAAGGTAGGCTAATATATAATGGCTTGGAAATCTGAGACTTAGAGAGCACTAGCAAAATCCACAGTAAAGATGAAGCAAAAACTTGATTTCAGAAATTCCTTTCTTCCAGTCCTCAGCACAGCCTCTGGATTACTTGGACATTGTCATCTATGACTTCATAAAAGACAATTTTTCACTCATAGGCATTAGGCACTATAATGTGTCAGGTTGAAATCCAATTCAAACAGCCAAGTGAACTCACAAAAATTACTTTGTAAAATAAAGAAACCAAAATTAAGAGAACTGGTTAAGTACCACGAATGTATCTTATGGAATAAATCCTTAAATAGATGTACAACTGTGATTCTAAATCACCTAGTTACCTTCTTATATTTTATAAATTAATTAATTCAACAGCTATTTATAGATCCCCAATTATAAATCAGGCATTGTGTTAGGTACTAAAAATAAGATGAAAGTCATTTCCTTTTATTGTACAAGATTTTAGTCTACTCGGGGCAGAAAGACAGAGACAGGCAGACATTTATAAGACAGTATGGGTACAACCAGATCCGAATATGTCTACTGGAAGTGTGGAACCCAAGCCCCTGACCTGGCTTGAATGTTTGGGAGAGGCCTCCACAAGTAGTTGAGTCAGTCAGCAAGAAAGGTAGGCAGGGAGAGAAAGGCATTTCAGACAAAAGAAATAGTAAAACAAAGACACAGGAGAGAGAAAGAGCAAGACTGCTGGCTAACACAGTCTGAAGGAGACAAAACTTCATATTCTGGAGAACTTGGTTGCGTAAAGCCCTGAGTCTAAAGACACACAGGTCTATATTTGATTTCCAGCTTCGCCACCAGTGTGCTACACAACCTTTCATAAGCTTTTCTCAGCTGTAAGGTGGGAAGAATGGCATCTACTTTTCTGGGTCATTATTCCCAGTGTTAGCACTTGATGGGATTCAGGATCTTCTACCCTCACGTAGAGCATATTGAATATTTTAAGCTGAAGATATCTGAGAAAACCACTAAAGCAGGAAGGTCACTCTCACCTTCCTCTACCCTTCCTCCCTAAAGCAGGTCATAAAACTTAGGAAGGATTTCCTGACCTGCCCGTGATGCAGGTCATAAGATCCTCATGTGAGAGGTGCCCATATTCTTATCTCTGAAGACAAAGGGTCACAGAGAAGAAACTGAACAAACAGGCCTTGCTAAGGATCCCCCAATTCATAACCATTAGATCATGCCCTTTATGCTCTACAATATTTCTCCACGACTGTCCACTCTTCATCAAACCTAGCATGAAAATACTTCTGCTTAACTGTTTCTTAGGGTCTTCATTTCCTTCTGAAGGCTCTTGTGTCACATAAAATATAAAATAAATTTGTACACTTTCTCTTATTCATATATGAGTATCTTTTGTTAAAAGGGCCTCAGCTATGAGCCTAAGTTGGATGGAGGAAGATATTTTCCTCCCCTACATGCTGTAAGGCCAGCGTCCCGGCAACTTCCCCAACCCCTCCAAGCCCCAGGCAAACTGGAACAGTTGGTCATTCTACACACAAGGCAAGTAGCTTTGTGCCTGGGATTTAGGAACTGCTCAATACATGCTAGTCTCCAGTTTCTCCTGGAGGAAAGCAGGACTAGATTTCCTTCAGCAAACTTTTCTTGCCACTAGATGAATGGTCTCATTTATAAAAGTATCTGAAGGCTTCTCAGAGGTGGAGAAGGAAACTAGCAGCCCAGGCAATCCCCTAAAAGACAAAGAAGGGACCAGTGAGACCCTTCAGAACGACACCAGGAGGGAGATGGGAAGAGGTAGGACAGGCTCTTTAAGACATTTGAACTAAAAGAAGAGGCCTGAAATTTCAGAGGAAAAGCTTTTAATTAGCAGGCTAGCTCTCCTCTTTCCCAACCTCTCATGCCAAACTCAGCACCTCCTCCCCCGGTATGAGTTTCGATTCCATCAAAAATTTCCAGAGGTTTTGTTGGGGTTAGTTGAACATTGACAGATTCTTCAAAGCTTGGAATTCACTCTGAGAGCCAGAACCAAGCCAAGTTTCTATAAGGCTAGGATTTCCCCTGAGGAGGGTCACTGGGCTCCACTCCACCTAGACTGATTAATCTAACCTTGCCCCAAGCTTCAGACAATAAGGAGACCAAAAAGAAAAATAGTTCCTGAAGCTGGATCCTGATTCTACTCCTTCCCTGGCCCCCACCACTGCCAGGAGACTGGGGATAGAAGTGTAAGGGACCTCCACCACCTAAAAAGAATCAGGCCAGAGAGCTCAGAGAATTAAGTGACATGCACAGCAGCTAGAGAGAAAACACAACAAACAAAACAAAAACCTGAGCAGGATAATAAAAGACCCAGGGTTGTAACACAATAAATGGGGCTGAAATAGTTTCAAAGAGAAAAAAGGCTTAGGTAAATAAATACTGTGGAAGATAAGAGCAAAAATGAGTTATGGAAAATCCCACAAGAAATACACTGACATTTTTCAAAAACTGCAGTTGAGGGCCGGCCCGTGGCTCACTTGGGAGAGTGTGGTGCTGATAACACCAAAGCCACGGGTTCAGATCCCATATAGGGATGGCTGGTTAGCTCATTGGGAGAGCGTGGTGCTGACAACACCAAGTCAAGGGTTAAGATCCCCTTACCGGTCATCTTTTAAAAAAAAAAAAAAAAACTGCAGTTGAAACATCTCTGCTTCAGCAGAGATCAAGATTCAGGCCTCCCTGTCCACCTCTGCACCTGCCCTGGCTGCCCACCTTCTCAGGACAGAAGCCCAGGCCAGGCTTTGCTCTCCTTGCTTGCTTTGTACCCATCCTAAGTTCCATGGGCAATGGGTACCAGCTGAAAAGGGCTTCGAGGCAGACAGTTCCAGACACCACCACTTACTCACATGACCTCAGGCAAATGCGCCCAGTTCCTTGAGCCTCTGACATCTCCTCTGTAAAGAGGAAATGATTTCTTGAGCACGAATCCTCATCAGGCACTGTAGTCAGAACTGTGGGGGAAAAATACTTGTCCTTAAAGAGCTTATGATCTCCAAGGGAGCCAAGGACTCTGATACACACACACGGCACAGGCAGACTGTAACGGCTTCAACACAAGTACAAACAAGTCTTCTAGCAGGAGAAAATCTTTTCTACTGTGAGGGTCCAAGAAGGCTTCTTTACTGATGCACTCTTTCATTTGACCCTATGATTAGAGAGATCTCTTCCACCCTGGCTGTAGCCACCAACTCCTCATCCTGCTGCAGAAAAGCCTTAGCTCTTCTTTACATCATCACCACCATCATCACTGTCAACATCACCATTATCAATAGCCAGTTTTACTTGTACAGTATTTACCTGTGTCAGGCACTGTTCTTAGTGCTTTATGTAAATTAGATTATTTAATCCTCACAACTGCTCTTATGATGCCCATTTTGGAGATGAAAAACTTAGACCTAGCAGGTTAAGTAACTGACCCTGATCACAAAGAGAGTAGTTGATGGCATGGAATATGAACTCAGGGTAGTCTGACCCCAGAAATGATGTTTTCCAACCATTAGGCTGGTGGAATGGTGTTGTATATACTCTTGCACGTGTTTTTTTGGTACATACCACCACTTCTGTTGGATATATGTTGCATACCCATATAATTTTTCACTCTCCCTCTGCTTTCTCTTCTCAATTCTGTATTTCAAAGGAAAGAATTTTTAAATGATTATAAAAGTAACATGCAATCCACCATCTCAAAGCACCTCTAGGCAAATCCAGAATGTATCCAAGTCAGTGCTGTTTCCCTGTGAGCTCTTTGGAGCGACCACTCCCCAGGCCTCCTTCAGCATGGGCCAGAGGCAGCAACTGGATGTAAGATGCAGCAGCTACCACTGGCCAGGACTTCCAACTCTGTGTTGGCCCAGCAGCTCCTGCTGTGCTGTCAGTGGGCACTGTCCCCTAAAGTTAGCTGGTCCTTTTCATCATTCACATCCTCCCACCATCCTGCTGTCTGCCTGACATCCTACAGCCTAAATTCTGGCAGACTAGCAGGTGTTCTTTCCTTCTAAGAGGGCTGTGCAGCCCAAGCAGAGATGAAAGGGGCTCAGAGTCCCTAGTTATATATACAAGAAAAACTTCCTGCATTAAAATTCTACGAAGAAAGCAATAACTGATTATCTAATTTCAGCAGAGGAGGTTGGAATTCTACTTAACACATTGTTTAAGGGAAGCCCACTGTTAAAACACCAAAAGGCAAAATACATTGGTACTGTGCACTGAAAAAGAGGATTTTGAACATAATTTCTCTCTTGATGACTCTTGTTTATCAGTATAGCAACGTGGGAGTAGAAACTAACATTTATTAAGCACTTAATACAAGCCAACAAGAGTGTTGAGTTAGGAGTTGCTCCTTTGGGCACTGACAGATCCTGACTTCATTCACTCCTATTGCACTGTTCTCTAATTGCCTATGAAGCCCCTCATTGCCTCCTCCCCACTTCTCATGGCCAGCATATGTCATGCTCATGTCTGCATTCCCAGTGCTTAGCACAGGGTTGCACGGTGCCAGTGTCCAGTAACTTTTATTCCCTTTGATATTTTTAATAAACTTTATCAATGAAGTATAACCTGCATTAAGAGGCTGTGAATTGTAAGTATACAGTTTAGTGAATTCTCACAAAGTAAATACACCTATCCAGATCATGCTCTTTTCCAAACACTGTGTCCCACCAAAGATAACCACTATACAGAAGTCTAGATCATAGAATTTCTCTGATTACTAATTTTTAAGCCATTCCATGTTTTCTTTGTGCCAGCTTCTGTCACCCATGTTTGTGAGATTCAACCATGCTGCTGCATGCAGCAATCTTCCACTGCATGAATACACCAAACGTTTATTTATTCATTCTTCTATCGATGAGGGTATGGGGGTTTGTTTGCAGTTTTAGCTGTTACAAATAATGGTGTTATGTGTATTCCTGTACATGTATTTTTGTGGGGAGGTATGCACAGGTACACATTTCTGTTGGATATATGCTTAAGAGCAGAACTGCTGAATCATAGAGTACAGAGATACTGCCAAAGTCTTTCCAACGCTTGAGCATTTCAGGTGTTTCACATCCCCATCAACACTTGCCATTATCAATCTTTTTCATTTTAGCCAACTTAGTGGATGTGTAGTGGTATCATATTGTGATTTTAATTTGAACTTTCCTAATGGATAACGAGGGTGAAAAACTTTTCATATTTCATTGTCATTTGTATATTCTTTTTTCTGCAAAGCCATTCACTTTTTTGTTTTTTTAATGTATTGAAAATATTTTCTCCCACTTTCTGGGTTGCATTTTCATTCTTTTAATGGCACCTTTAGATAAAATAAAGTTCCTTAATTTAACCTAGTTCAATTTACCAATCTTTTATGATTGTACCTACCACTGATGTTCTATTTAAAAAATATTTGCCTATTGCAAGGTTATGAAGATCTGTCTTTTAGAAACTTTATTTTTTACATTTCATATTTATGTCTATAATCCATTTGGAATTTATTTTTATGTATGGTATAAAGCAGGGGCCAAAATTTAATTTTCGCCATATTGATATCCAATTAACACATTATTTCATTGAAAAAATCACCCTTTCCTCAGCTCTGCAGTGCCACCTTTGCCACAAATGAATTCTCCAAGTGTGTGATTGTTTCTGAACTCTGAACTCCTTAATCTGTTTTCCTCTGGTTTATTTGTCTGTCCTTACCCAGTACCAATCTTAATTACTTTATAATAAACTTTGATATCCTGCAGTATTAAATCCTTCCAACTTTGTTCTTCTTCAAGATTGTCTTATTTTCTGCAAATTTTTTTGGTTTTGGTTTTGGTTTTCTGACCAGTAAGGGGATCGCAACCCCGGGCACAGTGTGGTCCGCACCACGCTCAGCCAGCAAGCGCATCAGCCATCGCTATACAGGATTCAAACCTGCGGCCTCGGCGCTACCAGTGCCGCACTCTCCCGAGTGAGCCACGGGGCCGGCCTTGCAAATCTTTTTTTTTTTCTTCCATGTTTTTGGTGGCTGGCCAATAGGGATTGTCTTGATTATTATTGGCCCTTCCCATGTAAGTTTTAGGATGACTGTCAATTTCCACTTTGCACACACAAATCTGCTAGAACTCTGAATTAGACTGCAATTGAATTGTCACATTTACAATACTGAGTTCCAATCAATGAACGTCATATATCCCTCCATTAATTTATAGCTTCTTTACTTTCTCTCAGTGATGTTTTATAGCTTTCTATATAGAGGTCTTTCACATCTTTATTCCCAGGTATTTGATATTTTGGTATCATTATAAATCATGTTATTTAAAATAAAACTTCTATTTTCTGAATGATTGTTTCTGGTTTATAGAAACTGTGTTTTGGATTGGCTTTTTAGAATAGCAAATTTTCTAAATTACTTACTAATTTTAACATTTTTTTCTATAAATTCTTTTGATATTCTACATGTGTGTAATTTTGTCATCTATGACATCAGCTTTCTTTCCTTTTAATCCTTATGTTTTTAATTTATTTTTCTTGACTTGTTACACTGGGTAGGCCCTACAATAAAATGTCAAATAAAAGGGATGATAATGGGAACATTTTCAGTATTTCACCATTAAGTATATTCACATTAGGTTTTTCTTTGAAGATATCCTTAATCAGAACAAGGAAGTTCTTTTCTACTCCAAGTTTACCAAGATTTTTTTGAAAAATTATGAATGTGTTAAATTTTATCAAAGGCCTCTTTTTAAAAAACAACTATTAATATAATCATATCATTTCTCTTATATCCTTTTAATAAGGAATTGCATTAATTGAGTTTTCAAAAGTTAAAATAACTCACTTGGGTTCTTTAACCAGTTTTAAAAACTAATTAAAACTATCTGACCACGATCTCTTCAACTATATCTTCTGCTCGATTATCTCCTCTCATTCTTGGATCTCTGTTAGACCCTTTTGCCATGCTCCATTTATCTTATACTTTTGTGTATTTCGTGTATATTCCATCTGTTTGTATATTATGCTGCAGTACAATTTTTTCTGAGCTATGTTCCAGTTCACTAATTCTCTCTTCAGTTGTATTGTCGGCTGTTAACTTTACTCCGCGTATTCTGTTCTTAATCTCAATTACTGCATTTTTAGTTCTAGTATCCCCATTTCTTTTCATATTTCCAGGCTCTCTGCTGAATTCTTCATCTTATAATCTTTCTAACATAATAACCACAGATACTTTAGAGTCCTTATCTATTACTACCAACATCTGGGTCTTCTGTGCGTTTATTTTCTCTTGATTTTTGAAAATTCTCATATTTTTTTTTAACTAAATACAGATACTGTACATGAAAACTTTTAGTTATAACTTGAGCCTCTAGTTATAACATCTTCCTCTAGGAAGGACATAATTTTGCTTCTTGCAGTTAGCTGAAGTAGGGATAGACTGACTGAATTTAATCAGATGTTGAGCTGATTCAAAGCTGGGCTTCAGCCTTTGTAAAGCCTGTCTATTTCTAGTCAGTTTACCCTTGCTCTTGGGGTCCCATCTAAAAGCCTAGAGTGTTTACCAGAACCCTTCCTCCTCCCTGATCCCTGAACTCGAACTTCTATCCTTCCAGCCTGCATTTTGCACTAATCAGTGTTTAGCTTCTTAGCTTCTGAGCTGCAGATTTCAAATCAGCAAATGCTCAAATTACAAAAGGGTGAAAATGTCAACCCCAAATCTCAGCATATCAGTAAATTCTCAGTGAGTAAAAGTGTAGAAACATCAAGCCCAATTCTCTAGGCTTGTCTTCTGATCTGGGTCCCTCAAGGCCTTTCCCTTATAGCCCTTTGATGCCTTCATATGGGTGTATTTATGAGTTGTGTGTGCAGGTGCATTTAATTTCCTCCAGCTTTTCTCATTTTTGTGGGGGTGGGAGGATAGCTACAAAAACAAAAATGTTCAGTAAATGCTCAATGAACGAATTTATTACAATAACACTTCAATAGTAGGAAAAATCTGGTATATAAAAGCAGATACACAGAAGAAAAAGCATGAATCTTGATCTTCATCTCACCTACAAAAAAGTGAGGATTAAACAGGTGACCTGTGGAAGTCACATAACTGGTAATGGTAGATCCGAGATTTAAATTCCAGCATTCCCGACCCCATAGCCTCTGCTTATTTATGTTAAACAGTACCTTGCTAACATTGTCCTGTGCACTCTTGCTCCAGAGAGCTATACATGTAGTACTTCATGCCCCTGAATTCAGTAAACCCCTATAACTGTTCATCAGCCTCTTTTTGTTCCATTTTTTAATCCTTCCCTCCTTTTCCATCCCCACTGGTACTGCCTTGATTCCAGCCTTAAACATCTTACCCCAGAGCTATCTTCTGATTCGCCTCAATGCCTCCAAAATCTCTGTTTAAAAGTTATTACCTTAGGGATAAAAATTCCAAACTCTTTAAAATGACATTCAAGGCCCTCAAAAACTTGGTCCCCATGTGTATCTCCCACACTTCCACTTCAACACATATACACTATACTACAGTATACTGAAATGCTCAGTATTCTGCAAACAAAAGGGCACTCTTGTGCTTCTAGATCTTAGTGCATGCTATCTTTCTCTGCTTCCCTCTCTTCTTCTCACCCTCTGCCCTGCCTGCAGATCTTGTCTGTCTGATAAATCCCTATTTCTCTCTCCTATTCGTCTTTAAGTGTTAAACCAATGCCATTTTTGGGGGGTGGGGGGTGGTGGTGTCTTATTGATCTGCACAGGCAAAATGAGTTTAGACTCCTGTAAACCCCACATGTGTTTATCAGACACTTAGGATGGTTTCTGCAGTTAGAACATGAGCTCTTTGAGGACAGGTACTTTGATTTGTTCATATTTATACCTTTACTACCTATCATAGTGCTTGGCATTTAATGAGGATATACTAACTGCTGGTTGAAGCTAGGAGAAAAGAATATTTTTTCATAGTCAGCTATTATTTCTAACTGTAAAACTATGGCATATTTTACCTATAATTCTAAATCAACAGTGTGCGTGACAGCCTGAGAATCGTCCTTGGACTTTCCTATAGAGTGTAGACGCTGTGACAAATGTTCTCCCAGCTCTTAGAGGTCTTTTGTTTTGTTCTGCTTATTTAACTTCAGGATTTAAAGCTCTGCTTTACATGGATGAATTCACTGAATATCTCCACCAAAGACAATAGATTTTAATGAGTGCCCAGCTTGGAGCCTGGATGAATTACTCTGAATGCCTTGAAATTAACAAGTTATTATCTTCTGCCAAATATAAGAAAAAATCTATTTCAAATAAAAAATAAAAGACACTTTCATACATTCAATTTAGTAACAGCTTGGTTGACTATAAAAAGCACCCAAAATTTTAAATAACTCTTGCCTAATCCATGGATTATTTTTAAAAATTGTCATATTCCCTTTTTTCCTTTCAAGACCCACTGCCACAACAACCCCTACATCAGAAAACCCCTTCCCCTCGCTCTTTCCTCTCCCCACACTATTGTGTATATAAAGCCCTGCATGGACTGAGTTTCTTGCTTAAGACCACCTTCAATGACTTGTCAAGGGCTGGTGGGAGAGGAAGAAGCACAAATTTTCCACATGGTACTCAAGGACTCCCAATCTGTTTCCGCCTATTTGATCTATCTAGCCTCATCTTCTAGGAATCCCTTATACATATCATAGGTTTTAGCCAAATTGCAATGCTTTGCCATTTCCCAGCCCCATTTCAGTACTTTCACTTACGTTATCTGTCCATTCAGAACACTCTGCATTGTGCTTCTTCCAGTGGAGAATACATCTATAATCCTAGACTCAGCTCAAAAGCTGCCCTCCCATTCCCCTGAAGGACCTTAGTAGCTGACATCTGGGGGTTCTCATTACTAGTTGGGTGAAATTGAGCAAACTGCTTAAATGGATGTGAAGATCATACATGTTAGACTCTCTGGGACATCTGTCTCACACTGAGGTCCTTCAATGAATATTAGTATCTCTGTCCTTTCTTTGCCTTACTGTTTCAATAGAAAGTGACTTCTCCCTTTTTTAAATTCCTGTAGAACTTACTCCACATGTCTCTATTTCTTTGTGCCCCTGTATTTGCCCCAATAACTAGTCTAGCACTTATCATGTTGTTTAAGCAAACACACTCATTCAAGCATATATTCATTTATTCATTTACTGAGCTGAGTGCTGGAGTCTGAAATTACAGAGATAAATATGATCAGAATTCAATGCCCACAAGAGGCTCACAGTCTAATGGAATCATCTATTTAGGTGTTTAAATGTTACTGTCTATATGTTACACTTAATTATAGAGATGTGCACAATGGGAAAGAATTATTAGGCTCCATGTGCTAGGCTGGGCAATAATGTTATGCCACAGTAAAGCAGACGGTGTATGAACTGCTTTAAAGAACTTTATTATTCAAGCATATTAAATATATTTCATAGAATCCAATTGTGTGGGTTTTTCTTTACAACTTTTAGCTGTGAGAGACCTGGATCTACAGGGTGTGTAAAGATTTCACTCATATTATTGATACTGGTGGGAGATTCCCCCCTCAGGGTTTCACAGTGGTGAATCACAAGGCTGGTAAACTTTTAACTCTCCAAGCTAACTTCAGCAGAGGAACACATAACAATACAAATCAATAGCCTAACACATTCTCTTTAAACAAAATATAAGGCCTTAGCTTTCCCGAGACCTGAGCATTTGATTTACAGATTCTCATGTCTCCTGGTTTTTGAACATGAAAAAAAATATATCATCTATAGCTAACTCAGTTAACACTGGCTTGGGTGAAGCTAAATACAGGTTGAACACCTCTAATCTGAAAGTCCAAAATCTGAAATGCTCCAAAATCAGAAACATTTTGAGTGCCAACATGACATTTGCTCAAAGGAAATGCCCATTGGAGCATTATGAATTTTCAGATTAGGGATGTTCAACCGATACACAGTCAGCAGTTATTCCAAAATCCAAAACACTTCTCGTCCCAAGCAATTTGGATAAGGGGTACTCAAAATGTCATGGTAAAAGGGAGTGAGCTGGGGTCAAACAGACCAAGGTTCTCTTCATTCCACCACACTAGCAAGTCTTCTTATCTTTAAATGGGGGTTGTGAGAATGTGCACAGCTATAAAGTGTGCTGTCCACATTAAGTGCCATCTAGGTAGACACTTAAGTAGTAGACAGCTCTTGGTAAGTATAACAGACTGAAAAATCTCTTTATTGCTCTGCTTTTGAAACAAAAAATTTTAAATGCAGTCTTTCAATTAGTCTGGATTCAGTTTTGCTCTTTCTGGATTATATAGAGACAACTTTCGACTGTAACCAACTTTAGTTTAGGCCGCTCCCTCAGGTAAGTATAACAGATTGAAAAATCTCTTTATTGTTCTGCTTTTGAAACAAAAATTTTTAAATGCAGTCTTTCAATTAGTCTGGATTCAGTTTTGCTCTTTCTGGATTATATAGAGACAACTTTCGACTATAACCAACTTTAGTTTAGGCCACCCTCTCACTATCTTTTGAAGGACCACTGGTGAAGTCCATCAAGCTCATGTGAAAGCCAGATACAAGCAGATATTTAGGCTCCAGTTAAACCAATTGATCAGAATTTGTGGAGGTAGTGGTAAGGACCCAGTAATGTCTATTTTAATTTTAACTAGGTCTTTGGATTACTAAGCATACTCAAGTTTGAAAAGCACTACAATAAGAAAATAAGGCTAGAAATCAGATTAAAACAAACAAAAAACCCCCCAAAAAACCCTGTAAGTTATTCTAAATTCAAATAAAAATACTTTTTTTTTAATGTTATCTATATTATAAATTCAATTTATCATGGATGACTGGAAGTAATTTAAATAACTCATTTTCTCATGTTGCCTCTTCATATGTTTTTCCATTCTCGGTATCCAATAAACAGTAATTTCTAACTAAAATGGGAACAGAAGGAAGTCATGTGGGATAATTTGTCATTGCCACCAACAAAATGAAGATGGGAACACTTCGATGTATGGGCATAGAAATCCTGAAGGTTTCAGGAAGAATATGCACGAGCTGAGACTACAGTAACCATGAGCAAACTTTGCACATTTTCAGTTTAGAATGAAAGAGTGGAGAAAGAGATAATGGTGTGAAGAGAAAGGAGCAGAGATAAAACTCTCACAAAACACAGTGGCAGAGAAAGGAATGGCAGAGTGGCACTTCAGTGGACGAGAGTGGGCATGAGACAGTGAAAATCAGCACTGCCCATCCTCAGACCTGGTGGATGAGAAACAGAAGTCAGAAATGGGGAATAATACACAGATTCCCAAGCAGCCACAATTCTGTAGGCTGCGGAGGTGCGGTAGCAAAGGTAAATTGCTAAGAACTGGCAGGAAGTGGGTCATTTCTGAATCCTCCCACAGCCTGGCAAAATAAGCATCTGCTTAATTCCAGTTAAGTGAGCTTTTGCTCTAAGCTTAACATGAGATGGCATCTTTTTGCTGCTCTAACTATTCCTTTGGAGTATCATCCATTGGTATTAAAAATCACAGCTGCACTCCCAAAGGCACAGGATCAATGTAGAACATTCCACCTATTTTTCACATCAAAATCAGTGCTGAGGAAGCTATTTGAGTAGACAGATTAATTCAAATAGATAGATAGGATTAACTCAAGTTAATTTTAACATACAACTTCCTTGGCTTGGAATTCAAGGCCTTATACATTCAAGCTTCCAACCGGGAATAGCTAACACTGTTGAGTGCCCATGTCAGAAGAAGGCAGCTACATGGTAACCCTAGCAGGCACTATTTACATTACCATTTATAGAAGCAAAATCTTAAACACAGAACAGCTAAATAACTTGCTGGTAAGTGGCAAAGTTGGAAGATGAATCCAGGCAGTCTGACTCCAGAGCATACACTGTGCTGCATGGGCTCTGTCTTCCTGCTCCCATCACACACTTGAACAGCGAGCTTGCTACACTGAAATGCTCCTTGATTAAGCAGACCTTTGCACATCTCTGGGCCTTTGCACATTCTGTTCTTGCTTCTTGAAATGCTTATCCCAGTTCTCACCCTCCTGGTGATGCTTTCCTAACTCAAGCTGGCAGAGCCAGCTATCCATTTCCTGTACTCTTGTAATACTGTCCTTACTGTCCTCACCTCTTAGAAAAGCAGTGTGCAGGTTGTACTGGGATTTTCCTGACTACAGGTCTCCCTTCTCCATTAGCTGCTGAGCTCCTCTAGAGATGGAACTGGGTCATCCTCTTCCTGGTATCACCAGTACCCAGCACCTGTCTGAGGCAAAGTATAAGCCCAACATATATTTGCTGATTGAATTATTCTCTGCCTTGCTCATTATACAATGAAATGTTACCTCAATTCATTAGTCTGTTTCCTCAAATGTTACCATTCTGGACTAAACTTCTCTGACCATTATACCAGTAGCACCTCCAGGAAATTGCTGTCATTTTACACAGACCTGTTTTTCGTAACACTTAGTTCCTGATGCAGATGCATGCATATCCACATATATACATACACACATGTACATGTACATATGCATATATATAAACAGAGAGATGCATAAACACACGCATACATATACACATATGTACATATAAAGTACACACCTATACACACTAAACAGACACATCATAAATACATACATATACAAATCAAACACATACACACATAAATGCACACATAAATATAAACACAAACACAGGTGTATACACACATATGCACATGCACAATTTACACACATGTGCACAAATACACACAAACACAATACATATATATGCACAAACAAGATACAGGTGCATAAACACATGTATATGAATATGCCCATATACGTACACACACAATACACATTCATACACGTATTCATACACGTATTCATGTATAATACATACATACCTACATACACATATACATAAATGAGGGTACTTCAAAAAGTTCATGGAGAAATGGAAATAAAAGATAAAATAAATACTTCCATGGGCTTTTTAAAGACCCCTTGTACATGTTTACATGGGAGTTTATGAACATACACAGTAGGCTAGAAGCTCCATAAGAACAGGAACTCGGCTTAACTTAGTTTACCACTGTATCTAACACACTTATAACAATGTCTGACACACAGAAGGAAGATATCAGGTATTTGTTAAATGAAGGAATGAATTTTTGAATTTCTCTTGCCCGCTGCTATCAGTCATAATGTAAATCTGTTGAGATCACATTAATTATCACTAAACATACATACATAGTATTTCCAGGCATTGTTTTAAGGACTTTAAAGATATTAGCTAATTTACGCTCAAACAATTCTATGAGGTAGATACTATTATTATTCCCATTTTACAGACGGGAAAACTAAAGCACAGATTGTCATGTGACTTCTCAAGGGCACACAGACAGTGGGAATCAGTTATGTATTCTTAACTACTGTGCTGTTACCTCAAGATGTTTCATTTTCACTGTTTGCAGAGAGCCAAATTCTTCCATTAGTGTCATAGTGTAGAGCATAGATAAGGATTAGATTATGGGAAGGTGGGGTGGGTAGGTGCTGCTGAATGACATAATTGGAGACTAGTACGATTTTCTATATTCCAAGAAATTTTCCTTCTTAGTTTCTCCAGACATCTACACTAGCTGTAGAGTGCAATGAGACAATCCTCAAGATGTCCAGAATGGGGAAATTAAAAAAATTATTTCTTGTTGCTCTTTACCATGGCTTATATTAATGCATAGTTAAGAGAAAACTGAGAACAAGGAAATGAACCAGCCCTGTCAAGCGCGAATAAGGAGCAGCCAGCAGTTCAGATGTGAGGCCCCTCCTGCAGCGCACAAGCTGGAGATGTGCATTTTCCTACCATCAGCTGCGGATGCGCAAGGCCCAAAGTAAACATCAGTGCTCAGTGATAGCATATGGACATGGATCACCACGTGCTGAGTTTCTGTGCCATGAAAAACAGTGGACCCGATCCTACTCTTGCTGCCAGTGACGCAAGTGCAATTTTACATGCTAGGTCCCCAAACAAACACTTTTCCAGCAGTCTTCTACCTTTTGAACTCGGGGCGGGAAGTCCTCCTAACAGGTGGTTGGCAGTGTCAGAACCTGGGGCTGGGTTATTCCTTGTGTTTTTTGTTTTTGTTCCCAAGCTCAGCAAAGAAAAACAGCAGTTCATCTTCTCAGCCATATACTAATACATGAGATTATAAGTGGAAACTTCTGGTTAAAAATTTCAGAATATTCCTTATTTGAATACCAGATAAGGCTCTGGAGCCAATGAGACAGTCAGAGAATTCGCTTGAAATCAGGGGCTTGGGCACAGGAACTCAAGTTGGGTCAAGACACTCATCTCCATTTACTGGGTAGTACTTGTCCCACTGTTTGACATAAAGCCTGCACTGAGTAGATGTGGCAGGGCACACACATGGGGGTTTGAGTCTTGGATTCAATCTTTCCTGGTAACCTTAGGGAAATCCCTTCACCCCTTTAGTGCCAGTTTTCTCAACCATTAAAGGGAGGTAAAAATAGCTTCTTTGTTCCTGGGTTGGTGTTTTGAAAACAGCAAGCCTCTATACAAATGAGATTAATATCAGCATTAATTAATTAACCAAATGAATCAACATTATTCGTACTGATTTTTCTACCACCCAGCCAAAAATAGCCCACCCCTGGCCTGGTCTGGTCTAACAAGCCTGGCCTTATTCCACTTGACTGGTGGAACCTAGACTTCAGTGCTGCTTCAAATATCCTTTATTAAAGGCCCCAACTGGGCCTCAACTTTCTCATCCATAAAATTGATCTAGAAACACACCTACCCAGAAGAATGTTAAATAGAAGTTCTATTTTCTGTTATAGACATGAATATGTGTTGGTGTAACCATAGGCTATCCTAAGTAAAGGCACAGACATACCTAGACACATGTAAATATGCTAGCCAGGGTAACTAGGGGATAACTCATAGGCTCTGGAGTCAGAAAGACTTGGACCTACCCAACTTAATTATTTATCAAAATGTCACCTTGAACAAGTTATGAAACCTTGAAATCCTAGTATGTTAAATGAAAAAGTTAAATATTGGTAGCTCAGTGTGGTTATGAGCTCACAATAGTGAATATTAAAGTACCTAGCAAAACGCTTGGCACACAGTAGGTGCTCAATAAATGACAAGTGAAATAAAAAGAACTGCTCTGAGCTCTTTGGAAGACACTTAAATGTTTTTATTCATAAAAACCAGGTGTTTTTATTACCAGCTTTGAAGGAGACTCTTTGGAGCTTAGTGTAGATGGTGACAACAAAACAAAGACACTTATTCATGTGTGGCTTAGGAAAACTACTTTGCTTGTTTCGTAGCCACTCCTGATATTGACTGTAGCCATTAAATGGGACATACAGTACAGAGCGGAAAACACATCAGGAATCATTCCCTTCTCTTAATTTGGAAATGGTGCGGCATAATGGAGTCAGGGGCCCTGAATTTGACTCTGGCAGTAATTTGCTGGGGTAACATTGGATGACTCACCATTTTTCTGGGCTTTGGTTTTCTCATCTGCAAGAATTTGATATAGGAAATCCTTGAGCAACCTTTTAGCTCTAAAGCCTATAATTACTCATTATCCAAATAGGAGTATGTGTATCAAACTAAAAATGTTTCCATTTCATGGTAGGTTCACAGCTGTATATACTGAACTCTGTGGCACAAGATTTAAGAAGGAGTGGGATGGGGGAGCTGGCTGTAGCCACATCGTCCCTGGATTACTCCCAGCTTTCAGTATACAGGGCAGAAGACTGGTCTCCCAGCTAAGGCCAGCCATTTACAGTCCAGAGAGGTGCAGCTCTCTGAGGAAGACTTGAAGCCTGAGAACAGGAAACCCAATGTTATCCTTGCCCCACGAGTCCTCCTTGCCCCTCGGCCACATGAGCCACTGCCACAGCTCAGGCAGCTGCTGAGCTCTCAGGCAGCAGTGGTTCTCTTAAACCAAACCTTGACTTAAAACATTAAACTTGAAATCACATTAAACAAATTTTCCCTCCCCTCTATGATTCACATCCAGGAACTCCCAGAGCTGTCCTTGCTCTGTCTGCTCAGGGACTGGCACAGCTTTTCTCCTTCCAGATTTCCCAGCATGACGTTATCTGTGCTTCTAATCCCCCTCCATTTCTTACAGACTGTCTGCCTCTTAGGATCCACCTTCTCTCTCTTTGTGGATTAGCTCCCTCCTGCCCCCAGCTCGTGGCTGGAGCCTGTCTGACTCCTTTGCAGCACAGCTCTGCTTTGGGCCCATTTGCCTACTTGGCAGTTGCACTTCACTACTGCTGCTGACCCCTGTGTCCTCGGTGCCAACTCATCCCCCCAGGTTGCCCCCTCTGAGTACCAGGTGACACCTTCTGCCCTTAGAAGCAAATTCCTGGGCCCCATCCCAAACATTAAGACTCAGAATCCACAGCAGGGCAGGGCCTAGGAATCTGTGTTTTTTAAAGGCTCATTCACCCTGCTTTAGCAATCCCTATTTTTGATTTTTCAAAATCCTCTCATGTTTATTATCTTAATTATTAAAGAATTCACTGATGTACTGAGGACTGACTATGTGGGTTCTATACTGGATGATGGGCATACAAAGGGGAAGGTAACTTGCTGGGAAAACAGGAATAGGTGTAAAAAGTTGCAGGAACACAGAGTTAAGGAGTGACTGATTTTTTTCTAAGGTGGGATTAAATTTGTAGATGATTCCATAGTGGAAATAACATTCAGACTGAGTGCTGATGGATGAGTAAGAATGCCAAGGTGGGGAGGAGAGGCGAGGCTTCCCAAAATACAATGAAGAACAAAAGGAAAGACAAAAAGGTGGAACTTGCGTGATGTGTGGAATGGAGGCCAAAAGGTCCACTGCGGCTTGACTCTCAGTAAGACAGATAGGGGAGGAATCACCCCCCACTCCCCACTCCTCAGTCTTTGCTTCTATTTTCTTATCTCCCAACTACTTTTACTAGGAGTTAATTGCATGAAATGTATTATGACAATGTACTAATATACTAGCAAAACCCTTATTTCAGGCTGATTTTTGGCTTCCTTAGAAATAAACTGAATTGATGAAGGGAAATAATATCACTAGAGGTATTTTAAGATACAGTAGGGTTTCTCAGCTTCAGTGCTACTGATGTTTGAGGCTGGAAAATCCTTTGTTGTAGGGGGTTGGCCCGAACATTTTAAGATATTTAGCAGCATTCCTGGACTTTAGCCACCACATGCCAGTACCAATCGCCCTTCCCCAAACATGATAAGCAAAACTGTCTCCAGACATTGCCCAAAGTCCTCCCAAGGGTAAAATCACCCCTGACTGAGAACCACTGGTCTAAAGAAAAAGAATATGAGCTTTGGAGTCAGACTCAAGTTTGAATCTTGCTACGACACTAGCTATATGACTGCGGAAATGTAACTCTGCCTTCAACTCCCTCATGTACAGAATGAGAAGTAACCTGTATCTGCAGGACTACTGTGAGGAGCAAAAGATAAAGTATGTGAAGTATCAGGCAGAGTACTTGGCACACAGAGGCAAGTAAGAAATGGTCATATAGTAGTAGTACCAATAAGAGTGGTTCTAGTATTTGTTATTATTAATGATGTTTGATATTATTATTTTATTACTAGAAATAAAGCCTGACTGAAGTTTAAAAGTTACAATGAATAAATTCTACTTTACCAAGAAGCAATAACAGGGCAGGTAAAGTTGCAATTACATTACCAGACATCACTTCTTCGGGTAATCCTTTTATAATCCTTCAAGTCTCAATTCTGGGCCCACTTTAGGTTTTTCCAAAGCCTTTCATACTTGGCACAAATAATGGTAATTGTTTATTTACTTGTCAGTTTTCCCTACTAGACTTCCACTCTTCTCTCATATTCAACTTATATCCCTATCAACTAGCAAAGTGGCTCATCAATAAATATTTATTGAAAGACTTCCTTCTTAGATGATATTTTAATGGTCAAATTCAAGAGTAGACTGGATCAAATTTTAATAGATATGCCATTCCACATAACACAGTGATAAGAAGTGTAAGCTATGGAATCAGATGGTGTGGGTTTAAATCATATATCTATCACTAAATTGTGTGACTTCCATCAAGTTAGGTAATCTTGTCAACCTCAATTGCTTCATTTGACAAGTGGAACAAAACAACAGCATGTATAAAGATGCTTTGAGAATTAAGTGTAAGATAACAAATAAAGATCTATTCTTGGGTCTATAAATAAATCACTCTGAGACTCAGTTGTTCCTTGTGCAAAATGAGGGTACACATACCTGTCCTAACTTCACTACAAAGTTGCTATGAATAGCAAATTCTATACTGAACACAGATGTGTTTTATACATCTAAAGTTTATAAGTGCAAGGGACTATTGCTAATAAGTATGTTTCTTGGTCAAACATGCTACATTTAGTAAATATACATATAATATGCATAAATACTCCCCCAAAATCAAGTTATCTAAATTTGCTACCTACCTACCCTCTCTTCTAGAACACTGATAATAGTAAGACAAGAAATTGGCATGTTTCATTGCTCACTGGAACAAACTATGTTTTGCTCTAGGAGAGCATGGACCAGAAGCTCTTTTTGCAAGACTGGCTAAATAAATTCTACCATTAAAAAAAAAAAAAAAAAAGAAGAAGAAGAAAAAGAAAAAAAACCTTAAAAATCCTTATTTTGGTTTGACTCTGCAACTCAGATGAGCAATTTAAGCCAATTCAACATCTGGTCCAGAGGAGCAATTTAAGCTAATTCAACATCTGGCAAAGAATCCAGTATTGGTAATCAAGGAGTTGTGCTAACCCTAGGCACAAAGTTTGCTCTTAAGCAAAATGTGCTCATGTGATTGGAGCACAAAGGACAGATTCCCAGACTTCTAAGAACAGCTTAGGGAGTGCTCAAACCAAACTCTTTTGCTCCTGGAGAACTGAGCCAGGTGTATCTATTGTATAAGGACAATTTCCTCTGTACAATGAGACCTTACTATATCTCAGCTGCAATATTCATCCCTCATGGAGGCAATACCACTCAACCATTCACTCATTCACTAAATATGCATGGGTTAAGGGTCTTTCATGTGCAAAGTCCTGTGCGGGCTGCTGGGATATGAAGATGAAATTACAAGGTGCTGAAAGAGTTTACAAGCTAACAGATGAGATGATGTTGTGAATAAAGAGGAAGGCTTGCTTATGTCAGCTTGGAGAGTCAGGGAAGGCTTCCCAGAGGAGGTGGCACTGGATTCAAGATTTGGTGGATAATCAGCATTTGTCTTACAGATAAGAGCAACTGAGAGGAGAGGGGCCTGAGACAGAAATCAGGTTGTTATTGCCTTTTAGGACAGTTGGGGTGCTGGAGCTAAGAACAGACCTGGAACAAAGTTAATGCTACTTTTATAAGCTAGAAAAATATCAGCAGCAGGAGCCCTGGCCAGAACCACCCCCACAAAGTGCAAACAAAGCTACCCTATCTTCTGGCTGTCTGCTGGGGAACTTACTAACCAGCACCTTAGGAACAAAATGTTCTGTTATCTTTGATTTTTATTCCCATAAAGTTCTTCCTTCTCCTTTTCCAGAACCAGAAAAAGCATGAGTTGAGTTTTACTTGCTTCTTTGCTCTTTATCCTCACATCCTGGGCTTTCTTTGGGAATGAGAGTCCAGGGGTATTTCTCCAAAGCAGAGTGCTGACCACTCCTGCTAGTCAGAATGTGGGGTCCAAGGTAGGTCATGCCAGATCAGCAACTGAAGTGACCGCAGTTGCCATGGCCTGTTTGTGACAGGCCTGGCTGGCATCCGATTCTGACTGCAAAGTTGGGTTCTTACCTGACATGTAGGGATCTCTCAGCACAGAACTCATCTAGCTAGTTCTTAAGGCTGTTTCTGACCTCAACCTAGACACAATCTTAAAGAAGTACATCCTGCATTCTGTTACACAGAGCTGGAGAAGGAAAATTAGGGCAAATTCAGGGAAGGTGGGGAGAATCCAGAAGCCTCAGGTTCTCTCCAACTGCCTACCCAAAGGGAAGACAGTTCTGATAGACACTTCCTACCAGGCAGTAACTCAGAGAACTTCCATTTATAAACTCCCTACTTTGTACCAGGCATTGTGATCCCAGAGTGAGAAAACCAAAAGGAGATGCCTCATTACTGTGTGCCCACTACATGCCAGATAGTATGCCAGCTGCTTTACCTGTTTACATCACTCATTCTCACAGCAATCCTTTGAGGGGACACTGCTTTCGCTGACTGCAGAAGGGAAATGCAAGTGCTGAGAGGAGTCTTATCTATAAGCAGACTCAGATCTTTAAACCCAGATCTTAGGACTCTGTTGAATGCCCTATCACAGCATCTCAATATGTCTCAGTGGATTCACTGTCCCAAAGAAGTACTACTAAGCTACAAACATGAAGGCCATGAAAAAACAATGAAAAAAAATTTTCTCCAAAAGGAGTGGGACCTTGTCTGATACGTCCACCCTTTAGAATCCCAAGTGCCTAGACCAGTAACTGACAGGCTTGTGTGCACTCAGTATACTTGTACGTATTTAGGGAAAAAGTATTTACATGACTTCAGAACTCTGTTCTACATCCTTGCGGGGGCAGAGGCAGGGTGGGAAATGAGAGGAAACGTTTGCTCCCGGGTCTTCTCTCTTTCCCAGAGACTCTAACCCTGAATTGGCTGTAAGGTGAAGGGGTGAAGAGGAGGTATGAGAAGGATAAGACTTGGTCAGAATTGTTAAGTAGGTCTTTCCTGTGCATCAGATGCTGAGAGTCCTCTTCCCGTGCCCTTCCCAGCCACTGCTGACATCCAAGCTTAGCCCTTACAGAATGAAAGGTCCTTACTCTATCTATCCACTTAAAAAATTACTTTTAGAAAATATGGAGGAAACTTACTGACTCATGAGCACTTATATTTTAAAGGGAACAGAAGGCCTAAGCCAAAGCTTCTGAGGGTAAAATTTCTGTCACTGAGCATTTCCATGTAGGAAAAAGACGGGGGTTATCTGGCAGTCTCCCCTCCTGGAGGGCAGAGCAAGTCCTGGGAAGAAGTGAGAAGGTGTGTTTTGGCAGATCCCTTAGGGAGGGTCAGGAAACTGACGAGGAAACCATAGTGCCTATGGATCCCAAGGGGCAGCCCGCTTTCCTTCCACATGTGCTGGTCCCAACCAAGTGCCTGTTTCCTGGCTAGGAGTGGGCAATTGAGACTGTTACCCAAGGATAACTGAAAAATCATGACAAAGAAAGCTTTCCTGGTCTCATGCATGATCTGGAATGTCAGGATGATTAGGGAGCAGGAACATTCCACATCTGTCTAGCCCTCAAGTTCTCTCTGCACTGGTTCTTAAAACACCAAAATCACAACATTCCAATCCAAAGCACACAGTGCTCACACTGAAAAGTACTTGGAGAGAAACACCCTTGCTCATAATCAGAATACATTATATACATTTCAACCAATCCACATGTATTATTGGCTGTTTACTAATTCTCAGGCTCTGTGTTAGATCCTGAGGACATAAAGATGACAGGAAAGACAGGTTCACAGATTGATGAGAGCTATCCTGTTTCTGCAAGTCCACGAAATATGGAGAAGAAAAAGACACTTTAATAATCTTCCATATAAAGAAACAGATTAATCTTCACTCTACAGGTTAAGGCCATTTGACCTTATTCTTGACTTAATGAGACTTTATTCATTTAATAAATTTACCAAGCACCTATAAGAACCATACACGGCTCAGCACGGAGGATATAAGATGAATAATATTTGTCCCTGCCCTCAAAGAGTTCACAGTCTAGTGGAAAAGACAAGCAGATAAATCAGAAATTACAACACAATGTGATCATTTCTTCAAATTTAGAGAATTTATAAATAAGCCTGAGTGTCCCATGGAAGGCTATGCAGAATAGAAAGCATCTGATATAGGTCTTCAAGTTAGCGAAGGAGTTAGCCAGCTGGAGAGGTAGAGGACCAATCATTCTTAGCAGAGAACACACGTGCCAAGACACGAAGCCAGAAATGCATGGACAGAGTTTGGGGAGCATGATCAGTGTAAGTATTTGAAAGATAACTCTTGGCTATAAGATGAAGTATGAACCACAATATCCTTAAAAGTTTTTTGACCATGATCCATACGAAGAAATTCACTTTCACCATGGCCTAGTATACACATGCATGTAAAATGGAAACACAGCTTTACAAAACAGTGCTTACTCTACTGTGTGAAATGCACTCTGATGTTTTCTAGCCTGTTCTACTCTATTTTGAAAATTCAATGGTTATTTCCTATTAAATTGATCTCATGAATTATGAATCATAATTTAAAACTTAACAGTATTAGAATGAAAGGCTAAGAGAAAATACATGGCTACAGTTGAAGTGACAGATACTGAGAATCAGAACAACCAAATAACAATAATAATAACAATAACTGCAACGGGGATGAAAAAGAAGATAGAGTCATCACACTTTCCTGTAATTCTCTGTTTCATTGTGTGCTTTCCCATTAACATTTGGGGAAAAGACCTTAGTAGGACAGAAGGCAAATATATTAAAGTAAATCTATTAGGCTTATAAGAGCTTTGGAGTACCATTTGAAAATAACAGTATAAGTAAGCACACCATCATCATAACTGCCAGTTGGAAGTTAACATCTTTTCCAAATTTTCAGTAAAACAAAGAACTATTCAGACATTTTTTTCAGATCAATCTTTTCTATTACGATGGATGGAGAAATTAATAAAATTATAAATAAGTTCTAAATTTGACAAAAAAATCTATAATTCTATCCAAATGCCTAACTGTAAAAAGGCTTTTTATTATTACAACTTGAATCACTAGTCCTTGACTTCTGCTTAAAAAAACAGAATAGAGGTGTCTTAGGTTCTGTGGAATACGCCATCTGAACACAGCACTGGTTGCAGCGTGGAATTAGAGATTACCTAGTCCTCCTGCATGAGCATCAACAAGCGAGGCGGCCACAGCAATCCCAGCACGAAGGCCAAGGTCTTCCGCTGCCTCTGGAGTGAGCCCATTTCCGAGAGAAGCTCCGGGAGGCAGAACTTGGTTTCCTGTATGGACATGACAAAAAACAAACACCCATCAGTCTGAAAAACACAAAAGCAAACAGGATTTTCTTAGAGAAACTCTTGGCTCCCTCCTCCTTCCTCTGCATTTTCTCAGCATCACAAAGATAGAAACGACGCAGGTACCAAGTTAAGATGCTCAAACTGCGGCAAAATGGGCTTCCTACCACAGCAGCTCTACACACGTAAACACAGACACGTCCACACATTCCCTGATGAACATATAAAGAGTTGAGAAAATTTACTTGTGCAGTTGCTTCCTGACAGAGGACTGGGGGAGGGTGGCATTTTGTACCTATAAAGAATTTCTTGAAAGTTTTTCTCAGCTGGAAAAGAGAGTTGCCTAATCTTTACAAACTTTACAGGGCTGCGACTTGCACAACCATAGAACACAATTTGAACGATGTTCTTTGGAGCTGTGTAATGCAGTGATCCTAATATTTCAAATGACCTTGAATTCGCGCAGTCAGTCGGGCCTTCAATTAAGAATTTACTAATTTTCTTGCTTTGTCTGGGCACTGTGGGCTGTAAAAGGTAGTCCTTGCCCCCAACCTAGTTAGGAAGACAAGTTAAACACACAGAGAACTATGCATGTCAGAACAGCATGAAATCCATCGCTCCCAGGTGTTTAACAGAGCCTGAGCCTTCTCTCACCCCATCCCATCCTACTCCCAAGAATTCTATAATAAGTATTTCTGTGCTGTAGGGAGTGGGAAGGGGTTGACCCATATCATATATATGCTAAGTGATGGATTTTGGACGTGACCGGTGCCATTTTACACACACTGAGCACAAAATGGCCACCAGACCTTCCCTTAGGAGAAACCTTGTGGTTTCTGAGAAACAGAAACTCCTCTACTTCCACATGGGTGCAACCTTCCACCTGATTCCATCAGCGGCCTCATCCTCCACACCAGCACCGAACCCTCCCTGATGAAGTCAGCCTTCCCTACATCCTATATAAGCCCTCCCACCCCAACACTGGTTGCTGCTCTCCACTTTGAGTGCAGCCCAGCAGATTCTTTTCCTTTAATAAAGTTTGATTGGTAGCCGACGTTTGGGCTCACTTTCTTTCACTAAGATCGCGTTAAGCCCTATGATTCTAGGATCCTGACTGTGTGGTCAACAATCTGCTCAGTGCTAAGACACCACTTGTTAATCGTTCTATAGAGCTCCAGGGCTGGGCAGAGGTGTTCCAGGACTTCTTGGGGTAGAGGTGAGGCTGGGGGTTGGGGGTGGAGGGAGCAGAGGGAGAACGGGTCAACCAACCTCCCACTAAATGGAAACAAAGCACCTCCACAACACCATTTTTATCCATTTTAAGTAATTAGCTTCTATCTATAATGAATTTGAAAAAAGTTTAGCGAAGAGGAAGAAGATGGAAACCACTGCCGCGGCTTCTAGAGCTTCACTGTCCAATACAGTGCCAGTAGGCACCTGTTGACTGAACGCTTGAAATATGACTGGAGTAACTGAGGGGCTAAAGTTTTCATTTTAATTTTAATTTCAATTTAAAAGCTGATATTCAGTTCAGTTACTAAAAACTTAAGTGTGCTTGGAACAACTTGGGTATGCAAATCTACTTTTTCAACATTAATTTAATAAATCTAAACCAGGTATTTCTAATGCAAATCTAACGTCTGAACTGAGAGGTGCTAAGTGGAAAATACACACCAGATGTCAAAGATTTCGTACAGAAAATAATTTTTTATATCAATTACATACTGAAATGATAATTTGGGTATATTAAATATGACATCTTAAAATTAATTTTACCTACTTTTTTTTACTTTAACCTTGCTACTGAAAAACTTAAATTACATATTTGGCTCATATTATATTTCTATTGGACAGTGCTGGTGTAGATGATAAGGTTGAGATGCTCAAATGATAAGCCAGAGAGCAAGAAAATCTTTAGTCTGTTTTGAACACCCAGAGTTGCAGAAACCTGGAAGAGAGCAGTGCCCTTGGCTCTGGACAATATCTTAATTATGTCACTATGTCTAGCATCTAACACATAACAGACTTCATTCCCATTTGCTGAGCACGTTCATGCCAAGGACATATCATGCATCTCACACTTCATTTTCATAATAACCCTTTGTAAAGGGTACAATAGTTCCCATACTATCCCCATTTCATAGATGGAAGGGGAAATTGAGATTTGCATAGAAAAACTAATTCCCAACAGTCACATGGCTTAAGAGCTGGAGACAGGCCACGGATTCTACTCTGACTGTGCTTTTATTCATTATATTATCTTTTGGAGCAGATATTTTAAAAAATAATTTGTTTTGAATGAATGAACATGCATTACGCCTGTTTAAAAAGCAGCACCATTGTAAAACCTTGTCCACTGAATTCAGATTTTTTTAGAAAAGGTTTAATTTCCACAGGAAGGTCCAAATGGAAACACTGTTCCACCTTCATCCCCAATCTCTACAAACATAAAAGGCGTAATTTTCATAAAAAAGGTTTCAGACACAAGGCAGATTAGCAGGGTGGGGTGCTCTTCCAAGTCTTCTATGGTCATTTAGAAAGAAACTTTAGTTGGTAAATGAGCTCAATACGCTTCTTTGTCCTCTGGGCTCACAGCATGAGGCTACCGACCACTGGGAGGCAGAGTCCTGGGAGTGCAGGCAGAAGATCTAGAGTCAAATCATGTGCTGTAGGACCACAGGTAGCTTTCTCAGCAGAGGAAGATTCCTGAGCAAAGACCAAGAAAGAAGGGAGAAGGGACTCCTGAGGAACTGTCAAGGGGATGAGTAAACCAGAACACAGGCTGGGGTGAGGATGGGTGGGGCAGAGGAAGCTGGAAGAGCAGCACAGGCAGGGCCTTGTAATCCACACTAAAAGTGTTTGAATTAATCACAAAGACTACTGCAAACCACTGAAGGAGCATTAAGTCAGGAGGAAGGTGATTAGATTTGTGTTTTTTAAAAGCTCTCTCTGACAGCATTACAGTAGAGGATAGACTGGGGTTAGGGAAAACAGTTGTGAAGCTACTTTGGTAATCAGAGAGAAAAGATTAGGGGTCCTCATTAAGGTATTGGTGACTGGGATGTAGAAACAGAGGCAGATATGAGAGATTTTGTAGGGCAAGAAACAACTCCTCATGGTGGTTGCTTGAACAGAGGGAGTATGGTAGAGACAGAGATGCCACGAGCTGGATCCCCCCCTGTTAAGGACAGACTTGCTGCCCAGCTGAGGACAGTAAGGTCAGCAGACAGCCTCCAGCTGCCAGCTCCCTCAGGGCCTGCCTCTGAGCTGCCTTGCCAAGGTGATGCCAGGGTAGCCCACACCTGGTGACAGGGGCACGCACACCACATCACTCTGCTGGGTTGGCCATGGCATCGTAGGACTGTATCAGGGTTCCACTTCTCCCTCTGCCCAATACCCCTCCCTCCTTACTTTCACAGATGACTACCCTGAAGACTCGTAAACATCTCACACCCCTAAATGTGTCTCAGCCTTAGCTTCTGGAGAACCCAACCTCGGGCAGTGAGCCAGCCTTCTCTTCAGTCCAGTGGTCTAGGAATGAGAGGAAATAAACACAAAGATGAACATTCCTCCTTTCCATTGGAAACACAGCCTTCAGGAATAGTCGATTCTGGACCCCAAGCAGGAAGGACCTTTGTCTATCTAGAGACCAAAAGGAAACAGCTTGGCATAAGAGAGGATGATAGAAATAGATGAGAATCCCTGAAAAATCACCCCTTCAAAGTCACACTTTATCAGCCAGGGGTGCACTGAGGAGACTAGAGCTGTTAAAGGTAAGCCTTAGTGCCTCTTGACAACTTTCCCTGAAATAATCTTTGTTTTGCTTTTTTTTCATCGTAAGGTTAAGTTGATCATACTATCGCTTTCCCCAGAATTAATCAAGACTTCACTGCCTCAACATCTGCAGTCTCTTTGAGGCTTCATTCAACCATTGCTTCATACATTTTAACAAACATTTCAGTAACAGTGGTAATAATGATGGCCCACATGGATTTCCACCTGCCACATGCCAAGATCTAGGTGCTGGGATAAGTGAAAGAGGTGCCTGAGACCTCAGAAGGCTCACGCAGTAACCTGGGACAAAGAAAATGGACAACCAAGACTTTTAGGAACATGTACACAATGCTAGACAGGTGAAATATACACGGTGGTCCCAGAGAACTGGGACCACTTAGGCTAGCCCAGGAGTGTGAATGAAATCTTCAGGGTGAAGATATCTGAGTCTGGTCTGGAGAGACAAGTGGGGTGCTGCTGTTTTCAGTGCTAGAATTCTCTGGGAAATCGGCTGCCGCTAGAGCCAAAAGCGGGGTCACTGTAGGGAGCCCTGAGGGGCACAGAGAGTTCACGGTGTTCAGCAGAGGAATGGGCAGACTGGACAAGAGAGGTAGCAGAGGACTTTAGGCAAGTCTAGGCAGAACTACGAGGACCTGCCCGCAAATGGCCGTGAGCGCTCAGATTTGTGTTCGAAGAAGATAAGCCTGCAGTGTGAAGAAAGGCTGGAATGGGAAATAGGCTTTATCTTTAAAACAATCAAGCCATTTGAAAATGTGGACTGCAGAACATTACATAGGGTAAGACTTCACACTAGTAACATTACATAGGGTAAGACTTCACACTAATAACAACAACAAAGAAGACAGATGGACTATTTGTAAAAAATACATTCCTAGGGAAGAAAAATACAGAAAATAGATTATCTCTGGGTAGAGAAAATATGGGTGACTTTTCCCTTTTTACTTGCTTATAATTTCTAATTGTTCTAATGTTTAAAGGTGTTTTCTCTCTTAAATCTGGTCACAGTAGATAAATTAGATACATCTATTAAGCAGAATCCCACATAGCCATTAAAATAAATGAGGTTTAATTAAGGTATGGATTTGGAAGGAAGTCCAAAATAAATTAAGGGAACATGGCAAGATGTAGAATATTCACAATGTGATCACATTTGTAATTTTTTTTAAAGGACAGAAAACTGTAAGCACATATATTTCCAGAAAAATACACAAAAGGGATTGGGATCCAGCCTAGGGGACTCTTCTTTACCGTTTGTGCTTCTTCTATACATGACCTTCTATTCCTTCTCTGATCAAAACAAATGAGTTTAAGTTGAAATAAAAATTAAATTAAATTAAAAAGAAAGCTGTGTACCTTTTCCAAAACCTGCTCCTCAGTCTGAAGGCAGGAAAAGAGAGCCAAGGGCAATTCACCTATTTTCTTATCTGGTTGGCCTCTGTCCCTGTATATACACCCTCACCTAGGGATTTTAAAAAAGCAATTGCCCTGAGGGCTCTTGCACTCATGTCCACTGAATTCTCATTTGGATGGGCAGACTCAGTCTGAGTGGTCAAAAGCTGAAGTCTACAATTATCTGGTGGCTGCAGCCCTTCTTCACAGGCAGGAGCTCCTATTACACCAAATCTTCCCCTACCAGTTTTTCAATTATCTATGACTAATGAGCACTTTGGGAACAGTTTCAGACACACACATAATCCTCTTTCCTGATGTCAGCAGCAGAAATTAATGACTATGTGGATTGCTGGGAGACAGAAAATGCATTATAATGGTCAACAGAACTGTTATCCTCCCCAGGAAGGGGGAGGTGGGGGTGTGGTGTTGAGTTAACTGGAAGGTTCAGTGCTCCTTTGTATTCTCACAAACAGTGAGATGAAACCCAGGGGGAGAGTTGGCTCCAAGCCCATACAAATGTCAGAGAGAGGTTTGGGTGTGGGTGGCATGTGACCCCAGGTCCTCCCTGCTTGGCACTGGGGTGCCTGTTCCAGCTCAGCTTTGCCAAGGTCAACAGGCCAACCAGATTCATGGGACAGTGCTAAGTGACGCCCTGCCTTGCCAGCAGATGGGGTCCTGGTGTCCTTTCTGACTGAACATACACGCAATCCAGTTTAGGGTGGGGGAACAAAAACAAGAATATACAACTCTTAAACATTAGACTGGAGTTATCTTAAAAGTATGTGGTGGCAGATGTAAGTTTGGTGCTTCGTACAGGCATACTGTGTGCTCAGTTCGTTTCAAAGATTAAGACCTTATCCGATGCTGGTGGAGTTCTAAAGTTACGTGAAGCATGAACCCTCACTAAACAAAACATCAGACCACCTCTGTGTGCTATGGCTGCTAGTAGGTATGGCTATTCATACTCAATTTTAAAAGAACTGATAGAATCAGGGGCTTGACCCACATCTAGCACCTAAATTCCTCTACAGAGATCACAGATCACTTGGGCAAGTCAGCTCAGGGAGTTTTCTAGATCTAGAACCACAAACGATATAAGACTGATTAAAAAATATTCCACTAATTCTGTCTCCTGAGTTGAAGTTACACATGTCCATAACGATTCACGTAATCAGAGAAATTAATAAGAAATCCAAACCTGATATATTCTGCCACCTGGTGAAAGACATCTACTGAATTATTTGTCTCCTAAAAGTAATCTCACTTTAAGTGGGAATTCAATTCTATTTTAAATTACTGATTAAATATAAAACTTTATGATATCCTCATCGCTCATTACAGAAATGTTTACTGAGTACCTACTACGTGCCAGGCACTGTCCTAATGCTGAAAGTGCCTTAAGAAACTAGATAGATAATGTCTCTGGCCCTCATGTGACTTACTTTCTAGGAGACACTATTCCCATCCAATACCTCTTCTGAATTATACCTTATTGTGATTATATCTTATAAGCTCCTCTCTAGTTTGGACTGTGTGTTATATATTCTTAATCCCTGGCCTTGTATTCTGATCTACAGTAGGTATTTAATAAACACATATACCATATGTTTTTAAACCAATTTTGAATGATCTTTATATTGTGTTGTAATGTTTGCCCTACTTTTGTCTCTATCCTTTTCCCACACTAAAAAGAGAATGACTCAAAGATTATTTTATTTATCTCTGCATTCATTCCCCCTTTCCTCCGACATCCAGCAATGTCTAGAACATAGTAAGTTCTCAGTAACGTTTATTTAATTGAACTTAGATTTTTTTAAAAAAAAAGAGACCATAAGACACAGATCAATCAACTTAGACAAAAAGATTAAACACACACATGCATACCCACATAAGATGAATAACAGTTGGACGAATAAAGAGAAGGGACCGTGTTAAATTTAACTCTTGATCTTGAATGCTACTGGAACAAGGAATGTGTTTCCTAAATAATCCCACCAGTAATACACTCTCATCTCTCTAACTCAGGGACCATGGAATGTATCAAGACCAATGAACGTGCCTAGAAAATGGTTGATGAGCAGCCCCAAGCCTCTCATTAGGCACAACACATGCTAAACACAGCATATGCTACGTCTTGCTATGAATAAGACATTGTAGATACCACCTTCTAGTGGAATAGAAGCTCTCAGTTATCCTTGTCTGGTCACGACTGGTTCAAGAAGTCGTCCATCTAGTAACCAGTAACTACTATAGGTCAATTAGTAACCACTGTAGGTCAGTGAGCAAAGCACACCACTTGTATTTTAAAAGGTAAATTTAATAGTTATAGTACCCATTTATTGAAATCTATGGGCTCTCTGTTACTGTTCTTGGCACTTTTCAGTTGCTATCACCTTCAATGCTAGCAACAAACCTATGGTATTTGAACTAAATTCTATGGTATTAGAATCTATTATTTCATAGCTGTAGGGAAGAGGCACAGAAAGGTTATATAATTTGTTCAAAGTCATCTATGTAATGAGGGTATGGTCATGATTTCAACTCAGGACTCTCTAACTTCAAAGTCTGGGATGTTCCTACTACTCCACGTAGATTAGAGTGAGTAAGGTTGGACTGTCATGGATAGAAAAGAAAGGCAGCTTCATTTGCAGGAAACAGCCCTGGCAGGTCATGTCTAGGAACAAAACCACAAGAGGCATGAAATTCCAACATGCTAAATCTTCTAGCTTCTTTCCCTCTTCTCATTTCAAAAACAGAGACACTGGACTTCAAATGGCCCTTAGGGACAATCAACTTCAGTGTATTCATTTTACAGTAGAGAAAACTGAACCTAGAGAGGGAGGTGGCCTCCCTGCACCAACCAGCTGCAAAAGCAGCTGGGTCTCTTGAGTTGGACCCAAGGCTCCTGGCTCAAGGCAGCTTCCTCCCTTCTCCAACAGCCCCTGCTGTGGTAGAGCCATTCTGCACCCTCCCCCAACTGGAGCAGGAAGCTCATCTAAGCTCAGGCTATAAGTCACATGGAGAACAGCAGAGCTGGCAGAAATCCAACAGATTCCAGCAGTGTAGGCGGCCATTCTGAACTATTCAGAGCAAAAAGTACAGTCTTTTTAGCTTGAAATCATCTACTTTGGCACCCGCAGTGACCTAATTCTCTAGATAATTGCAGATGCCCTATTTTGTTCTCACCTAGCCTAAGGCCACCTCCAAAAAGCCTTCCCTGGGTAGATCATAATTAATCACTTTTTTCCTTTATAATCCCACAGCATGTTTTTTTGAATGACATCATTCTGTTCTATATAACGGCTTTTTTCCTTATGCATCATCACTCTTCTAGTTTAGACTGTAACCGCCTTGAGGGCCGAGCTTTTTACACAGATGGTGTCTCCCTGGGAGGCACACAGTTTAGTACAGCACTTGGGAATTGAGGTTAGTGGGAACAGGCTTAAAAGGTGTTGGGGGCTTTACCACTCAAAGGGCTTTTGACCTTGGACAAGTGATCTAATTTCCCTATGATAGTTTCCTCACCTATAAAAAGGCTATAATAATGCTATTTTTCTCCCAGGCTGGTCATGAAAATCAAGCAAGATAATGCAAATAAAACACTTTAGTAAGTGGTTTACCACATGGTAAATGCTCAATAAATGTGATATTATTATGGTTATTATGATTCTCTATTCCTGGTGTATTGGACATCACCTAGCATGATCTACAGGTTACTGAGTTCATTCTGGCTGAGTCTATGAAGGTTGAGGAGAAATCCTTGATGTTACTGCATGTGGAGATATATGCTTTTGGGGTCATGAGAACAAACTGCAGAAACTGTGAAAGCTATTAAATTATTCACAGTGATGGAATTCAGTTTTCCAGCACAAAAAGTATCTCCCTGTGGTCATGTCTCCATGATATGTCTTCAGAGTGAAATGTTTTAAAAGTGCAGAGGTCTTCTCTGTGGAGTTATGTTAAGGACCAAATGCTTGTTTCAAGAGAACAATTATTATTTTGTCAGCAAAACACTTGACTGTTAAAGTGAACAATGATTTCAAGACCAACGCAAACAGTTCTGCCAAGGAGAGTTCACCCACCTGTCGGGGAAGGCAAATTTGAGCAGTATATGAAAATGTTTTAGCTGCCATTGTGCTGGAGATATGACAAGGTTTAAAGCAGTCATTTCTATAGTTTTGTTTCATTTTTTCACAATCCAGTAAAAAAAAAAAAATCACATAAAACTGGGACTGATGTGTGTTTTTCAATGTTTTATGTTGTCCCATTGATCCATTAAAAACAAACCCTAGAACCAGGATCATCTGACAGAATGGTTTCATCGCGAAAAAGATAAGGAGATATCTTAAAATAAGGATATTCTTTTAGATTATATACACTTCCTTTTATGACCTCATTTACTTATTCTATCACATACCAGTGAACACTTTGTCAGGGGCCAGTGTTGGTCTCCAGTCTAGACTACTGTTTGCAAACCGCTGGTTTACAAAATGATAACAGCCTCCTAACAATGGGTGAATCTGCAGGATGTCAAACAGCAACTCTCATGTGAAAAAGGCAGTCAGTGGGTCTTGTGTTAACCATACATGCCAAACATCTGGTGATCTGAAGACATCTGGGGCTTTTCTATCATGTAGACCAAACATGATTCAGGTAATTGACCAAATTTTTCATTTCCCAACCAGATGTCTTATTTTCATAGAAATAAAGTCAATCTTGTACTTTCATGTGCAAATAAGCTAGACATAAATTCACTCTTGGAGGGCAGGATTAATTGCTCATTCTCAATGAATGCTAAATTAAGTATTATTTCTTCTTTTTTTTCCAACTATTCTACCTTTGAAAAAGGTTTTCCTCTATTGTTTTGAAAAACATATTTCATCTTAAAAATGTTCTATTCTTTTCAATGTCTATTTCTCCTTAACAGTGAGGCAGTGTGCTATAATGAAGAGTGTGATCTTAGGAGTCAGGATGATCTGGGACCCTAATTCTATGCACCCTCCTCCCCATATTTTAAGTGCCTTGGAAAAAAAAGTCACCTAAACTTTCTGTACTGAGTTTCTTTAAAGATATACATCATAAAACCCATCTATAAGGGACACCATGAAGAACTGAGATTACCCAATCCTATAATATGTATTAGGTGCTTACTCTGTGCCTAGTACTGAGAGACCCTGGAGAACCTTTCCTCCAGGGCCTCTGTCAAGAGCACAAGGCAGAACAATAGGAGGAAGTGACATAAAATTCACGCATAATATGGAGGAATGACAAACATGCTACCCACCAAAGGTAATCATTTATCCAGGGTTTTTGGTAAAATTATGGGCAACTCCAACTATAGCTGATTCTCAAAGGGGAATAGTAAATTTGTAAAAGGAAGGACATATCTGAAACCTTTCCTCTTCTTTCATCCATCCTGCTTTCAAGCTTACACTGGAATTTGCTCTGATCATGTTTAAAGAATTTGTGTGGTTATCAATGACCCTCCACTTTCTATGCCATTGTCCTGACAACCAAGCATTTACTAGACAGAATATGGAAAGCAAACCAATGTGTCTCTTCAGTCAGGTTTAGTAGGCAAAACTCAACAGTACAGAGTTAATATTCAAAAGACTAGGGTCTTTGTGTTTGAGATCCCTAAAGAGAGCTAAACACATACATACATATGAGGGGTCTTCAAAAAGTTCATGGAAAGATTCATATTAAATGATAAAGTGAATTAATCCTATTTTTGCAAGAACTTTCTGAAGTACCCTTGTATACTCATACATTAACAAAGGAGAAGGAACTGTATAGAGAACTTAGCTGGGCAAGAAGCTGCTATATAGAACTCGCTTGTAGTTTAACAGCATTTGTGCCTCAATAGCCAGGCTATAAACAAATACTGCACTTAAAGGGAAAGAGCTAAGTTGTTACCTTTCTTTAGGTATCCCAATAAGACCTTAGGTTCTTTTCCTCCCCTATATTTCATCAAAGCCCAGAATCATCTCAAATAGATGAAGAAATAGATAATGGCTGTGCTTTTAAAATTTTTTCCAAGGACCAACACTTTTTCTTCCAAATGGAACCTAACAGAACACTATTATATAAATCTACTCTGATTCAAGCAAAGAAGGAAATGCCCAAAGGTGAATAATGCACGAGCCCTGGCACCTAAGGGACATCTAGATTTTGGGGGCTGAAAAACAGAGCTTCAAATCTAGAACTTAACTACTCTTTGGGAGGCATTAAAGAGGGAGGGAGGTAATCTGGAATTGTAAAACAGAGCCATGTTCTCTTAGGCTTCTCCTACAGCACAAAAGCTGAGGAAGCAAAAAGTGTCCACTTTTAACCACAAAGACAATGACTCACTCCTGGGTGCAGGAGGACATCGGCACTTGCTGTATCTCAGGGGAAGCGGAATTTGCCAAGTTGGCGTTTAGCCAGAATGTTGGAGTAAAATCCCTGATGCCCTAACTCATGTTGCATGGGAGTTTAGTAGAGGAAGATTCCAAATATGATTCTGTAACTTAATGACACTTAAAGTCCCTATCTAGGGCTGGTCGGTTAGCTCAGCTGGTTAGAGCGCAGCCTTGTAACACCAAGGCCAAGGGTTTGGATCCCCATACCGGCCAGCTGCCAAAAAAATAAATAAATAAATAAAAATAAAAATAAAATAAAGTCCCTATCTAGGTCACCCAGTGAGGGGAGGAGGGGCCCTAGAAATTTGGGGGAAAATGCTCAAGTGATAAGAACATGGAAGCTTCAAACTTTGTAAATGAAAAAAATCTAATTTCTCTATTTCTTTTTTGAAGATGTTATTTTTTATTGAAACATAATTGTACGTAACTATGGGGTACCCCATTGAATATCAATAACTGTGTACAATATGTGATGCTCATATCAGGATAATTAGTATATCCAACATTACAAAATGTAATCATTTTTTGTGGCCCTTTACCAATTATCACTAATCCTCCCTCCCCCTTTACCACCTCTGGTGGCCTCAGTTCTGTTTTCTCCTTTTAAAAGTTCAATGAATTATTATCATTGTTGTATCTTTTCTTTCATTACTTTTTTTTTTATTATTATTATTTTTTTTAGCTCCCACTTAGGAGCAAGGACATGCAGTATTTCTCTTTCTGTGCCTGGCTTATTTCACTTAACATAATTTTCTCTAAGTTCATCCATGTACTGCAAATGGCAGAATTTCATTCTTTTTATGTCAGAGTAGTATTTCATTGAGTACATATACCACATTTTCCTCATCCAGTCATCCACCAATGGACATTTAACTTGGTTCTAACTCTTGGCTACTGTAAATAGAGCTGAAATAAACATGGGAGCACAGGTATCCCTTTGACATGATGACTTCCATTCCTTTGGGTATATATCTAGCAGTGGGATTGCTGGGTAGTATGGCAGTTCTATCTGTAGCTGTTTGAGGAAACTCCATACTGTTTTCCATAATGGCTGCATTAATTTACAGTCCCACCAACAGTGTGGGAAAGTTCCCCTTTCTCCGCATCCTCACCAGCATTTGTTATTCTCTGTCTTTTTCATAATGGCCAGTCTTACTGGGGTAAGATGATATATCATTGTGATTTTGATTTGCATTTCCCTGATGCTTAGTGAGGTTGAACATTTTTTCATGTGTCTGTTGGCCCTTTGTATACATTCCTTTGAGAAACACCTATTTAGCTCCTTTGCCCATTTTTTAGTTTGGTTACTTGTTTTCTTATTGTTAGGTTGTTTGAATTCCTTCTGTATTCTGGATGTTAACCCCTTGTCAGATGCATAGTTTGCAAATATTTTCTCCCATTCTGTAGGTTGTCTTTTTGCTGTGTTGTTTCTTTTGCTGTGCAGGTGCTTTTTAGTTTGACACAATCCTATTTATTTTTCCTTTTGTTGCCTGTGCTTTTGGGGTCATATTCATAAAGTTTTTGCCCAATCCTGCTTCCTGAAGTGTTTCCCATACGTTTTCTTTTAGGAGTTGTATAGTTTCAGGTCTTACATTTATGTCTTTAATCCATTTTGAGTTGAGTTTGGTATATGGCAAGAGGTACAGGTCTAGTTTCATTCTTCTAAGTACGGATGTCAGTTTTCCCAGCACCATTTATTAAAGAGATAGTCTTATCCCCAGTGTATGATCTTGGTGCCTTTCTCAAAGATCAGCTGGCTGTGAGTATGTGAGTTGATTTCCGGGTTCAATATTCTGTTCCATTGGTCTGAGTGTCTGTTTTTATGTCAGTACCATGCTGTTTTGGTTACTGGAGCTTTGCAATATAATTTGAAGTCAGGTAGTGTAATGCCTCCAGCTTTATTTTTTTTTTTGCTCAGGATTGCTTTGCCTTTTGTTGTTCCATATGAATATCAAGATTATTTTTTCTATTTCTGTGATGAATGTCATTGATATTTTGATGGGAGTTGCATTAAATCTATAGATTGCTTTGGATAGTATGGACATTTTCACAGTTGTTAATTCTCCCAATCCAAAAGCATGGAATGTCTTCCCATCTTTTTTGTCCTTTTAAATTTCTTTCAGTACTTGTAGTTCTTGTTGTAGAGACCTTTCACCTCCTTAGTTAAATTGATTTCTAGGAATTTTACTTTTTTGGTGACTATTATAAATGGGCTAGCTTTCTTAATTTCTTTTTCTGCCAGTTCATTGCTGGAGTATATAAATGCTACTAATTTTTATGTATTGACTTTGTATTCTGCAACTCTACTGAAATCGTTTATTAGCTCTCAGAGTTTTTGGTAGAGTTTAATTCCTCCATTTTTAAAGTCTCATTCTTTGGACACAGGATCTGGGAGATGAACAGATCTTAGGCAAAATGAAAAAGGAAGGCTGACTCAATACCTAGAGTGCCATCCTCTCCTTTTACCCTGGCCACAAGAAGAGTTCCCAGAAGGAGCACTCGAGGGACAGAGAGCTGGCCCTAGTCGTGATTAGGCTTTGGTGCCTTCAGCTGGGAGGGGAAACAGACAGGTTGTGCAGGGTCCCACCTTTTAGAGCTGTTTCTAGCGAAAGGCATTTGGGACAGTACAACTTCTGGAAGGTGACCAAGGGTGGACATCCATGAGACCAGTCCACCAGGCCCTAGCTTGTATGATCAGTACTGACTTTTTTTAAAAAAACAAAAATAGTGATCTGAGCTATTATGGCAGTATGTTTTTTCTTTAGTTTACAAAAATAATAAGAATTCATTATAAATGATTCAAACAATATGAAAAGAAAAAAAAAACCTTTCCCTTAATTTTCTTCCTCCCAGAAATAACTACTAATGAAATATTAGAAAATATTAGAGAATTGGGCCGGCCCATGGCTCACTCGGGAGAGTGTGGTGCTAAGAAAATATTAGAGAATATACTTCTAAAATATTAAGATACACATGCATTTTATGTAAAAGGGATAATATAATTGTGCAATTTTACAGTCTCCCTATTTAACTCGATGGTATTTCAGGTATTTTTCCTCAATGAATATAGTACATTCTTTCTGAAAACGTATCATATTCTATAATTTGGATGTGCCATATTATTTAGCCAATCTCAGTACTGGACATTAAGTTTTTTCTGTCAAATTAAAAACAAACTCAGACTTAGGAAGGAGACTTCATTCCAAAGGATTATTGCGGTGGGGGTGGGGGGTATGCGGGGCAGGGAGACTACTGCAGTAAGGGGAGGAGAATTATTGCAACAGGAAAAGCACTCCAACCATCTGATCTGCGCGAGTATCAAGGGTTAGGCAAAAAAGGTCTGCTTTCATAGAGAGGAGTAAACAAGGCTAGAAAAAATGGAGTGTAGGGAAATGAAATGAAATGATGAAATGAAATGAAATGATGAGATGAAATGAAATGAGATGAAATGAAATGATGAGATGAAATGAAATGATGAGATGAAATGAAATGATGAAATGAAATGAAATGATGAAATAAATGAAGTTGAAATGAAATGAAATGAAAGAGTGGCATGATTGGATAGATTAGAGAATGTTTTATCCTGAGGCCAGCCTATTTTGGGGAGGGACCTGTGATAATTAATTTTACGTGTCAAATTGATTGGGCCACAGCATGCCCAGCTATTTGGTCAATCATTATTCTGGGTGTTTCTTAGAGGGTGTTTTTGGATAAGAATAACTTTTAGATTTGAGACTGAGTAAAGCAGACTGTCCATCCAATAAGTGTGGGCCTTATCCAATCAGTCAGTTGAAGACCTGAATAGAACAAAAAGGCTGACCATCCGAGTAAGAAAGAATCCATCCTGCCTGACAGCTTTCAAACTGGGACATCCGCTTTTATCCTGCCTCCAGACTCAAATTAAAACACCACTTTTCCTGGGTCTTGAGTCTGCTGGCCTTCAGACTGGAACTACCACATTGACTCTCCAGCCTTTAGACTCGGACTGAAACTAAACCATCAGTTCTCCTGTGTCTCCAGCTTGGTGACTCACCCTGCAGATCTTGGGACTTGCCACCCTCCAAAGTTGTGTGAGCTAATTCCTTATAATAAATTGCATATATACATATATAATGTGTGTGCATATACAAGGGCAATTTTAAAAGTTCATGGAAACTTCATGTTCTCTTTCAATTCTATGTTTCTACAAACCATTTGAAGTACCCTCGTGTGTGTGTGTGTGTGTGTGTGTGTGTGTGTGTGTGTGTGTGTGTGTGTGTGTGTGTGTGTGTGTGTCTCATTGGTTCTCTTTCTCTGAAGAACTCTGACTAACCCAAGACACATAAAGAGGAGCTGTATGCTGGCTAAGGCTGAGAATGGGCAAAAGTTCAGGGCATGGGGTAAGGACAGAATCTTAAAGTTTGGCTAAATAAGCATTTTGTTTCAGTTGATCAGTGGGGACAGCAGTTCGGCTAATCATTTATAAGGCAAACAATGGGAATTTGGAGGGTCCGTGTCTGGCCTTGTCATAACTAAATGGGGGTGGGGCGGAGCCCATGAGTGTTATCTAAGTCATATGGGAAATGGTGGTTGTTTGCAGGAAGACATTTGCTGAAACACAAAGGGTAGGGGGCATTTCTTAATATCTGCTGCTTTCCAGGTGCACAGAGCTCAAGTAAAATCCAACAGTGTTATTTTTAATTATTCTCATTCTAATAATACTGTAAAGAACATCTTTGAACATGCACCCTTGCCCACAGAGCACCATGGCTTATCTAACGAGTTTAGAAATGACATCTGTTATCCATCACTTAATAGTAAAAGCAATAAATAAGCATCTAATACCCTTCAGCCCAGAAACCTATATCCTCAAGGAACTAGCAAAACAAGGAAAAAGTATAAACACTTTTCTCTAGCCAGAAAAATCAAATCTCAAACAATCTGAATCTCCTTCCTCAAATGGATGTTTTCTGGGCTCCTTGCTCAGGCAGTAAGGTAGGGTGGAAGGAATCCAAGTATTGAATTTAGGAACACTTGGGTTCAAATCCACGCCATCATTTACCAGCTGTAGGACTCTGGGTTACATTTTTAACTTCTTTATTTCTCCTTGTATAGGATGGGAAGAATAGTATGTAATGGGAACATTATAAAAAAGAATAAGATGATGAATGTAAAAAGGCCCAGTACACTGCATGGCACTTAATTCCCATAAATATTTTTTTTCCCCATATAGAGTAAGTTATATAGCAGGAAAAAAAAAAATGATATCAGGAAAAAGGACTAAGTTGCACTAAATAAAAACTTACCAAATGTCTTCCAAGCATGGTACAACCTACTTTACAGCTATCGCCTCATTTAAACTCATATTAATCCTGTGAGGGAAAAGGAGGTCATCCCCATACTGTAGACAAAGAAACCAAAATGCAGGATGGACTTGTAACTTGTCTGAAGTCCCACTTCAAATAAATGGAAGAATTTGAGTTAGAATCTAGTTGTTCTGGTTATAAAGCTCATTCCCTTTCCATCAGCCAATGAGTGAAAACACCGATACCCCGAAACCCAGGTGTAGCTATGACTTCTACCCTCTCCTGGGAAAGCTAAGATCTATCAAAGGCTGTGCTTGCAAATTCCACCAATAAGGTTCTGCTTTGTAACCTCCAGCCTAGTTCTCAAATGGAAGGCTGTTATTACTTTCCCCCAATGCCCCAGGCCACACACCAGCAAACCAGCCACCAAATGCTCCAGGAATCCTACTGTTCATCTATCACCCATTGCCTCCCCCAAACAATGAAGGAGGCTCCAAGAGCTGCAGCAGAAGAGGTACCAGCTATGCCAGGCCTGAATAATTCACAAAACAAATTCACATTATAGCTAACTTCCATAGCTCAAAAGATCTCCTGAACTAAAGACTAAAAGTAGAGCCTCTGGGTTTTCACAAGGTAAAATTCTTTCCTGAGGTAAGTGGAAAGGGAGAAGATGAAGACTGACACTCCATTTATCACACGCCTGGGGGCAGCCATTAGCATCTCCATTCTTCAGCGGAGGGAGCTGAAGCTCAGAGCCTTGAGAAGTGGTGAAACTGGGAAGCGATACCAGAGGACTCCAGATCCCACACCAACACATCTCCCTTCCTATTCCTTAATTAAAATGTTTGGTCAGAACCAGGTAAAAGCTCAAGAGTAAAAGGAAGGGAGGGAGAGTTCAGTTTCCTAACGCTAACTTCCCTGTTCTGATTACTCTCCTATGCTCCCTCATTTTTCAGCTACTGCATTAGACTAGTGTTATCAAAGTGGGCTCCCCAACTAGCAGTGTGCACAGCACCTGGGAACTTGTTAGAAATGCATATTCTCAGGCCTCACCCTCAACCTACTGAAGCAGAAACTCTGGGGAGGGGCCCAGCAATCACCCTCCAGGTGATTTTGATACACACTAAAGTATAAGAACCACTGCAGTAGAGTTGCCCAGAGAGCTTTTAAAAATATTAGTTATGAAGTGGGGCCCTAGGATCCTTATTTTTAAAAGCTCCCAGATAATCCTGATGCATAAGCAGAAGTGAGCACAGAATCCCCAGAAAATAAATGTTGACAATTAGAACATTTAATGGCATTATGTATTGGATGTGTAAATGTTACAACTGTAATCTTGCTTTAAATGATGGCCTCTTTCTGACTGGCTGAATGACCTTGGGCAAGCTACAGCCTCCTTTTCCTCATTTGTAAAAGAGTTGATAACACATACGTTAGGGTTGTGCTCGGTCTAGTGTCCGGTACACAGTATACACTAAATAAGTGGTGCTATTTTTATTAATCTCCTAATAACAATGAAGAAAAACCAGCCCATGTAGAATCTCTATTATACCAAGTTGCACGGTTGGGATGTACAGGAAGGTGACACTCTTGGCATCTGTGAAGTTTCTCATTCCCTTGTGTCCTGCGGTGCATGAGAATATGCTTTTGCAGGGAAACGAGACATCCTCCAATTATGCTGCCTTGCAAAAATGAGCCTGGAAGAATGGGGAGGGGGAAATGGGACGGCACTGTGAGAGTATTCGGAAAGCACGCGAAGATAGAAAGAGCGGTGCCAACAGAGCTGTAGGTACTAACAGGAAATCTACTTCCCGGAAGGGTGAGCCAACTGACCCAGGGGAGAATCGTGCACAGCAAGGGGCTTCTGTCTGGCCTTCCCAAGACAGCGCTGCATGGTGTGTGCAGGCAGAAAACTGTGGACGGGTGAGAGTCAGAAGGGAAGACTGTGGCAACAGAGGACAGGGTCGTCTACTACATGAGAGAAACTGGCAGTTCGTATAAAAATCTGGATTAGGAGAACTGCATTCTACTCTGGCTCCTTTTTTAAACAAATACTTCCACTAAGGTGCAAAACAAGAAAACTTCAGAAGTTTCCTTTCCTTTTCCCACTTGAAGTTTTTAAATGTATTTTCCAAGGATGATGATGTGGCTATCTGGGTCTCCTTGTCTGAGCTACAGCTGTTCTTTCCCTATGGAATATCCTTCCCTACTCCACATGGCTAACCTCTCTACTCACCCCTCAGAAAACTCGGGGGTCACCTTCTCCAGGAAGGCTACCCTGAATGCCCACCTGCTCCACACCCTGAGCTGTGCTAGGTTTCTGTCAATGTAGCCAAAATAACCAGCATATAACTTGACTGTGATATTGCCTTAATTCACTGTTTCCCAGAGTGTTTCACACACAATGAGTTAGAAAAGGTGTTAAAAGGTTTTATTTGAAAGAAGCTTTCCCAAACGTATTTGCATTGCTGTACTAAGATAGGTTTCTGCTCTACAATAATTCTGAGACTTTAATATGCCAGCGCGTACTGAAAATCTCTAAGGAAATGTGAAATAAAAATCCCCAACTTGATTTGACTGTGAAATTCTTTTTTTCTGAAAAATGGCCTCTCCTTCCAGAGCACACACTGTGGGACGTGCTGCTGTATTTTACTGACATTGTTTGCTCCTTTGTTCTCACCAGACTATAACTTACTTGTAGGCAACAGTATTCAATATTGCATTTCTGGTATCTACCTACCATCTGCTATATGGTAGACACAAAGTGAAGCTAACTGAATATTAAAAAGCTAAATCATCTCCCTTCTGAAAACCCTCTAGTGGCTTTCTATTACACCTAGGAAAACTTTGGGTGCCTTACTCCAAGGCTCACGCGGCACTGTATTTATTTACATCTCCTACCCCATCTCTCATTCCCCTCCCTCAATACATTCTGCTAAATTGGTCTTTTTCAAATCTCAAACATGTCAAGCTCATTGCCTTTGCACATGTTGTTGCTTCTGCCAAGAACACTTCTGCCCACATGTTCACATTGCTGAAGCGATCTCCACACTGAGGTCTCAACTCAGAAGTCTCTGCCTTAGAAAAGACTTCCCCACCCATATTTCAGCCAGCATTTTATTTCCACCATAACACTTATCAATATTTGTCACTGTCTTGTTTATGTGTGTACAGGTTCCTCATCCATGAATTCAACCAACTGCAGATAGAAAATATTCAGGGAAAAAAACCAATAAAAAATAATACAATAATAAATAATATAGTAACTATTTACATAGCATTTACATTGTATTAGGTATTACAAGTAATTTAGAAATGATTTAAAAGTATATGAGAGGATGTGTGTAGGTTATATGCAAATATTACACCATTTTATATAAGGGACTTAAGCATCCTTGGATTTTGATATCCACGGGGGTACTGGAACCAGTCTCCTGCATATATTGAGGGACAAATGTACTTGCTTACTGTCTGGTATCTCCACCTCACATGGTAAGTATGTTAGTCTGTTTCTGTTGCTTATAACAAAAATACACAAAACTGGGTATTTTATAAAGAAAATAAAATTTATTGCTTACAGTTTCTGAGACTGGGAAGTCCAGCGTCCAGGGAATACATCTGGTAAGAGCCTTGATGGTGGTGACAGTGACAGAAGAGTATCACATCGCAAAAATGGTGGAACAGAGAGAGACTAACCATTCATTCATTCTTCTTTTAGAACCCTTAGAACCACAACCATGACCATCATTAATCCGTTCACTAAGTCATGGTCCTACAATCTAATCCCCTCTTCAAGGCTCCACCTTTCAATTACCATGATAGGATTTCCCACCCTGAACAGTTACACTGGGAATCAAGTTTTGGGGGAATACTCAATCCAAGGCAGTAATATAATGAGATTTTAACTCTCTTGCTCACAGCTACCTTCAAGAGTGCTAGAACACTTGAGGAATACTTGCTAGCTACTGAAAGCTGAAAGAAATGAATTGAATTGATCTATGTATCACAGCAGGTAATAGCCCCAAGCCTTCCTTCCAGAACTAGAAAAATCTTAGCCTGCCAAGACTAGCTCTGTGACCAGGGCAGGTCATTTAACTTCAGAAAGACTGAATTTCCTCACTTGTATAATAAGAAATAATAGATTTATATTTTCAATTACAGATTGAACATATTAATTAGTCTCTATCACCCCCCAAGAGAGTGAAACAAAAGTAAAGTGGAATTATTTCTTTCTTTTCTTTTTTTTGTGGCTGGCTGGTACCGGTATCCAAACCCTTTCTTTCTTTTTAAAAGATTTTTAATTGTGGTAAAATACAAATAATGTCAAATTTACCATCTTAACCATTTTTACGTGTACAGTTCAGTGTTATTAAGTATATTCACACTGTTGTGCAACTATCACCACCATCTATCTCCAGAAAACTTTTTATCTTGCAAAGTGAAACTCTATACCCATTAAATACTATAACCCCCTTACCCCTCCTCCCAGCCCCTGGCAAACATCATTCTACCTTCTGTCTGCCTCTACTAATCTGATTATTCTAGGTACCTCATTTAAGTGAAGTGATACAGAATTTGTCCTTTGTGACAGGCCTATTTCACTTAACATAATGTCCTCAAGGTTCATCCATGGTGTAGTATGTGTCAGAATTTCCTTTAAGGCTGAATTGTGTATATAACACATTTTGTCTATTCATTCTCCCATCGATGGCCAGTTGGGTTGCTTCCACCTTTTGGCTATTATGAATAATGATGCTATAAACACAGGTTTACAAATATCTCTTGAGTCCCTGCTTTTAATTTTTTTAGGCATATACTCAGAAGTGGAATGCTTGGTCATATGGTAATTCTATTTTTAACTTTTTGAGGAACCACAGCACTGTTTTCCATGGTGGCCGCACATTTTACATTGCTGCCAACAGTACATAAGGGTCCCAATTTCTCAACATCCTCGCCAACACTTATTTTCTGCTTTTTAAAAAAATGGTAGCCATCCTAATGGGTATGAGGTGAGAAGTATTTCTTTTAAAAAAATACAAACCCATCAAGCCAAAAATATGAGAACACATAACAGCAGCAACACCATTCTGGAAGTTCAAAAGTAGAATAACAACCAATTTAGCAATCCTAAGTCACCTGAAACATAAGCTGGTTGTGAGGAAAACTAAGAAGTTACCCAATTTACCCTGCAGAACCCCAAAAGGCTTAGAGATTTAGTGGCACATAATATCTCTAGAAGTGAGGATAAAAAGTGGCTGAAAATAGGAGTGGCTGAAAGCCTGTTTAATAAAAAGGTAGACTCAACACTAGCTTCACAGTGCTGTGTGACCTTCCCTTTTACCAACCTGGCAAAAGCCTGGAGGTTTATTCCCTGGAAAGAGTAAAACAGAAGGAATCTGGACAGTGGGTACCAGGCAGTTGAGAGTAGGGAAGTTAGAGTGAAAAAAGAGAGATTTAGCAAAAGTTTTCATAATGAATATGGAGCCATCCAGCCTCCACCCTGTGCTGGCTTCTTGAACTCCAGTTTACATCCCTGAAACTGGATGCTGACAGATTTGAGGTTTTTTTCTAGAAACTCCAATTAAACCAAGAGAAGAGACCCAAAGATACTGGCAAAGGATCCTCCTACTAAACAAACCATCCAGATCACCCTACATTGAGGGCCAGTGTTGATAAACCCCATGCATGTATACAGTTTCCAATCGGCTTTTTAGTACCCTGACTCTCAAGTATGAACAGATAGACAAGAATCACCTGATCATTTGAAGACAGCTTCTCACATGAAACACAGAAACCCAAATAAGCAAACAGATTAAAAAGTTAATAGAAATTTACAGGAAATGGAGAAAACAGACTATACAGAAATATATAGAGCCTTCACTGGAGCAATGCTGAGCGGAAATGTGGGGTCAGAGTTGCAGCAGAGAAACCCCAACAACATCATGCCTGGTGGAGCCGTAAGAGCGGGACTGCCATGGAGACCCCAGACCTGTGGAGCTACCAGAGTGCAACACCAGCTTGTGAAAACTAAAGCATCAACTGAGACCAGAAAAGCCATAGGAGCGGAGCTGACAAAGGACTTGGAGACCCAATCGCCACACTGGTGTGCAGAGGGCACCAAACATGGAGTCAAGGTACCTGATTGGCCAGCTTCTCAAAGATTTAATGTCTGCCTGCTGGGTTTCAGACTTGTTTGGAACCTGTTTCTCCTTTCTTCTGGTCTATTTCTCCCTTTTAGAATGGGAATATGTACTCTGTCCCAGCACTGTATCTTGGAAGCAGATAACTTGTGTTGATTTCACAGATGTGGCTTTGAACTTTGGACTCTTGAATTGAAACAAATGAAGACTTTGGGAAAGAAATGAATGCATTTGCATGTAAAAAGGACATAAGTTTTGGGGGATCAGGGGCGGAATGTAGTGGATTGAATTATGTCCCCCCAAAACTCACTGAAGCTTGAACTGTATTCCCCAAGTTTTATGTATTAGAAACTTAGCCTCCACTGTGACTGTTAAGAGGGTGGGAAATCCTATTATGGTAGTTGAAAGGTGGAGCCTTGAAGAGGTGATTGGATTGTAGGACCATGCAGTAGTGAATGGATTAAAAATGGTGGTCAGGGGAGTGGTTCTGAGGGCTTTAAAAGAGGAGAGTCTGTCTTTCTCTCTCTCTGTTCTCTCTGCTTCCACCATCTTGCAATGTGAGACCCCTGGGTCACCGCTGCCACCACAAGATGGACTTTGGACTTCCCAGCCTCAGAAACTGTAAGCAATAAATTTCATTTTTCTTTATAAATCACCCAGTTTCAGGTATTCTGTTATAGCAACACAAATAGAATACAGAAAATATAAGCTTGCTTAATGTGTATATTACAGTGGGGGACCAGACAATAAGTACACAAATAAATTATACGATTTGACTTAGTAAATTCAATTACTGAAATCTATCCTAAGACATAACATACAATGCTGACACAGGTATGTACACAAAAACATAACAATCCTTAATTTTTATAAAAATAATTAGAAATAGAATTAAATAAAAAATAAAAATAAGAACTCAAAAAAATTAAATGGGTACAAGAATGATGTTAATTAAATCATATTACACAACAAATTAAAAATTATATATTTGAAGATTTTTAATGACATGCATATAAATTATTTCAATTATGGAAAATAACCATACACATACAGTATATATAGATATATATTATAAATTTTATTATATACATAAAATACATATATTACTATATATACATACATACATTAAAAAGATACAAAGAAAATATACCAAGATGTGGCCATCTCTTAGAGATGAATATTGAATTAAATACTTTCCTGTATTTTCCAAGTTTTCCACAGTAAATAAACATTAGATATAATCTAAAATAAAAAGCTACATTAAAGAGTTTGTATTTTTTTAACCTAGTAATTCCATTTGTAGCAATCTGTAAGATGCAGAAAATAAATAAAAATAAACAAAGTAGTTCCTTGCGGTTTTATGTATCTTCATATCATAGTATTTATACACTAGAGAAAAAATTTTTAAAATGTAAGTGTCCAACCTTGACAGAAGGGTTAAATCGTAAGATCATTTGATGAAATAGTATGTTATTAAAATTATGCTCACAGGTTAGCTGACAGTTTGATCGGTTAAATTTCATTTCACTGTTTATATTGGGCTTTGGTTGCTTCTATAGGAACCCAAAGCCCTGGAGCTGTCTCAGCCTAACAGCCTCCCAATTAAATTTCTTGAAATACTTAAAAAAAAAAAAAGTTATGCTTGTGACAAACATAATGAGAATATGGAAATAAGAATATACAATAATATTACTTTAAAACTTCAGGCTACAAACTAGCAAATAAAGTAGGGTTTCCACTGTTTTAAATCAGCACAGAACAAAGGCAAAGTGAATTAAAACTGCTTTGGGGCATTAGAGGGTAAGGCTGTTATTTTGCTTTCATTTACTTTCTCTATTTTCTTTGTTGTTTTTACTTTTAGACTCTTTTGTAAATAAAAGAAAAAATTAAAAAGGAGAAGATGAGGGTGTTGTTACCAGACAGCCTTTTCAGAAGCCAACATTGACACATGTCCAGGGTTCTGTTTCTGTGAAGTTCACTTACCAGACAGCCTCAGTCAAAGTCAGGCTAGGAAGAGCATAGGGGCAGGGGTGGCAATGGGAATGTTAAGAGCATTTAGAGGTAGGGGCACTGAATGAGAGGATAATGAGCCCAGGTAGCCCAAAGCTCTTTAGGCCCCCAGATCTATCAAGTCTCTGGATAACGATCATGTTTGTACTCTCTGAGCAGCACCAACCCAGGCAGGTGTGATCTCCCCTACGTGCTTAACTGAGTGCCTCAACAGCTACAGATGTCGGCGCTGAGTGACTGAGAAAGAAGTTTACTGGATCTTCCTGAAGGCGGGCAAGTAGAAAGCCACAATGTTCGGAAGGTAATTGCTCGGAAAGACTGTATGCGGGGTATGGTGCAGGTGCTGGGCCACAGCAGGTAATGAGACAGACATGGCCCTGTCCTCATGGGAAGTAACATCAGGCAGGAATATTAAACCCATAATTACAAATAATCCATGAAAAATTCAAATGTGATAAGTGTTATAATAGGAAGTGAAGATTTGTGGTTTGCATAGATATGACACACAAATTCAACTGCAAACAGGATTCAGGAAGCAAAGAAGATGCAGAGAAAAATTAAACAATATAAATAATGCAAGTGATTTATCTCACCATCCTACTGAGGGAGTTCAGCCTTGGAATGGGATGTAAATCAGCTCTTCCTGGAGTTAGCTTCAGTTTTTATATTCCCATAGTGAGAATATCTCCCTTTCCTACATGTGAACCCTAACAGGACCACTGTGCACAGTTCTGTGTGTTGAACAACCTCAGGGGGCACCACTCATATCATGGTCTATGTACATGACATCCCTTGGGGTGCACAACCTGCTTATATGTGACCTTGATTTGATTTTTTTTTATATAACGACTCTAAAATAGGCTAGCTATCTCAAAGAAAGAAAGAAAAAAAAAAATACTGGAATGATTGTCTGTGCTGGACTTACTGGAGATAGTCTATCAGCTTCCACTGTGAAGCTACTTCCCTTATGGATTTTCAAGGATAATTCTGGCTTATGGACTTTTCATAATATGCACTGACTTTTGAACAAAATCCTCCATTTTGATGGTATTCCACCACACAGTGAGGGTACGTAAGTGAGATCTGGTCTAAGTCAGAAGAGCCTCCAGAGGCTGGCAAACTGTGGTAAGCAGAGAGAAGAGTGTGTGTGTAGGTACTAAGGCAAGAAAGCATGGAGTGTGTTCAAGGAACTAATGCAGGGGCACAGAAAGAGCAAGAGGGAAAGAGCAGCCTAATTCCCTACCACCTACCCAAATCTTACCAAATCTGCAAGCCTCCTTCATTCACTGACTCAACCAACATGGACCAAAGCACTTACTAAGTCTCCCTGAATCCTTTAGACCCCAATGGTCTCCCCTCCTTCTGATTCATGACATTTACTTCTGGTTGCTCACAGAGCACTTAAATCATGCATCATCACTTCAGTTCCAGTGCTTTCATTGGTTGCCAACTGTATATCAAACACCAAGAAACACTCTTGGCTGTGGTAACACTGTTGTTCTATATTCCCCTTGCTGTTCCTTGGCTTTTCTTAAGTGTTCAGGCCTTGTCTCGTCGACTAACCTGTGGGCTCCTTCTGGGCAGGAATGTCACTAACACATATGTGTGCCTGGCACAGTGCCAGGCTCAGAGTGGATAATAAACAATGGTGAGATGCTGTTATCTTATTAGTGAGAAGTCCAAGGCACAGGGATGTTAACTGACATGCCAGAGGTCACTCATAATTAGCAACAGGTCTAGGGGATAGGTCTCTCATGAAGGAAAAGATAGGGTTTAATTCCAGTTTTTGCTTGGTTTTAGAATGTTGTCAAGTCACTTTCCCACAGTGATTTAAAGAAAGTTAGAGAACTAGACTGATTGGTTTCAAAACTTGTCTTGGCTATATGAACCTGGGCAAGTTATTTAATCACTCTATGCCTCTGTTTCATCATCTGTAAAATGGAAATAACAGTCTCTTAGAAGACTACTGAGCGAGTTATGTGAGCTATTACAAATAAAGTTCCTGGAAGAGTAGGTACTCAATACTGACAGCTAAACGTACTATGTTTATTTACTTACTATTTCCCCAAACCTGATGAATCACCATTTTTATTACTTATAATTAAATGTAGCTACAAATCCACAAAACAGTGGCTTAAAAAAAAAAAAAAGAAATGTCTTGCTCATGTAAAGGAACTTCAGAGATAGTGAATCCAAGGTTGGCATGGTAGCTACACAAAAGCTCACTGTTCTGCCATCCTGGGAACAAGGATGTTCCTTGTTGTCCTTATCCAAAATGGCTTCTAGAACGCTGGCCAGGCTACCTGATCTAGGCCCACAGGAGGGAAAGAAGATGGCCATCACCCCTTCTCTTGAAAGGAGACTTCTCAGGAATCCCACAGGACACTTCTGCGTACATCTCATTGGCCAAAGCTTAGATAAACATATGTAGCCATAAGGGAAGCTGAGAGATAGTCTCTAACTAAAGAGCCCTATGTATAGCTTAAAGTCTGACTTTTGTTAATAAAAGGGAGTAGACCATAGATTAGATGAGGATTTAGTACTCTGTTTATGACCGCTCATGTACTATTAGCCAGTGACGAAGTTGGGAAGTTGATTCCAGTCTTGTCCCCTGTTATCAGAGCTTTGGGGTTCACAAATCAAAGCACATTTTCCAAGCACATTTTCTCAAGATCTATGATGCTGCCTCTCCTTTAATTATTTTGAAAGCATATCCCCCTTAAGGTTAATGCAAATATATGTGCCTGATTCACTCTAAATTATTGAAAAATTGATTTTTTAAAAAGGTGTTTGCTAGCCAAGACTTTTGAGCCATTTTAATGAGCTGAAAAATAAAACGACTAAGTCTTTCTTTTGAAGAGTAAAATCATGTTTTTGCCAAAAAAAAAAAGAGAGAGAGAAAAGTTGAACCCCCAGATTAATGTGTTTACATATTCCCTGGTGATGAATAACCAATAAATCTTTGCCTTACAAAAAATAAAATACAAGCCCACATTCTTGTCACTATCATGGTGAATTTTATTTGAAAACACATTATTTCATATTAATTATGAATTATCAATAATCTGACTGCATTTTATTACAAGTTTTTTTTAAAATAGTGCTTGTGACAGTGACTCTTCATGGACCCATTACTTATGCATTTTTCCAAACACAGTGATATATAAAGAGACTCACAAAAAAGTCATATCTGTGATTCAAAGTCCATTTCAAATAAACATTATAGTTCTGAACAAATGCACTTTTACTCCCTGGCAAACTTACCAGATTTCTACTGCATCACAGAGGTGGTCCACGAAAAGGTATTCCTTTAAGGCCCATGGGAAGAAGGAAGAGTAGGTGGACCATACTAGAAAAGGAAGCAGGAAAAAAGAGGATACAAGGGACAGTGCAGAAGATACACGAGATCTGGCCCTGTTTGGTGAGATGAGTCAGAAAACCAGTAAGCCAAATGAGTCAGCACTATCCCTGTGAAAAAATGCATGGACTGAAATGACTAGAGATGTCACTTACTGGTAAAAAGCATGAGCTTTTTAGAGTCAGCTAGACCTGTTTTTGAATCCCTGCTCCTCTGTCAAATAACTGTGAGACCAGGAGCCAGCTTCCTACCCTCTGCGAGCCTCAATTTCCATATCTCTAAAAGGGAGATAATAATAGTACCTATGCCAAATTGGTTGTTGGAAAGTTTACCTGATAATGCATGCAGAATGCTTGGCAATGGTCCCTGACACATAATACACACTCAACAAATGATAACCATTATCAGCATACTATTTCTTTTCCTTCTCATTTCATAGTAGACATCCTCCCTTCAAGAACCCTGCATCCTTCATCTTTTTTTCTTTAAAGAAAACAAATTGCTGGGAGTGGGGGTACAGATGACTATTTGAATTCATCTTCCTAGGACTTCTAATTTCATTGAAGTTGGAATAATAGTGAGGGAATTGCTTTAGACAAGGGTTTCTGCTCTTGCTGTTGATTTAAACTGTCACTATATGCTAAAAATGAAAATGCAAATTTTGATCAAAGCCAAGGTTTCATCTAGGACAGGAAGGCAACGTTTAGGTTAGCAAAAATTAAATGAAAATGTCACTTACTGGACTGGCACAATAAAGAAATACCTCAAAAAGTAAAGAACAGGAATAAAACTAGATACAGAGAATAGACAATTTATGACTTAGAACACAGTGGAAAATAAACCTGTTTAGGTAAAGTTTGAAGTTATAATAACAAATCCCAGAGAAGAGTATTTTATTCTCATAGGTCCCTGCACTTCCCTGTCAGAAATAACAATAAATTAATAATCTGTGTTCTCCATAGTGTATAGGCACATCACAGGAAGGGGGCAGGTGTGTCTTAATCATGCTGTATCTCCAGTATCTAGCACAATGCCTGGGGTATGCTCAATAAATATTTGCAGAACAAATGAGTGAATGAATGCATAGAATAATATTCATCAGAATTTTTCTCCAGTCATGTTGAGATTTTCCTGGATAACTAACAAATGTGGCAAAAGTAGTTGGGAAGTCACTCCATGAAGTAGTAGTATTTTTGATCACCCACCAATGCAGGAGACTAATGAAGCTAGCCAGGTCACTTACCCTCCAGCATATAATAGCTAGAAGAAATCTGAGCAGTCATCTACTCCAATGGATCTCAAAGTATGGCTGGGGACCATCACCTGATACTTGCTGGAAATACCAGTTCTCAACCCATCCCCAGAACTTCTGATTCAGAAACTCTAAGTAGAGACCAGCAATCAGTATTTTAAGAAGCCCCACAGATGTTCTAATAAATGCTTTGAGAATTGCTGATACACTTCTATCCTCTCAGTTTATAGAATAGGAAATGGAGGCCCAGAAAGGGAAAGTTGGTTAAGTTTGTTTTTCGAGAATAAACTTTTGTCTACAGCCATCCCACTCTGAACATGCCCAAACATTGTCTGACCTCAGAGGCTAAGCCAGGTCAGGCCTGGTTAGTTCTTGGATAGGAGACCAACTGGGAATAATAAGTGATGCAGGCTTTAAAAAAATAAGAGAGAGAGAATCAACTTTTGTAATAACTAGATAATTAAAAGGTGCCAAATTTACTATTTCTAAGTTTTGTGACATTATTTTATTTCTCTTAGCATCAGTTTCCTTACCTGTAAAACAGGAAGAAGAATACTAACCATTTCATGGTAGTTATAATTAAATGATACTATATATAAAGGACATAGAATGTAGTAGATATACATACGCACAGAGACATACACATATATACATACGGACAGACACATATAAAACTATAATTCTCTTTGGGAAATACAGTCAAGATTCTTATGTACAAATATTCTTTACACACACACACACACACACAGCCAGCCTCTTAAGTAAATTGTTGTTTTTGCAGAGGCAAGAACTTGCTCAAATTTGAAAACATTTGTCCGTGATCTGTGATTCATATAACTGTGCTTGAGGTTAGAGTTTGCTACCATGAAGACTACAGACTTCACTTTAGATTTGTGTCTTACAAGCCAACAAGAGGTTCTAACATCAGGCTGGTTTTTGAAATAATTCTAGGGTGACCTAAGCCATTAAAAGAGAACTCATAAATGGATGATAAAAGGATCTTGGTAAACATGATCATCAACTTGACAAACGCATTCGTTTGGAGACATATAACCCTTGGTCTGTACCCCTATAAACTGAATTTTCTGAATAGTTTAGTATACCCAAGAGAGCACAGATCTTGTTTGCCATCTGGTTATCAGAGTCTCTCTTCTTCCTGTACTTGCATAGCTAGGCTAAAGATGGCACAGGGAAATAAATCAGTTACGCTGGATAAGAAGTTGTTAGCAAAGACCTGAACTAGTATTCACAACATCAGGAAATAGGAAAGAAAAAAAAAAAATCTGATTTATAGAATCCTATCAGTTTTTACAAGATACTCTCTGTGAAACAGATCCAAACACATAAACATTCCCATGGGCAAACACATGTTTCTTCATATACACAGGGCTGAGATAAAGTGGAACAGTGTATGTACCCCTTGGAAAGTCTCTGTCTTACCAAGTCAAAAATCTGTTCAATTCAACCTCTTACTTAGCCCGTTAGCTTTGCAAATACAGTATCAGAAGTACTGACACCGTACAATGCAGTGTCTGAACTGAACTGCTGATGGTTTTGGCCTGACGAAAACAGAACCTGTGGGAATTTGGGCCTATTGAGAGCTAAGCAGTCAATAGAACCCTGGGGCTAAACAGGTGATTCACTTGTACAGAACTCAGTTTTCTTCGTTGTCATGTTTATCAGAAATGTGTATCGTTACTTCCCTCCCGACTCCCACATATCCATAGTTCTGATGAGAGAGTATTTGCTGAAGAAAGACAGTGACATTCTGGGAAAGAGGAAGCACACAGAGGACCACCAGGAGAGGAGATGCGGGTTGGAGCTCCAGCTCTGTCACAAACCAATGACAAGATGGGCCCTAGTTATGTAACCTTCCTAGGCTTTCGTTATCTTACCTTTAACACAGAGTAGATGTTGCCCATGTTCCTTTCCAACTACTAGCATTCTAAAATTATTTTTAAAATTTTAAAGAACTCTGTGTTCTATAGAAAAAAAGGCAAATTGGACCAAGTCATTTCCTTGTTTAAAATACTTCAACAGTTCCCTAATATGTCGAATGCAATGGTTTCTCAACATTTTGACTGTGCATGCCACTAATATAAAAGTCTTCAGCATAGATTTCCAACATGTGTCTATTTATGACTTACAAATTATATAAATGTACTATTGAATTTTTAAATTCTATGTATGTGTATATATCAAGAAACATACATAAAAACAGAATTTTAAAAGAATGAAAAAAATAAACAGAAATTCTAAATTTTTTCTCTATACCCAATGGACCATCTTGCTTGACATCACCTGGAGCATGAAACCCCATTTAGAGACTATTAACACAGAGGATAAAGTTTAAGCTTCTCAGCAAGGCATATTCGTAAAAGGGCATTATGATTTTTTGGTCCCTGCCTACCTCTCTAGTTTCATCTTTCCTTTTTCCCTGCCTCATACTCAATGTTCCAGCAACTTCCTCCCACACCATATTGCTCAGCTGCAGACCTGTATTCATGCTGTTACTTCTGTCAGTACACTCTTCTCTCCACTTGTCACCTGGAAAACACTTCCATTGATGGCAGACTCCCAGTTACATACCTAGTCCCCACCCTCCCCTTCTTCCTTCATAACAACTCTCATCTTACTGGAGGCTGCAGCGTGACCAGTGAAGAACTCATGTTTCTCCAGCTTCCCTTACGGATAGTGGCATTCGTGTAATGCAACTCTGGCCAATGAGATGTAAGTGAAGTGACTGGGCGAGATGCTAGAGATAACATCAGAAACAGAAGCAGATACAGCTAAAGCACACACTTTTGCCCTTTGTCCTTGTCCTTCATCTGCCTAAAAAACGGACTTGATAATGAAGGCAAGACAGTAAGATCACAAGAGCAGTTCCTACAGCAAGGATGAGGGTGTTCTGTGCAAAGAACTGACAGAAGGGCAGGTGAGTGGAGGAGAGAGAGGTAAGGGGAGAATGGTGCCAGAAGGGGAGGCCATCTGGAGGTTCTGTGTACTTTGCCCTAAGACTATTGGAAAGACTCTGGAAGATTTATGCTGTGAAGTCACAGGATTAGATTTTCATTATAATAAGTTCATGCTGGCTGCAGTGTGCAGAATGGACTGAAGAAGGCAAGTTTTCATTCAGTGAGAAGTATTAGAAGCCTGCTGAATAGTCCAGGTGAGAGATTATAGAAACACAAACTTGGTAGCATTTAAAGTCAGAGAGAGTTCATGGATTTCAGAGACATTTGGAGCATAAAACTGACAGCACTTGCTAAGTGATTAGATATGGGAGATAAAGGAGAAGGTGGTGTCCAGGGCTCGCAGAACAAGCTAGGAATTGCTACCGTCCACCAAGATTAACAAAGAAAAGCACAACCCTGTCCTCTGTGCTTGCAACCAAACTACTGAGCACTGACAGAGAAAAATCACACCACAAGTCAGATTCATAATAAATTCATGACCACCCCGCAGAGGGCACTCAGCACCTTTAACAATCCATCAAGTTTTCTCTAATTATCTCATTCCCCATTTTCTGTACCTTGACTTTAAACCTTTCACACTCTTCTCTAACTTGTGACTCCCCTTCTTCTGTAGCACCCTCTCAGGTGATCATCTCACAGCCTACTTCACCAGGAACAGAGGGCACGTGACGGGAACACTGTCTACTTCCCATTTCTGAGTATACGCTGCGCCCACATCTGCCGCCATCTTTGTCTTCTTGCTGCCTATTAGAACAGAATGGCTATATCTAGAGCCCAATCCCTTCTGCCTTCTCTGGACCCTTACAGTACTGACTCTCCCTTCTTTCTCGGTATCATCAACCTACCACTCGCTACTGGACCCTTCCCATCAGCAATTAGACATGCTCACATAAACCTCTTCCACCTTCCAACAACCAACCAAGCAGACAACAGAAGACTCCATCTACTCCCAACTGTCATCTTCCTCTAGCGACTGCCTCAGTTTCTTCTTTCCCTCCCAACCAAATTTAAGAGTTGTCTAAACTTGCTAGCTCCATTTTCTCATCTACTATTCTCAGTCTGTCATCTAAATGTCCTGGCTTGAACCCAGCTGTGTGACCTTGGGTGATTAACTTCTTTATACCCCATATTTCTCTTCCATAAAAAAAGGGGAAAGGAGTAGGATTACTACATAATCTCATCAGGGTGTTGTAATACCATAATCCATATGAAGCACTTGGCACAGCATCCATAAATGCTTAGTAAAAGTTAGTTGTAGATGTCGTAGTAATTACTATGTATTCCTCAACCTTTAACCTTCTGCCCCTCTTACCTATTATGAGGCTACTTCAAAAAATTCATGGAAGATTGTATTATCTTCAATTCTATTTTTCCATGAACTTTTTGCAGTACCCTCATATAATCAAGTGGCTTTCACTAAGGTACCCAAGTCACTATATAAAATGGGCAGTGTACAGTCCTCATCTCCCTTCCTCTCTCAGCATCTCTGGAGATCATTCTCTCCCATTCTAAACTCACCTGGCCTTATTATCTCTCTGCCTTAGCCTCCATTGCAGGCATATTCTCCTCTACCTGACCTTTGAAGTACTGGAATTTCTTAAAGCTTTCTCCCAGGTCTATTTTTCTTCTCCCTCTAGAGTCTCTCATATGTATCCATAGCTTAAATTAATACCTACACCAATGACTTCCAAATCTCTATTTCTACCTAACCTAGCTTCTCAGCATAGACCCAACTGCCTACTCCACATTTTTTTTTTTTTGTGGATATTTCAAAGTCACAAACGTTATCTTCCCCTTTTTTATTTGTTTTAACTCTCTTCTGAAACACGCTTGCATGTGTGATTCCCTAACACTTATTCATTCATTTACCAAATATCTATTGAGTACTTACCATGTTCCACAACTTTTTCTACATGCTACCTTATCTTAGAAAATACTTTATGTAGCTTATAACTAGTAGGTAAAGATAAAACAAAGTGGGATTAAAGATTAAATAAAACCAAAGATAGGAAGAAAATGAGTTGAGATGAGGCTAAACATTTATACCAAAGCTTTGCAAATCCACTACAGATGAGTCTCAAATTTGCTTTAAATCCTCAAGCAGCCAAAGGGGTGAGGGACATATTGCCAGTTACTCAATGTGATGCTCATGAGAAACAGAAAAAATAAAATTCCTTATTCAGAAAAACTAAAACTAAAAATAACTTGGGTACTCAGATTTTTCCTGTAAGACCTCCATTAAGAAGTCTCTCTGTAAGGTCACCGAAATCACCAGGTAGAGGTATTACTTTCCCAATGTTGCAGGTGATAGAACTGAGGCCTTCAGAGTTTAAGTAACTGGTTTGGTACCAGTCACACAGCTAGTAAAGGGCAGGACCATGATTCAAATTCATGTCTATCTGGCCTCAAAACTTTTCATTACCCAAAGTGCATTTAAAAAATAAATACTCCTCCTCCCCCCAGCGGCTCTGAGTCAACAACCCATCTCTACATACACTATCCATAACAGGATAACATATGACATCGCAAAAGCTCTGTATCTTAAAGATCCCCTGGCACTTTCTGTACTTTCAGTTTAAAGACAAATGCATAATCCTTGCTAGAAAAGAATGGGGGAAGGGAAGCAGAACATGAAGTATTAATAAACACCGTAAAATCATTACCTGGTCCCTTAAGTATCCTCTGAAGTAAGAGCAGTGGGGAAAAAAATTGCAGTAGGTTTTTTCCCCTCCTAATAGTGTGTTCATTTCAAGAGCTAAAAGGGTATGAAAATTTAACGGAATTTTTAATGTCTTTCTAGGTTTTATGATACCACAAAGAGATCATCTTCATTCTCCTCGCCACAAGAACAGATGGGTGGCAGAGGTGGTGGGTCCGTGACTCACCACCCCCTCACGGCCACAGAGGCTGTCTGAGCATCAGGCAAACTTCTGGGATCAATAGGGCTCACGGCAATGTAGTGTCTGCCAGCAAACCTTGGATTAGGCCATTAGTCAACCAGTGACCTGCCAGCCTGACCACAGCAGCACTCTGATGTGGATTCTCAGAAAGGTTAGCCCTTGCTGGGAAACTGAAAAGGTCATGGGTATCTCGAAGTCAAAACTCCACGGAACTGGGGTGAAGGGCACTGAAGAGGGTCTACAGAATCAGAAGTAAGGGCCACTTTGGAGGCCAAAGTCACCACCTATCAGCTGTGTGAAAGAGAAGCTACACAGAAGACCTATGACATGTCACATGCAATAGAGAAGGCTAACCACTGGGAATGGATGCCTTTCAAGAACATTGAATTAAATGACCTCTAAATGGATGACAAAAATGGCAGGAGGTCAGATGTCCAGCTGGGATCTAGAAGCAGGTCCCAAGCTATTAACTTCCAGAAAGAGGAGAAAAAAACCCAAAAGAGAGTTGTAAATGTTAGCGTGACTAAAACACCTGCAGCTTTGCCAGGTGTCACACTGTCAACTCATTCTGCTCCCCAAATTTCAGAGGCGCCCAGGTAGTTCTAACACTTGGAGAACCACATCCTCACGGCTCTTCTTCCTGTGCTATTTCACAGAAAGGGAGGGGAGGAACCTCTGAGGTGGCACTTATCTTTGTGATCTTTAGTGGTCTCCTCCAGTCAGCACTGAGGAGGGGCTTTAGTGTTGCATAGATCTGCATTAGAATCTAGCTCCATGATTTACTAATAATCTGACTTTGGGCAGGTACTTTCATGAAGTTAGATAAACCCAGACTGTTCAACTGTTTCTCAGATTCACTGGTTCCAAATTATCTTTTTCATCCAGGTCACTCTTCTGTAGATGTACTACTTTTATGTCAGTAGCTTTTATAAATGTGAGACCCAGAATGGAATATGTGACTTCAGATATGATCTGACCAGGACTGCGCTCCTTTTGATCTTGATCTCAGCATTGCACCTGTATTAGTGCAGCCTCATGGTCAGAAGTACAGGCTCTAGAGCAGACCTTTCTCTGGCCATTAGTTACTGTGTGACCATGAGCAACTTACTTAACCTCTCTGTGCCTTGGTTTCCTCATCAGTAAAATGAACATAACAGTACCTGTCTAGACTGGTCAAGGGGATTAAACAAAGCATCTACAAGTGACTGATTCATAATGAGTACTCAACAAATATTTTCTTGATTTACTGCTCCTTAGCCACCAAGCACTCAGGAAATCTAGGTTACCACTGAGTTTACATATATACCATAGAGAAGCTACATTTTTTCCCCCTCTTTCTATTTTTTAAAGAAAAGACATGGCTGTAAATTTATCCCTGATAAAAATGTACCCTATTAATTTTGGCCCACCCTTCTAGAGTGCTGATCTTAAAAAAAAATTTAAATTATGCAATTCAATATATTAGCTGTGGTTCTGTATTATATCATTTACAAATTTATTCAGCAAGTTTCTATGTCCTCATCTAAGTGATTGATTGAAAATATTGACTAACTTCCCATCCACAGCAATCACCATTCTACTTTCTATCTCTATGATTTTAACTACTCTAAGTACCTCATATATGTGAAATCATACACTATTTGTCTTTTTGTGACTGGCTTATTTAATTTAGCATAATGTCTTCAAGGTTCATACATTTTGTAGCATATGCCAGAATTTCCTACCTTTTTAAGACCAGGTAATGTTTCATATCCATTCGTCAGTTGATGGACACTTGGATTGCTTCTACATTTTGGCTGCTGTGAATAATGCTATACAAATACCTCTTTAAGACCCTGCTTTTAATTCTTTTGGGTATATACCCTGTAGTGGATTGAATTATGTACAGCCAAAACCGCCTGAAGCTTGAATTGTGTCCCCCAAGTTTTATGTATTAAAAGCTTAGCCCCCCGGGCCGACCCCGTGGCGCACTCGGGAGAGTGCGGCACTGGGAGCGCAGCAGCGCTCCCGCCGCAGGTTCGGATCCTATATAGGGATGGCCTGTGCACTCACTGGGCGGCCGGTCACAAAAAACGACAAAAAAAAAAAAAAAAAAAAAAAACTTAGCCCCCACTGTGACTGTTAAGAGGGTGGGAAATCCTATTACGGTAATTGAAAGGTGGAACCTTGAAGTTGTGATTGGATTGTAGGACAGCACCCTAGTGAATGGATTAAAAATGGTAGCCAGGGGCATGGTTCTGAGGGCTTTAAAAGAAGGGGAGAGTCTGTCTTACTCTCTCTGCTTCTGCCATCTTACAATGTGAGACCACTGGGTCACAGCTGCCACCACCAGATGGACTTTAGACTTGCCAGCCTCAGCAACTGTAAGCAATAAATTTCATTTTTCCTTATAAATTTTTTTAAAAAGGAAAATATTGACAAGAGCAAATTATTATTTTTTTGATTATATGTATTTGCGGGGTACAGAGTTGAATATTAATACATGTATATGATATGTGATGTTCAAATCAGGATAATTAGTATACTCATGTTTACTAAACATAATGAATTTTTGTGACCCTTAACTAGCTTCTCACCAACCTCCTTCCCCTCCCCCTTTCTCATCTCTAATAACCATAGTTCTGTTCTCCCTTTTTTTTTTTTAAGTTTAATGTATAATTGTTATTCTTTCTTTTCTTTCTTTATTGTAGCTCCTACTTATGAGTGAGGACATATGGTATTTCTCTTTCTGTGCCTGGTTTATTTCACTTATACTTTTCTCTAAGTTCATCCATGTTGCTGCAAATAGTAGAATTTCATTCTTTTTTATGGCAGAGTAGTTCTCAATCCTGTTCCATTGGTCTGAGTGTCTGTTTTAATGGCAGTACCATGCTGTTTTGGTTACTATAGCTTTGTATTATAGTTTGAAGTCAGGGGGTGTTATGCCTCTGGCTCTATTTTTTGCTCAGGCTTGGTTTGGCTATTCAGGGTCTTTTGTTGTTCCACATGAATGTTAGGAATATATTAGCAACCAGAACACAGTAATACATCAAAAAGATTATACACCATGAACAAGTGGGATTCATCCAAGAAATTCAAGGATGGTTCAACATATGCAAGTCAATGAATGTTATACACTGCACCACCCAAATCAAGGACAAAAACCATATGATTATCTCAAAAACACAGAAAGAGCATTTGACAAAATTCAACATCCCTTCATGATACTCTTCGCAAATTAAGTATTGTAGTGGATCAAATTATGTCCCCCCAAAACTCACTGAAGCTTGAATTGTGTTCCCCAAGTTTTATGTATTAGAAACTTAGCCCTTACTGTGACTGTTAAGAGGATGGGCAATCCTATTATGGTAATTGAAAGGTGGAGCCTTGAAGAGGTGATTGGATTGAAGGACCATGCAGTAGTGAATGGATTAAAAATGGTGGTCAGGGGCATGGTTCTAAGGGCTTTAAAAAAAGGGAAGAGTCTGTCTTTCTCTCTCTCTTTGCTCTCTCTGCTTCCACCATCTTGCAAAGTGAGACTCCTAAGTCACTGTCACCACCACCAGATAGACTTTGGACTTGCCAGCCTCAGAAACTGTAAGCAATAAATGTCATTTTTCTTTATAGATCACGCAGTTTCAGGTATTCTGTTACAGCAACACAAAATGGACTAATACAAGTATAGAAGGAAAGTATCTCAACACAGTAAAAGCCATACATGACAAATCCATTGCCAGTATCATCCTGAATGGGGAAAAGCTGAAAGCTTTTCCCTTAAGGACAGGAACAAGATAAGAATGCATGCTATCACCACTCCTATTTAACATAGTATTGGAAGTACTAACCAGAGCAATCAGGCAAGAGGAAGAAGTAAAGGGCATCTAGATTGGAAAAGACAAAGTCAAATTGTCCCTGTTTGCAGATGACATGATCCTATATATAGGAAAACCTAAAGACTCTACCAAAAAACTCTTAGAGCTGACAAATGATTTCAGCAAACTTGCAGGGTATAAAATCAATATGCAAAAATCAGTAGTGTGTCTGCACATAGAGCTAGCACTAGTGACTTGTGCATAGGCCAGTGAGATAACTGCAAAAAGTACCATACCAAAAAGAGAAGAGACTGGAAAGCCCTTTGGTGGTGTCCTTGTGCATCAATCCTAATTCCTTGTAGCAGAAGTCATGAGGGCATACTCCAATAACAAACTAGCAGAAAAAGAAATCAAGAAAGCAAGGCCATTTAAAATAGTCACCAGAAAAATGAAATACCCAGGAATCAATTTAACCAAGGGATGAAAGATCTCTATAAGAACTACAAATCACTGCTGAAAGAAATTAAAGATGATACAAAAACATGGAAAGACATTCCATGTTCTTGGATTGAAAAAATTAACATTGTGAAATGTCCATACTACTCAAAGCAATCTACAGGTTCAATTCAATCCCTTTCAAAATACCAATGACATTCTTCACAGAAATAGAAATGACAAGGGCAAATTGAAATGCAGTGCCACTACAAACCCACAATGGGTTGAGATTAAGTCCTTTATCAATGGTCTCTGCAATTAGTGCTCAGCCATTTAGGAATTCATTTGAATATATCATTCACTCCAAACATCTCTATTTTGACTGAGGAGACTGTTAGAAATTTCTCAAAAATACATGGCCCTCATGATACATTTCTTCTGTACCATTTTATTGACCTATCAATAGTGATCTTAAAATTTGAAGTAAGTAATTTATTCAATAATAATTAAAAAGCAGCTATTTGGTCAATAAGCAGATAAATAAATACACATGTAAGGTAATTTCGGTAGTGACAAGTGCTAAGAAGAAAATACAACAGAGAAACAGAACACTGCTGCAGTAGAAGAAGGGAATGTTAGGCTTGAATGGCAAGGGAAAGCTCTGCTCTGATGACATTTGAGCTGAGATCTAAACAATGAGAAAGTGATAGCCACAGGAATATTCTGACACGGGCCATACCAGACATAGGGCAGAGTTAATGCAAAGGCAACATACACTGGAAATATTTGAGGGACACAAAGAGGGCTGCAGTGGTTGGATGGTGAGTAAGTGGGGGCATCGTGAACAATAAAAATCAGAGAGATCATGCAGGACTTCATTGAACATGACAAAGAATTTAGATTTTTTTCCCCCAATTGCAAAGGAAAGCCACTGGAGGAATTTAAGCAGGAGAGTAACATGATCTAATTTATGTTTTTAAAATATCACTCTAGCTGCTGTGTGGCAAAGGCATTATCAGAGGGAAGAACAGAAATAAGGAGACCATTTAAGAGGCTGGCACACTAATCCCACAAGAGATGAAAGCACTTTGAACTAGGATGGTGACAGTGAAGAGGGACAGAAATGCCTGTTTCAGGGTCAATTTTGGAGCAAAGCAGAAAGGACTTGTTGAGGGGTTGAATGTAAGAGAAAGAGAAGCATCAAGAATGACTTCTAGGTTTGGATTCTGACCAACAAGGAGAATCGGAGTAACTTTTACTGAGATGTAGAAAACTGAAGAAGCAGGTGTAAGGTGTAAAGTGGTTGGGCCATGTGGGCAAGTCAAGAATTCTGTGTTGGTTATTGATCCTCTCAACCACCTGTGCATCCATCAACATTTATTTAGGGGTGACACTACACAAAAAAGACAAAGAGCATTAAAAAATTGACAGCCTAGTTGGGGATACAAAAGCAGACAGACAAGACTACAAAAGCAGACAGACAAGATGTAAGAACCAGGTGCTACTGGAGCTTGAACTATGAGACACTAACCCAGACAGAGTGTTACTGAGAAAAGAATTTCAAAAAAAGGCAACACCTGAGGTCACGTTAGCAGGACTTATAGCGAACTGGGCTAGTTTCTAATAATATCCTCTTTCACAATTATGTACTTAATAATGATGGATAATCAGAACTAAGATCTCTTTTATCATTAACATTAAGGACATAGGTCAATAGTTTTTAGGGACCAAACTTTTGCAAAACTGAGATAATGTATGACCATTTCCTATCTCTGAGTAGCAATTCACAAGGTCACACCTGCAACTTATTTTCTTAGTTTAAAATAATCAGCTGGACATGAACATATAAAATTGACTGAGATGGTCAAAATACTCTCCTAGGTTTCATTTTCTTTCAACCCCATTAGGTCTGAATGAAGCTACTTCTCTTGGATAATGAATTCAGCATCCTCTCATAACTGGTCCCATTTCACCGTTCTCAGCTCCAGCAAACTGGCCTTCTTTCACCATGCTCTCCCCTCCTGCCACAGTCATTGCAAATGCTGTTCCTTCTGCCCGAAACACTCTTCCCACCCCTCTTCACAGTCTTCATGCATATCAACCTAGTTTAAGGATCACTTCTTCCAACATTTCTCAATTTCCCTGACAAGGTCATATCCTCTAATTATGCACTCCTGAAGCCCCTTTTACTTGTTCTTTGCAGCATTTACCTCAGGAGGAATTGGTGATTGGCTGATTAATGCTCTCTCCACTAGACTGCAAGCACTGGGAAGGCAGGAACCCTGTTGGCTTGGGTTTACCATTGTTCTCCAGGATGTAGCACAGTATGACCTTGTCTTTACATACCATGTGCCCACTCTTCTTAGTTTTCCTTCCTGTGAATATAAATATCAGAAGTCCTTTTTGGTTGTTCATGGAATTTTCCATTATAGGAACACCGTGCTAGCTCTATTTGTCATTGTTCTGGGTCAAATGTGTCCCCCAAAAGTTCACATATTGGGAACTTAATCCCGATTGTAATCTGATTACGGTCACTGAAAGGTGAGGGCCTTTGGGAGGCGATTAGATTATTAGATTGTAAGGGCCATGCCCTGGTGAACAGATTGATCCATTCATGGAGAAATGGGTGTGGTTCTGACGGCTTAAAAGGAGAGCAAGTGAGGTTAGCTCTGTTGCTGGGTCCATTCTTGCCATGTGACACCCTGGTCACCAGGGGACTCTAGAACTCCCAGCAAGAAGAATGCTTTCACCAGATGTGCCCCCTGGACTTTGGATTTCTCAGCCTCCAAAACTGTAAGAAATACATTCTATTTCTGCATAAATTACCCAGTTTCAGGTATTCTGTTATAAGCAACACAAATGGACTAATACAGTCACAATGATATTTTACATAGTATTTGTGTTGGTTAATTTAGCTCCTGTTTACTGGGGTCTTACCAGATGTCAGACATTTTATATACATTATTTCATTCCATCATAAGGACCATACCTGCATAATAGATGAAGAAACCAAGTCTCAGAAAGGTTTAGCGACTTGCCCAACCTTATACAACCAATAAGTGGTGAATCTGGGATTTGATCCCAGGTCATTCTGATTTGACAGCTCATGACTTCTGGTTTCCCCAAATAAAAGACTGAAATAAAACCTATTTAAAAAATGTAATGGAGGAAATAAACATTATAGTCCATGAGAAAAAAAAAAATACTCTTTAAAGTTGTAAAGCACTGTGGGAACATTAGTCACTGATTTTCCTAGTTAATTATCACCAACATATCCTATATTTTTTATTTACTTATGGATATATGCCCTTCTGTTTATGGAAGAAAGATAAAGATTGCCAGTCATATAGAATTGAGGAATTTAGGAAAACCTAAAATTCCAGTTAAGATGACCTCTCAAAAAGGTAAAAATGGAATGTGATTATAATTTGGAAGCAGAAAACTGATTAGTTTTATCAGATCTTGCTTTGGAAAAAGCTGTGTGAATCCAAGGGTGGAGCTCAGAAAAAGGCATTCCCCAAATCCAGACATTGGCAATCATTATCTGGGATTATTCAAGGTGTATTGGCTTTGGCAGTCATGACCTATCACCTAGAGAAGAATTTGAGTTCAGAGGAATGGACAGTCATCACAGTGGTAAGAACTAACATTTTCTGAACATTTACTGTGTGTTAGGAACTCTACCTGCATTATTTCCTTTAATCTTCATAATATGCTTATTAATCTTCATAATATACTAATTAAGGCTCAGAAAGATCAAGTACCTCACCCAAAGTTACATATAGCAGAAATTGCATGTCTTGCAGATGACAGAACCAGGATTGAAGTCAGGCCAGTGTGGTGACCGATCTCTTAACCACTAAAATATGCAACCACTAATATATTACTAATTATTCTTATTTACCTACATCAGTTGCTTAAGAGTTTGATTGGTTTATTCCTAGATCCAACTGTCCCTGGCTGCTTAGGCAAAATCCAACTTCTGCATTTGCATGGCTGAAGACTGGACGATGGTTTGGGTTAATTCACCTATGTAAGGCTTTCCCTCAGTGACATTCTTCTAGTGGTTAGTCCCATTCAAATGATAGTGCCCAGATTGACTAAAGGACCAAAAGCTGTTGAAAAGCCCAAACAGGAGAGGCAGCATGGAGTAGTGGAACAGCGACAGGACTAGGGGTCAGAAGACCTGGTTTCTGGTCTCAGCTCTGTCACTAAAATGCTGCAAAACCAAGAAAATTCATCTCCCCTCCCTGAGTCTCAGTGCTTTATTTATAAAATGAGGGTATTAGAGTAAAATCTCTACGATCCCTTTCAGCTCTGGTATTCAAGGATTCTCCAGCAGTAGAAAGAGAAGCTGGGGGTTGATCTCATATTTGGGGGACTTCCAATCATCCTCCAGATGCAATACTGAAAGGAAGAGCAGTTCCATGAAACTGTATATACAGTAAAACCTCTGAAAGCCATTACCTCGCATTACCATGATGTGCTCATCACTGCTCCCTTGCTCTTTTGGCTCTGCAGGGCTATTCCTGGAAGGGCCAGCAGCTGAAACAGTACTTCTGGGAATCTAAGGAGTGGGAGCACAGTGTTGGAACAGAGTGTTGAGGGAGTGAATATTCCTGACCTCCAGGTGCCAAGGTGCACTTAAAATGGTAAGATCTAACATTTCTACAGGCTTTGTAAACCATGCTGTCCCTTAACATCTGATATCTCATTTCAGCTTCACAAGAAGTCTTTATGGAAGGAAGGGCAGCTAAGGGGTACTGTGTGTGATGCTGCCCTTGGTTTTATTTACATCATTGGCACGAGCATTAATTAGAACCATCTCCTGAAAGGAATAGAGCAAATCCTGCTATGCCAAGTCTCTTACCAGTGCCCCCCCCATCTTCAAGGAAGGATGGAAGTCTCATTAGAAATCAGTCCCCAGCCCCCCTCCTATCACCTCCTCCACCAATCCTCCCTAACCCACTCTAGCTCTAGCCACAACAATTCACAGACATCCCCACACTTCCATGCCTCCATGCCTTTGTCTGTGCTGTTTCTGTGGCCTTGGAAGCCATTTCCCTTTGTTCCTGGTAAACCACCACTCACATCTCAAATGCCACCACATGAGAAGACTTCCTTCACACCACCACCAGTGTCAGTGGTTTGCTGCTCTGCCTCTCCATAGTACTTTGAACATCTCTAGACTTACTGAAAAAATTTGAGATTATTGATTTATTCATTTATCCATACCTGCCCCCAGTAGACGTGAGATCGCCAAGAGGATGGAACATGACGAATTAATTCATTTTTTTGTCCCCAGGACTTAGCCTCGCCCAGCACCTGGCACATAGCAGGACTCAATAAGTGTGGATGGATGGACTCATGATTGGGTAGATTGCTAACTGGCATGGAGATCTCTGGGCCATTTTCTATCAGGCAGAATTTTGATTGTGAAGGGTAAAATAAGGCAGTATAATACCCAAAGGATATGTACTTGCTTTCAAGTACTAGAAAGACCTTGTTCCATCACTTGGACAGGAAAGAGACAGCTGATAAGAGGATGGGGTAAGATCAAAGGCTAAGGTTGAAGAGCCAAGGCAAAGCCTGGCCTAGGGCACCCACAGGGATGGCCTCCCTCAGGACATAGGAGGTAATGGTGTGCCACCTCATAGAGCCTAGAAAAGGCTGGGATTACCTGTGGCCAACGATTTCCCCAGACTTCCCGATACAAATCAGTAAAAATCACACCTATATCACATGATACAAAGATGGAGAAGAAGTTTCAGCAAAGCTCGAAGAGCAGCTGTTGAAGGACAGAAATGAAAATAGTGAATTACATAGCTCATTCACACCAAAGTGAAAAACGAGCCTCACATCCCAAAGAATGAATGGATGAATGTTTGTACACTGTACAGTTCTCCTGGTAAAATTCAGAACACTGGGTACTGAGAGCTTAAAAAGGATTTTATAATACCCACAACTATGGAGGGCATTGCTGGATTCAGGCTCCCACCACTGGTCATGATGCATCCTGTTCGTGGAAACTTCTTAGGCATGTCTCCACAAGGGGATTTCCTTTTCTCTCCTCCAAGATGGAGCAGTACTGATGTGAATACTCCCATCTCCTGCTTCTATACTCTTACTTATTACATCCATGGGAAAAGGAATCACACAGCTGATCCATGAGACTTAAAATACCACAGCATCCACAGGGCCACATTAAACAGGAAGTGGGGCCAAAGCCTTGACACGGCATCAGTGCAGGCTTGGCATTTGTCTCCCTTCTTGAGCCACTGGTACGCAGGCCAGTGGGCTCTCTGAGTCCACGAGTCAAGCAAATCAAAGAAGCTTGCTTCAGGCAAGAACAACCAGGTTTCTTTTCTCTTGTCCCACCTTCTTGGCCTGCTTATGAGTGGGTAAATCAGTATCATGCAGGTCCCGAGGTCTAGCCAGATTCCAAAAAGAGGTAGGAGACCCCCATGCTCTTTAATACAGCCTGCCCAAAGCCAATACTGCACTTTGCCTCAAGTGCTCTGATGTGTTCTCTACTGGTTAGACCTCAGAGCAGAACCGTGTTAAGTACTGGCACATTTATGTCCCCAACAAATACCTGTCATTAGTCAAGACTCTTTACCTACAGTTTTAAGCCTACAGGACAAAAATATCTAAAATGCAGCTTCAGGTACTGCAGGGTTTATTTTACTCTATGGAAAGGTAATATTCCCAACCTTCCTGAAATAAGTTATTACTGGTGTTGTGCATGTGTGTTTTCTGAGAAGGAGGCTGTAATAGTTCCTGTCACTGAAAAGTCTTTGAGAGATTTGCTACAGGAATGAGGCTGGATTGCAGCTATCATTCAGTTTGAGATCCCTTCTTAAGTAGGTGTTCGTGAAAGGTAACTGTAAATGATGAATTTATGAAATATATTCATTGTCTCTCTGTCATCTAGTAGTATCATTTAATTCAAAGTATTTATGGAGAGTCCACTAAGTGATAGGAACAATTAAAGCCAAAAAGGGATTTATGTATCATAAACTTCATTCAACAATATAATCACTCATTCAACAAATACTTCATCAGCATCTACCATGTGCCAGGTGACTGTGCCCACAGTGTCCAACACCTAAATTAGTCTCAAGAGGGGAGAAAACCAGTGTTAAAATGCAGCCTCCCTCCCCCCTAGCAACTGTCTCCTTCCACATATGCTTTATCTTCATTTCTGACAGTTAGTGACTCCTTCTGCTTGGGTTTTACGCTTGTTCTTTGTCTGGCTTCCCTGATCCCAAATAATAAATGATCTACAGGCTAACACCCTGAATCCTTTTATATAATAAAGCTCTGTCTGTAATGCAAATAATCACTTTATAATTCAGCCATGTTGTACACATGAATTTTCATAAAGCGGCCTATCCCCATAATAAAACAGAGCACTTTCCCCAGGAAGTAAAAAGGCAACTGGGACATGCTGAAAGAGAGGCTGGATAATCGATTACAACAGGTGGGATGTTGCTTGTCTTCCTAAGGGTCCTTTTCTCCCTGCTGATCTCTTTCTTCCTGTTTGCTTTTGATAGATGTTTAGGATTAGATCGGTAACCAGGGAATGATTCACACAGAATTGAAGGTTAAAATTTACTGTCACAGATCAGTTTATTGGACAAAGGGTATATAAATCCCTACCAAAAAAACTGGGTTTGGGCTTTCTCCATCAATTCTGAACATTAAGTCAACTAGCGCAGTTTCAATTGTGAAGAAATTTCTACTACATTCTTTTGATCCACAAAACTATATTTTCCTTACTTTGTATAGTGTTTCCAAATCAAACATTCAAACACCTCTTAGAAAGAAGGCATTAGGGAGCAACATTTTAGCTTTGGAAACTTGCATGTAGTTACTTAAAACATGGGAAATTTTTCCCCTGTCCTTGAAATGCACCATATAAATATTGCATTTGATCCTTAACTTACACTTCATAAATAATTTATTTCAAAAATATTCCTCCACAAGACCATCAGTTGCTGAGGTGTTCAGTTTTCAGGGAAAGCATTTATTTACTGCATGAGCCCAGGAAGGCTGGTAAAGACTTGGCTAAAAGCTCCACATGGAGCGAATTATGGTAATTGTATTAATGCTCAAATCTAAGATGCTCAATGCTCAAATCTGCTAAAAGGTTTTATGCTATATTGCCCACATCTTGACGGGCAAGGAGGCCACTGGAAATGTTTAACACTTCATAGGGAGGCTTCCGAGATTCATTTTTCATAATTCCAAGAACTGCTAAAGAATATCTGGAGGTAGCTTCCAAAGGAGTTTCTGCAAGTCATAACTGAAAGTAAACATCCTTTTACTTCTACTTTGGGTTCAGACTGCAACTACAAGCGCAAGTCACCAGAAATGAAAATCAAAGGAAACATCACACAATTAATTTTGATGAATGGGTAAGTTTTAATTCAGGAATGGCAATATTCTTGTTAATGGTTATGTCTCCTTAGGATATCCATTAAAAATCCATTAACTTAACAGGCAAAATCTAATAAAGTTACTCCGGACATTTTCTGCTAGATTAACCTTATGGACTTTTAATGAATATTTCTTGTAGGTATTGCTCTATTAGCAGAGCTAATATACTGGTTAAGCATGTGCCTTGTGTGAGGCAGGAAAAAAGAGGAGGAAAATGTTGCAGTAATCAGAAAATCAGAGTTGAACTTGGACCCAAGTCTCCAAAGATACTGCTAAAATCAGTAAATACCACTGCAGCTTTTAAAATCAAAAAGTGCTGACCTCCCAGTACCAGTCATCTCAATCATTAATTCGGTTACTTACTGTGCTATGCCCTGTGCTTGTTCTGGGAATACCAAGGTAAATAAGCGAAAATCCTTATTTATGTCAAAGAGCTCACAGCCTAGTGTGGAATCAAGACATATAAACAGGCAATCAATATATACTATAATAAAGTTATGTTCAACATACAACGGGAACACTCAAGAAAAAACTAACTTTGTGGGGGGGCATACAAATTTTAAAAATCACAAACAATTAAGTAAACAATTAAAGTGGAAATTTGTGTTCCTTTCAGATATTAGTTCCTTCTAGGCCCTCCCACTGGGAGGGCTCCAATGCTGACTTATTGATGGAGTTTGGATGTGTTGTCCCCTCCAAAAGTCATGTAGAAATTTGATCCCCAATATGGCAGTGCTGGAAACTGATTGAGTCATTGGGGCAGATCCCTCATGAATGGATTAGTGCTCTCCCTGGGGGGATGAAGCGGGGGGAATAATGAGTGACTTCTCACTCTATTAGTTCCCATGAGAGCTTGTTGTTTATAGGACCCAGGCAGCTCCTCTCTCTTTCTCTCTCTTGCTTCCTCTCGCCATGTGATCTGCTTATACCTGCTGGCTGCCTGCCACTTTCCACCATGAGTAGAAGCAGCCTGAGGCCCGCGACAGATGCAGCTGTCCCAGAATCATAAGCCAAATAAACCTCTGTTCTTTATACATTACCCACTCTCAGGTACTTCTGTCATAGCAACACAAAATGGACTAATATACTTATTAATTGGTACTGCGCATGGTTAGACAAAGTAACTAATCACTCTGATTCTCATCTACGAACAGGGTAACACTACTTTTTTCAGTAGTTGTAAGAATGTACGAAACAAGGTATGTAAAGACACATAGAAATGCGCTTACAATACAGAAGGGGAAAAAGGATTAATATTTATTCACTGCCTATTACAGACACAAAATAAATATTAGATGGAAGTCAGTGTGCAGAGTGGTTAGCACAGGATTTGGAGTCATCCAAACATGAGTTTGAATTCTGCTCCTACAAACACTTGCAAACTGTGCAACCATTGGTGAAGCACACTTCCCCTTTCTGAACTTTGGTTTCTTCAGCTGTAGACAGGACAAATAAAAATAACTCTGCTACACAGTTTTGAAGATTTTAAAATATGACAGTTGTAGTACAATAGTATCATGTCTTGGAAGTGGTAAACTATTAATTTTAATTGCTACCATTTATTATTTTCATAGACAAGACCATGGAGATATAGAAACATAAGACATTAGAGCTAGAACTAGAACTAGAACCCAGCTTCCAGCTCAGTGTGTTAGATCCAGCCTGCCTGCACTCCCTGAATTTCAGGTCAGGTTAACCTTCCCCCTGGCAGTCAGTTCTGACAGTTCTTCCTCAAGGCAGGGACCTCATGGGGAGCCTCCAGAATACCAGGTTGGGGACTCAGAACATAGTGGTCTGGCTTTAGCTGTGATGATCAGTGCTATAGCTTGTGACAATATTTAGAAATAGGGCCTCAAAAGAGGTGATAAAGGTTCAATGAGGTCATAAGGATGGAGCTTGATACGACAGGATGAGTGTCCTTGTAAGAAGAGACACTTGAGTGCCCCCCCTTCACCGTCTCCATTGCACACGTACAAAGAAGAGGTCATGTGAGCACACAGTGAGATGACAGCCACCTACAAGCCACAAGAAAAGACCTCAGAATGAAACCTACCTTCTGGGTGCCTTGATCTTGGACTTCTTCTCAGTGTCCAGAATTGTGAGAAATAAATGTCTGTTGAGTCATCCAGTCTCTGTTATTTTGTTATGGTGGCCCGAACTGACTATGACACCTGGGATATCTCTTTGCTGTAGTTTTCTCTTGACTATTGCCAATCTGTCTTGGTTCAAACTATTGTGCTTGTGCCTTAGACGTTCAGTCAGTAGATACATATCACCACCTTCTATGCCAGGACATTCCAGGGTAAGGCAGATACAGTCCCTGCTCTCTAGCAGCTTCTGGTTTTGTATAATTCTCCTTTTTGGCTGCACAGTCTCCTGCTGGACCTGACACACTGTCCAAAACCCCAGCCTGGCCAGCAGTGGTCCCAACATGCCACACACTGGAGAGTGCCCCCAGAAAGGTAAAGTTTGATCCTATTCCCCAGTCGCTGTCCCAGTTGCTGGCTCCAAATGGTCTGAACACCCAGAATTTTAATACCAACCACCGTACGACTTAAAGTATTAATACTTCTTCATGCTCTGTGAAACTGCACCCACGGCCACCCCTCAGACTGAGATCCAAAAACATCTATACTCCTGTCCAGGTATGGGCGCTTGTCCCAATCTAACTCAGGTCAGCTTTTAATGTTAAATACAGGACTGCTGTCCAATCCTGCTAGAGGCCAGCTGTATAGCCATATTAGTACCCTCAGTCTAGCATATCCCAAGGAAGCAGTCTGCTTTGGTAGAAAAGTATGGAGTCAGACTATGCGTCTTAATAGTGGGGAAGAAACTGAAGCTCAGTTTTCCCATCTGTAAAATGGGAATAAAAAAACAAATAGATATGTGAGGGCCAAATAAGATAATGTATACAAATCACCTAGCAAAGGATCTGGAACGTAGCTGATGACTATTGCTTTGGTTTCTTTCTCTTTTTCCCTAGTCCCAAGCTCCTCCCCTTTTCTAGCAGCTTGGATCTGGAGATGGTTTCAACTGAGCCACAAAAATTCAAGTAGGGCTCTTTCTGCATACTATCCTGGCTCTATTCTTTTCCCCAGATTTAGCTATTAGTAGTTGAACTGATCACAGATAACCTATCTACCAGAATTAGCAGTGTAGATGTTACTTGGGTCTTCATGTTTCTACCCTATATTCATGAGCTTTAATAGAGCAGTCATGAGGATTCTACCAGAGAAAAGTAGGTTGAACTGAAATAACCTACCATGTGACTCAGTTACCAAGAGTGTTCAGAAGTTATGGCAGACACTACCAGTTGTTCACCAATATTTAATAGCACAACTCTCACGTTTAACTGGTCACATGGATGGACACATGGCTACCCAGCCAATGACTACTTTTTCCTGCCACCCCTTGCAACTCAGTGGAGCCTTATGAACAAGTGGTGGTCAACAGGAAATGACATGGCCAATTTTCTCCAAAAGAATGTGCATAATTCCTCTTGTCCTTTTTATTCTTCCGACTCGCTGGCTAGGAATTGATGAGAACTGAGGTAGCTAACTTGGACCCAAAGTTGGAGGCTGTGTTGTGCGAATGGCAGAGCGGCACTAAGTCACTTACCTCTATTATATTCCATAAGAGGGAAATAACCTTTGATCTTGCTTAATCCACTATACTTTTTAATCTCACTGTTACAACACCCTAGCCTGCACACCAAGCAACACAGAAGTATTCTACTGAATCAGGTGTAACTGGTTACCTAACGATAGCTTACAAGAATTATAAGTAGTAACAACAGTAAATAAACATCTTTCTGTGAAATGACCTTGAACACTTTAAAATGTCAGCTATAGCTTTATGTACCTGGTATTTAAATTCCCAGGTAAACCCCTACTAGTCACCCACATCTTTACCACCCACTCAGTGCCACATAAAACTGGGAGTCTGGGATCCTAAGGAACCACTGGCTCATGTTCCAGTTTCTGTCTTGTTTCTGATTCTTCTAACTTTGATCTTTTCAATTTTATTTTTCTTGCCCTTAGCCTTGCCTTGTCCCTTGAATCTAATTCATGAAACTATTTTCCTAGTATGACCCATACACATACCCTTGATTAAGCTATTCCCAGCTTCTCCATGCAAATGTCTTCCTCAGTCTAGCCCAATTTCTGATTCCATATTTCAATGCAGATTTTCACAGCAGGTATCTCCACTGTTCAGCACTCAGTTTAAGTCTTAAGACAAGGACCTACTAGTCATGACCTACCCATCATAACTGACTCATTTCTCTTGAAAAGCGGAGCTGCGTTCCTATATTTTAATTCATACAAAAACAAAAAAAAAAAACAAAAACCAAAAAAACCTCAAAAAACCCATTGATATCCTCACACATACATATACATCATCACTCTCTATGTTTTTTAATTCTTTTACCTATTTTGCTGTAATTATCTGCAACAAAGTCTTCTAAACCAACCATCTTCCAGAAAGTGTCATCCCAGCCTTTCTCTGCCAAATATGTCCATTTGCACACCAGGGAACAAAGAGACCTAAGAAAATGCGAGAAAGAGAGAATCAATAATATGAGCTAGGCTTCCTTTAATTTTGCCAAATATCTGCCTAGATATGTGCAGTGATATTGAAGAAGTGAAATAAACCAAAGTAGATAATTATATGTCTCTGTTTAGATCAATAGTCTCCATGTATACCTGTTAATTTTTAATAACACCTTTCACTTTCAAAAGGGTCTCAGCCTTTTATTTGGATCCTGATCAAATTGTGTATAAGAATATTTCTATTTATATCCATATTTATGTTTATATGACATTTGTGAGATAATTAGAAATTATAACACTGACTAGCTATTTGATGAAATTCAATTAATTATCACTAAATATTAGATATGGTATTGGTTGTTGTGGTTATGTTAAAAAAAGGATTCTTATCATTTAGTGATACATACTGAAAAATGAAAGTATAAGATGATATGATATTTAGGATTTGTTTCAAAATAGCATGAGAAGGGGAAGTTAATAGGGCAAGATTGTCCATGGATTGTTGGGCCTGAGTGATGGGTTTATGGGTGTTCATTATACCACTCTTTTTATACATGTTCAGAATTCTCTATAATAAAAAGCTTTTTTAAAAAGTACCCGGTATAGATAAAAAATAATATGGTCACTCCAGTCTAAAGCAATATTTAACAGGAGGAAGACTTGAATGCTGGAAGGTGTTCTCCTTTCCAGCTTCATTTTTCATCAGCTCATCCTGAATATTCTACACTCCAACAATAAAAAATCATTTACAGTTCTCTAAAAAAGTCATTTTCTTGCACACTTCTGTGCCTTTGCCCTACCCTATCTGTTGGGAAAACTCTTGCCAGTTTCTTTGCTCTGGTAACACAAATTCTTATTTTAGCCTAGACTGAGACTCCAGCTCTGGGTTAGGTGCTCCTCCGCTGATCTCCCAGAGCATGAAGTATATCTTTTATCACAGCCCTTATCACACTATGTAGATAACTGCCTCTTTATTTATCTTCCCTATAGTCCTACTGCCTTCCAATCTGTTTTCCATATTGTGGCCAGAGCAAACTTTATAAAATAAAATCTGCTCTACTGACCCCCAATTAAAACCCTTCAATTGATCCTCACTAACTTCAGGAAAAAGTCCAACCCTTAGCAAGGTTTAAAAGACCCTCCGTGATATGACTGCTCACCTCCAGTTTCCTCTCTTGCTATTCCCACCTTTGCTTTCTCTATTCTGCAATATTGAATTACTTGAAGTTTCTTATAGCGGACCTTCATTTCTTACTTCCCTGTGCGTGAAATCCTTTGCCTCATTCTTCCTGGAATGATTCTCCCCATTATTCATTAACTCCTAGTTAGCCTTCATAACTGAGCTCAGATTATCCCTTTTCAGGAAGCCCCAAAGGAAGGCAGGCTGAGTCCAAAGCCTCTTCTCCAAGTTCCAGTGTGAACACGACCTTATCTTACACTTACCATAGTAATTGTCTCTACCCTTTCACTTCTCTAACCAGCAACTCCTCAGCCCTACTCACTTCTATATCAGCAATACCTGGACCGACCACCTTCGGGAATGTGTCAAACCTCAATACACACTGATTGAATGGAAACATTAAAGACTAAATGTAGCTTGTCCATCTCATCACAGGTAAATGGTAAACACGGGGAGATCACACAGTGTTACAGATAACCCACTCTCAAAGGGAAACCTATCTACAAAACCATTTTTACAGATAAACCTACCTCAAAGGGAGAAGTCTAGGTGTGTCTCATTCAGTCATTCACATAGGCTCACTCATTCACCCAATCACTCAAATATTTAGCATTTGTTGACTATGATCCAGGAACTATGCTAGGTCCTAGGGAACTAGGAGCAAGCAAATGACCTGGTCTTCTGCTCTCATAGAAGCTAAAAGTTTCATTGGGGTGACAGAATCTACCAAACAATTACCCCTAAAATCATATACTAACAAATAGCAGTAAATGTTCTGAAGGAAGTAGAGGTTGAAAAATGAGAGTCTTTGGCAGAGAAACCTGAAGTAACCTGGTAGGGATGAGGGGAAGAAAACCTCAACGAGGGCTCCATAGAGGATGTGGCATTGAGTAAGGCCTATATGTCTTCTGAAAGCAACATATGTCATTTGCCATTGATGATTTTTTCAGATGTGACATAGATGGCAGAACACATCAAGCTGTGCTCAGTGGTATGGGTACAGTGAAAGGGTGCTAGCACCAGTAGAAACTTAATATATGCATGCTAAATTATTCATCTTACTTATGCAAGATAATTTTTTGAATGTATGGAGAAGACAGCCACCTATATACCATATTCTAAAAAGTATACAATAGGCTAACGCTTCCTGGCACAGTGTCTGAAATTCCATTTTTTTTTTTTTTTTTTTTTTTTTTTTTTAATATAAAGATGACCGGTAAGGGGATCTTAACCCTTGACTTGGTGTTGTCAGCACCACCCACGCTCTCCTGAGTGAGCCACAGGCCGGCCCTGAAATTCCAAGTTTTTGGAAGCTCTGATAGCTTATTGGAAGGAGCAATGCTATGGAGCAAAAGAAAACATAGAAGGACTACTTCCAGTGATCCAACCACATAGGACAACTCCTCATTCCTCAAATGCCCCAATCATGTTTGCACATTGCTGTGCCTCTACTTTGATTACTCCTTCCTTCTCAATTGATTATTACTCCTTTCACCCATTCTTGTCTACTACGTAAACTCCAAGTCATCCTTTTATGGCCTAGTTCCAATGTCAGCTCCTCTGCAAGTTTCCCTACTATCTTCAAGCTAAATTCATGGCTCTCTCCTCTGAAGTGACATTGTGAGTTGGAAATATTGCACTGTAGTTCTTAATAGCTGAAGCAAGTTGAGTTCATGGCCCGAAGTCTTCATCCCTCCATATATCCACATCCTCTGCCACGTAACTTTCTAGTGCTGTACCCTCCTCCTCCTGCCCCCTGTACTGTGGGCAGGGCCTCCTTTCTTACCTCTAGACTTTGGGTTCTGTCATGTGACTGAATTTGGCCAAAAGAATGAAGCCAAAGTGACTGCATACCAGTTCCTAGTCTAAGCCTCAAGAGATTTGGTATGTTTCTGCTTGTTCTCTTACACCTCTTGTATTGCCATGAAAAGATCATGCTGGGCTAGCCCACTGGTTCCATGAGGAGGATAAGAGATATGTGGAGCAGAGCAATGATCAGCCAAACCCAACCTGGATCAGACACCCCCAGTCTGTCTTGAATCAACTCCGATCAGACAGCCAAAACCACAGTGAGTCTAGATGAGACCAGAAGAACCACCCACCAGAGCACAGACTAAATGAGCTGCCCATGAGCCAAATAATGACTATTGTGTTAAACTCTAAGCACCAGTTGTGGTTTGTAACAGCAATGGTTAAACAACTCAACATTTTGCAGCATAACTAAGTTAAACCAAGATTTTTTCCTCCAATAAGGGGAAGGGTAGGAATGTCTTAGTCCTTATAGCAAGTTAGAATAAGTGGCCAGAGAATATGCTTGCAGTGAAGCTGACTGAACCCAGGAGGTAGGAAGTTTTATGGCTACAGTTGCCTCTAGAAACTCCATCTTATATTAGGATTATTCAAACACCATCACGGTTCATTTCACTTGGGTCTTTTTAATCAAACTGGTGGGTGTATTTTTAAGCAAAATTGGAAGTCTCCAGAAGAGAGATGAAGTATAGAACTTTGTTTATCTTGTTGGGTAAAGGCAGGGTACTAGGAACAGAAAAAAGGGTTTGCTTCTCCCTGAGGCTTCTGTCATACAAGGGTTTTGACATTCCTTGAAGTGTTTTAGTAGGCAACTTGCCCTCCTGGATGACAATGCACCTTCAGGCAAGCGGAACCTACCAGCTCATGATGTCACCATTCCCCCCACCAGAGAGGTTTGCGGAATCAGAGTTTGAGACAAACACCTCAGAGAGACAGGGGCTGCACTGGCAGGCCGAGTTGCTTCCAAGATCAGCAGCCAGAGAGGAGTACTGCTTCTGCCCAGAGAGGCCTAGGAAGAGAGAAGGGACCACTCACTGTTGGCCAGTTTCTTCACTGCCAGCCAGAATAGTAGGGCAAGCATTGCTGTACTTTTCACTGCTTTCAGATTTGTTAATGCCAAATAGACTCGAAAAACCTAAATGAGGGTCAAAAGAACACAAATCAATGAGTAAGCAAAACAAAAACAATGCCTAACTTAGGGGAACTAGTTCACCTGAAAGAAGATCGCATAGAACATCTGTGAAGAGGCAGGTCCCAAGGAAGTAGAAATGATGAAAAAATTAGAAGAAAACATCAATAATGAAAGCAATGAGAAATCAGAAGAAAAATACCAGAAAGACTTTCTGGAACTAAAAACAGTGATTTTAAATTTCAACTTAAAATTTAAAATTTCCACAGAAGAACTAAAAAAATCACTGGCACTGATGAAAATCAAATTAAATGCTCTGACCAAGTGGATGAAATGTCTTACTACAAGCAACAAAGACAATAAGAGATAAAAATAATGAGGGAAGAGATAAGAGGCTTGGAGGACAGATCCAGCAGTCTAACTTGAGAATAATAGGAATTCCAGAAGGGACTATTAAAAAAAGTAGACAAGAAAAAAGAAGAAAAGAACAGATGAGGGAGATATTATAATTAAACAAATACGGTACTATATATTTTATTATGCTGAGCTGAAGACTTAAGCCTGCAGATTAAAAGTCTCATTAAGTCCAGGAAGTGAATCCAGGAAATACTTGAATTTCAAGAGTCAACAGAAAATTATACAAGCTTCCAGACACAAAGACTAGGTTACTTGTAAAAGCAAGGGACACAGACTAAGGAATTCCCATCTACAGCTCTGGAATGTAGAAGACACTGCAACAATGGATCCAAGAATCTTATACCCAGACAAAATATTATTCAGCTGTCAGAGAAAAAGAAAAACATTTTCAACATTCAAGGACTCAAAAAGTAAACTTCCCTTATACACTCCTGAGAACAATACTTGAGAAAAAATACAACCAAATAGCAATGGATTCAGAGCAGCTAGCTCATCACAGGGGAAACCAAGGACTAGAAAAGCCAATGGACACTTACATCTCTCTCACACATACACACATGTATACATATATATGCACATATGTATGTATGTGTGTATATGTTTGCACACATGCATGTATGCATACATATATGCATATACATACGTGCATATTTAAATTTAAATGAATAATGATAATGTAAACAGAAATTTGTAATATTGAGTTTTCCTAAACCATAGCACGTATGCTATATTGTAAGACAAAACTAGTAAGAGCTTGAAACAAAAATATTAAATAAGCAAAACCTCAAATTCAGAAGTTAGAGAAAGCGTACACAGAAAATGTACCTTGGAACATTTATGAATGTTTAGTGTTAGTAAGTTTAATGTTGGTTGTAAAGAGTGAGAATGTAATCACTAATAGAAATGAAGAGCTTAGGAGAACTCTCAAAATAACAGGAGATAAAAGGGAGTAAAGGGGAAATTAACAAGCCAATGAAAACAAACTAAATCAAAATAAAAAGGAAAGGGAGGGAGGGTGATGTGACAGAAATAGAAAACAAAAATACAAATTTTTTTTTAAAGTGAGTTTTTTTGAAAAGGTCTACAAAGAAATAACAAATACAAATAAGAATTAAAAATATGACAATATAAATATCAAAGTAGAATACGAGGTCATAAATACTAAATAATACAAATAGGAACATTCCATAATGACAAAATGGTCAATCCAAGAAAAATACTACAATTCATAAAATTTTATGAACCATACAACATAGTGTGAAACACATAAAATGAAAGCTCATGGAAATAAAAAAAAGCATGTGAAAAAGACAAAATTCTATTTAAAAATGTTATTGTCCCTTCAAAAATGTAAACCACAATAATAATAATAATTTCAATACTGAGTGATACTCAGTAGCAGTGCACTACTACTACTATAGATTATAACAATCTACTGAGGAATTAAAGGGCTTAACTACAATCAACAAACTCAATTCTATAGATTCATACAGGGAAAGGGAGAGGAAAAATGTTTTACAATACAAGCAGAAACTATACAAGTTAAGTGGTAGAGAGAAATTTAATATTTTAAAGCTTTTTTTTTTTTTTTTTTTTTTTTTTAAAGATGACCGGTAAGGGGATCTTAACCCTTGACTTGGTGTTGTGAGCACCACGCTCAGCCAGTGAGCGAACCGGCCATCCGTATATGGGATCCGAACCCGGGGCCTTGGTGTTCTCAGCACCACACTCTCCCGAGTGAGCCACGGGCCAGCCCAATATTTTAAAGCTTTTAATGGAAAAGAAGGATGCCTAAAAATTAATAACCTAAGCAGCCAACTTAGGAAATTATGAAAAACAATAATAGATTAAAATGAAAGAAAGATTAAAAAGGAGTAGTAAAGATAAAAGCAGATGAAACATGTAAAATACCAAGATAAAATTCAGGGAATAACAGAGCCAAAACATGGTTCTATGAAAATACAAATGAGACAGAAAAACCTCTGGCAAAACTGAGCAAGAAAAAGGGAGAGAAGGCAAGGGCCAGCCCGTGGCTCACTTGGGAGAGTGTGGTGCTGACAACACCAAGTCAAGGGTTAAGATTCCCTTACCAGTCATCTTTTAGGGAGGGGAAAAAAAAAAAAAAAAAAGGAGAGAAGGCAAAAATAACAAATATCATGGATGAAAACAAAAGCCATTCTATAGTTAAAGCAGACAATATGAATAACATTATACTAGTAAATTTGAAAATTTAGATGAAATAATTTACTAGAAAAACAAAACAAAACCAACTCTAGAAAACTTTAATAAACTTATTACCGTTAAAGAAATAGAGTCAGGGGTTAAAAATCATCCTTCAAATAAAACTTCAAGCCCCAACAGTTGTACTAGAAAGTTCTAACAAATATTCAAGGAACAACAGATCACTCCAAAGTATTTCAGAATTAAGAAGAAGGAATGCTGCCACTTTATAAGGCATGGGTAACACATTACAAAAACCAAACAAGGGCAGGATGAGAAACAAAAACCACAGGCCACTCTCATATTATGAATGTGGTATAAAAATTCTAAACAAGACATGACCAAATTTAATTTTTAAAATGTAAAAAAAAAAAACAAGGAAAACCTATCATTAACAACATTCAAGGATGTTTTAACAATAGGAGATGCATGAATTATTTTGCCACAGTATTTTATTAAAGGAGAGAAAAATGATCAACTCATATTGAAGAATACCAAGTATGTGACACAGTTAAACACATCAAGATAAAAACTCTTATTGAAGTAGGAACAGAAGCTTCTGCTTCTAACCATGATGAGGTAGAGACTGAATTTTAGCCTTCTGCCTTAAACAACTAGAAAAATAAAAAAAGAACATGAAATAACTGTTATGAGACTTTGAACAGCAGACAGCACAGGAGGAGCATGATCTCTGAGAAATGGAAACACATGAAGCGAGCCCTAAGATCACTCCGACTCTCTGTCTAGAGGCTCATGCCAGACCACAAAGCAGGAAGAAGAATCCCAAGGAAAGCACAGAAACCTCACGAAGTGAAGGAAGCAAACTTTAGAATTCAGGGAACTTGAGGCAGCACAGACTTCCAAAGAAGAGTTAGTTAATTAGAAAATAAGGTCCAAAAATCTGCATAAGAGTCCCCTTAAATCTTTGTTAAATAATAAGATGCATATATGTACACTGAAATTCCATAAGGTCTCCTTAAGAGTGACTGGAAAGCTGTGAGCCAAACAGTTCTCAGAGTTCAATAAGGGCTAGGAATCATTTGAGTTAGTAAAAATCAGAGCAGAAAGTCCTCACTGATCACTCAGGCATTCAGTAGAGACCTCAGAAGACACATGCCCTAGAAGAGTGACTAAACTTTCCTTGTGCAAAAGCTACACTGAACCTGCTCTAACAAAGATTAAAAAGAAGCCTCCAAGAAAATCAAATCAAAGCAAAAGGAGATTAACAGACCTCAGACCTCAAGAAAAAATAGCTCAACATTCCTTAAAGGAAGACAAGAAAATAGACACTCAAACATGAAATTGACAATGTCTGCATTCAATCAAAAATACTTGGAAAAACAATGACAAAAATTTTTTCAGAATTTGATAAAAGCTATCAAACCTTACAGCCAAGCTCAATGAAACACAAAGAAAAACATATCAAAACACATTATAACCAAGTTGTTAAAAGAAAAAGAAAGTAAAAAAAGAAAATCTTAAAAAATAAAGGGAAAAAAGACACATATCAGAGGAAAAGGGACAAAAAGTCTGCAATTTTTTCACCAGAAGCAATGCAAGCTAGAGGAAAATAACATCTTTAAAGTATGAGAGGAAAAAATCAATCTGGAATTCTATATTCAGAAAAAATATCTTTGAACAATAAACTAAAAATGTAGACTTTTTCAGACTAACAAAAGCTGAGAGAATCCATTTCAAAATATCTGCATTGAATGAAATGTTAAAGAAAGTTCTTCTGAGAGGAGGAAAATGATACTAAATTTCAGAAATGTGAATCTACACAAAGGAATAAAGTGTATCACAACTGGTAAATATGTGAGCAAATATAATTTTTCATTTTTAAAGTTCTTTAAAAGATAATTGAGTTTAAATCTTTATCTTCAAAAGATAATTGAAGGGAAAAAAACTAATGTGTTGTGGGGTTTGTAACATATGTACAAACAAAACATATGACAATAACAGCACAAATGATATGGAGATATGTAAGTTTATTATGTGTGATGAGGCGCAAAATTATTTTAAGGTAGACTGCGATAACCTAAAAATGCATATTATAAATCATAGAGGAACCAGTAAAAAAGAGGTAAAACTAATAAACCAATTTTGGAGATAAAATGGAACACTATAAAATACTTGAGTAATCTGGAGAAGAAAAGGGGAAAAAAAAGCACAGGATGTATGGAACAAATAAAAAGCAAACAGTAAAAGAGTAGATTAAAATTCAACCATTAAATGTAAATGGTCTAAAAACTCCAATGTAAAGGCAGAGATCATAAGGCTAGACAAAAATTTTTTGAAAAAACCCAACTATATGCTAAGATAAACTCATTTTAAGTATAAAAATATGGATAGGTTAAAAGTAAAAACATGCAAAAAGACATGCCATGCAAATACTAATAATAAAAAAGCTGACTTGACTATATTAATATCAAAGTAGACTTCAGCATAAGAAATGCAACCAGCGATAAAGAGCTACACTACATAACGATAAAAAGTTCAATTCACCAAAAAAAGTATGGGTTAAAGAAGAAATCATAATTTTCAGAATTGCAATTTGAACTCAGCTAAAGTAAGATATTTTTTCCTTGTTTCAGCCCAGATACAATGCAACAAGGATCCATAATGGTATCATTGGATGTGGCTACCTAAAGTCACCCTATTTTTTTTTTTTTTTTTTTTTTTTACAGGTTTATCTGAAATTCAGTGGTCTCTTCAGCCCATGTTAATGAAAGATCTGACAGATTGGAGGAGTCCAGAACTGTGGGCTTGCTGCATTTTACACTACTTTATGCTGGAGTATATATGAGTGGAGAAGCCTAGGAGGCACTGAAGGATCTATGTCATTATCATAAAAGAATGTCATTCTTTTATTTTGTCCCATTTCTTGATGCTTCATCTGGCCTCCTAGGAAATTCAGTAAATCTGGTCTGGCCACAACCTCCCACAGCAGGGACCATATCTGCCTTATTTACCACATTATCCCCAGCTCCAAGCACAGTGCTTCTCTGGCAAATTTTGAGAGTGCAATGCATGTCTACTGAGTGAATAAATGAAAACTGTCAGATCTTAATTACTAAAGAAAGCTTTCAGGTTCCTAATCACTTTTTAATTGCTTGTATTATAAGGCCTAGATCTTCAGTTATTGCTCTCTGTGCAGGCCCTAGAAGAGACAGAAGTTAGATTCCTGGAGTGTCCAGGGGCAGCATCAAGCAGAACACTGGGTTCCTTGCATAGTCCATCCACCTCAACAGAACAAGGGGAGCCTTTTGAAAATGCATTTTGCCTACCACCTATTTCCTGTGACATAAAAACATGCCAAATCGCTAACAGATATTGGAAAAATGCAAAAACAAAGAGGCTTCCACTTAAAAATGTCAGTGATTACACATTGACCTCTGCTCCCTTAATAAACCTGAATAAAATAGCAGTATAAGAACACCTCAAAAAGGCAAAAACCCACAATGACAAAGAAAACAGGACAGATGAAGACAGCATCAAAAATCTGAAAACCCCAAAACACAGATGGATGAGTTAGGAACCCTGGTGGTAGACTTGAGAAAAATAAAACCTAGATAGCAGTGGGGGATACCCAGAAGCAAAATGATTACCCTGCAGCGACCCAAAAAGGCTCAGGAAGTGTTAGCACTCAGCACCTCTGAAAATGGAAATATAAGCAGGGCTAAAAACAGCAGGTTAGTTCAAAGTCTGTTTAGGAAGTAACTGGACCCCACGTGACTTCATATGAGCACCTGGGGTACTGCCTCTCCCACACCCAGGAAGAAGACGACTAACATTCACCTTCAGAGAGAACAGAATACAAGGCCCAGGTAAAGGTAGGGGCACCTTGACAAAAACAGACAGATGAAGTAGAGATCTACTGTTCTGTTGGCCAGCCCTCAAGTTCCTTTCCCGAACTCAGTTCCCAGAGCTCTGCTGCCAGGTTTATACCCTGATGATTTTTGGGGGATCTTGACCCAACAAAAGAAGGCTAATTGAGATAGCCCAGGGTAAAGAAAGAATAGCCCAGTCGGATCATTCTAGCATTAGGAGGATTAAAATGAGGGAATATAAGCAAAGCTCATTTTTGATAATGAGTAAGTGGTAATTACTATCATTATCATTATTTTTTAAAAAAATGCATTGTAGTGAATTGGATTACGTCCCCCAAAACTCTCTGAAGCTTGAATTGTTTCCCCCAAGTTTTATGTATTAGAAACTTAGCCTCCACTGTGACTGTTAAGAGGGTGGGAAATCCTGTTATGGTATTTGGAAAGTGGAGTCTTATAGAAGTGATTGGATTGCAGGACCATGCAGTAATGAATGGATTAAAAATGGTGGTCAGGGCCATGGTTCTGAGGGCTTTAAAAAAAGAGGCAAGTCTGTCTTTCTCTCTCTCTGCTCTCTCTGCTTCCACCATCTTGCAATGTGAGCCCCCTGGGTCACTGTTGCCATCACAAGATGGACTTTGGACTTCTCAGCCTCAGAAACTATAAACAATAAATTTCATTTTCTTTATACATCACCCAGTTTCAAGTATTTTGTTATAAGTAACAGGAATGGACTGATACACATGCTAATTTAGAAAATTTTTACTGAGGATCCACTATATATGACATATCAGAGTTTTCTGAGGCAGGTAGGCTCCTCCAGAGCAAAGCGTCACCAAGATCCCAACCATGCTCCAGAGACCCTGAAGCAGCCTCGGCAAGAACAAGGAGAACTTTTGACTCTCCTTCTTTTCCCCAGAGCAAGGCACACATCAAAAGCACAGGCCTGCTGAATTCCAGGGGCCTGATCATTCTCATGGATTTCTCCAGCAAGATTTTATAAAAATGAAGTCGGCACTGCTGCATTATTTATACACAGTTCACTGTATTGACATTGCCAGGCCCCTACTTTCAAGGGAAGCCTTTTGTTCTCTGCTTGGGGAAGGCAGAACCTGGAGAGTCTCAATTGAACAGGCTAGCAAATAACAGAATAATTAGAGCCGAGAGTGGGGATAAATTACCAAGATATTCCTGGCTACAGCCTTCGGTACATCACCAGCCTATCATGGCTCTGTTTTTCCAAGCCATGCAGTAGACTGAATTACCAGCACTGAAGATACGCTCACGGGAAGACATAATTACTCGGACTGGATTGCTAATTGTATCAACAAAGAGACCAAGTGGGCCTTATTTCTGAAGAAATACCACTGCACCCATCGGCACTGCTTTTGTCAAAGAGCTGTCAGATTTCAGGCTTGTTACTATTGCCTCTGTACTTCATCAAGACTTGCTGACAGGTCTGTGACAGACTGAAATAATATATGCAATGATGCAATGCAGGGCAATATTAAATTGCCTTTTCAGTTAGGCTTGCCGATAACATGGTTCAAATGTGGCCACGACAATGTGGAGAGCATGAAAGAACTGAATAAATAATCAAGTTGAGGGAATTTTCCCATGCTACAAAGAGAAAGAGGTCTAAGAGTCAGAAAACAAAAGATCCTCAAGTCGCCACCAAAATATTCCAAGATCGTGGTGAAGCCCTTGATTCATGAATTTGGATTCATCCTCTAAAAAATAAGGATGATATTAATAGGAGGCAATATGAGAGAAGGAGGGCGGAGGTGAAGGGAAAGAAGAAAACAGAGTCCACTTATTGAGTCCTTGCTATACACAAACACTGTGCACAGGACTTTGATGTAGGTTATTGATTATCACAAAGAACTTGTGAGGATATTATCAGTAGCCCCATGTGACAGAAAAGGACAGAGGCAGAAGTTCAAACTCTTCCTTGATCAATTAAAAATCTAAACTCATTAACTACATGGTTATTCAGGCCCATTCATGAAAAGATACTTATGAAACACTGCAAAGGGCAATTAGACCTTGTGAAAGAGTGCAATAATTTTAAGGTATTTGATTTCTCTGTGTTTCTCTTGTCTACTATCTCTGGAAATATATGAAAAACAGACGAAGAGCTCAAGCAACACAGAGCTGGAGGGAGCAGAGAAGTAGATGCCTTAGGTTTCCTGCGAGGATGTTCCAGTAAAACTTAAGGTGTACGGTAGATGAATACCATAGGCAAGGACCCAGGGACAACAATGAGATGCTCCCTCAAGATCTGAAAATGAAGTTTGCTTTTGACAGTTCAGCTGTCAAGTCAACCCATAGCCAGTAAGAGTAAAATATACAAAATTATCATAAAAAGACAAAATGGCTCCCAGGAACCAGACTGAAGGCATTAAGATGGCTAAAGAATGTGTCAGTCAGATGGATGACTGATTAGTCTGCACGGGCGCAGAGGAAGAGGAGGGAGCAGAAATGTCAGCAGGGAGAGGAAAGAATGCTCCAGTTGGAAAGAGGTGCATGTGCAAAGGGCTGGATGTGAAAAGCAGCACAGTGCAACGCACATCTCAGCAAGAGCCTTGCTGACATGCAAACCTCAGAGGCTCAGTGTTTCCACAGGAAGAAAAGGAGCAGGAGAGCCATTCACTTCCTTCCTCCTTTTCTCCCTCCCTCAACAATATTTTATTAAGTTGTTATTATGTACCAGGCTCAGATATCATCTCTTCCCTCCTGGAGCTTGGACTCTTGTAAAAGGAAGAAATCTATGAAGGACTCACTCCAATATCTAATATAAAGCGTGAGTGTAATGAAGAAATATAGGGTACCTGTAGAACTTATGGTATCAAAAGACATGTAGAAAGATAAGAATCTATACCCTGCCTTAGATTCCTCCACGAGGAGGACAGAGCTATAGGGTTAAGGGTTTCCATTAAGCATCCATCCACTCCTTCAGTTTTCAATGGCAGACCCTATGGGTAAAGGTCATAAAATGGGGCTTCCTTTTGATGGCAACATCCTCAGACCACCCCCTCCCTGCCCCCTGGGTTTTTCCCTGCCTTTGCCCTAACTCCTTTTTCACTCTATAAACATTGTGTTCCTGACTCAATCATTTCAGGCTTATTCTGGCTTCCTGGACCAAGGCTTGATCTCAGGCTTTTGGCTGTGGCCATCTGAAGACTCATCACTGGCCCAGCCTCTAGTTCTTCCAAACCATTTGGTTTCAGGGTCCCATACCCTGGTGCTGGCTTCCTCTGTAAGGTCTACCCTAGTATGTATATGAGGTTATTGATATCAAGACCTATTCCCAATCACAGCTATGTCCCAATATAACTCAGAAGAGATTAAAGACATGCACCTATCCCAGTCTGCCTCACAAAGAAGAACTTTCCCAAACACTCTACAAGCTCCAGTATTAAAATACCTCTGCCAGTGTCAACCTATTTTGGCCTTTCCTATTATAGGACAACTATTACATGTACCAACAAGGATGGACAGTGTATTTATATAATCCTTATCTTCCAACATTCTTCAGTCTTAGCTAATAGCATCTCAGATTTACGCTGAGCACTGAGATGATCCAAAGATATCTCAAGTGTGCATATCAGTAAGTCCAGGATCTAGTGTTACAAAAAAGAAATATGTAAAAAATAGCAAAGTTATTCTAAAGCAACTATGGGGGGTGGGGGGGCAAGGAAAGAAATTTATCACATTAATATATGGTCATTCAAGGCTACTCTGCCTTGAAGAGATAATGTAAGATTCCTGGCAGAGGATGAGAAAGGGGGCAGATTCAAACAGCTCCTGCCAATTGGCCCAGTGCATTTCAGTGCTGTTTGGCTATCAGGCCACTTTATGATTAATTTCTGGCCTCTGAAACATCCAACAAACATCTTAACTTGAGAATACTCTTCAATACAAGTAAATGCATGAATTATAAAATAAGTCTTTTCTTGATTATCTAGGATTATCATTACAAATTCTCTTAGTAATAACAACTATGCTATGCTGTAGTTTAGCACAATACCTAGCATACTGTAGGCTCTCAACAAATATTCTTTATGTGTATCTTTTATGAGACACTGACAACACTAAGAAGTACTGAAAGGCATAGTCATTTCCCCCATACTAAACAATCCAAACTGCTCTGCTTGATTCTGCTTAATGATACCATCCACAGATATTTGCTACTTCAATTCCCTGAAAATACTTAGCAGATCTTAGGTTCCAGTCTTCTTACTCCATCAATTTTGGTTTAGGCTCTGGAAATGGTGCCACTCTTCTCACATGGTACAAAATGCAAAAGTGTTGGGAGCATTCTTTCTCTCACCCTGGTTTCCAGGTGACTGAAGTCGCCATCATGACGTGGGCTTCAATAAGTGAAGGTTGCCATGGTGAAGTGAGTGCCCGTCTCTGTTACGATGTCAACTATTCCAGCACCCAAGGAACTGCCTCCTTACTTAGCTCTCAGAGCTGGGAATTTTAATACAGAGCAATATCTCCTTGACACAAAGGGAAAAGAGCCAGATTAAGACTTTTCAAACAAGGCAAGGAGGAGAAAACATTAAAAGAAAGAGTTGGTGGACTACAAAATAGACCTGAAGTTTTCATAGCTTTCAAGATGACTTAACTCTCAGAAAGGAACAGAAAAAGGAAACAAATGGAAAAGAAATACAAACAAACAGAACAATGGCCTTAAATCTAGCTTCTCAATGTCCTTCAGGGATCAAGATCCAGTAAGTGGGAGAAACATGTGAGAAGGAGGTATGGTTGGACTTTCTGTTAAAGTGAAAAACATGACAATTTTGTGACTTAGCTATTTAAGACATTCATAGTACATATAATCTATCTAGCCACAAGGGATTAACAGTATGACAGGGGAAGGGAACACCGTAAGGTCATCCAGCTAATATGAGTAGAGCTAGCATTTGAACCAAACAATTAGCTTGAGTCCATGTCCTTAACAACTATACAAACTGCCTCTAGGAACATACCCTCTGCATGACTGGTGAGATTCACAGGTGAAATATACTTAAGAGGAACACAGAGGAAGAGGACAACCCTCCCTGGGAATATTAAGGAAGCTTCACTTAAATGTAGTAGCTTGAACTGTGAGTCCTGAAATAGAAGTAGGAGTTCACCAGGTGGACAAAGGTTGTGGGAGATGCATTTCAGGTAGCGTACCAAGGCTTTCAGTTCAAGCATGATCTTGTCTCCAGAGGCATATGGATTAACTGACCTCCTAAGGACTCTTCCGGACTTTTGATTTTACTGCTGCTATGAAGAAGGCATTAATTACTGAGCATGTACAGAGTGCAGGTTTTGGATCAGACATGGTGATGCCATCATTCACCAGTGAGTAAAATATCTTCTCTGCTCTTCATCTTTTTTCCATCTGTTAAGCAGGATAATAGTAGTACTTATCTCAAACTCATTAAAAGATTAAGTGCTATGTTAATTCAGATCACACATGCCCAATAAAAAGTAGCTATTTTTGTTCTCATTGTTGTCATCAGTATCAACATCATATCATTATCCCATAGATGCTTCTGAGAAAGAAAATCCTAATGAATGATAAATGCTCAAGTGAAAACTCACTTTAAGACACTGCTAAGAACACTACAGAGAAATGAGGAAGGTTTTTCAGCACTAATTTGATGACCATTATCTGAACTAAATAAAATAATGAACTAAATAAAAACCCAGCTCAGCCTTGCTCAACTCGACATAAAATTGAATTGAAAATCAAATTCTGGGGTCCGGTCAAGATGGCAGAATAGACAGTCGACAGCGTCACTCTCTCCCACAAATCAAACAATTTACAAATATAAAAATGTAACATCAGCCAAGCTGGGACCACTGGAGCTCAGGGGAAGAGGAAGAGAGACCTAAGAAGTTCATGAAGGTGGGAGAAACCACGATGAGAGAAAGAAAAAGCTGCTTGGAGCATTTCGGGCCATGGCTGCTTTAATGCTGAGGCTACTGAGAGCATGGAGCAGGAGCTGGCAGAAGCCACAGCTGTGCCCTTCAGATGGAGTTACTTGGAGGCAGCAGGGGAGAAGAGGGCCTTGGTGGCCCCCAGGACAGCAAGATCACTAATAGGGTTCTTATGGACCCACGCAGGAGCAAGGAGCCAGAACTGAAAAAAGGGAGCCATTCAGAGGCCAGTGAGTCATCACAAGGGATTGGCACAGGGCCTGTCCCATGGGAAATATTTGGAGCACCGGTGGCAGGCGAGATGGGTACACTGGGAGCACAGTAGGACACAGCAAGGACAGCCGACCTGCCCCCCAATCAGTGCAGGATCACTCAGAGGAGAATGGTCGGGAATGCAGAATTTCATGGGGTTCAGTTTGATGAAAAAACTCAGGCCCAGATCAGAGATTCTACAGAACACAGATCCACCGGGTCTCTGGAGAGCCAGAAGTACCTATAAGATCAACCATTAAACCCGGAACTGCACAAAAAGGCTTCCCTAGGGAAACAGCAGCAAAGCAGCAATTTAACTCAATGACACAGCTCAAGTACTGGTTCCCACAGGAAGTTCCCCTGTGTTAGAAGTAAGCAAAGGACAAAAAAAAAAAAAAAAAAAAAAAAAAAAAAAAAGTTCTGGCCCAGGCCACCACGAGCACCATGGGGCCTGCCTAGGAATGGGAGGCTTAGATGTGGGGACCTGACCCCATTCCCACTTCCACACAAACTGTGCCAGAGCCTTGGGGCCTGCCCGGGGACCTGAAGCATGGAGAAGGGGACGGGACCCCCTCCCACAATCAGGCACACCATGCCAGAACCTCAGGGCCCACCCAGGGACCTGACACATGGAGAAGGGGACTGGACCCTCCTCCCACAACCAGGCACACCATGCCAGTACCTCGGAGCCTGCCCAGGTACCCTGTGCATGGAGAAGGGGATGGGACTTCTCTCCCACAACCAGGCACACCTGCGCCAGTGCCTCAGGGCCTGCCTGGGGTCCCGAGGCATGGAGGGGACAGGACCCTCCTCCCCCAACCAGGTACATCATGCCAGCACCTCAGGGCATGACCAGGGAGCCGAGTCATGGAGAAGGGGACCAGCCCTCTCTCCCACAACCAGGAATGCCACACCAGCACTTCAGGCCCCACTCTGGGACCGGGGGCATGGAGAAGGGGACCAGACCCCCCTCCCACAACCAGGCACACCGAACCAGTACCTGGGGTCCTGCCCAGTGACCCAAGGCATGGAGCTGGGGACTGGACCCTTCTCCCACAACCAGGCACACCACACCAGCGCCTCAGGGCCCACCCAGGGACCCATAACATGGAGAAGGGGACAGGACCACCATCCCACAACCAGGCATGCTGTGCCAGCACCTCAGGGCATGCTCTGGGACCTGAGACATAGAGAAGGGGACCAGACCGTCCTCCCACAAACAGGCACACCATGCCGGGGCCTCGGGGTCCACCCAGGGTCCAGAGGCATGGAGAAGGGGACCAGACCCTCCTCCCACAACCAGGTCCACCATGCCAGCACTTCAGGGCCCACCCAGGAACCTGGGGAATGGAAAAGGGAAATGGACCACCATCCCACAACAAGGCATGCTGTGACAGCACCTCAGGGCATGCCCTGGGATCCAAGACATGGCGAAGGGGACTGGACCTTCCTCCCACAACCAGGCACACCATGCCAACACCTTGGGTCCTGCCCAGTGACCTGAGGCATGGAGCTAGGAACCGGACCCTCCTCCCACAACCAGGCACACCACACCAGCACCCTGAGGCCTGCCCAGGGACCTGAGGCATGGAGAAGGGGACCGGACTGCCCTTCCTCAACAAGGCACACCACGCCAGCACCTCAGGACCCACCTGGGGACCCAGGGCATGGAGAAGAGGACTGGACCGCCTTCCCACAACCAGGCACACTGTGCCAGCACCTCAGGGCTCGCCCAGTGACCCGAGGCATGGAGAAGGGGATTGGACTCTCTTCCAACAACCAGGCACATGGAGCCAGCGCCCTGGGGCCTGCCCAGGTACCAGAGGCATGGAGAAGGGGACCAGACATACCCCACAACCAGGGACACTGCCAACGCCAAGGAGCATGGCAAAAACATCACCTCCTTTTGGTAGCCCACCACAGCCACCACAATAAGCATGGCTGCCGTGAAAGTGGCCAGACCCCACGACCACCATGCAGATGGTCCACCAACCAGTGGAGTGCATTGACATAAGGAGAGTCCCCAGCAGAGACAAAGAAAAGAAGAGGATGTCTCTCTCCACAAAGACCATTTCAGAGTTACAGAAGCAGCATCTGCTCTACGATAATATTAGGGGACCTGACCACACCTCTCAGCACTGGATATATCATCTAGGCAACAAATCAACATACTAACCATTACTCTTTCAGAAGGAGAGAAGAAATCTAGGGTAATTGGGGGGAGGGGGAGGAGAGAGATTGGACAAGGGGCATAAAGAATAATTACGATTTGTAACAATATATATGCTAGTAATATTGATTTGATCAACATATCTCAATGCTCAACCCCAAAAATATGTATAATTGATTTTGATTCAATAACTAAATTTTTTTAAAAAAGAAAATCAAATTCTTGCTTCTTATCTTGAACTTGCAAACCAATGTTGGGCCCAAACTGTGCCCCCTGTGCATAGTTAGAGGCAAAACCACTCAGAATGTTCTATCCATTCATGGAGTGATTCATTAATTCCCAAACACATTTTTGCCAGCACATTGCATGGAACTGCAGAAATTCAGAAGTGAGTACTGTATCTCTTCCCTTGAGTAGCTCAGTAGAAGGGAAAACAGACATATGGAAGGAAACACAAAAAGCAATGTAAGAAGGTTTTTAATGTGGATATATACAAAGCTTTATGGGAGCACAGAAGGCTAGAGAAATAACTTTGTGGAAGTTCTAGGAACTTCAATAACAAATACCAGACAAAATTGAAAAACATGCCTAAGGTGTGTATCTTGGGGAACCTAGGATAAAAAGTACAAAGTTATCCATTCTTTGGCTGAAACAAACTTGTCGTTTCCTGAATGGGTCATGCTCCCACTTACTTCTGTTCTTGGACATGCACACCTCAAACACTTTTACCCTCCTTACCCTCAGTAAATCTTGATCACCTGCAGATGTCAACTCCTTTGGACATCCATCCTAAGTGTGTATCTGTCCTTCCACTGTGCTTTCGTTTCTCCCTATCATAGCACTTATTATATTATGATTGCTAAATGGTCTTTCTCCCATACTACACTGTATCCTAGAAGCAAAGATGGTACATTCTGCGTCTTGGTCTTCCTAGTAAGACTGACACAGAGTGGATGTTTACTGTTTGCTTAATCAATAGCTACCACTGATATCTTCTTTAATCTACTATCACATACATAAATACCCGTTTTATTCTTCCATAGGAAGACTGTTTGAGTGTTCAACTGGAGCGCTACCTTTGCAAGTGAGGCTATATGTTGAGATTTTAAATGAGTTCATATTAAGAACAAACAAAACCACCAATAAACAGGATCAGAAGGCTCTGCTCAAGTGTAAATCAATATCCTTGTTAAACTAAATGAAGAAAGGAAGCTGTCTGCTTGCTCTCCTTTTTTAACAACTAGCAAGAAGAAGCTTGTGGGGTTTCTTAAATGAGAAGCCATATGAGGAGGTAAAAGTGCACTTAGATTGTACCATGTTGCTTTTTTTTTAATCTCCTTTAGAATTACCATGTGTTTTTCTAATGTAGAGTATTCCTAAGGCTTATTTATAAACCAGATCTGGGAAAAGCAAATACATGGCCTAAATTCATTCTATCTCCCTCGTGCATCATTCTCGTTTCTTTTGAACCTTCAAAGCAGTTTATAACAAATAAATCATGTCATATAAATTAAGCAACTGGAGAAACTGAAATGGGAATGGTCAGTGGCAGGCTTAAAAAGACACCACCATATATCACTTGGAGTACAGTATGCCAGCTACCCATCAGCCTGGCTGGATCTACTGATTTTAATGGTGTGGGGCATATTTCTAAGTACACCTGAAATCAATGACCACTTTACTAATCACACCCAGCCCATGTTTTTTTAGGCAAAAGACCAAAAAGTTGAGAAAGTAGTGTTCAATGGTTTGGAAATAGAGAACCAAAAGGAATGTCAGATGGAAGGGAGAATTATGCCTGGGGAAGAGGATATGGAATGATGAAATAACCATCTTTAGGAAGGGAAATATTTTCAGTTGAAAGCAGCTGTTTTTCATTTCTATGAAGGCAATGAGCATAAATTTTGGTAAGAGGGTTTAAGTTAACTGAGGGAAAGCTAGCTAACTGATAGGGCTAGAAGACATGATGACTTGGTATGAAAGAAGATGACACTGTTCTTTAAGGGTGTCTAAGAAAAAGAGAGCCCCATCATTTTAAGGTGGCTGAGGAACTGTCTGGCCTTAAGAGAGGGGAAAGGATTACACAGATGATTTCTAGTGTTTTTATTAGTATTGTTATTATTCTGGATCAAAGATTCTGTGATTCATTTCATTTACTGTAAAGCCAACCTCCTCAATCTCAACAAAAGGATATTGAAAAATAATGTTTCTGGGAATTTCAAATTCATGAAAACAGTTGTACCTAATTTATGGTCTTATTTAAATAAAAACACACGTTTCCTTTTAAGTTTCAATTTAATAAAATCTATTGAGTGGCTATGAAGTGCAAATTCCATGCAAGGTGTCAGGAGCATGGAGATCAGACACAGTCCCAGTCCTCAGTCCACTGGAGAACGAAAATAAGTCCACCAATCACTGCATTCTAAGTGAGCTACAATAAGTAACATTAAAGAAATGCAAACCGCCATGGAGTAACAAAGAATAAAAAGATAATATCCAGTTGGACTGTCAAGTGCTAAGAAAAATTTGGGGGGGAAAGTGATTATGAGGCAGGCATTAAAAATTCATAAGATGATAAATGTTACAAACATTATAAAAAAAAGACACAGAAGTATGGATATTTGAGTCATGCCTGGGAGCAGGGAATAGTCTCATTTAATCTGAACAAAGCTAGGTGTAATGAAGAAATAAGAAAGCTTGAAAGTTGTTCTGGGTCTTCTAAGTGACGCAGTATGTAAGTCTCCAAATGTGAGGCAAAAGAGATTATTCTTGAGTCAAAATAAATACATTTCCTATTATTTTCTCCTTCAACTAGAATAAATCATACCAAATTATGATATTATTCTTTAACAAAATTCCTATATAGAAAAGGAACAATTTGGGCAATTAACTGATAGCTGCCAAACACATGCAAAACATTTGGCCTTGCCTCCACTGCAATGCATCCAGAAGGAACCAATATGGGTTTTGATCACCTAGTGGAAGAACAGCTAATGGGATGGACTTGGCACTTTCAGTGAATGTTTAAAATGTTGTCACAAGAGATATGTGACTCTGAAAGGTTTTTCCAAACCAAAAGTAGAGAGACACCAACGTTAGCCATTTAAAAAAAATCTATGCCTGAAAAAAAAAATGCCTAAACCTTAGAGCTGGCTATTTTTGCAGTCTGTAAAGCATTCTGGGTTATATAATGAAATATAAAGCAGGAAGTGAATAAGTTCCCAATTAGTACTTTATCTCTCAAGTAAACAGAAAGAATGTTTTAGGATGCTGTGTATCACAGTATAATGGAAAGGGCAAAAGTTTTGGAAATAGGCGAACAGATTTGAATTCTAACTTTGCCACTTGCTATGTGATTAGTCTTGGGCAACTCTTTGAACCTCTCCTTTTTCTCACATCTAAGTGGGAGTAATAACATCAAACTTAAAAGCTTGTTGTGAGGAACAGATATACTGTAGTTAAAGGACCTCCTGGCGCAGCAACTGACCCACATAGGCCCTAAATAAACAACAGCTATTATCAGTAGCATATTTCTTTGCTTTTCCTTGCAACATTTAAACACTAAACACTCACCTACACACACACGCACTATTGACTTCTCCTGAAACCTGTGCATCAAACCTTACGGTAAATCTCTACATTAAATGGTCCCTTTTAAAACCTCAATATTCCTCTTTGATTGGGACACATGCCACATGGGAAGGGTGGAATTTACATCCTTACATGATTCTCTTGCCAGCCCATAAACAGGGTCAGATTCCTTCAAAACAAAGTTAGTTCCCTCAAGCCTAATACTACTCTAGCTTAAGGGGAGATCTAAAATATTCATGTTTTTAGTGACATTTATGTAAAATCTCCAAATCAGAATATTTTAAGTTAAATGTCTACCCCCATACCAGTCAATTCGAGCAATCAGACATATGCATGTGCATCTAGATATAATCTACAGAAAAAGCTGCATTTTGATAATTTATAACATCATTGTTAACGTGTATTAAGTATTTCCCTAACTTTTCCCCCAAAGCAGTCACTAGACCCATCAATTAAGAAGTGGGATGCAAGTAGGTTTTCAGCCACTACATGGAATGGGTACATGAGATTTCATTATACTCTTCTCTTTGCTATTGTGTATGTTTGAAATTTTCCACAATAAAAAGCAAAAACAAACAAAAGTATTGGATTTAATGACACAGGGGTCACTAAATGTTGACCTTAGGGACAGTCAGTCTGAATGCCTGTTCTGTGCTAGGCATAGAAGAAAATAAGATAGATCCATACGAACTCAGGATGAATCAGTAGAGGCCAGTATTTAACACATAATTACATAAATACTTATAATTATTATAAGTGGGTACAATAAAATCATATAATAAGGAGCTAAAATTACTCTGAGGGGTCAGGGAAGGACTGCTTGGGGAAGTGACATCTAACTGGAAACCTGAAGGATAAACAAGAGTTGTCCAGGGAAAGGTAGGGGAGGAGGAAGGAGAGGGCAGTATCCCAACCAGGAGAACAGCCGTGATGATCACAGAAGGAGCAAGGTCAGCTCTGAGCCCAGCACCCCATTAAGGCCGTTTAGAAACATCTGATTTTTGCTTCACAAAAGGAGAAACAGACTGTATTAGATTAACTAATGTACTCAGTGTTGCATAGCCAAAATTATTCACTAACATTATCAACTCAGATTCTCTTCGACAGGTATTGGTTGCTTAACATTTTATAAGCCCTATAAATTTGTATATAATGAGAGGGGAATCATACGAAGTAGTTGTGTTGGTGGGATTAGAAACCAATGAAGTTCTAGGTCTCAAATTCTTTTATTAGCCAAAAAAGCAAGGGTTTATGTCCCTTCCCTAGGCTTCGAAAAGGTACAGAAGACCTGAAGAGGAGCTAGGAGCTATCTCTGGATACTCTCATGACTGAGAAGGACCACTCTAAAGTGTTGCAGACTGTGTGCTTAGCACAGTGCCTGGCCTGAGATGACAGCTCTACCTATGGGGTAGATTGTGCTATCATTGTTATTAAGGAAAAAGTAGGTTTATCTCTGCCCCCCTACTTTCCCTTCTGGTTGAATTTCTGCTCTGAACTGGCTCTCAACCACCAATCTAGGAGAACACCCAATCTGGTGGCCATGGCAGACATCTTCACACATAATACAAATTAAATCACAGAGCTCCTTAGGAAATGACAAAACTCTGACCTCTGCCCCATCTTCCAATAGCTGTGAAGAGGAGAAGCTGTTAAGAAGGTAGAATCATAAGGACTTGGCAAAAGCCTGGGTTTGGAGGATGAGGGACAGCAAAGTGAATGTTCATGTCCCCTCCAAATTGACATGTTGAAAATTAATCAGAGTGATAGTACCTGGAGGTGGGGCCTTTGGGAGGTGATTAGGTCATCAAGGATTAGTGCCCTTATAATACAGACCCCAGAAAACTCATTTGTTCCCCCCGCCATGTGAGGACACAGAGAGAAGACAACTGTCTCTAAACCAGGAAGCAGGCCCTCACTAGACACCAAATCTGCTGGAACCTGGATCTTGGACTTCCTGGCCTCCAGAACTGTGAGAAATAAATGTCTGTTGTTCATAAGTCACTGGATCTATGGTAGTTATAGCAGCCCAAACGGACTAAGACAGCTGGGTATGCCCTCCCTAGTTCCACTGGGTCCCACCCCACCCTGTCTCCAATCTGCCAGAGTGCTAAGTGTATCCTTGCCTCTGCAGGCACTCAACTTTGTGACCCCTAATAAACACTGGGTGAACCCTCAAAAATACTATTGTTTGGAATGTCTGTCACAAATACAAATGACACATAACACACAGTAACCCCTCACTCCCCTCTCTTCAGCCCCCGCTAGGACAATGGAGCACAGGGTCTTTCTTATTTTCTTCCTATAGTTCATTCACCATATATTTAGTGAATACCTTCTAGGTCCTGGGAACTGAGAAAAAAAAAACAGACACAGAGCCTGCCTTAACTGAACTTAACAACCCACTGCCCAAGTACAACAATGCTGCAGTTTCTTGGGTACAAAAGGTGTACTGAAAATATATCATACTAAGGAGTCTGCCTTTTGCACAGATTATCTTATTCTGTTCTTAAAATAATCCTGTGGAGGTAGACAGAACAAGTAGGTTAATCTGTTTTGCAGACAAACAAATCAAGGTTTCAAAGAAGCTAAGTATGTTGTCCACAATGACACAGCTAATAAATGGATCTTGAATTCATGTCTCTTGGTACCAATAAAGGTGTCGGAGGCAGGAAAGGGTTAACCCCATTTGTAGTATAAGCCATAAAGTGTTCTCCTTACAGCATGCTCCAGCTCTGAATAATAAAAGTAAAAGTGACATCCACATACTGGCCAACACATGGGTAATGTAACCTATGCTGGCTTCAATAGTGAGAAAATCACGACAATGGGGCTGGCAAAGAATGAGAGACTTGGGTTTCCAAGAGAGTTCTTGCTGTATCACCAGTGACACATCTGGAAATAAAAAAGAGAAATAAAGGAACAGAATGCAGCCCCTGCTTTGCCAGACATTTACAAAAGCATGTTTCTGGTTAAGGCAATGAGATTTTGCCGGGTGGTACCAGGCCAGACAGCCAGTCTGTGTGACCCAGTGGGAGCTGCCTCCAGAGGGACTCTCTCTGGTGTTCCTGCGAAGTCTTGGCATTCTGGGATCATCACAGCCACTACACAGACAACCTGTGAGCATGTTCAGCCCACATTCTACGCTCCAGACATACCAAGACACAGAAAATACATCATCACCTTTTGGAGATCCAGCAGCCTGACCAATCCTGAAAATACCCATTCTGGATGTGAACTCTTCTCAAGTCTCCCTAGACTTCATTTAATTTAAATCAATGTTTCTTAACAAGAGGGATTTTGCCCTCCAGGGGACAGCTAGTAATGTCTGGAGACATTTTTGGTTTTTCTGACTGGGGGGGTGGGAGAATATGCTACTGGCATCTATTGAACATCCAACAATGACAATAGGATAGCCCCATGACAAAGAACGATCTGGCCCAAATGTCAATAGTGCCAAGGTTAAGAAACCCTCATTTAAATGTCTAAAATATTTACTGATTACCAACTATATGCCTGGCCTTGTGCTAAGCTCTATAGATACAAAGGTGAACTGGGAAAATCCTTTTTCTCAAGGAGTTCAGAATCTAGTGGAAGAGATAAGTCATGTAAAGAAATAATTGTCATTCAGTGTGACCGGACTGAAAGCTACCACAGTCTAGTGGCGGGCTCTGAAGTAAGGGAGTTCTGGGTTTGAAAGCTGGCTTTGCCATTTACTTATTAGTTGTGTGAGTTTGGGCAGGTCACATAGCCTTTCAATTTCTTCGGACACTGTGAATAGGAAATTATGATAGTACCCCTACTCCTCTTCCGACTACCATTACAACTTCTACTACAGCTACTACTGGTACTAGTGCTGCTGCTACTATTGCTACTACCACTACACAGGTAGAGTACCAGACAGACAGACGATACAAAGGACTGGGAAGCAGAGATGCTTACAACTTCTGGAATGCATCTCTGAAGGGGAAAAGCTCTTTTGTTCTCTGTATTCACAACATTTCTGACATGTGTGGGAGATATTCTCATACCAACTAATTCTCTAACTCTCTAGACACCAACTAGCTGTCCTACAATTCAGTTCTGAATTAACTACCTGAAGTTAGGGCAGAGCCACAGGTTGAGGGCTCAGTCCCTCAAAATCACTCCCACTTCAGATGCCAGTAGAAAATCTAGGCCTTCCATACTTCCAACTGACTGGATATAAATCAGAGGTTCCCACAACCCCTTCCAAGGGTTTGATAATATGCTATAATGGCTCACAGAATTCAGGGAAACACTTTATTTATATTTACTGGTTTATTATAAAGGATACAAATGAACAGCCAGATGAAGAGGTACACAGGGCAAGGTATGTGTAGCTTCCATGCCCTCTCCAGGTATGTCCTACCTCAATGTCACCAACCCAGAAGCTCTCCAAATCCCACCTTTTAAAGATCTGGGGGTAAGCTTCATCAAGCAGGCATGATCAATTATGAACGCAATCTCCAGTCCCCACCCCAAATCCCCTGGAGGATAGGGGGTTAGGGATGAAAGTTCCAAGCTTCTAATCGTGGCTTGGTCTTTCTGGTGACCAGCGCCCATCCTGAAGCTATCCAGGAGCCCACCAAGAGTCTCCTTAGAACAAAAGATGCTCCTATCACCCAGAAAATCACAAGGGATTTAGAAGTCTTGTGTTAGGAAACAGGGTCAAAGACCATATATTAGAACAAAAGATGCTCCTAGCACCACTATCACTCAGGAAATTAGAAGGGTTTTAGGAGCTCTATGCCAAGAATCTGGAATAGAGACTAATTACATATTTCTTATTAATTCACAGCCCCTAAAGGGAGAAGGTACATTCCTTCTTTGTCTATTCTCCACCTTGCTGCCTGGAAGGAAGCTGTGGTTGAAAGCCACCTTGGATCATGCTGACAAGGGCATTATGTTAGGCACAGTACAACTCAGAAGCCACCCGGGTTCCCAGATGACCTCATGGAAAGCATTTATCTCTGGACTGTCAGAGAAAGAAATAAGCTATCTTATTTAAGCCACAGTAAGCACGATAACCTAATAGTAAAGAAGTGCAGGAGTTGAAGATGCAGGCCAATTAAGGAAAAGGCATTACTAGCAGAGGAAATAGCATATGCAAAATAGAGATAAGAGAATAAAGGGATCCACATTGACTGATCTTTTCTACCAGGGAGAGGCAGAGGGTGAGAGTGGGAAGTCAGGGAGCAACTGGATCACAGTGGTCCTTGAATACCATACTAGGGAGTTGGGATTTGCTTCTTATAGGCAGTGGGATGCTACTGAAAGATTTCAAATAGTGAAGTAGTATCAGATTCATTTAAAGGTAATACTGGAGGTGCATAAAGTATCCATTTGGTGGGGATAGGAAAGAGAGAAGTGGTTAGGTGAAGTGGAGTTGGAAGAATGGCAAGAAGGATGCCTGCAGCCAAGGGGTCCAGTTACGAGGACAACGGATCCCAGAGATATTTAAGAGGTAATGTTATAGATTTTGCCCATCACCTAGGTAAATGGTAATGGACATGGAAGATATAATATTAGGGTTTTTAATTTGACTAACTGGATGATAACCCCTTCATCACAATGAGAAACACAGGAGAAAAAACAAATTTATTTCGGGAGAAATGAGCTGAGCCTGAGGTCTCTGTGGGCCAGCAAGTAGCGATACCTAATAATAAGCTTGCTCTTCAATTTGGAGCTCAGCAGAGAGGTATATGACTGACATTCAAATCAATAAGTCATCAGTGTTTGAAATCATGGAAACGCAGGACATTGTGTTCTACTCTGATGGCACCAGGATGTATTACCAACTGGATTCAGGTCATGCTCGAATAACAAGTGGAAAAAGTCCACCATCTCCTTTCCATGTTTAGGATGAAACAAGGCTTTTTTTAAAAAAGGAAAAAAAAAAGTCCACATATTGGACAACAGAGGAAGCTGGGCAAAGTTTCAAAATAGAAAAATATCAATTTGACACTGGGATCTTAGATAAAATTTTCTGCTAAGACCACAGCCTGTTTTTGAAGAAACCCTGATCTGGCCCAACCTTAAGTTTGCATTCAGGGCCCATGAACATATCTGACACTTGCAAAAGCCATTCATTTCTTTCATGTCTTCAAGTGTGATATAAAATGTCTCACTACCCTGAGACTCTGCACCAAAAAGATATGAAATGAATTCAAGCCAATATTCAGGGTGGTTTGCACCAAAATACACCATAGAGAACACTAAGATACAGCTTTCAAGCCCCTGGAGAAATACTTTATTTTAAATAGAAGTGGCTATGAAGCAAACATCATCCTGATACCAAAACCAGGTAAAGATATAACCAAAAAAGAAAACTACAGGCCAATATCCTTGATGAATATAGATGCAAAAATGCTCACTGAAATACTAGCAAACAGAATACAGCAACACATACGAAAAATTATTCATCACGATCAAGTGGGATTCATCCCAGGGATGCAAGGTTGGTTCAACATACGCAAATCAATAAATGTGATACACCATATTAATAAAATCAAACACAAGGACCATATGATCATCTCTATAGATGCTGAAAAAGCATTTGATAAAATTCAACACTCATTCATGACAAAGACCCTCTATAAGTTAGGTATAGACGGAAAGTATCTCAACATAATTAAAGTCATATATGACAAACCCACTGCCAATATCATCCTGAATGGGGAAAAGTTGAAAGCTTTTCCTTTAAGAACAGGAACTAGACAAGGATGCCCACTCTCACCACTCCTATTCAACATAGTGTTGGAAGTACTAGCCAGAGCAATCAGAGAAGAGAAGGAAATAAAGGGCATCCAGATTGGAAAAGATGAAGTCAAACTGTCCCTGTTTGCAGATGCCATGATCCTATATATCGAACAGCCTAAAACCTCTACAAAAAAACTCTTGGAGGTGATAAATGACTTCAGCACAGTAGCAGGATACAAAATCAACACACAAAAATCAGTAGCATTTCTTTTCTCCAATAGTGAACATGCAGAAAGAGAAATCAAGAAAGCCTGCCCATTTACAATAGCCACCAAAAAATTAAAATACTTAGGAATTGAGTTAACCAAGGAGGTGAAAAATCTCTATAATGAGAACTACAAACCACTGCTGAGAGAAATTAGAGAGGATACAAGAAGATGGAAAGATATCCCATGCTCTTGGATTGGAAGAATCAACATAGTGAAAATGTCCATACTACCCAAAGTGATATACAAATTTAATGCAATCCCCATCAAAATTCCAATGACATTTTTCTCAGAAATGGAAAGAACTATCCAGACATTTATATGGAATAACAAAAGACCACGCATAGCCAAAGCAACGCTGAGCAAAAAAAATAAAGCTGGAGGCATAACACTACCTGACTTTAAACTATACTACAAAGCTATAATAACCAAAACAGTATGGTACTGGCATAAAAACAGACACACTGATCAATGGAATAGAACAGAGAATCCAGAAATCAACCCACACACTTACTGCCATCTGATCTTTGACAAAGGCACCAAGCCTATTCACTGGGGAAGAGACTGCCTCTTTAGCAAATGGTGCTGGGAGAACTGATATGCAGGAGAATGAAACTAGACCCATACCTTTCACCATACACTAAAGTCAACTCAAAATGGATTAAAGAATTAAATATAAACCCTGAAACAATAAAACTTCTTAAAGAAAACATAGGAGAGACACTTCAGGAAATAGGACTGGACAGAGACTTCATGAATACGACCCCAAAAGCACAGGCAACCAAAGGAAAAATAAACAAATGGGATTATATCAAACTAAAGAGCTTCTGCACAGCAAAAGAAACAATTAACAGAGTTAAAAGACAACCAACAGAGTGGGAGAAAATATTTGCAAAATATACATCTGACAAAGGATTAATAACCAGAATATATAAGGAACTCAAACAACTTTACAAGAAGAAAACAAGCAACCCAATTAAAAAATGGGCAAAAGAGCTAAGCAGGCATTTCTCTAAGGAAGATATCCAAATGGCCAACAGACATATGAAAAAAATGCTCAACATCACTCAGCATCCGGGAAATGCAAATCAAAACCACACTGAGATACCATCTCACCCCAGTGAGGATGGCTAAAATCCAAAAGACTCTGAACGATAAATGCTGGCAAGGTTGCGGAGAAAAAGGAACTCTCATACATTGTTGGTGGGACTGCAAAATGGTGCAGCCTCTATGGAAAATGGTATGGAGGTTCCTCAAACAATTGCAGATAGATCTGCCATACGACCCAGCTATCCCACTGTTGGGAATATACCCAGAGAAATGGAAATCATCAGGTCGAAGGTATACCTGCTCCCCAATGTTCATCACAGCACTCTTTACAATAGCCAAGAGTTGGAACCAGCCCAAATGTCCATCATCAGATGAGTGGATACGGAAAATGTGGTACATCTACACAATGGAATACTACTCTACTATAAAAACGAATGAAATACTGCCATTTGCAACAACATGGATGGACCTTGAGAGAATTATATTAAGTGAAACGAGTCTGGCACAGAAAGAGAAATACCACATGTTCTCACTTATTGGTGGGAGCTAAAAATAAATAAATAAATTCACACACACACACACACACACACACACACACACACACACACACAAACGGGGGGGGGCGGGGAGAAGACATAACAACTACAATTACTTGAAGTTGATATGACAAGCAAACAGAAAGGACATTGTTGGGAGGGAGGGGGGAGACGGAGGAGGGAAAGTGGGGAGAGGGAGGATGGAGGGAGGTTTCGGTAATGGGCCACACTAATCAACCACATTGTATATCGACAAAATAAAATTAAGAAAAAAAATCAAAAAAATAAAAAATAAAAATAAAAATAAAAACTGTATACCTTTAACTTAGTAATCCTACTAAGAATCTTAAGGAAACAAAGAGTATTTGTGATTGAGGATGTTCAATGTATTGGAAAAAATAAATAAATAAAATAAATAAATAAATAAATAAATAGAAGTGGGTGCTGATACTACTGTGAAAGATTTGCCAGTGGCTCCAGTTATCACAGGGCAGAAAAAGCTGAGTGATTATTTTTCCCCAATTATGGCTACTTCTTTACAAGTTAATTCTTGGCTTTTCTAAAATGGGACCAGAAAATTAGCTCTTCATGTGCAAGACTGAAGATACCAGACCCAGCAGCTTGTGGTTCAGGGTTTATTCTGTATTACTTGTTAAGGAATGAAGAGGGGGCAGGAAGTGGTGTTTTGACTTAGGCACTATTTAGCCAAGTGGAGAGAAAAATCTCCCTTCAGCTCTGAAACAGGATCATGCAGCTATAAAATTTATTGGACACAATTCAGGCAAGGGTGTTGGGTGAAAAGAATCAAAGAAAGAACTACAGGCTGAGTTCAGAGCGTGTAACAAAATCTGCACCTGTTGTCACTCACTTATTGCCCCAGATCTCCCAGGCAGATCAGATTTAAACCAGACAGGCTTGAAGCCCAGCCTAGCTCATGTTGGCCTATTTTATCCATCGGCACAGAGTCAAACAAGTGTGTGTGCATGTATGAGTGCACATGTGCAAACCTGTGTATGCACGGGTGCACATGCATGTGTGCTGGGATAAACTGGGAGGGAGGGAACCTAGAGAAGAATGAGATTTAGACTTGTGGGGGTGGGGTGGGGAGTGGGGGGACCAGACAGCAAACTTTGCCAGCAAATTACTTCAGCCTAGAAAATACAAATTCCAGATTCCCTGATATTCCTGCAATTTGAGGATGTATTTTCAAGTCTGTTCTCATTGAGTCCCCAGAATTAATAGTTTTCATAAAAGGAAAGCAATAACACCAAATGAATTGAGTTGATTAGAAACACAGAAACTCACCTAAGGAAAAATATCAAAAGGAGAAACTATTGAAGTGTAAAATAATAATCCTCTGAAGATCTTTATTTCTGCATGTACTTTAAATCTCCACATGTATATTTATTAGTTTTTAACCTCTAAGTTCCTAAGCTAGAAAAAAACCAGAATTACTGAAATTAACTTTATTGGGACTACCAAGGGATTTCCTTTTCTGAAAGTCTACTCCAAGTCACCTGCTCAGCATGTCACATCTCTTCAATTTTTTACATTCGTGCAGCCATACATTTGAATGTCTCATGTTTACAGTTTTCATGAAAGTGAAGAAAGTTGTCTGCTACCTGGATCAGCCACCTCTTAGCTGAGATCAGAGGAGAGCCTGCCACCCCAGTCAGAGAAAGGTGCACAGAAAGAGTGGCAGGGTTTCCTCCTCTTTCCTCACCCAGTTCTGGAGAACAGAATAGACATAGTGAGAGGGAGCTTCACCCCACCTTTGTTATTCAAAAGTATCTCGTATGCTGCCAATGGGTCCACTCAGGACACACTGGTACCAAAAGGTGCCATCAGAGACTCTAGAAATGGGCAGGCCTCTGCTCCTATCCCAGCCACGTGACCTTGGGGCAAGTTGCCTAACTCTCTAAATCTCAGTTATCTCATCTGAAAAATGGAGTCCTACCATTTAAAGTTTAAACAAAATAATCCAGGTAAAGCATTCTGTACAGTGTTCCATATGTCACTAGCACTCAATATATGTTTATGTTATTTTGAAACTACATTGCAAGCTCAAAAAAGCTATGCAAGTATCAGTTAATGAATCTCTCAAGCACCTTTCTGATTCCTGTGTATTTACAAGCACCATGTATTTACACGCTGGCATTTAATTATAATCTTTACTGAGGTGTTCTGCAATTGGGAAGTAGTATAGTGTGGCAGCTGAGCACTTGGGTTCTGGAAGCCACCAAACCTGGGCTTGAATTCCAGCTCTACCACGTATTAGCTGTGTGACTCTGGGCAAGTCATTTGATCATTAAAAGCCTTAGTTTCACTATCCATAAGGATGAGGGTTAAATGATACGATCATTAAATGCAGTGAACTCTCAATAAAAGTCTGGTTGAGTGTATGATCTTCACCATCTTTAATAGAGCCCTGAGCAATTATTAAGACTGGGAAATATTACTGGAAGAATCACCTACAGCACACATGGAATCATGAAATAACAGAGGTCGAAATTACCACTGAGTCCAATCATATCTGGCATGTGTGCCATATCCCCCATCCATATGCTTAGCAAACATCAAGTTTATTGCTCTTTCTCACTTATCTAAGTCTGGCTTCTGAGGCATACCCCACACTGTGCTCCATACAGCTATTTCTAATCGATGACAACTGGAATGAGCGCTAATCTATCTGCTGTCCCTACTCCAGTACCACCATCCCACATCACAGATGAGAAAGCAAAAGGTCATTAAGGTTAAGTGACTTGCCAAGGATCCTATTATCTAGTAGGTGACCAACCTGGCCCCAGAACATAGAGCACTTAACTCCTCATGCAGCGTTACTTCATCTCCCACTCTGCCACTAGGAGTTGCCAATACATCCTCAGGAGATGATGGCAGGTGCTACGACAGCCTTGCCTCCCTCCTCGGCACTGCACAGAGGGGCTACTGCACTTAGCAAATTACTTGTAGTCTAATTCTGACAGGGTCCCTTCTGTGGAAAGTGAATAAGGAGGAGGAAAAAATAAAGCATCTTTTTCAAATGCTTTGATTGAAGATGTGGAGTTGTACAGATGTTCCCGGCCAAGTCTGGTTCTCAGGAGCATAAGCAAAAGAAATTGTCCCAGTTCAGAGAACCTGAAGTGAAACTGAAGCTACAGCAAAGTGAGTCATCTCAGCTCAGGAGAGGAATGCAAGGTAAGTGACTCTCACCTCTGCCATCCCCCACCTCATGAGTAAGGCAGCAGCTATGCAGTTGGTACTACCAACAGATCAGCGGTGGCCTGAGGCCATCTGTTTCTCTCTGGCAAGCAGAATCCCAGCATGCACTGGTTCCAACTGGATTTTTGCGGGTAGGGAAGCAGCAAGAGCCTCAGCTGCTACCCCAGACAGAGAGGCGCCTTCTCCTCACCTCTGTCCTGGGCACCCTCCATGGACCCGAGTTCCCAGCTGTCCTTGTGGCTAGAGACTCTCCTTGCCTGACTCAGAATACTAAATGTGCCCTTCCTCCAAAGGGAGAATTAAAAACATTTTTTTTTTGGTTTATTCATATCTGTGATAGGCAGAGGAGGGTGGGGTAGAAAATTAGACTTATTCCTTTTGCAGGTGGCCCCATCTGCTGCAAGTTTTTTACTTCTCCCGATTCCACCAAATGCCTGGCATTGAAAAAATTTTTGAAACAAAATAATAATCATGATAATAATAATCAAACCTGTAAAAGCATTGCCTGACCTGGCTTACAGAATTACAGGAAATCACAGTCCTTTTTCTAATGTTAATGTCATCCAAATCAACTACGATTGCCACAATCATCCCCATCCATCCACCCAAAAAATATTTATTGGAACAGACTATGTTCTACACACAGTTCTAGGAACTGGGGAGCAAGCACGCAGGTCCCTGCTTTCACAGAGCTTAGATCATTATTTGGGGGGAGTCACACAAAAAAGCAACCAACATACTTCCGAAGAGTAGTCAATGCTATGAGGACATGTTAATGTGGGGGAGGCCCACTTGAGGTAAGGGGTCAGAGAAGGCCTCTCTGAGGAGGAATCTTCTGAGGTGAGGCCAGCTGGATGAGAATTACAAATATACCACTCTTCAAAATTAATGCATATGTGCTATTTTTTAGTCCTGAATTACTGAGATTTTTGTGGGTGCAACACTATTATTTCAGACATCAGTCAGCAGCTTTGTTCATCCTTCTCGACTCTTCCAATCCAAATTCCTCCCTCCTTCCCGCCTGTGCCTCCTTTCCCCATCCTGGATACCCTAATGACAAGCCCTCCAGGCCCCTCTTGGCCAGTTGGCCGTGCAACTCCTCTGCCCCCTGCCCATCCCCCACTGGGAAAAGGGAGAAATTCGACCCCCAGCAGGGCCATCCCTCCAGGATTCATAGGGAAAGAAATAAAATTACTAAAACTGGGAGCTGCTGAGGAAGGCAGAGGAACTGCCCAGAGGTGGTGGTGCTGAAAGCTCAAGTAGGTGGGAGAGGGAGGTGGCAGGTTGCTCTCCACCCTCCAAGGAAGGAGACAGCAGCTCTAAGGATAATCCTGGACAGAGGGACTGACATCAAAGGAAGTACCACCAGCAGCACCCAGAGGATATGTTCTTAACAGGTTCCTAAACTTTTGTATGAGAAATGTGTACAATTTCATGCATTGAAAAAACTAAGAATGGAAAACACTCTTAAAATCGTATCCCTGGGCATTATGTAAAAGAAACGCTAAAAGACCAATTCCATTACTTTGCTCCAATAGCACTACAGAAGAAGGAGCCATCTGATCTTCTGAAAAATGAAAAGAGAGGAAAAGAATTTTGGTGAAAAGGAATGGTAAATTCAAAGGCAGAAAAGAACTTGGCATGCAGGCTCAAGGAACCCAAAAGCAGCAGAGGTGGCTGGAGAACAGTGAGCGGGAGAGACAGGATAAGAGGAGGGGGAAGAATTAGGTAGCAGCCAGAAATCACAATCACGGTGAGAACTCCAACACCAGTGTCTGTAGTGTCACACACTTGCGCGCAGCAGAAGGAAAGTCAGGTGTATGTAGTTTGTCACTGGAAGAGTAGTTCTAATTTTTCTACCTAAACAGAAAGCTCATTCCCATCCTCTTCTCCTACTCATTATGTTGCCCCTGTCTGGAAAGCCCTCCTACTAAACCTGTAGTGTTAGGGCAGAGGAGATCTGTTCATATACATAAGGAGAGAAAGTTGGGGGCACATACCCTCCCCCCAATTTTCCAGTGTTAAAAAAAAAAGGAAAAATATGAGAGAAATCTCCAAAGCCTATGAAAACAGCCATAAAACCTCTGGAATGTATTATAATTCTGACTGTTCTGTGCTAGGTCATGTTTAGCGAGCTGAGGTGGTCTGGCCTACCTGCAGTGGGGGGTAGGGAGGTGGGAGGTGTGGGGGTGTGGGACATGCAGCTGGAGAGATGGGGACAGATCACAAAGGGTCTTCAGTGCTGTGCTCAGGGGCTTGGGGTTTTTCCTCAAGGAGTCAGGAGTCACAATGGAGGAACATAATGAGACCTGTATTTGTAAGACGGTCCCCTCTGAGGAAAGTGACTTGGAAAGCAGATGAGCTGCAGGAAGGAAGACCAGTATGTAGGTTGCTGCAATATACCAGGTGAGTGACAGTGACTGCCTGGAATCTACTGGTGGGATTTTTTCTTTCCGTGTGACATTCTGATCTTCACACTGTCAGAGAAAACCAATGTGCTGGATGGTGTCCACATAGGCACAAAATTCCAACATTCTCAAGCCTATTACAAGGTGCCAAAAAAGAAAATGCAGATACTAGTGAAACCCTAAGAAGAGGCTTCTGTCCCTCAGCTGCCACATTCCTTTGTTAAACAGTTTTCTAGTGATCAGACCTTGGAGCTCTGAGCAGTGATAAAGGCTTTCAGTGGAACCTTTACCCACTACTGAACAGAGAAAAACAAACATGCCGGTATAGCCCAGTAAAGGAAGCTCTGGTGGCCTACCCCATTGGTCCAGTTTCCTATCTTTAAACAGACTCCCTCTCCTGTTACACAATTCTCTGGAGCCAAGAAAGGACTGAGAAACAGGCTGGAGTTCAGAAAGGCCACATTTATCAGAAAGATAAATCTGAATTTAAACATCCCTTCTGCCAACCACGGGACTTTGGGTAAAACACTGAACTCTTAGCTTTCATTTCACTGAATGCAAAACTGAGTAATAACCATTTGCTTTCCAAGGCTAAAATTAAAGGAGAAAATATAAATTATGAATCAAGTCTACTATAATAGGAGCTCAATAAATATTAGCTGCCGTTCCTTTTCCTGACTTTCCTTTCTGTACTTGCCATTTATTTACCTAGTGCTTACATAATAACTGCTATATACAAGGCCTTGTTCACAAGCAACTCATCTTAAATAAAAACAATTAAAAATGCCAATAAAAAAATTGCCACGTCAATTGTAATAAGGCAGAACTATATGAAAATATAATCTCTGCTCTTGAGCCAACTAAAATCCCTCTAATCTATTAAAAGTTCATTGAATCTAGTAGATCTCCAAACTAATTGAATATGTGAATCATGTAGAAAGCTGAAAAAACTACAGATCTTTAGATTTGGTTTCTATCCAGACCTATTGAATCAGAATTCCCAGGGGGCTATTCAAGTATTTTTACTAAAAAATTTTTTAAATAAAAAATAAAACCTTTCCATATGATTCTTGCCATCATGACTTGCTTTCTGAGGCTAGTTTGAGATCCACTAATTGAATCTCTTTTTCTACTCAGGCAGTGATTAAATCAGACCAATCTTAAAGCAAGCTCTTCATTACAAATCACAGACAGTGTCAAAGTAAGAGTGGCATCCAAATATCTCCACTGGAAATCCAGACTAATAATAAAAAGTTAAGACGTGTCCTTAACATCTACCCAAATCCTTCACAATCTAATCATGGCAAAGTTTTTTAAAAACAGATTGCAATGGCTGACTGTTAGGTGTACGGTCTAGTCAAGTTCTGACCTTAACCCAGTGAGGCTGTTTAGAGGTCAAGGCATGCCCCAGAGCCTACAACACCCATCTGGGTCTTCAGAAAGTGCCAGGCCTCTGTGTTACCGTGATAATATATCCCAATTATAACCTGTCAACTTGATATAAAACATGTGCCTTCTTTTCCTGTTAGAACAAGCATAGGCCAAAGAAAGGGAAAAGAAGAAAACAGAAAGAAAGAGACAGAGAGAAGGGACAGCGGGAAGGGAGGGGGGAAAAGAGGAAGGGAGGAAGGAAGGAAGGTAGGTTAATTTAATCTATACTGCACCCTGATTCTTTTTAAACAAATTCCAGACTTTGTATTATTTTTCTGTAAATATTTCAGCATGTAACCATAGCATGAGATATCTTTTTAAAAAATAATTGCAATACCAATATCATAATTAAAAATAATTCCTTAATATTAAATATCCATTCTGTGCTCACATTTCTCCTTACGTTTTATTTTTCTTCCTCTAACGGCTATCTTTTGAATGAGAGTTCAAATAAGGGCCATATACCACAAGTGCTCCACATGCCTCCTAAGTCTCTTTTCATTATAGGGGTTCCCTCCACCTCTTTTTCCCCTTTGCAATTGGGGGGGGCGGGAGGGAAGGTCGTCAGAGAAACCAGTCCACCTAACTGGCTTTTTATGCTAGAGTTATTCTTCGTCAGAGATTTCCCTGTTCTAAAAAAAGACTCGAGAAGCTTCGTTAAAAAAATAAATAAATAATGATTGCTAGACAACACTAGATTTTCAAAAACAGCTTTTCTGTCAGGTAATTGTAAAGCAAATCAGAAACATGCCTCAAATAGCAGTTGGCACAAATACCCCAGAAAATACTTATGTCCAAAGCTTCTCAGTGGCCAGGAATTTGAGAGTAAATTTGAGTTTCTTTGTAATTACTAGGATCACCTATTTCTGTTAGTTTCATCAAAGAGCAAAAAGAAACAAACAAAAAAATTCAAAACAACCATTCCGAACTTCAGAGATCTCAGATATACAATATTTTGATCATTTCAGAGTAAAAGGATCAGAAACATATGGAGTGTATTTCCCTTAATAGATACCAGGGTACAAGCACTTGGCAAAACACATTTGGGGAAGTCCTGAACCCTAGAAGCTTGAAAAATCATTTAACCAATTCAGTGAATTCCAAATACCCTAGATGCACTCGTCCACTTCCGTTCAAGTCAACAGGACTCACAAAATGGATAAGCTTCACTCATGCCTCCCATCACACCTCCCCCAAACAGTGTCAAAGACAAATTCAAGGACAGCCACACCCTCTGCCCTTAGCAAGACAGCAAAGCCCTGTTTTAACAGCAGCCTATACAAGTGATGCCTTCACTAAAGCAGACCTTGTCAAAGGGTCATTCTTTTGATTGTATATCCTAAGCCTACTCTATCCTTGGAAATACTCCTAATCCCCCCTGGACATAGGTCTAGCCACCCAAAATCAGATTCAAGAGACATTTTCTGATGTTCACAGCATTTGATATCAGGATGTCCAGAGGGAAAGAAGCCATGCATATGAGATGTTCATTCATTTTCATTCCAGGGGTAAGGTACCATTCTGCCTTGTGAAGGGCCCAAAGCTGTTTCTTATAATAAATCTAGATTTCACAATTTAAAAACTGGGGAGGATTTAACCAGTGAAGAAAAGATGCTTTCTTGAAGAGTATGGTCACAGAATAAAGACTTAGAAGTCATTACACATTATTTCATTTCAAATTAAATTTCAGAGGATTATGAACTAATATGCTTACAAATAGGAAAACCAACTTATTGACACCTTAGCAGCATTTATTGTAGAGATCTTGTTAATTTAAAAAACTGGCTTTGAAAATTTGAGGGTACTTCAAAAAGTTCATGGAAAGATTCGTATTATCTTTCAACCCTATTTTTCCATGATCTGTCTGAAGTACACAAGTATACATTATACTCATAGGCTAGGATTACCATGTTGAAAAAAAACCCATCGACACATAATTTGCATTTGTGATTTTCTAAGCCCACATGGATAATTCATCTTCACTGATAGCAGACATTCCCAGGCAAACCTCCATATCATGCTCAACTCTGGACCTAACTTCATAAATTAGTAGTTCATGGAGGTTTCTTTTTCCTTTGAAGGGCCTTTCAGAACTCAGCCGTGGAGAATGAACTCAATCCCCCATTTACAAGTCAATTCTCCCAAGGCCACAGCAAGTCTCTCCATACAATTTCAGTCTCACAACTTTCCAAGGGTCACAGATGTTCACAGATTAATACTCAGCAACAATTCTCTGGGTTTCCAGGGTGATCCTCCTGAGATATGAAAAGAGCATGTCCAAGCCCCACTCTTCACACCTCATTTAAATCACTATTGCTTTTTACTCAGTCCAGAGTGAATAGGTTAGTCAGGATAAGAATTATAAGCTTGGTTGTCTACATCCATACTGATGCAATTAGCATAATTACCAGATCTTTATTTTAATCCAAAACACATAGACACAACTTGTATCACAGTCATTGGTATACTGTAAGCAGCTTATTATCTGGCAGTGATTAGGAAACAGGTATATTTATTAACAGAATGACTCACTTCATATTACTTCTTTCACTCAGGCTCTTCAATGGCTTCTTAACTGAGTTTTTTGTTTGTTTGTTCGTTTTTTACCTCTATCCTCATTTTCTCCAATACACTTTTCACAATGCTGCCAGAGAGTTGTCTAAAAAGCCAATATAATTTCCTGCTTAAAAACCTTTGGTGGCTTCTTGTCACCTACACGATTTTAAAAAACAACAACAACAAAAAAACAGAACAAAAAGCAATCTTTTTTTTTTTTGTCTTTTTCGTGACCGGCACTCAGCCAGTGAGTGCACCGGCCATTCCTATATAGGATCCGAACCCACGGTGGGAGCGTCGCCGCGCTCCCAGCGCCACACTCTCCCGAGTGCGCCACGAGCTCAGCCCTCAAAAAGCAATCTTGATATGCATTGAGGACCCTTTACAATGTGGATCTAGTCTCTCTTCCTAGTCTTCTCTATAGCCATTGTCCCTAAAGTCTATTTTCCAGCCAGGGACAAACATCTTTTGTCCCTTTAAGCTTCCATACCTTTCTACATCTTATCCCTAAGAAACTATGGCCTGGGGGCCAAATCCAGCCTGTTTTTGCAACATAAGCATGCCTATTCATTTACATATTGTCTCAGACTGCTTTTTCACTGAGGTATAAAGTTGAATAGTTGTGAAAAATACCTTAACTAATCCTTTGCAGAAAAAGTTTGCCAACCCCTGGTCTAGAACTTTGTCCTTCCATTCACCCCCCTGCCCCAGTTCTTCTCCTGGTAATCCCTGATGCATCTGCAGGAGACATATGCTTAAGATGCATGGTTGTCTCTTTTGGAACCAGTACACCTTACTCTTTCTAAAGAATGTTCTGTAATTATATTCCATGTCCATCCCACTATTCCTTAGCTTAACGAAGCACTGATTTTGTTTAGAGAAGCCAGTACTATCCAACAAAACCTTCTGCAATGATGGAAATGCTCCTTATCTGCAACTGCCCAATAATGTAGCCACTATCCACAAATGGCGAGTGAGCACTTGAAATGTGGTTAGTGTGACTGAGGAACTGAATTTTTAATTTTATTTAATGTTAATTAATTTAAACTTAAATAGCCACTATAACTCAACAATAAAAAGATAAATAACCCAATTTTATAATGGGCAAAGGATCTGAACAGACTTTCTCAAAAAATAAAAATAAAAATAAATACAAGTAGCCAGTAGGCACATGAAAATATCCTATCAGTAGTCATTATGTCAAAGCAAATCAAAACCACAATGAGATACAATTTTATACCCACTAGGATAGCTGTTAATAAAAAAGCCACATATTATATAATTCCATAGGCTAGTGGTTGCCAATGGCTGGAGGGTAGGAGGAAATGGGAGTGACTACTGATGGGTATGGGGTTTCTTTCGGGAATGCTAAAAATGCTCTGGAATTAGATAGTGGCTGATGGCTGCACAATTCTGTGAATATATTAAAAACACTGTACTGTACACTTAAAATGGGGAATTTTCTGGCATATGAATTATATCTTAAAAAATTTTAAATTGCTATATGTGGCTAGTAGCTATCACATTAGATTATGTAGGTCTAAGCCAACTATGACAATCTTGTTCTCTACTTTTCCTGCCTCTCTTGCAGCTTTAGTGGCCACACAACCAAATTCCAGCTAATGAGACCTAAGCGGAAGTCTACTAGGAAGTTTCCTGGGAAAGTTTTTGCTCTTGTCATTAAAAAAATAAAAAAGATGCTGCTCTCAATAACTGTTTCCCAGTCATTATTCCAGCATCAAAAGTCAATGTAATATCTAGAGCTAAAGCAACTATCTTATAAACATGAGGCAATTAGCATGAGGGAAAAATCCAAAGAATTAAAGATATACTGGCCTTGACATGGTTAAACCACCTTTGGACTTGTTAGGGCTGTGAGAGTGGGAAATCAAGCCTATTTGTTTAAGCCACTGTAAATGGGTATATTGTTAAATGAGTTAATAGCACATGTAAGGCATTCAAAACAGTTCCTGGCACAGAGTAAGTACTACATAAGTGTTAGTGATAATGAAAATAATGGTAAGACCTAAGTTTTTCTCAACCTTTGTTCCACCATCACCCCCCACTAAGGATCCTTTTTAGACATTTTTCCTTACTCCTACCCCCACACAATTTTAATACCACAGATAAATTGTGTATTTGTTTATTGTTAAGATGAGTTTTAGAAGACCACAAACCACTGTAATATCTAAGAGTTTTTCATCCACAAAGAACCAATTTTTGCCCCCGTACGAACACATTCCTGACATATGCTTCTTCCCCACTGCAACTGATTTAAATAAGAGCTTGTTAGTATTGTCACTGCAGCTGAATGCATTCCTAACCAATTCATTCTCTTCTCCACTGCAACCTATTGATTTAAATAAGAGCTGTCATGACTGTACAAACCCTACCTCTATGGCTACAACAGATTCCCCAGGAATGGGCACCTGATCAATGCTCAGACAATTATAACACATTTCTCCCAGATGTATAGTTGATTCAATAAGGGATGTGGACCTGACCCAAATAAAACTAAGCAGAATTCTGCCCCAGGACTTCGGAATTGAGAAAACAGGAAGCATTGGTCAGTTGCTTTCTATTATAGAAGGTATGGTATGTGATCCCAAGAACTCCCTGTAGCCATGTAGGGGAATCTAGGCAACAGGAATGAAGGCAGCACTTACAAACTAGAGACAAGACAATGCTGGTGATATGCAGATGAATAAAACATGGCCCGGGACCTAGATGAGATCACAGTCTAGTGGTGCTAAGTACTAGGAACAGATCAGAGACTGCAGGACCTCAGAAGCACCTGAGAGGTCATCAGAAGTTTCTGTGGGTAATGCACTAGACCTGATCCCATAGCCACATCACAAGAAATGACATTCACATTCACTACAGTCTGCCCACAGTCAAGCCAGCTCTGCTGCGGCTGCTAATTCACACACCTCAATAACCCAGAGAGCACGATATTAGCCAACAATAATAATTTGAATGGCAGTCCTAACATTATTTATTGACATCACTTGTGGATATCTTTTTTTTCTGATGGTAGATCTGGAATATAATATAATAAAGAAAATATAATAAAGAAAAAAATCTACCATTTGTTGTGAAATCACAACACAGTTACAGCTGTTTTATATAGAAAAGCTACTTTTCTGAGGTATACTGCTCAGATTTTAATATAGCTTCTTCCAGCCCTTTCCAAATCTGTCAAAAGCACTCAAGGATTTACTTTTTTGATCCTCCCAAAGCCTTTTGATGTAGGGATTACCCTTGCCCCCATTATATGATGAGGAAATAGATGTTTGCTGAACTTAGAGCAGAGGGTTTCTCAGCTAGCAAGTAGAGCAGGTGTAACCCTGCACCAGACTTCCTGACTCCAAAGCACAGCCCCCACCACCACCCTCACTCCTCCACAAATATTTGACCACAAGAACCAACCAACAGAAAGAATGCCCAAGTGACCAAGACATCCTCCATCTGCCTCTTCAGATTCACTCTCTAATCCTCTCCACCCTGCCTTCTGAGCAAGGATGATGACCGAGAGGGAGCACAACAAAAGGCTCTCTGGCCTCTGAACTCCAGCTGGGTTCAGCCAACAGGGGACACAGAGGGGTATCAGCAGGCAAAAGGAAAGTGGGGCCTAACTGTGGCTCTCTACCAAAGGTCACACATGGAGCCTTTCCACACAACAGTATCCCCAGTACATGGTAACTCTCCCTCCTTTTGCTCCTTAGGCCCAGAGGTGGTTCTGGCCAGCCCCACTGTTGGTTGGTAGCCCAGGGCCTTGCACTATCTCTTGTGATTTCTTTACACTTGTCCACTCTTCTCAAATCACCCTATTTCACTGTGCTGTTTCTTGCAGGGAGCCTGGTGGATATACTGATAAAACAGAACAGACTCAGGTATTCCAGAGGGTGCAAGATGATACCGATGGAGCCTCTCCCACCTTCACACCTTCTCACGATGGCAGTTTCCAGAGAGGGAAAACAAAGAGCAGATATCAATATGGAGAGACAAGGGTAAGCAGACTTTCCATCCCATTCCTTGAAATCCTGCCTGATCTGTGCACCCTGAATGAACACACATGTCCAGAGAGCAAGAACACAGATAGAGCACTATTTGTGGTAAAGATCTGGGACTTAAAGAAGCTTTTTCCAAGATAGAGTGCTATGCTAGGTGACTACTAATTGACCTTTCCTTTCCACCCCCAACCCCAGTTCTCTTCCTGGGCCTTCAAAAGCTGAATTTCCTGCACCAAGAAAATAGAGCAAATTAATTTTAGCACAAGGAAGGTAAGAACTGTCAACCCTAAGTTCTATTTTTCCTTAACTGTTAAGAAAAAATGTCAAAATAGTCATGGCATAAAGAAAATTCAAACAGACATTGATAGAGTTATCCTCACAATTGCCCACTTTCCAATAGAATTTTGTAAGGGATATATACTAAACGATCAAGGAATTCTTTCTCATTTCTAGAGAGAGAAAAACATCAGGAAACTGACTTATTTTGGCCTCATGACTTTATCTCAAATTCTGAAAGCAAAAATTTTTGCAAATTAAAGCATCAAAGTATAAATGAAAACTTTTGGGGAGAAACCCAAGTAGGTTCTCTAAATTTGATATATCCGCCCCGCCCCCCCCCCCCAAATTACAAATACCAGTTAAGGATGAGGAAGTGCTTTCTGATGTGTGTTCACTGTTTAATCCACAGAAATTAGTGATGGAGTTAATAACCTCTTTAAATTACTTTTTAAAGGCTGGTTTCTTCTATATTTACAAATCCTATGCATCTTTGTCTCCCTATTTTGCACATCCTTTTTCTCTCCTCCTAACAAACCACAATCAAATAATTGGTCACTTAGACCAGCTGATTCCATCTCCTAAATACACTCTGACTCTATCCCTTTCTAAGAACATCATTGTCACCAGCAAGCTCATGTTCTCTTTAGGTCTCCATTGGACTAGAACAGAGTTTCTCAATTTGTCACTCTTGACGTTTGGGGCTATATAATTTTGTGTTGTGGGGGCTGTTCTGGACACCACATTATGTTTAGCAGCATCCCTGGCCTCTACCCACAAGATGCCAATAGCACCCCTCCCCACCCCCACAATCAAAAATGTCTCCAGACTTTCCCAATTGTCCCCTGAGAAGCAAAACTGCCCCAGACTGAGACCCACTGAACTAGAGCAATAGCCTCCTGTTGGGTCTACCGGTACCTACTCCTGTCCCCTTTGGAATTCATCTACCTTACCAAGGACAGAATGATCTCTGAAATGAAAGTCCGACTGTGTCATTCCTCAGCTTAAAATCCCACTCTGACTTTTCATTTACTATAGTTTGAAATCCAAATTCCTTAGCAAAAAATATAAAAAGGCCCTCATGTCTGGGCCCCTGAAGGCTTCTCTGGCCTGAGCCGACTCCTCAGTACCCCTTACCAGCTGTGTGTGCTTCCAGTGGATGGTAATCACTGCCAGTTCTCCAATATCCCATGTGGTTTTCACATCTCTAGCCCTTTCATTCACTGTGACTCCCTCGTTCTTTTGTCCACACTGCACTGTCATCTTCACTCACTTCCCCACTTAGAGAGGATCCCAAGCATCCTCTACAGCAGGTGCTGCAAACCCAAGTGCATTCCCAGGGCTGCAGGATGGCGACATCAACAAGGGAAACAGTACAGAGACCTGCAGTGCACATGCCCATAGTAACAACAGCCCTGGCTCTCAGCTTCATGCAGAACAAGGGGCCAGTACTGCCAAATCTGGGAAGCTCGAGGTATACATTTTTATGTTTGGTACCTAAATGAACTTTTAAAAGACTAAATAAACCAACATGGAGTAGCTGAAACAATGCACCTCTATGGGCAGAATTTGCTGTCTGCCACTATTTACATTCTGAGGATCTTTAAGCATGTATCACAGCACCCTGTGATTGTTTACATTCCTGTCTCCCCTACAAGTGGGACATTTTAAGGTGAGCTCACTGTGTAATTTATTCATTGGTTCTTTCATTTATTTATTTTAACTCATGTCTCATTTTTTTTTCTATCTCCCATGTATCCATCCACCAGTCCATCCAAGTCACCAATAAGTAGATTTAAGTCCCTATAAGCACTTTGTTAAGAGTACAAAGTAAACAGACACAGTCCCTGCCCTCAAAGTGCTCCTAATCCAGTGAGGAGAGATACAAGCAAACAATTATATGACATGCACTAACGTAAATATCATAAATGAATACTGTACTCGAAGCATAGTAAACAGACAACAGAAAGAGCACTTAAATTTTCCTGGGGGAGCTGGCTTCAGGTGAGATTTGAGCTAAGGATAGAAATATGCCAGCTTGATAAGTGAGAGAGAGCATTCCAGGTCATAAAACAATCTGCACAAAAGCAGGTAGAAAGGTAGGAAGAAAGATGGTACATTTGAGGAATCACAATAATCCAGTTTTAGTTTGAAATGGGAATGACAGTGGTTACTGCAGCTCCTGGCACACAGAAAATACTCAAAAAGAGTTTGTTTAATTAATTAGAAATTGGGCAGGAAGAAATGCTGACCAAGCATGGCTTAACATTAGTTGGAACAGCAATTAAATTCCCTTCAACTTGAGAGCTATGCTGGGAAAATATACAATAGGAACTCACTGAAGAACTGTTACATGAGCTAAAATAATTATTATTGTAATAACAACAGTAATAACTAACATTTACTGTGTGCTTATTAAGTGCCAAATACTTGACTAAGGGTCTCACAGGCATTATTTCATTTAATCTACATAATGATCCTATAAGATAAGTATTATTATTCCCATTTTACAGAATAAAAATAGACTCAGAGAAATGAGCTGGGGCTCAGACCCAGGAATGTCTGAATCCAAAGTCCAAGCTCTTAACCGTTAGAATTATATTTTTTGGTGGAAAGACTCCCAAAGTTTTCTTGCAAAGCCTTTTGGTTGTGTTTGAACACAGCCCAAGGAATAAGCTTGTTCTCTTGCAGATGACTAAAAATTTTTCTTTCTAAAATAAAAGCTATTCTCTGAAGCAAGCAGAAAAGAAGACCACCAAGTGGGTACTGCCACAGTCACAGCTGCCAGTGACTTTCCATAATTTTTTTTTTTTAAAAAAAGAAAGAAAGAAAGAAAACACCAGGTCTGGGAAATGCCCTGGGGAGGGAAGGCAGGCCAAATCTTCTTCCTGGAACCAGCTCAAGCCAGGCCCATCTGCTGGGTACAGCTGAGCAAAAGCTGCCAGCAGAAGCAGATGACCTCCAGAAAGTCCATCCAAAAATGGGACTTGGACAACAGGCCACAGGCTCCCTAATAGGAGGGGCCAATTTTGTTTACTTTCAGAGACATGGACTCCCTTACATAGCCATATTTGTAAATGATATTAAAATGTCTTCAATGTGAATACCAAACATTCACAATTGATACTGAGTTTGTGATTTACTTGACTTTGTGGATAAAGCAAACATATCTAAAACAAGGAACAGCTAAAAATCTGTAAGGGAAAGATGTGTTTTCAAATACCCTCTGCATACTTAGCAAACTCCACTTTCTATCTAGACAATATTGTAACTGAAAATAGATTTTAAAATCAGCTCACTAGAAGAGGTCTGCTCTAAGCAATTCTATGCAATTCTAGTTGATTACTTCCACTTTTCCTTATACACTTGTCATTTAAAATCCTCTGTTATACAGATGAGCAATTTATTATTTTGTCCTGATGAAGAGTACAGGCTCTGCAATAACACTGCCTGGTTTCAAATTGCCACTCTGCCACTTGCTACTGCATGATTTGACAAATTGTAAGTTTTCTCCAAGTCTTGGTTTCATCATTTGTAAAACAGGTATAATGATGAGGACTTAGTTATACTGCTTCCAAAGCTAGCTGAATGACTAAATTAAGGCTGTAGTAGAAAGGGAAAGATGCACACTTGAAAAATATTTAGAAAGTAACAGAAACAAGATTTAGGGATGGACTGAATACGTAGCTTGTTGGTGAAGCATGCATCAAGAACAAAGCCAGGGGCTGAGCCCGTGGCGCACTCGGTAGCATGCTGCGCTAGCAGCGCGGCGACGCTCCCGCCGCGGGTTCGGATCCTATATAGGAATGACCGGTGCACTCCCTGGCTGAGCGCCGGTCACGAAAAAAAAAAAAAAAAAAAAGAACAAAGCCAGGTTTCAGCCTGGACTCCCGAGATGAGACGGTGAGTCCCTAAGACCAAACAGGCAGGGCAGAGGCAAGTTGGTAGGGAATTCAAACCTGGGACATGCTGATAGGAGACAACCAGAGAAAGTGTAGCAATGTCCACTGTAGATTTTGAAGAACAGGGCTGGAAATACAGATTTGGAAGTCACTAGCCCATAAATTAAATAAATAAAACAAACAGCATATACCAAGCTACTCTAGAAAGGATATTTCCATAGAAGTTGCAAACCAGTGGCCCAAGGAGCACATCTGGAATACAGACTTGTTTTGTTTGGTCTCCACAGAGTTCTAAAAAAATGTTTGAGCCAACATACAAAAATCTTGATAGTGAATTTAAAACAAAAAAACCACAGTCTGGGTTTCTAGCTTTTCTTGAAAAATCAGATGACCTTGCAATACTGGGCCAGCAATCCCTCTTTTGGGAACACACTCAGCTACAGCTCACTCCAGGAAGCCTCCCGGGCACAAACTGTGCAGGTCACTAAGGCTGCCACCATTTACATGGTGCCTGTATGCACTTATCTCAGCCTGTGCCTCCCATGTGCTATCTTCCTGTATCCTACAGGAATCTAAGTTTGTGACTCAGTCTATGGTACAATCCCTGGAGGAACAAGAAGAGCAGAGAGCTAAGGTCAGAAGCCTATAAAAACTAACATAAAGAGATGGTACGAGAGGAATCCATGAATAAGACCCAGACAGAAGCATCAGAAAGGCACAAGTATGCGTGGTATTGTGAACGCCAAGAGAATGGAGGGGTCCTGGCTCCATCCCTGACTATTCTTTGCCTGACACCTCCCCTCCCCCACAACAACAAGTCTGGTCAGCATCAACCTCAAAATATATCCCAAATCTTCCCATCATCTTTACTACTATGGTCCAGACCAACATCATGTTTCACCTGGATTATTGCTCTTATTTCCCAGCAATCCATTTTCTACATGGTGGCAAGAAATGGCTCATCAAAATGTAACTCAGATCATGTCACTCTTTTGCCAAAACTATCCAGTGGCCTCCTATGGCATTCAGAAAAATCCGAACTCCAAAACACGCCTTATATGATAAGATCTTACAAGGAGTGGCCTTTGCCCACCTCTCTTGGTTTCATCTCTAATAACTAGCTCCTTGTTCACATTGTTTAGCCATATGGGCCTCCTTGCTGTTCTTCAAACAGGTCAAGCACACACACCTGTCTGAGGGCCCATACACTTCCTCCTCCTCCTGAATAGATCATTCTTCCAGCTCATTTCTTCTCATTGCTCCCTTCTCAGTTCAAATGTCATGTCCTCAGGGCGTACTTAGTAACCATCTCAATGCTGTTCACCACTTGACCCACTTTCTATCCCTCTCCCTGCTGCATTTTCTTTGGAATACTTATCATTCAGCTGAATTATTTGTTTATTTGGTTATTTCTGTCCTACCCTTCCCCCCAACTACAAGTTCTATGCAATCAAGGATTTTCCGACCTGTATACAATGGTTCACACAGAGAAAGTCTCACAAATAAGTTTTAAATGACTTAATGAATCCGAATGAATGAATAAATAACATGTGATAGTGTGGAACTTAAGGGATGGATATTAAACACAACATGTCTTCACTTGGGTTCTCCAGAAAACAAACCCTGAGCAAGAGGGGTTATGTTCCAGTACTATATGAGATAGTGCAATCTCAGGGAGCAGGATGGAGTGATGGACAGAGGGAGTGAGACAAATGAGGGGGAGGCAAGATGAATCTGCATTACCTAGCTGGTCCCAGTGACTGATTCTCCACCCCATAGAACCATCCTCAGCCTCCAAACCCCCTAAGCCACACAAACTACATCTTGGAGCACCCATGACAGAGAGAAAGGAACCGTGAATTCTCCTGTCCAGGCCATACTCATGTGAGCACAGAGTGAGATACAGAGGTGGCAACAACAGGGAAACCCCAGGGCACCTGACAGCATACAGCATGAGCTGAGCTCTGTCAGCTTGTACTGCAAGATGTCTTTCAGAGTCGTGCATGGTTGCCACAATGCCAGCTGAAGGAAGACATAACCCAACTTCCCTTTACTTTCCTCCCGAGAAGATCTGATATGGGGCACAAGAGGTGTCTGATACACAGTAATATAACAGCCAAGAATACCCATCGCTTTGGCAATGACCTTAATGACAGCAGCGTCAGTGCACTGGGGAGAGTGGAACGATTATAGTGGATGAAGGAGTAAGTGGGAGGAAGGGATGCAGAACAGCAAGAGAAGGCTTTTCTCAGGGCTCAAGCAAGGAAAGCACAAAGTGACATCCTATGATGGAGTCAGAAAACAAAGATGTGCTCGAGAAAAGATAAGGACATGTCAAAAGGACACAGAAGCCAACTTAAAGGGCTTCCTGATGGTTAAATCTGGGACTACTTGCACAACAAAATAACGATAGTACTGAATTAGAACCCACAGAATAAAATAAGAATTCATAAGTGCATAAGGATACGAATAAATGATTGAATGAACAAATAAATGGCATGCGAGGGGAAAGCCACTTACAGTTGAGACCCAGTTAATAAATATAGAAGGAATTATAAACATAGAAAAACACCATCTGGCAAAACCACAGGAATAACTGTTGCAGGCAAGGATTAATAACGGATGCTAAAATTAGTAGGCAAAGGTATGATAAGAAGCATGATATTTACGTATTCTCAAAGTATCTCCCCACAAGGTAATTATTAATTACAAAGGGAATAAAGGTAACTTTACAGTGGAGAAACTAGAAGACACCCCCTTAACCAAGTGACCAACATTAACATCGCCCTTGATAGGATAAACTAACATCACGTGTCTCCTGCTGTGGTGCACTGTGAAGGGCACTACATCATTTCTGTGGTTTCACGGAAAAACACATAACCTAAATTTAATCCTGAGGAAACACTGAACAAACCCAAACTGAAGGACATTCTACAAAATACCTAGCCGGACTGCTGACAAATGTCATGAAAGACAAGACTAAGGAACGGTTCCAGATTAAAGGACGCACAGAAGATATGACCACTAAATGTATTGGGTGATCCTAGATTCTGGTCCGGAAAAATAAATTAGCAGGACAAGTGGCAAAGCTAAAATAAATTCTATAGACTGGGCAGTAGTACTATATGAATGTTAATTACCTGATTTTGAAACTTGTACGATCATTATGCAAGATGTTGGTGAGAGAGAGAAGCAGCAGCTTCGTGGGGAGAGAGACACAGAAGGTTCCAATGGTACCTGAAATTAGTCCAATTTTACAGTGGGTGATAGGTACATGATGTCTACAATATTATCCTTTATATCACATATATGCACTGTATTATTTCATATGTATAAATATAATTTTTTATTAAGGGAAAATTTTTAAATAGGAAGAAAGCAAAGAATGTCATTATGTTCCTCTAGATTAAATTATCTACGTAAGCCTCAGAACCCAAACCCTGTTCTCTCATACAAAGTTGTGAAAGGCATTTTAGCACCTAATTAAGATTTCCCCCTTGATATAAGCAGATGGTCTGTAAGACAACTGAAAGGGGAATCAATTCTTCACTAAGGGGAATCAATGTCTTTTAACACCCTGTCCCTGTACTACCATAAATCATCCTATGTACCACTTAAGGGCCCCACATGTGACCCCAGGGATACATGTCCCACATGCTGAGTGGAAGGAGTATACTTTTGGTGTAAGAACTCTTAGGTTCCAATCCCCACTCCTCCACTTACTAGTAGTGTCATGTGAGGCAGGCAAGTGACCCAAACTTCCTGAGTACTTCTGCAAATGTAAGTTCACAGAGTTGTCATAAGGTCAACCTAAAAAAACATGTGTAAAGACCAAGTACTATGCCTGCTACACACTGATACGGGGTTATCATCTTTGTTTCCAAGGAAGCTAAGAAAGAAAGTCTACCTCTGCTTTAAATCCCTACAATGCAAGAAATGAAATGAGATTGCAGCTAAGCATGAAACACATTTGCCTTGATTGCCACAAATCTACCATGTCTATTCTGAGTGGCTTATGCCCAGTGGACCTCCCCCTAACGTGGACAGCTGGTATAGGGGGCAAGGCAAAAATTCTGGAGTCAGATGTGGGCTCAAATCCTGGTGTCAACTCCTGTGTCCTATGTGACCTTGAGAAAATTACCTAACCCTCAAGTAATTCCTCTCTAAAATGAGGATAATACCTCCTTCTTCACTTGGTTCTCTCTAGAAGGTGCACTGCATAGATGCATATTACATAAAACAATGCCTGATACATAATAGATACTCCATAAACCTTAGTTGCTTCCTTTGACTGAGATATTCCAAGGAGGAAATCTCCAAAGGAGAACCATGTAAACCAAGGAGGAAAGGAAGCACTTAGTGAAAGAGGAAGACAATCTACCAACCGGTTAATCTGGACTTACTGTAATCCTGGTTAGACCTTCAGTTTCTGTGAACTCCCAGAGCTTCAATTGGCTCATCTGTAAAAGAGAAATACTACTGTCTCCTTCGCAGGCTTCCTATGAGGGTTAGTGGAGTTATGAAAGTATTTTCCACTGTGCTGGGGGCACATTTGGAGAACAACAGACACAAGGTGGGGCTAAGAGAAGCTGCATGGAAACTCCCTAAGCCTCCTTAGGCTCCTTGCTCCCTTTCTCAAGACCTTGAATGATGGCTGGGTGCTCAAGCTCAGGGTCTGGAAGCAGTTATCCCTTCAGCCTTTTCCTGTCTAAACCAGCACGTCTCAGCTCCTGGGCCACTCACAGAGAAAACAAATGTCCACATGAAGAGCAAGTGAAAGCGTTCAGATGCTTTCTTAAAATCCAGGCTCTCCTCCCAATCTGCACCATGACTTCCGTGAATGTTTTCTGAATTCTACATTTTAAAACCTTTGTATAATCTTCCTAAGCAACCAAGAAAAAAAAAAATTCTGTGTGTTAGCTTTTAGACACTTCCTTAAGGATGGATTTAAATGTCATATCCTGACTTTGGAGGAAAATCTGAGGACAAAAGAGGGATTAAGAATTGTGGGATGGGGGAGGATGGAGATTTGAAAAAGAAATAAGGTTAAAGTTACAAGGATAAAAGTTAAATAAGAAAACAAAAGCCCAGTTAAAGCTGCCTTGGTTAAAGTTACAAATAAAAGCAAACACTTCATAGATCTCTAGTTCGCGAACTCAAGAAAGCTCTGTGGCGGCTCTCATGAGCTTGAACAACAGGCTAATTTTCAAGCAAGAATCAAAGTGGTTGGGCCCCTGGACAAATAGCTTGAAAGCCCAAGCATAAGCCTGGACGCAGAGAGTTAAAAGGAATGCAGACTGCCCCAAAACACACCAGCCGTTTGTTTTTTCTGCCACCTTTCCAAGGGTCATGTCTGGAGTGAGGATAAACAGTTCTGGGAGAAAAAAATGATGTGAAGTACAGACTTTAAGAAAATAAAACATCAGAAGAACATTTCTTAAAGAGTTATATATGTGCCTTCATATACAATATATATATTTAGAGAAATAGAAAAAATATTTATACATATACGTGCATGTGCAAATGTGCATGTGTGCCAAAATTATCCAAACTTCTCTATGTTTTCAGGTATGAATAACAAGGGCTAAAACAAGCCTTAAAATGCTGTTGTGTTTTTTAGCAAGATCAAAATTTTTTTACAAAGGCACTCCAAAACCAGCAAAGAATGTCTGAAAACATTTTTTTATTTTAAAAAAAATTAAACTGAGTGCTTTTGGTTATTATTAATAGCATATTGATAGCATATTTTATTCTAGGTTGCTTAGAAATGTATTTGGAAAAGTCCCAAACAGAAGACCTAAAAGAAAGAGAAAAGAGAGAGCCTCCTTTTATGGCAGCCTCACTAGGTGCCCGGAATTGTGCTAAGTACTGTTCGTGTGATGTCTCGTTTTACCTGCACGACAGACTTAACAGGTAAGTAGCAGATTCTCAGGCTCACACAGCCCAGTGTGCCTGCCCCAGAAATTGAGTGTTTTTCTATCATTATACCATGTGGCCTCCCAAGGAAATGCTGGGAGTCAGGGCAATCTCTCCTTCCACTGCTATGATGAGGAAGAAGCATCTGATCCAAGAGTTAAAGCAAGAAGATGAACAATTTACATGTAGCAAGTGATAAATATTTAATGCCACTTGGTACAGTGGTTCTTCAAAAACGCCTTTCAGCCCTGCAGGCCTTTCTGTTAATCCACACTCCAGGGGTGCAGCCAAGGCTCAGATAAAATGCATTTTTAATAAGGACTGTATCAACAGAAGAGGCTCAGAATGGTGGATAGCATTTCGGATTTTAGAGCCCACAGGGGATCTCACACTATTGGGAGAAAGGGCCCTAATGTGAAGAAGAGAATGAAAAGAGGCCTGAACAAAAAAAAGAAAAGAAAAGAAAAGAAAAAGAAAAACCTATATTTTAGGGAAGAAGGCCCTGATAGAGCCCTGTCAAAATAATTATCAGGATGGATTTTTTTTCTCTCTCAGTGGATGAGCTAGTCAGGTTCAGGGTAATCATATTCCAGACAAGCTCAGGATGAGAGGCACTGGCTGCTTTCCAAGTCCATGGCATCTGAGCTGCTTAACCTGTGAGTGTGGAGCTGTGGCATCACACGTGGGACACTGGACACGAAGGGCCCAGGTGCCAGCCACTCCCTCCACTGCTTTCTCAGCCCCTCTTGTGTACTATGGAGCCCTGGCTACCATTCTCTCATTTTTTTGTTTGGCCTTGGCTTTTGAATCTGACGCTTTATCCAGGGGACAGGGAAGAAACTCAGAGTAGTAATAGCAGGACGCTGCTTCCACCTTCTGCAGAAAGAACAAAGGGAGAAGGTGTGGCTGGTGCCCAAGACTCAGGGCCCACCTGCAGAAGCTGCAGCCACGGAGGGCCCGCCCAGCAGAAGGGAGTGCTGTGGAGGACTGTGGCTTCTGCCAGAGATGTTTGTTGCCCATGGCAGAGAGATAAGGACAAATACTCTGGCCTCTCTTCCTCCTGCCCTTCCCATCTCCCACTGAACGAATGTCAGAGGGCAGAGGTCAGCTCCCTGTAATGCAGCACATGGCAAGGCAGGAGCGACAAATGGATCTAAGTGCAAACAGGCCAAAGGTCAACACAATTGATAAGTTAAACAACAGATCACAGAATAGTGTGTCATGTGATAACATAACTGCTAAATATAATCGTATATAACTTAAGCAAATATATACATATACACACAGAGATTGAGGTATCAAGGGACAGAAAGATCAAGCAGGAGCCAGAAAGAAGAATAGAAAGATATACAGTTGACTCTCATTGTTTGCAGTAGTTATGTTCTATAAAGACCCCAGAAACATCAAATTAGGGAATACTGAACCATTGCTCCTAGGGGAAATACAGTTAGGTTCCTTTGAGCCTCTGGTTATATTTTTGTTAACCGATCAATACACAACCTTGTTCTACGTGTGTTTCTGTTTTAAAACACCTCTTTTAATATACATTAACATTGAACTCAGAGCCAACAGAACTAAATTCATACCTGTACAAAGCTTATCTAACTCACAATATTTTCTCTGTAAGGTACATCAACATCCTTCTTGGACTTAGGAACACTAAATAGCACTTCAGCACTATACTTGGGGCCCATTTTACATAGTGAAATGAACAAGAAAAAGCACAAAAATGAGAAAAAAGTAGCACTAACAGACCTCAAAATGGACAACTGTTCATAGTCTGAGAGCTGAAACAAGAAAGGAGGGTGTTGTCTTGTTTGACCTCAGCTGGGAACATGCATGTCAAGCAACTCAGAAATTTTCTGCCTCTCTGTGCATGCCTGCAAATGACCATGAAAGCACCACACATACTGATTTGGGGGTTAGAAATAAATTTTAGTGAGTAGGTGAATCTGCAAATAATAAGAATCAACTATCAAGATATTAAATTTCTTTTTTTAATGGTTATTTATTCCTGGAAGGTAGGAGATGAAATGCTTTTTGTTGCACTATATATTTTTTCCTTCTTTTTTTATTTTCAATGGTTATCTACTTTTTCTGTATTAAGCATGTAATTAAGAGGGGAGAGGATTCTAAATATAAGATTTCAAAAAGAAAAGGAAAACTAGGGCAAAAGCATTAAGAATTGGAATCATTTAGCCTAGCAGGAGATCATGCTAAATACAGCTCAGGGAGCAGAGTTGGTCATTCCCACTGTGTGGAATGAGAGGCAGTCTCAAAATGTTCCCCACTCCAACTCCCTACCACTCCCAGCCAACCACCGAACGGGGCAAAAGGCACAGGCAGACTGTGGGGGTAGGCTAAAGATGGGAGGGGTGTATGACTTAACTCCCTAAGTAGATGTCATTCTCATGGAACACTTTAACCTGGATTCATAGACTCACACCTTCATTGTCCACCTCTAACAAAACCTTTTCTGCTCATTTGATGTTTACCAATGAGATGTGAGTTTCTTTCGGTTCAATTCAGTAAATATGATTTAAGCTCCTACTACAAACAAAATGCTGTACAAGTTGCTAGAAGGAATAAAACACTATTTCGTCATGTTTTACATAAGATGTTTTCTATGTATAAATCTACTGTGACAACTAAAAAAAATTTTTTTTAAACCAAATTTGTGAGGTTCTTAAGCAGCTTCAAACCAGGAATAAAACTAAGTTGCAGAATTGAAAAAGCATCAGAATAGCACAAAAGCACAGTAATCTAGCTCTCTGTTCATTCCTTATGCCGTAATGAGCAACTTTTAATCTTTAATCCTCCTTCCCTAAGCTGCTTTTACTGTCCCATCTGCTCCTCTTACTCATGCCTTCAGGATCTTATAATTAAATTCTAATTAAAGTTTAAGGCATGTAATAAAGAAAACACTTGCGGAATGCCTTTGATTCAAGGGGCCAAAATAACATTTCAGCATTTTGAAAAATGAATTATATCCTTTTGCTTAACAAGCATCTTTAAAATGGAATTAAAATGGGAAATTCCAATCTTCCGTGATTTCACCAGCCACACATTATGTAAATATGTTCATCATCACATGTTACATTTAAGTCAGCTGAAAACAGCACGAAGAGAACTCTGCCTGGCATGTACAGTGTGTACATGAGCTCAGTGGGAGTACATGAAGCAGACAGTCATAACTCCCACCCTAGTACGCTGATGTATGGACACATCAGCATCTCTTTAGCTCAACACCTGGATACTGAAAAAATGAGGTTCTCATCCCCCTCATCGAATCTCTACCTTTCTAGCACCTTCCAGATCTATCTCTTCCACTCCTTTAGTTCAGCCCTTTGACATCCCTTGGAATATCTGCAGTAATTCCCCACCTCTAATCTCACTCCCTGCTCCAGTTCATGCTCCACTCAGCTGACAGTTGCCTTTCTCAAGCACCATTCTGACGAGGCAGTTCCACTCTGAACAACTGTCTGCGCTCTGTCTGTGTTAATAATGTGTCTCCCTGATACCTTATATATACATCTACTACAGCACAATACATAATTTTGATTTATCTATTGGTCTATTTTCCCTTTAGTCTTTGTACTAGTTTCTTGAGGACAGGCACTGTCTTGGAAAGAAAAAAAGTACTTTTTTTTTAAGCTGGAAAGAAAAAAAGTAATTTACTTTATAAACCCAAAGACATTTATCAAACTCTCCCAGAAGCATCCAGTTCACTGGCAACTTACACCTTTTTAAATTTTTTGACTAACCGGTTACAATTTAATTATAATTAATTATTAATTATATATCTTATGTAAATATAGTTATTCATCTTATGTATCTTATTACATAATTATTATTAATAATAACTGATGTGCCAGACACTGTTCAAAGTGCTTTATATTATTAGTCAAATTCTCACAACCACCCTCTAAGGCATGTCCTGTTATTATCTGAGGTGAGAAAAGTTGAGGACTTGCCCAAGATCACAGAGGTATTAAGTGGTAAGGCCAGGATTTGTAGCCATGCAGTCCAGCTCCAGAACCTATGCCAGCCTAAAGCCTGAGTAAAGCATATAAGGACTTCATGTTGTTTTCTCCAAATACTTCTCCACATAAGACCTATGATCTAGTTAGACCAACATGCTCACCACCTTGAGGATGCCCCATGGTCTTTCATCCCTATATCTTCACACGTGCTGCCTTTCTGCCAGGTGGCTCCCTTACCCACCTAGTAGATTCTTGCTCATCCTTCAAGTCCTGGTTCAGTTATTTCCTATCTTGTGAGGTCTTTCCTGACTCCCTGGACAGACCTAATCACTCCCCCTTTTGGTATACTGCAGAATCTAGAACCTACAGACAGCTGTTATGGTGCTAATTACCCTGCAATGCAACTGTCTGGGGGAATCATGCTTTCCTCTCGATGTCCCCTAAAGGCAGGGCACACAGCAGGACTTCAATAAATGTGTGAGATGAAGAAACAAACACTCTAAATTTGTACACTGGACATATACACAGAATAGTCCAGTAGGGTCAAAGTCAGTATAGAGAAAAATGTTAACTTTAGTATGATTTATAGAGAGAAAGGGAAAAAAAAAAATTTACTTTATAAACCTAAAGAACACGTCAAACTCTTCCAGAAGCATGCAGTGCATTGGTAACTCACACCTTGTTTTCCTTTTTGAATATCAAAGTGTATTCATTCCTTTCTTCCACAACCCTACAACTAAGATGAGCCCCATCCAAACCACAGCAAGGAACAAAACAGTAGACTTGGACTTAGCCGTGCAAGGCAACACAGACTTGACTGTGCTACTCGTATCCCAGCATAGACTCCAAGGCCTCAGGAGCCCAGGGCCCCATGCCCAGGCTTCCCTGAAGCCTGCCCTCTGCCAGGTAAGCACCTCCAGCTAGACTGACTTGTACTCCAGAGCTCTGTGACACTGAAGCCTTTACCTTGACCCTATGGGCCCCTATGAGCCTTGCTTCCTTTTGTCAAATAAGCCCTCCTCTAAGGGAGGTGACCTCCCACCACTAGCTTGGTTCTGTTCCAGGTGGAGCAGCCACACTGAACTGCTGCCTCAGTGTCACTCATACCTGAAAACCCTTATACCTTGTCTCCCACTCAGCAAATAAATATCCAGCTTATTCCAAGTACCAAGCAATAAGTACCAATAAGTACTAGGTCTTTTACATAGCTCTATCTCAAATTCATCAAAACTGTCCTGCAAAAAGACATAACTATATTAACTAATCCATTCAACAAATCTTTATCGAATGACTGCTATATGACAGGCAGGACAACGAAACTAGGTGATGTGCCCACTGCTATGGAGCTGAGAAGTAGAAAAGTGGGATATGAAAACAGATTTTTTCACCTCCCATGACACAACCCAGCTTCTTGGTTATATGTCTTTGTCCATGAAGAGGCAAAGATTAGGGAAAGACATGCAAGCAGAAATCTAATAATATTGCTTTTTATCACAGCATATGAGTTAGGTTTAACCCTTCACAAGACGCCAGGCTACATTGCCATGTGCTGCCCACTCCACATAACCATTTCCTGAACAGGTGATGAATGTTCACACCTTCATTCACGTTCATACCTTTATCTGTCACATCTCATCTCCACCTGTTCACTGTATTCACGCCTGCAGATCCAGATCATCCACTCACCATTCAATATTTATTAAAGAACTGTTAGGTACCACTTCCCGCACTAAGTGACAAGGATACAAGATTTAGACCCTACCCTTACAAAGCTTACAGTCAAATGGGAGGTAAAGACAAGTAAGTAAATCAGAATGCTGAACAGTATGTCCTATAACAAGGGTAAGGACAGGATGCCCTGGTTGCTCAGAGGAAAGGCCTGGAACCCAGTCTTGGTGCCTCCTTTCTGAGACGCCGCTCTTCCCCACTCCCTCCCCCACTCCCTCTCTCATTCTCTCCCCAGTCCTACCACAACTTATATTCTTTCTCACAGGTTTCTTTATTGTAGTGTTCATTCTGCAGTCACAAGATTTTTTACACTGAATCAATTAATGACTTAATTATATTTATCTCCATTACTAGAATCAATTCCTTGAAACTGATTAGTCTAATTGACAAATAATGAGGGGCTTGCAGGATTGTTGTGGTTAAAAGCATGAGTTTTATCATTTAAATCCAGGCAAGTACTTTCTATCCATGTGACCTTGGGCAGGTTAATTAACGTCCCAGCCTCTCAATATTTTCTGTATGTCTACAATGGGGTTCAATTAGGAATACACTGAAGTTTAACATAGCAACAGTACTCAACCAAAATCACTATCAGTTTTGCCTTTGGTCTCAGTCTTTGGCATTGCCTATTTCAACATCAAGCTGGCATTACTCAACCTGTGTATGATCTATGACAATGTGATGGCGAGGGTCTCCATCATATCTACACATTATAACAATGTCAGTAATACAAAGCAGCATGAGTTTTAACTGTTAATATACTATTCACTTCCAAATACAGGTAAACGATTTAGATCTAAGTTGGCGTAAAAAAAAAAATCTCTTTATAGGCTTTATAAGTTGAAGATGTATCAGGTAGGTAAAATACATACCTATATTTATTATTATGAAAGCAAATGCTATTAATGATGATTTTTTGAAACTGTTAATATTATGTACTGATTAAGTAATGTAAAATAATTTAATAGATTGATAGTTATAAGCCAAATACTGAAAAAGAGAACATTAGCTAGTGGAGTTGAAAAAGAACACTATATTTTCACAGAAACTATGAATCCTTATAAAAAAGTTAAACAATAAAAGCAAATTACTATTTAAAATAAGATTATAATTCTAATCTTTAACACTGTTTAGGTCCAATACAATATAAAATAAAATCATAATTAAGAATTATATAAAATATTTGGTTATTTAGTTCTACTTATGTCAAGAGTCTTTCAAGAAAAAGTTTTATTAGGAATTCTTCACATTTTATAAAGATAAATTAAAAGCAGAATGTCAACCTTACTATTTCCCTGTTTCACAAAGAAAAACTCCAAAATCGTGTGAAAAACACTGATGATAAATCATCTCTGATGTAAACTCAATAAAAAAAACATAGAGTACAAAAAACAGAAGTGTTAGAGAAAAATGAAGTTCCCCAAACATATTTTGTTCCTGCTAACTAATCTTTAAAATTACAGATTTTAAAGTATGCCTTAATAGGACAATTCTCTAAAACTCTGAATCTATGAAGGATGTGGTACTGATATTCAGGTTGGAAGATATGTCTGGTACACATATTTGTAAGTCACAATAATAAATTACTGGTATTCTTTAAGGTGGATGGTAAGTGTGAAGCTTATATTACAGGTGGTTAAAGAGTGAACGGGTACTTAAGTAAATGAAGGAAGTGAGTATTGATCATTCCTATGGAAGATTTGACAACAGAAGGAGAGAAATGAGGCAGTGGCCTGCAGCCCAACTTTAAGTGTTTTCACTTATGAAGGCATAAAAACATAGGCTGAAACATCATGGAATAATTACATCTGCACACAGTCTAAAAGGATTGCTGTTGCTTCTGAGTGCCAAAAATGCATGTATAATACTGACTCCACCCTATCATCCAAACATTTGATTCCTAAATGCTTGGCTTTAGCTGAACCAGTTTCCTTAACAACTTTCAGAACAAACAAAAAAGCAAAATTCTGAGACCAAGATATTTTCGTGTTCAAGTCCACGATTTTGAACATTTGTGATTTTCTTTACATAGCACCCAGATGTAATATCCATACATTTCCAGAGTGAATGGAAAGTACACATACCTACATGGATACCCAGACATGTACTGCACCAGACTATACCTGTGATTCTGAAGTTCTCAGAAACGTAAGAACCCATTCTTAAGAACTTTTCCTTTAACCTCTAAGGATATATACATGGCATGAGAAACAGAAAAAGGAAAATTTTATTACATGGAAAGCTCTAATTGGAGATGATAATATCATAGTATATCATGTCAAGAATACCTAATAAGTGCCATGTACTTTATATACAATGTCTAAGAATACCTAATAAGTGCCAGGTACTTTATATACAATGTCTAATCCTTACAAATAGCTATTGTTATTTCTATTTCAAATGATAAAATTTGGCTCTGGGTAACCTAAGTAGGTAACCAAGAACAAGATCATTGGACAGTCACCTTTGCCACTAATCTAACTCTGTTACTATGGGCAAGTTTCTTAACTTCTGTAAACCTTACCTTACTCATCTATAGGATGTGTATGATTATACCTACCTTAGAAAGTTAAAGAAAGGCATAAGAGAGAAATAATGCACATAAAGGGCCTAATAAGATGCCTAGCATATAAGTTAATATCCAATAAATGGCAGCTATTGATTGTTTCTGTTACTGCCCAAGATTACACTAGGAAGTGACAGAGAGATGATTTAAACTCATTTCACTGATTCTAAAACCAATGCAAATAGCATTTATTGAAGACTTACCATGTGCCAAGCATTACTATGTCAATGCTTTACATGTAGTAACACAATCAATTGTCACATTTACCCTACGAATAGTTATTACTATCCCCACTAAATAGATGAAGAAACTCAGATACAAAGAGGCCCACAATTAATAGCTATCGGAACCTGATAGCCTTCCTCTACCCCCAATGTTACATATTTCCCATAACATATGATTCCCACAGCATCCCCACATTCATCCTTCATGACAATATATCTGCATTTTGAAACCACATACAACACCTCAAATATATGAATTTTGGGAACAGAAGGGATACAAAAAAAGGACACTGTTTTGAGTTCTTTGAGAAGATGGGGACATAAAAATAAAATTTTGCAAAGACATGAACACGTTACATGAGGAATTTTACAATCCTAATTAGCCAAGGAGTTTGTGGTTGAATCAAACTGGACTTTTCTCTAGATTTTCTTTTTCATTCTGCAAAACTTGAAGACATCTGAACTATTTGAAACATACCAAAGAGTAGTCCCAAAAACTATGTATGAACTGACTACTCAAATGGATGTAAGCAAAAAGGCCAACATATCCTATTTCTCCATGGCAAATGGCCTTTGGAAACAGTTTTTTTTTTTTTTTTTTTTTAATAATTTTACAGTCAAATGATCATGATCAACAAGAATTAGTTAAAACTGACTGCAGCTGGAGAAAAATGCTGACACGAATGGCTAAACACATCATGTGCGACTTGTAATAAAAGGGTACAGGATCATAATGTAAGTCGAGGCCCCATACCCTCAATCACTCTACGGTTTCATCTCATTAAGACTAGAAGCAGCAGCTGGTTTCTCTCAAAACAAGTCCTGGAGGAACAAAATTAGAAAGGCCTCCATCCTTCAGATGTGCTCTTGAAAATATTGAGTCCTTGATCTGGATGGATTTTTATAGACAGTTGACAGGTCAGACCTGAGTGCATGTTATTCAAAGGTCAAAGAGTTGGCAAAATGGATATGACTGTTGTCAAACAGGAATGAGCTCCCTTTGAAGTCAGAGGCTTAGATGACCTGATTCCAAAGCGCTCTCTGTGAATGAGCAAAGGCAAGGATAAAAAATAAAAATGCTGTCCTGTGTACGCCAAAACATCTTTTAAGTAATTCAGGGAATACTACCATGCCCTTCTATGGGGCATGGCCCACGATTAAAGTATGGGTGGAAAGGAACCAACCTGTAAAGTGGGATGGTGTTAGCAAACAGTTACAACAAACCCTTCACTGTCTGCATCCTACAAGTGTCCACAAAAAAGCCTTCCTTAAAGTCCTCCTACTTCTACTGTAATCTGCTCAATAATTGTCTTGCCCTCTATTAATTTGTGCTTACCTACTTACTTTCTCCCATGGCTTGTATTCTATTCTGTGGATAACTTCTGACCAAACTTGTTGCAATACCACCAAAGACATGAGTTGTTTCTGTGGCCATTTTCAGAAAGTTTCACTGCGTTGTTATGTGAACCCACTTTCAGTTTAGTAAATCAGACGAATATTCCACCTCATAAATCAGAAACACAACTCTGTGTCCCTGGTCCTAGCAGCCCTGGTAGCTGTGGAATGGGAATACCAGTGGAATTAAGGGAAGTTCTTGCAGACTCAAATATCACAGAAATGCAATAATTTGTCTTTATTAATAGAAGGTCAAATACCATGTACCTCTGACAGTTGCATCAATATTTTTACAGTCCTTAGGTCTTGACTTTCAGCAATGGCCCCTTTAACACAAAAAAGCTAAGTCTGAATCCTGACATTGTTAAATTGCATTTAGATACCTTTATGAAAACAAGTAGATTTAAGACATAAAGCGTTCCAACTGGTGCCTGGTTTTCTCTGCAACTGAACCTCCCAGAAATTCTGTCCCTTAGAATACCAGCCACTTTGGAGTACTTTGGATTCCTTGTTGTTGTGCAAAATCTATAATCCATTTCTTAGAACAGTCTCTGGTAAAGATGCTAGTGCATAACTAACTCTTACGGCTTCTCCTCAACACGGTTCCAACGAGCATGACTTAAAAGCTCAATAAATCTTCATGACATCGTTATGAAGTAGGTAACATTATCCCCATTCTACAGATGAGGGAACTGATGTTCAGCAAAATTACTTTCCTAAAATCACATATGTAAAGACACTGAACCAAGATTCCAAGTCCAGTTCAAAGTCTAGTGTTCTTTTTTTCTACCACGCGTAAGCCAAGAATCCATAGGGGCTGAGGCTATTTCTGGGAAGTGTGATGACTTAGTTCCTTGATCCTGAACGCCATTAGCACAGGCAGGGGGAGGGGGAGAACGGAATACATATATGTCAGGCACACCCAAAACAGGCACACCCAAAACTTTCAGAATTTCTCACAAACCTTAGCAAAAACATTCACTGAGACTAGAGCTAGTCCCTACACGAACATGACAAAAATCAGGGGTGTACAAAGAGTGAGATACCCAAAAAGTATGACTCTTTTTAAGAAAAGCCAAAAGAAGTGAGTAATATTCCAGAGAAGATAATTGAGTCTTAGACAGTCGTTCCCAAACTTTAGCATGCATCAGAATCTCATGAATTATCTCCAGTTATTCGGTTCCTCTCCTACAAGTTTCTAATTCAGTAAGTTGGAGATGAGGCCAGATAATCTGCATTTCCAGTATATTTCCAGGTGATGTTTATGCTGCTGGTCTGGGGACCATACTGGTTTAGAGTGATTATTTACCTAACAAATAAACAAACATTTTACTTCAGAAAAATAAATCTCTTGGATTCTTTTAATAATCAGTTAACAAAGAAGTAACTAAGCTAATCACTAGTAATCAGAGGCAGTATCCCATTATGGTAAACAACCTTGATTCTCGGCCCAGACTATTTGGGTTCAAATTCCAGCTCTGCCACTCATTAACTCAGTGACCATAGACAAGTTTCTTGGCCTCTTTGAGCCTTGGATTTTTTATCTGAAGTGTGTAAATGATAATTATGGTACACATAAGATAAGAATATTGGGAGAAGCTGGCCAGTTATCTCAGTTGTTAGTGTGTGTGCTGATAACAGCAAAAAAAAAGAATACTGGGAGGTCTGAAGGGATTTGTGTACTTAAAATACTCACAGGAGTGCCTGGCACACGTAAAGTTCTCCGTAAATATAAACTACTAACACTATTATTATTGTAATTTCTCTTACCTTCTATAACTGTTACTCTGTGCCAATTCCTGTAGTAGGACTTGGAAATAGAACTGTGAACCAAACACATAGGGTCTGTATACTCACGAAGTTACATACTACCAAGGAAGGCACAACTAAGCAGTGGTTAACAAGCATTATTTGCTTAAATCAGAGAGCTGAAAACAGGGAAACAAAGAGAAAATGCTACAAAGTCATTTCAGATTAGAGATCAATCAGGCATTAAAACATTTCTTAGAATATAAACCAACAGAAAAATATGATTCTGTGTAATCAAGTCATATAGATTTTCTGGAACAAACTATGATGGATTTTAAAATATAATGGTAAGAAAAGAATAACTCTTTCTGATCAATCCCAACACCTAATATGTGTCATGCACTCTGCACTGGAGGCCATAATGGTGGATAAACAGTAGTGTCTTCATCCAAACAGTTCCTATGCTATTAAAAGAAAAGCACGTGCCAAGAAATAATTACAGTACAATGAGGGAAGAGCTAGAAGAACTGCAGGAACAATGAAAGGGAGTGTCTAACCACCTGGAGGGAGTCTGAAGGGCTTCACAAATAACATGACATTTAAGCTGGGTCTGAAGGATGAGCAACAGTTGACCAAGTAGAAAAGAGGGGGAATGATATTCTGGAGGGAGAGAACAGGATGTGCAAAGGCAAGAAAACGTGAAAAGGCCTGGTTTGCACAGGGATTGGGGAGAGGTCTGACATGGCTGGAAGTCATTGTGTGACAAGGAGTGGCAGGAGGTGAGGACAGCTCAGTCTCAGTGCTGTGAAAATATCACCAGTTTTCTGAATAAGAAATTGTATTTGAAACTGTTTGGATAGTGGTCAAAGATGGCAAAAAAAAATAAAATAAAAATTGTGTAAAGTGATAGTTTGTGGGTTCTTAAATGTAAGTCTAAAGTTGTCCTTAGACTATACCCACCAGAAGGTCAACGTTTTAATGTCAGACACTGACATTCAGCTCCATCTACCTGGGTCTTATAAACCAGTAACAGTAACAGCAGCAGCAGGGGCAGCTAACATTTATGGAGTCCACAGCATGCTGCACTATGAGCTTTGTACACACAAACTCTTCCAATCCCCACAACAAGCCCATGAAGTACAAATGGGAAAATGAAGTGCAGAAATAGAAAGTAACTTGCTCAAGGTCCCGTAGTGAGTCCCAGGACTGGCATCTCACCCCAAAGCCCAAACTCAACTGTTCACCCCTTTGTTTACTTTCCTTCCTCCGTGAAGGATGCTCTTACACCACCCCCCAGGGCAAATCCAGGTTTTGTAGAGTCTGAAGCTTTTATGTAGGGACTCTTTAAGAAAAGGAATACAAAATTATGCACACAAAATTAGGTGCCATAGTGAATATTCTATTTACTTACAGTAAGAAAAAATTAAAACAAATAACTTGTGCTTTGAGAGTGTAAGTCCCTTTACTATGAGATCAGAAATGCTTACACAGACATGCTGATTGCAAACCCTACCCACGTGGAACATTCTACAACTCCAGCACTCACAGGAGTGAATTTTAAGCTTAAGCTTTGCTATATTTGCTTTATGGGAAGCCCACCTCCACTACTGCTTGACAAGCTCAAACTTTCTGAACAACTTCAACAAAAGCCAGATCTTAAGGTCAGAGGGAGCCGGTCAGTTCACCATAGGGCAAAAAAGAAGGTGGAGATGAGTGTGGTTTAAGAGGAACTGGGGTTTTCATCCTTTCTCTCCTGATAGAAGGATAAGCCACAACAAGGAGGCCTGGCTTTGGAGTCCTGCAAACCTAGGTCTGGATCTAGCCTCTCTACTAGTTAGCAGCTGTGAGTCCTTGAACATGTTCCTTGACCTCTTTGGGTCTCAGTTCCCTCATCTGTAAAAATAACACACTGTAAGCCTCAAATAGGACAACATGTATAAGGCCCAGGAATGTTAGCTCCCTTCCCACTGGATATGCCTTTTCTGTGCTTTCTCCTCCTTCTTCCCCTTCACCCCACCCCAAGTCCGGAGGCAGGTAGGTCCCTCTCTGTACCCCCAACATATCCTATGGAGACCTCCACCACAGCACATCATTTGCTTATTAATTCAGCAACCATTCCCTGGATACAAAGATGAAAAAAGACATGCTGTCTTCAAGTAGCTCACATCCAATGGATAACCACAGCTCAGGGAGCCTTTTCCCACCATTAGCTGACATGCTCCTCAAGGGCTGTAGCCACACCTTACCCTGCTGCAGACCCTCAGAAGCCGCGGCCACATAGCCCACGAGGGGTGGACCTAACTGAAAACACCCTGAGTCTACCTCCCATCTTCCCAATTCTCAGCCCGTCCCAACAGCCTGACCCAGCCCACTTGCCAGCCCCCGCTCAGCCCTTCTCTTGGCAGGCTGCACTGATGCTGGTCTGCACACCCTTGGCATGATGGATTAATGAAGTTTGGTTGATAGGGCACTCGGCCCATTGCTCGTGCTCACCTCTAAAACAAAGAAGAATATTGTCTCTTCCCGGGCAAAACAAAGGCAGACTTTTCCCCCAACAGATCCCTCTTCCTTTACAGAGAATAGTACGCGGACCCTTGGTCCTCCACTGAACTACATTTAAAATAGCTTTTGTGAAGACAGACACAGTGGCCATTTTTATATATGTGTGTGCAAGCAGAAAGAAGTGATTGTAATATGAACAGTGTGTGTTTCTTCCCACTTCTGACAGAACAGACGACATTGTGTAGTGGGCCTGGGAGGGGTGGGGGCCGAAATAAAGAAACCAAACCTTAATTTTTATTATATGAAATTCTGATAAAAAGCACTTCGAAGTCTCTTTCCCATCATCAAAAAACCACACTGGGCAAGATCAGAGCTTAACAGCCAACAAAAAAACACATTCAATCCCTGAGATCATTTTCCTGAAATAGAAAACTTACATATGTTTCTCAAATTTCACATCAAGCCACTGCAGAGGCCAGACTGCAGGGCTGAATCGGCCAAAGTAAGTAAGAGAGAAGGGAGAGAGGAGGGGGATGGGGTAAAAAAAGGGAGTAAACAGAAGAAAATGAGTCCATTCTTCCACATCACCACGTTTCTCTAGCACAATCTAAACTTACAAACACCCCCAGTTTCATAGAACTTGTAGTTAGGGCTGCTTATCGGGCAGCCTTTACTTTGTCAAATTAAGACGCATTGCCTTGGATTAGCAAGACTCCTTAAATTCAGAATGACTTCATGGTTGGCTCAGAGTTCAGTGTCTCTAGGGCCAGCCGCCAGGAACACATCTACTGCAGAGTCTCCCTCCCCTCTCTATACTGACCTACCTGACTTTTCCATGGAGACAGCAGAGCAGAATCCTAAGCAGACAGGCTGTCAGGGTTAATTAAAAGTCCAAACACCTCTTTAGAAGCTATCTCCAGCTTAATATTTATACGGAATATAAGACTCCTAACAGGCGGGGTTGGGGAAGGGAGAGGGAGGTTAAGGGCGGAAATAGGTTTGAATGGCATTTGGAACCCATTAATTTTTAAAAGACAGGCTGCCACCCTATATAGACCCAGAGAGGTTCAGAAAGTAACGAAACCAGGAAGATGAATGATCTGAAGTGAAGACTGTTTAGAAAGCCTGGGGAGAGTACACTCTGCTCTTGAAAAGAATAATATCTGGGCATTAATGAGAGCTGACACTTTTTATTGGTGAATGTGGTTTTGGGCACATTTTAACGATACAGGTTGACAATTTTTCATATTTAACAAAAGGAAAAGCAATCTTCTAAATGACTTGAGAACAAAGGGCTCCCTGACTGCAATTTCTTAATAACGTTTAAGAATTCTCTTCAAAGGCCCTTGACAATAATTTAGAGAGAAGAAAGGAAAATGAAGAAAATAAGAAAAAAAAGTATGTTAAAAATAAAGCTAAATCGAAGTAGTAAAGAAGAGGAGAAAAAAGAAAGGAAGGAAAGGGCATAGCATTTTAACATAAATTATATCCCAAAGGGTTGCATTCTAAAGTTAGACTTTAACAATCCTTTTTTCAAAGGATAGAGTTTTAGGGGAGAATCCAAAAAGAGACTTTGGTCAACACTACTCCATCTCACAGACTCAGGACTTTAGGCCCAGGAAGGGCTAAACGGGTCACCTAATCCAACCCCCACATTTTGCAGATGAGGAAACTGGGCACCTGGAGCCCCAGGTTACCTGGCTAGACCAGACACAAATCTTTGGAGCTCTAAGCCACAGCACATCTGGTATCCTGGGACATAGGTCTCGGACACCATCATGCAGGTCACAGCCCCGAGTCTCATAGATTCCACGACTGAATAGTGATACTTTTCATCAGAGAGACCGAACCTCAGAGGCTATCCAGAATCACAAGGCCCAATTAAAAGTTCACAAAAGAGTCCACTGACAGAGGCAGCAACCCTGGGTAGAAAACTAACTCAAAAGTCCACAAAGACTGAGATGCCCCATCCATACTGAGAGAGGACTTGTCAGGTCAGGAAAAGGAACCTTTAGCAAGGCACAATGCGGGGATGTCCCCCTTAAAATCCAGCCCCTACTCGGCCCACTAGCTTCACCCTGGGAGTGGGACTCCACTGGGTTTCAGTTATACTACCTGCAAAATGAGATCTAACTTGTTAGCATTTTTACTGTTTCAAAACATTTTCAACAGAGAATATACCAGCATATCTACTTGTAAATGAGGAATTAAATTCACAGATTGGTCCTCTTTATCATACTGAAAGAGCAAATGGAATTAAATTCTAAGAGTGATTCAAGGTCTCCGAGAAAATTGTTAGGTAAAGGAAAAGCTATATTGCTGCTTGGTTGGAAAATTACAGTCACGCTGGCTATCATCTTTCAGGCATACCAAATTCACGTCTAGATGTATGCAGCAGAGAACCTGGAAAAAAACTTCTCAGAAATTCAACAAATTCAGACTAGTGGTTCCCAATGAAGGGTACACGTCATAATCACCTGAAGTCACACATTTTCATCCCCCAACCAAGGACAAGGGTGGGGATTCTTCATCACTTCTCTCCAGATTTGCTTCACTGATGAAACACAAAAGAAGCAACCTCAACCTTCCTTGAGTTTTAGCTGATGAAGAGGGATGGTCAGTGATATGAGCTGGGCATTAGTGAAGGGCAGCAGGACTCCTCTGAACACAGTGCCTGGGTGCCAATGCTGTTCACAGGCACAGAGAAGAAGTCATGAGGTTAAGAAGAAGCTGCCAATTCCCCTCTTGCCCCCTGACGGCCCCAGCATATTCCATTACCTCTTACCCTCCCTGGACTTTCTGCCTCTGACTTTCAGCCTGAGGCCTGCTAGCATCTACCCCTTTCTTCACACCCACAATAGCTCTGACACCCTGGACACACTCTCATTTCCCAAGACTCACTGAACCCTACCACATCCACAGGAAGCCAAGAGGGAAGAGGTGTAGGAGAAACAAACAGCTTTATTTAGTTTCTGAAAAGCCCATCTTTCCCACCCCACCTGCAAGCTGTTTTACTGAATTTGGATTTGTCTTAAAATTTTTAAAAAACTGATGTAAATGGAAATAACATTTCTTGGGCACTACTATGTTGCAGAAACCAGTTAGAGGTTTTATCCATGGTACATCATGGTCTCCCTTAACAAATCCATGTTGCTTTTGTTCTCCTTTATTCATATGAGGAAACTAGGATCATGGAGGTTGAAATAACTTGCCCAAGTTCATCCAGGTAACAAGTGGCAACACAAAACTCTGAGCTAAGGTCTTTTTGGCTCCAGCCTTTATATGGCTTTGAAGAGTTAAATGAATGTGTACCTATGTACTGTTGGATTAGAGAAGGGATACCTCATAGATGCTGTTAATATACATGCAAAAGATAAGTGAATGAGTGAATAAAAAAATAAGTGATAGAAATTGTGAGCTACAGTTGCTTAAACTACACACCACCTCCCTCGTGGCCACCCCACCTTCACCTTCCTCCTTGTCACTATTATAGAATAAATTAGTATCTGTGATATTCATCAATATACTTAGAAATTATGACTTTGTGATTGTCTTATTACCTGCCCAGTATCAATTCTCCCTTTTTTCTTTAGTAGCAAGAGAACTCCAATTTGGGGGGAAGGCACCCAGCTAAGAGCCTGCATTGCCCAGACTCCACTCCAGCTAGGAATGACCATTCCTAAGCACTGGTCAATGATGTCCAAGCACAAGTATTATGCAGATCTTCTAAGAAGGCTGCTTAAAAAAGGTTGACTCAGATGTGTGGTACATCCTTTTTCTGCACTCCCACACCCACCTTCCTTCTTGCTACATGGAATGTGGACTTGATAATGGAGATTCCAGCAGTCATCTTGGACCATGAGGTGATCTGGAGAATGGAAGTCAGGGCTGAAGATGATGATGTAAAAACTTCAAAAGAGCTAATGACCTTGATGACTTCATAAGGCTATCACAGTAGCCTAAGACTCCATATTCCTAGATTTATTTTACAAAAAAAGAATGAACCCTTATATGTTTAAGTCACTGTTATTTTTAATTTTCTATTATTTCTATTATTCAGCAGAAGAGAATAAGGATCATTGTTTTCACTCTCTCCAGAAAAAAATCTCTTCCAAAAATAAGGGTAAAGGAAATCTTAATATTTACAGGTTATTTTTCAACACTATTAAACATACTAAAAAATAAGCTGATGAGAGAAGATCACTGAATCATTCTTCCTAGAACCTAGGAGAACTATTTTATATATCACTGTTCTGAGAAACCACCTTTCAGTACAACCATAAAACAATGCAAATCAAGGAGCTTTAGCATCAAGCATACTGGAAATAACCGGGTTTTTTTTTTTTTTTCCCCCAGAAAGCTTTAATTTTATGACAATAATTGGGGAATCCTTATCAAGATTCAATCAAGGTCTGGCCAAAAAGTGTTACCTCTAGAAAGATCTAAATGTAATCAATTTTACTTTCATCCCACAGATTTCTAACACTAAAAAAAATCAACTTTTAAACCATAATGAAAGATCACTTTACACCTACTACAATAGCTATAATTTTTAAAAAGTTGGGGGGGGGACACGGAGAATAAGTGTTGATGAAGATGTAGAGAAATTGGAACCCCCATACGTGGCTGGTGGGAATGTAAAATGATGCAGCTGCTATGTTAAAGTTTGGTGGTTCCTCAGCCAAACTGAATTACCATATGAACCAGCAATTCCACTCTTAGATACATACCCAAAAGAACTGGAAGTATAGACTCAGACATATATATAGCAATATTCACTGCAGCATTATTCCCAGCAGCCAAAAGGTGGAAACAATGCAAATATACATCAACAGGTCCATCAACAGATGAACGGATAAGCAAAACTTAGTATATGCATACAATGGAATATTATTCAGCCATGAAAAGGAAGGAAGTTCTGACACACGCTACAACATAGATAAACCTTGAAAACATTGTTAAGTGGAATAAATCAGACGTAAAAGGACAAATATTGTATAATTCTACTTATATTAAGTATCTAGAATAAGCAAATTCATAACAGACAGAAAGGAGATTAGAGGTTAACAGGGGCTGGAGAAAGAGGAATTATTGCTTAATGGGTACAGAGTTTCTGTCTGGAGTAAAAAACAATAAGTTTTTGAAATAGCGGTGATGGTTGTGCAGCTCTGTGAATGTAATTAATGCCACTGAATTGTATACTTACAAATGGTTAAAATGACCAATTTTGTGCCCTATATTTTTATTTTACTATAATAAAAATAATGTAATAGACCAAAACCACTGAATTGTATACTTTAAATAGATGATTTGTATAGTATGTGAATCATATCTTAATAAAGTTGTATTTAAAAAGAAAAAAAATCAAGCCCTGTCTCAGATATGCAAATAAGGAAGCACACCAGGAGGCCAAGCACTGAGGAAGGGATGTGGACAGCAGGCATGTCACCAGAGGCAGATATCGGTGTGGGTGTTCCCGCTTCTCCTCATGCTAATGCCTTGACCCTTGGGAAAGATGAGACTTCCATCCAACCTGCTCTCTCCACTTAGAGCAGCACCCAGAAGACACAGAGTTGACTTAGCACCCCATATTCTTAGTTAGGGTAAAGGAAATTTACCTGATCATTGAAAGACTAGAATCTATATTAAGCCATATTTTAAGAATCACTGTGTTAAAGACAAGAAGATCATTCATGCCTAGAACAACATGGAGCTCACGGCTCCACTTCCTATGCCCAGGTGCAAACAGATTGGCTTCCACTGCCAGGTGGTAAGGGCACCTAAGCAGAGTCAGCATTCATCTTGCTACGTTACTGGACTTGAGATCTGGTTGGCATAGCTTGTCTTCCTTGCCACCCCCACTCCCATACACATGCACATACACCTGAACCTTCAGATGCTGGTTTAGCCTCACTTCTGAGTTGCATTATCCATTCACTATACCAAAAGTTCTACACATTAGATGCCAAAAAGTATTTTCTAAGGTAATAATGTAACTTTTCATTCCTTATTTAGCTAATATGCTTTGTATGTAGTCTCTATAAGTCAGAACCACAATGGCAAGGAAGAGAGAGTGGCACCCTGAACCCTTAACAATAGAAATACCCATAGAAGTTTAAATAATGAAGATTAGTTTAATTGTCCTGAGTGTGATAATAGCACCATGGTTATACAGGAGAATGTTGGTACTCTTGAGTGACCAGAAGGGAAATACTGTAATGTCTGCAATTCATTTACGAATCATCCATCAAAATAAACACGTTTGTGTGTCAGAGACAGACAGACAGATATACAGATAAGGTATGTAGTAGAGAGCACAAATGTAATAAAATGTTAATAATTAACGAACTCAGGTAAAAGATGTAGGTGTTTATTATACCAGTCTCTCAATTTTTCTTAAGTTTATAATTTTTTCAAAAATAATACCTGGAAGAAAAATACTAAAACAAAAAATAAATAAATTTTTAATATTTAAGAAAATGCTGAAATCCTGATATTAGTAATTGACAAATTAGTAACTGACATAAATAGGTCACTGACATAGGCAATACTAACTGGCATAATTACTAATTGACATTAATTGACATAAATTTATAAGTGCTTGGTAAATAAGAAAAAATTCCTTTCAATAATGAAAAATGCAAGTTAAAATAATATCCCATTTTAAGCCTAAAAACTTGGCAAAATTGATACAGACATTATACTGACATAGGATAAAATATTATACAAGTATCAAAAATGTGTTTTCATATACTATTTATTGATATGGAAAATACAATAATAATATATTAAGTTGTACAAAGCAGATTTCCAATAAAAAATAAAAAACAGAATAAGAGTCTAAATGATGGTGCTATTTTTGAGATCCTGGTAATTGTATTTAGAAAATGACTACAGATCAATAGCCCAACCATAATCACCTCCTGACAGATTAGTAAACAACCACAAGAAAAATAACAGTACAATAATATCCCTTATAAACCCAAAACACAGAGAACCATACAGATCAGGAAAATAACTACTACTGCGAAAGGGAATAAAAATCATAAATTCATCTCTTTAAGAGAAAAGACAGAATATTTACTGACAACCTACAAAGAACTGTACATTGTAGTGAAGGGGACAGAAAAGGAAAAATAAAGTATGTAAATATATTATAAAAAAATAAGCGAAAATAAACCTGAGATTCTAGAAAGTCAGCCCCGTTTTCCCATATGCCATAGAAATGTCTCAGAAATTCTAACACGTAGCCTCTAAACCAAACTTAAGAGTATCTCTTATAGATAAGAAGCCTGGTCATCAATTTTATCAGTCTGAAACCATAAAAAGTAAGTGAATTGAGAAAAGACAAATCTCCCATACAGAATACTTCAAAATAACATCTGTAGATACTCCACTCAAGAAGGTGAAATATAATTCTCCACTCCTTAAGTGCAGGCTGTGTGGTGACTGCCTTCCAAAGAGTACAATATGGGGGAGGGGAGGGGTGGATAACTTTATGGTGGAGAAACCTGACAAACTACCTCAGCCAGGTGATTAAGGTTAACATCAATAATGATAAGTAGTACATGGAAAGATATATGATGAGAAAGGTACTTTACCTCTGTGGTCTTCCTCCCAAAAACACACTATGCTAGTCCTATCACGAGAAAAACATCAGACAAATTCGAATAGAGGGACATTCTACCATGTCCCAATAACCAATACTCTTCAAAACTGTCAAGGTCATAAGAAACAAGGAAAGTCTGAGAAACTATCACAGCCAAGAGGAGCCTAAGAAGAAATGACTAAATGTGATATGGTATCCTGGATGAGATCCTTGAATAGAAAAGGGCCATTAGGTAAAATCCAAGGAAATCTGAATAAAGTATAGAATTTAGTTGATGATAATGTATCAATATCGGCTCATTAATGGTGACAAATGTACCACACTAATGTAAGATATCAGTAACAGGGGTAACTGGATATCAAGTATATGAAAATTCTCTGTACTGTCTTCACAAACTATTTTAAAATAAAAAGTTTATTCAAAAATATTATTGAAGTTAATAGGTCATACTTTTAAATAATTTATAAATATTATCCACCGTTGATAATCTAAGAGAAATTTCTCTCAGACCCCGTTAGAAAAGGTTCTACTTCTCCTAAACAGGAGTTTTGTTTGTTTGTTTGTTTTAAATCTGGTTTCTCAGTTAATCTTGATCATGCTCCATCTTTGCTTTGGCCATTAGGAAGCTTAAAAACAAATCTATTAGTAATTATGAAGAACCTTATAGTTTCAGAGGAAGCTCTTAGCTTCCACTCAGTTATTCTATTAATATTTTCACTCCTTTCTGATTTTTTTTTTTTCCTATTCTTACCACTGTGTTTATCTTATCTATTACCAGTCACTTCAAATCTCTTTAGAGGGAGGATTTATGTATATGAATACGTTTTGTCTAATTACACGAAACTTTATTATTCAAATTTCTGACTTCCAGTTTCTCATATGTTAAATTGAATTAAGTTTGACCTAAAGCTGCCTCTGTAACCTATATTAAGTTTGGCCTAAAAGTTTCTCTGTACATAAGGAAGTCTAACCTAACATGATGTGTAAACAGACTGTAACCTACGCTTGTAACCAGTAGCTGATTCTCAGCCAATCACAGCAGCCGAGTTTCAGTCAATCACAGGCAGTCAAATGTCCAACCAGGTTCAATTAAGGCAAATGGTGATCTTTAACCAATTGAGCTGTCTTTGTACTGCACTTCCGTTTTCTGTATATCACTTCCTTTCCTGTGGCTTAAATATAACCTGCAAATGTCGTGGGGTGGAACATTTTTAACCATTATCGGTCTAGACTGCTGACGGATTCTAGAATCACAAATAAAAGCTAATTAAGATTTACAAAATTAGATTTGTTGTAATTTTGTCTTTTAACACGTTACCAAAATTCTGGACAATAACTCATTCAATAGCTAGAATATGGCACACAACTGAAGCATTCAACTTCAGTTCTTGAATTACAAAATGGTAATAACACCAACTGCTTTAAAAGTTTGTTGTGAAGACTAATGTAGTTAAACATCTGTTAATATGTCCAGTACAGATAAAGAGAAGGCACTCAATAAGTGATAATTACCATTATTAACAATAATTATTTTCATTGATATAATGAAGAGAATGGAGCTTTACATGGGCCCAGTGGTGATTTTTCTACACAAAAATAGCTGCCCTATTTTAGAGGATAAAGGGGAAAAAAAAAAGATAAGAAAGGGAGGAAAGGAAGAGTAGGAGCACTTTTTACACACTGTCACTGCCAAAAAACAAGTTTTAAAGACTTAAGGTGAAATCCAATCACTTAGCCTTGACTTCACTAGAATAACAAAACGAAAAAAAAAAAAAAAAACCAAAAAAACAACAAAAAAAACACCCTCTAGCCTTTCTGGCACTCATCTCCCAAAAGCCTCCCAAAATAATCATACGTAACAGCTAAACAAACACCAAATCTCAACCTCTCCTTGGCCCAGAGTATGCCAAGTTTGTCTTCTATTGCCCAAAGTTATTTTGGCATTGGTACATTCCAATTCAGACCCTCCTGTCTCTTATTCTAGAACAGGAGACAGACAATGGGAATTTTTCATTAAAAGAATCCTTTATCATTTAAATATTATGTGCTACATATGAGTATTTTATCCACAGTACCTCTAACTTTCTCAATAACTCTGAGAGGGCTTACAGATGAGAAAATGAGGCTCAGGGAAGTAAATCATTTGCTCCAGGTTCTCGCAGACAGTATACAGTAGAGACACTGAACCCAGGTCAGTCTGACCACAAGATTTCCCTCTTTCCTTTATGCCAGAAACTTAGTGTAAAGACTCTGCCAAAACTGATAAAGGGAACTAAATAACATAGCTAATTTCCTTTAAAAAAAATTTCTCAGCACTGACTTAGCTTTTCTGCTCTCTCATTCCATCCATACAATAACCCCATGTTCTCACTGTCTCCATTTACCATCAAGAAAGCTCAGAGAGGTTCCTTGTTTCACCTTGACAGGCACGTTGAAATAGAGAAGGGAGAAAGAATTGAGATACTAAGTAAACAACTGAAGAGAGAAAAACAGAGACTTAAGCTGTAAGTGGACCAGGGGAGAGGGCAAACACCTTTACAAGAGGAACTATGCTCTGGAAGGGAGGCCTCCAAAGGTGCTTCACAAGTAGGAAGTAGGGTGGGGGAAGGGAGGTTGTTAATTTGTACTAATGAAAATGGGATGAGTCATGAGCGGCATAGCCAATAAAAAAAAATGGCAGCCACGACTGCACAGCCAGTAAATCATTTCTGAGCACTAACTTTCTGCTTCCTCAGAGTTTGAGATTGTTGTGGCCAGGGATGGAAGCCCCCAAGCATGTTCTGATAAGTCAACAGGAAGCCCTCCACTGTTAAATTCACCACTCTCATTAGGCCTTTAAAATAATTCCAGTCCCTCCAGGTGTGGAGCACCTCATAGTCACATGCTACTTCTATGTATATCGTTAGGCAATGTTGTCCAAACTTACCTGATCATACAACCACCTGGGGCACTTGTTAAACATACAAATCTCCCATGAAGACTGATCCAGTAGGATGAAAACTAGAAGCCCTGCGGATCTGTGTTTTGAATAAATGATTCGGGTGATTCTTATAATCAGACTAGTCTGGAAAAACTGCTTTAATAGGATTCTCACAAGTTTGCGAGGTTGGTATCACGAGCTCCATTTTCCAGGTAACGATAGTGAGACTCAAAGAAGGGAAGAGACATGCCCAAGGTCACACAAGTAGTGTGTGGTAGAATCAAGGATAAGTCATTGGGTGACTCCACAGTGTGTACACTGCCACTGCATTTAAATCTATCTGAACCAGAGCTAGCTTCAAAAAACCCACTCCTTGCTGTCTGAACATGGCAGGGAATTGGGGTGTAGAATACCCCACACCATCAGAAAGAACCAGGGAAGAAGTCAAAGCACTGGGCTGAAGAATGCCCAAAGAAAAAGGGAAGGAGAGCAGGTTCCTCCTCCATCTCTAGTTCCATTTTTTTTTTTTTAATTTTATTTTGTCGCTATACATTGTGATTGATTATAGTTTCCCCATCACCAAAACCTCCCTCCCTCCCCCTCCCCCTCCCCCCCAACAATGTCCTTTCTGTTTGCTTGTCGTATCAACTTCAAGTAATTGTGGTTGTTATATCTTCTTCCCACCCCCCGTGTGTGTGTGTGTGTGTGTGTGTGTGTGTGTGTGAATTTATATATTAATTTTTAGCTCCCACCAATAAGTGAGAACATGTGGTATTTCTCTTTCTGTGCCTGACTTGTTTCACGTAATATAATTCTCTCGAGGTCCATCCATGTTGTTGCAAATGGCAGTATTTCATTCGTTTTTATAGCTGAGTAGTATTCCATTGTGTAGATGTACCACATTTTCCGTATCCACTCATCCGATGATGGACATTTGGGCTGGTTCCAACTCTTGGCTATTGTAAAGAGTGCTGTGATGAACATTGGGGAACAGGTTGACTTGATGATTTCCATTCCTCTGGGTATATTCCCAACAGTGGGATAGCTGGGTCGTATGGTAGATCTATCTGCAATTGTTTGAGGAACCTCCATACCATTTTCCATAGAGGCTGCACCATTTTGCAGTCCCACCAACAATGTATGAGAGTTCCTTTTTCTCCGCAACCTCGCCAGCATTTATCGTTCAGAGTCTTTTGGATTTTAGCCATCCTAACTGGGGTTAGATGGTATCTCAGTGTGGTTTTGATCTGCATTTCCCGGATGCTGAGTGATGTTGAGCATTTTTTCATATGTCTGTTGGCCATTTGTATATCTTCCTTAGAGAAATGCCTACTTAGCTCTTTTGCCCATTTTTTAATTGGGTTGCTTGTTTTTTTCTTGTAAAGTTGTTTGAGTTCCTTATATATTCTGGATATTAATCCTTTGTCAGATGTATATTTTGCAAATATTTTCTCCCACTCTGTTGGTTGTCTTTTAACTCTGTTAATTGTTTCTTTTGCTGTGCAGAAGCTTTTTAGTTTGATATAATCCCATTTGTTTATTTTTCCTTTGGTTGCCCGTGCTTTTGGGGTCGTATTCATGAAGTCTGTGTCCAGTCCTATTTCCTGAAGTGTTTTTCCTATGTTTTCTTTAAGAAGTTTTATTGTTTTAGGGTGTATATTTAAATCCTTAATCCATTTTGAGTTGATTTTAGTATACGGTGAGAGGTATGGATCTAGTTTCATTCTCCTGCATATGGATATCCAGTTATCCCAGCACCATTTGCTGAAGAGGCAGTCCCTCTAGTTCCATTTTTGAGTCCTCAAGGTTTGCAGGCCGATGGGGTAGTGCCTACACACACACAACTACTGGCAGCACCTGGACCAATAGGTCCACTTGGCTGAAATGATCAAAACACTTCCTTCATTGTGGCACAAAGGTAGGAAACAACCTAGAGAAAGGTCCTCTCAGAAATAACTTTGGACAATTAATGTCACACCAAAAGAGGAATACTGTAGGGAAAGTGAAGGCAAATGGTCAGGGTTCCCTCAGATGTTCAGAATCTTGCTGAGCATTTGAAACATATATGCATGTGTGCCCAGGTGTTCCTTGGTTATTGTCTAATGTACTCGCACATATGCACCCAGGTGTCCTGGGTTACAGACTTAAGTATAAAGGATGAGTGGCTCTGATCAACAGGCCCCCCGCCACCGGGATGGCCATGGGGAGGCCACTACTGCTGCTGGAGGCTGTTGCTGCAAGGGCCCGTGGGATGCCCCAAGAGTCCACCACTGCTGCTGCTTCTGCTGTTACTGCTGCTGCTGCTGAGGACTGAGCTCGTGTCGTCTGCCAATGGCTCCCAGGATCTTTTCCTGTTACCTAGCATGGACCTGCATGTGAAGGGTTTGTGACCCAGTCTGTACAATGGGCTTGAAGGGTCTGTGATCCCTAGCCCTAGCTTGACAAATACCCAGGATATTTTCACCTGCCCTCCCCACTGGTGATAACTACAATGGTGACTAATTATACCTTCTAGGGTAAGTTCAGACCACTCCTCCTGAACCTTCTCTGCCAGAGATGGGTGAGTATCTGAGGACTGCTGATGTCATTTTCATACCCACATGGATATCTTCCATCCTGAGACTTATGGCTAATGATTGTTACACTGGGTGAGCCAGGAGGGTGGTCGACATGAAGAATGATGTGCTTGTGAAATGTGTCCTCTTCTATCTCCTTTCTGGAAGTCTCTGCTGCTGAACTATCACACCCTTATCAACTTGTAACAAGAAATGGTCCAAATCTACAAGATGAGACAGAGGAGCACACAGAAAATGGTACCACTATTTCCGGCTTCCCCCAGTTTAAAGAAGAAAAATGGGGAGGATTTGGCCCCCTCTGAATGAGCTGACTTTAAGATACAACACCTGCCACCCTAATGTACACATTTATCTGTCCCCTGAGAAATGATTCTCTTCTTTGCAGGTTTGTTCAATCCAGATTCTAAATCATTTTTAAGATGATAAGACAACTGCTGCTCCCCCTTGTGATTCCCCTTAAATCTGAGGTCAAGAAAACAGACTTGCCATACTTGAGATTTCATGTCCAACCTGTCTATATATACCCATGCACACACCCACTCTGTTAATTATAGCAGCCACAATCTCACACTCAATGAGTACTTCGTAAAGTCTCTGTCATTTAGCACATACTTTATTTTTAACATTCATAAATTTACTGAAAAATAGCTGTTGACTTCAACATACATACCTCTACAGTATGGGATGATGAGGGTACATTTATATAAAAAAGCAAAATAAGCTCTTAATACACCCATCCAGTTAAAATCAGCTTCCTTGAAAAACATATCTCCTGTCTTAATTTTAAGTATCTACATATGTATATAAAATATATATCTCTATATATACACACACATATATATATATTTTTCCCCCTTTTATTCACCATGTAAGTAAGAAGTACCTTTGGAAAAACAGTCACTTTACACTCTGGATTTTTCACATCTCCTTCAAATGTGTCCAATTTTAATGAATGGTCTTTGCCTCGGATACTCACATTCCAGGCCTCATAGGAACAACAGTGTTTGGGCATGTGCAATGGAGATGGAAGATAGATTCAAGATGTTTCAAGTATGCAAAATCACATGCAGATGTACAAACAGTATGTCCAGTCAAAAAGAGTTAAGAAAGCAATATATATACAGATACCAAGAATGGAAGAGCATAAATAAAATCCGAGTTGTTATTAACATACCGGGCTGTGACACCTGTTGCCTTCCACGATAAGAAGTCTGGGAGATCAAAGAAATGCCCCGCCTTATCCCAGCAAGTCTCTCTCAAGTTCTGCCAAATTAAATATATATTAGAATCAATTATGGGTTTTTTTCCTACCCCTCTCCTGTTTGAATAATGTTTCAAAAATTATTCAAAACAAAAGCATAGCCAACAATGCCCATTAAAACATCTGTTCAGGGGGTTAGTGGGGGCCTAGGGGACTGATATAAAAGCAGCACTAATGTAGAAAAGAAAAACTGGCAATTACTGACCCTTCCAAAACTGACCAAAATTTCCCTTTTATCCCTCTTTGCCAACCTGGAGGGAGAGAAAGCACACTATGAGGGTTTGCAATCCATCTTCTCAGTGAATGGCTGGAAGACACACTTCAAAGCGTAAGATTTCAACACTGAGCAACTGTAAGCTGGGAAGAAATTGTACTACAAAATTGCCTGATGAAAACAAATGTACCCTGCCATGTAAAATTCTCCACAGGCCAACTTGTTCCAAAGGCAATAAAAAAAAAAGATGGTCCTTGCCCTCAAAGAACTTCCAGTCTAAGCCAAAGAGGATGGCCATATAATCAGGCCATTATTGTGAAATTTTTGGAGATTTGTTTCTTCCACATTGCAGTGGCCAAGTTCTTTCTTGCCGGTGGGCTTTTTTCCCTATTGCCACCTCTGTCTGGAACATTCATTCTCCACCCGCCACCCTGTTCCCTACCCACGACCCACTGCAGCCTTTGGTTAATCCCACCCACCAAACCTTGCAGAAGGTTTTCAGGATCTCCTATTCTCAGTGTTAGGTCTGGTTATCATACCACCCCACATTTATTTGTATAATGCTTCCCTTTCCTGCTAGACTATAAGCTCTGTGAGGTTAAGGGCATTTCCAGTCTTATTCACCGTGATATCTGATAACTGTCTCTTTTCCTCTGCCCAAACTGAGTAGATCCTCAGAAACCACATAACTCTAGTCCCCTTACTATAAACACTGGATTGGACCAGACATAGACACATGACCTGGCTGAGCCAATCAGATTCCTTCTCCCAGGTATTCAGGAATCATGATCCAAATGGAACCATTTAATGTGTACCTATGAATGGAACTGGAGGTGAGATAAACTTGGAAACTGTGATGTGGCCATTTTCTGCCAACCACCTGAAGAAGAAGAACTTCCTAAAGTGAAGAGAAAAGACAGAAGCACTAGCAAGAAAGGTTTGCTACCCATCCAGGCAACCTTCCATGTCCTGGTTTCAAGTATTCCCTCTACGAGAGGGCTACAAGAAAAAGGAAAGTATCACAAGCACAAAGGTATCTTTGGGAATCCAAGGGAAACAATACAGAAGTTCCAAAAGAGACATATGCCAGTGCCTGCTAGAGAGTAACACTCGATAGGCACTCAACAAATATTAGTTGAACTACTAGATAAACAGTTTCACCTTCCAATCCCTTTTATGTGCGAGTTTATAAAGCTTAAGAGTTTATAAAGGGCTGCCACATGTGCTATCTCCTTAGAGCAACACAGAAGTCCTGGGTGCTATTATACATACAGACACCTGGCTTTTACCTACATTTACCCTCCAATTCTGTGAGTTCTTCCTACTTACTGCTTCCCTTATCACTACTATACGAACACAGACATCCACATATAGCAGATAAACTGAATATTGCCCCAGGTACAGAATCCCATTACAATAACATCAAAAGCATTCAGATGTAAAGGGCAAGGTGGTAAGCCTATTCTATTGTTGTTGTTTTAAATTCCTAAGAATTTGGGTGAGAGTTTATACCTAGAAAGGGATCTGTCCTAAACTTCTTTTGAATGCCCATACATCTTAATGTTAAACACAGCAAAACTTTAAGTTTACTAAATATGCCTAACACAGCTATGAACTAGTAGTATCTCTAAACACTGTCTAACAAGTCACAATCAGAAAATGGTAGCCTCTGAAACTATGAGTCAAACTACCAGCATCCCTTTCAGATAGTCCCAAAAATCTATTTCCATGTGTTTTGTGGTTTCAGCGATTGGTGGTCAGGGAGAAGAAGAAAAGGCAGCCTCGTTCCAGCGGTTCCAGAAATCTAAGGCCAAACCACTGCAACAACAACCAGTGCTTCAAGCCAAAGCTGAACAATCTTCCTATACTCAGAAAACAACTGCCTCTGTTAAATTTTGTGTACGGTCATTAAAGACCTTGAATAATGAGAGCTTTCAGCCTGTAGACATGCAGACAGCCACTGTGAACAATGGAACCCAAGTAGAATGTCTCAAAGGGAACTTCAGGACTTTTGTCTCCCTGCTCCCCAAAAAAGACACATTGGGGGTAGGAGGAGCAAGGGATCCAGGTAGCATCATTTCTTCTTAAGACCACACCAACTTCACTGATCAAAACCTCCACATAGGATGAGAAAGCAGAAAGAATATGTCTGTAGAAGTACAGGGTATCCTTAAGAATTCACATGGTCTCAGAAGAGAAGCTAGCTGTATTCCCCACTTTCTCTACAAAAGCAAGTCTGGAAATTAGCCAGCAAAGAGCAGGGTGAAGAGCTTGGATGAGAGGGAACATCTCCAGAAGCCTGATCCCTTACTTTGGGATGCTGACAAGCTGTCTGTGAGGATCCCATGCAGTTCTTATATTGGGCTACATGATTCACAAGTGCTTTGTCATCGAATGCCAGATTGGCCAAGAGCATATTAGCTTCTGTAAATGAATTTTTAATCTGGTTCTGTGGGAAAATCTGTCCATCCCTCTCCCTGTCCAGCTCAGTCCCAACCAAGGGTCTCAATCTGACTGAATTAATTCTATCCTTGTAACCATTGGGCCTGCATCAGGACACAGTGATTGTCCTCTCATTTCCTCCACAGTTTATGATCATGTTCCCACGTACCTCTCAGGGTGGTTCAGTGGTGTACAGGTGATATATAATTCTCACACACGACAGCAAGACGAACTGAGCGTCAGACCACAGAGCCCTGCCCAAAGCCGCACAGGGCTGCTAGCTTTGAAGCAAGTGTTCTTTCCTTCCACTGTGTCAGAGTTACCACCCTGAGGCTCCCAGGCCAGTCAGAGCTATGGGTTGGGGCCTTTTGGAAATGTCATGATGGAAGCTGTTACTATTCTTTATAGAAGAAAAAAAAACAAAAGCCCTTCCAAAAACATATTCTTGTACACAGCTGCAAAAGTTTCAGAGATTTCAATTTCAATTTTGGGCAACTCTCTTAACTTATGTGCACCCCAAAACACCTTCCATGCACAAATGGTGTACGAGTTAAAGAGAACAAAGGGCAGGTCATCAACATATGCCAACTTTAGCTGTATCTCATTGTGAATAGTTTAATCCAGCTCAAACCAGGAGCTCTCTGTACTGAATGAGTTAAGTCTTTCTATCTTCCAGTTACCAAGCAACTAACAAAAACTAGTCTTTTCAAGAAAAAAGAAATCAACAGTGATTTGGGGTATATGATTTGGCACCAAAGACTTTTGCAGATCCAACAGCAATCCTTTGAGCTAAGCAATCCCCCAGTTTGAAAGAAACCAAAGAGAACAGCTTTTTTTTTTTTTTTTTTAATCATCTATTCATAAAACCACAGCATTTCTGGGGAGGAGGCTACTACTCAAAGCTCACACAGCAGCTGGTCTCAGCAGCGGGTGGAGGTAGAGCACTATGTCCAAGATTCAAGGCCAGGCAGCAGCCGCCCTGTCAGCCTCAGGGCAGAGAGAAGCAGCTTTCATACTTTTCCTCCCACTGCAATGTCCAGGAAAGCTGGGAGGTTTCTGCTGCTTCTGGATGCGGAGGGAACTCGTGGGGGAAATGAGGCAGCTACTGCAATGACACCAGGGTCTAGGAACAACATGATGACCAGTTAAAACAAGATCATCCAATTATGTTATTGTTAATTGCAAAGGCATTCTATCTGGGCTATATGCTGTGTGTAGTGAATAAGAGGGAGGGAACAGAGCTCCCTAATTCCCCACTCAGTAAATGATCCTGCCTCCACATTCCCAGTACTTAATGACGTTGTTTCCTAGCACAACTACCCATGAAAAAGGAAAACCTTATCCTCACTCTATGTTCAAGACTCCAAATTAGGGCACAGGCTGATATGATAGCCCAGAGAAGAATGATGTTTCAAGAAGAAAATTAATCTTCACCGTCATTCTTAAAAGAAAAATGAGGCTGAAAACATGGAGTGGATCATAAACCCAACCAGAAACTTCTCAGAATGAATGAAACAATTGTGTTTCAAACTCCCATCCACAGAGATAAAGTATCAAACACGAGAAATATTTTAAGTCAGACAGGCAGATAAGCTGAGAGGTTTGTGCTACCAGAGGCATCATATTAAAAACTTAAAATTTTAAAATGACTCAATAGCTCCTCCCTGCCTGGGAGCATTTTAACTCCTTAGCATGGTTCTCACAGGACGGTTAACGACCTGGCTCCCACTTGGACATTATCGTTATTATGATTACTTTCCGGGCTCATCTCCCATCACCTCACTCCTAACACTCTCCACTCAGCTCTCACCTCATTTCTTTTACTTCCCCACACACATTATGCTCTTTGCTATTTTCATGCCTCTGCCTAGGCTGGGGCCTCTGCTCGAATTGATTTTCCCATCTTCTCCCTTATCAAACATCTTGATAAAACATACTGTATCCTAATTATATATTCACATACCTAAATCTACCTCAAAGTGGCAAACTTATGAAGGGCAAAAGCCAAGTCAAACTCAGGAAAAAAGAAAAGCAAAAAAGCTTCAGGAGGTATAAAGAAGTTTAAAGCCAGGTCCTTTCAAAACAAAGTTACAATGGAGCTGGAGAAAGACATGCACAAAGGAAAAGGTAATTAACAAGATGATGTATGACAATAATGTAATAAGTCAGATACCAAGGTTTGGTGAGTCAGCCTCATAACTTTATCGTAATATTTTGTGTGTGGCCATATATCTGCCTCTTCATTAGTAATCACAGACAGGGGTCAGGAAGGGAAAGGGCTTTGGGACTGGAGAGGCTAGATAAGGCTTCATGGGGGAGAGATATAAACTGAAGCCTAAAGGTCAAGTAGAATAAATATCTACGCTACTGCTCAGAAAGACACCCAAGAAACAAAAGTCTGATTTGACAAGACAGATTACCCCATTAGAGAAGGATTGGTTTAACTGTACCATCAGAGAATTTGTAAAATGAAATAATTCATTACATACTTTAAATAATTTAATTTTCAAAAACTGGATTTATATTCATCCCCGTCCCCTACCTCACCTGGAGGCCTACCGTTGCACAGAAAGGAAAACTTATAATCCACACTACAGTTGATTTCCCAACCATAAAAATGTTAACAATTTCATGAAAACTGATCATAGTCAGCAAAGCTGACTCTGCTCAGGCATGTGATGCCACCACATGTACTAGGAAAACAGGGCTGTGGTGTGCGGGGTCCAGGAACTCTGAAATAAGTCCAGCAGACCTGAGTTGATTACTGTCCTCACCACTTCCTAGCTACATAGCTTTAGGCAAATTAATTTGTCTAAGCCCCAGTTTCCTCCAAATGCCATATTACTAGCATCTACCTCCAAGGATGTGGTGCGAATTAAATGAAATAATGTCGAGCGCCTGATAAGTCAACAAGATTCATTCCAATTACTGCTATGGAGCTTCCTATTTTTCCAAGCGCTTTGACATGCATGATCTCATCTGTAATTCTTTAAGGGAGGGAAGGCAAGATATTATAAACTTCACCTTGCAGATTAAAAAACAAAAGCCCAGAAAGTGACCGTGATTGTCATAAGGTCACACAACAGAGAAGTCTAAAGTCAAAGTAAAATTTGTGTCTCTAACGCCCAGTCCAGTGTTAGTGCAGGCGTGTGCCTCCCTAAGACCTAATAAAATGGAGAAGTGACAGGCGGGAAGGCGAGAGATGCCCCAGTGCCCTAGATGACACAATTCCTGGGGGCGGTGCTGTCTATGGCAGGCAGGGAGGGAGGGAGTCTTCAGTTGATGAGAAGCCTGTGAAAAGGGTAAGAAGGCCTCGGAACAGACAGGAAAGAAAGCAGAAGATCTGGATGAGCCGACACGTGAGGAGGCCTTCCCCGGTGTCTCATTCTCCGGGATCCCTCGTCCCTCTCGCCACTGCCTTTCTGCCTCCTTCATGAGCGCCCTTCCTTCAGGTGCTCTTCACATGTGGATGCCCCCCAGCATTCTTGTCTCATCCAAATGCTCCTCTCACGGTTCACATGCTCCCTGGGAAATCTCCATGACTCCCACGATTCCAACCAGCGACAAGCTCAGTAAAAAGCCAAATTCCAAACCCCAATTCAAACTCTCCTCCAAGAGATGTCTCCTGGCTGTCCCAGTGCATCTCTAAGTTAACACATCCAAGGCAGAATATATTACTTTCCCCCAAGTGTGCTCCTCCTCGATTTTCTATGTCAGTTGATCCGGTTATGGAAGGAGTCATCTTCTACTTCTCTCTCATTCCTTACATCCAATCATCCTTCTAATTAAATTAAATTCCCAGTTAGTTCATAAAGAAGTCCCCATCTCTTCACCCCCATATATTAGGGTACTCCAAAGAAACAGAACCATTAGGATATACATGTCTGCGTGTGTGTGTGTGTGTGTGTGCGTGCATGCATATACACAGATGTACTCATCATTTAGGACTCAATTCTAGTGTTACCCACTCCCAGAAATCGTCCCTGGCTCCCGTAAGCTGAGTCAGCTGTTCCTGTGCCATGCCACTATAATACTCTGGGAACATCCCCATCACTGCACTTCTCGTCATCTGTTCACATGTCTGTCTCTCTCACTAAACTGAAAGCTCCTCAAGGGCAGGAACCATGGTTTTCTAAATCCCTCTACTCCTAGGATCTAGTATTGCATCTGATATACAGATGATGAGTAATGTTAGCTGAATGAATGAATAAACGAATGAATGAGCAGAGATGTACAAGCTAAATAAGAGTTTATGGAAATGGAAATAAGGAATGAATGGATAAATGAATGAGGTTGTGAATAAGAACTGCCCCAGTTTCTCTTTTTTCATTCAAGTTAATGGCTTTTCTCAGCCTGTTTCAGGAGCAGAAACATATTCTAGCCAAGCCAGACTGCCAGGAAGATAAATTTCTCTTCTCAGGGTGAGCAGGTCTTTTGGAGAAGTTTCATTTTAATTGGAAAATGGATTCATTCACTTCCTGGCTTGGACTCCTGGGTCAGAGCAGCAGCACTTAATGGCTGCCAGGCACCAATGGAGAAGGGGGCTGCGGCAGGAAAAGCACTCTGTCAAATGTCCAGTGCTCTGGGACACCTGAGGACAACCTGGTTATCAGCTCCAAGCTGGCTCACATGGATGTCCCTTCCTCTTTCCTCCCCAAATGCCCTTCAATTCAAACTTCACTTATCTCTAACCTATAAAGGATGGCTGTACTTTACGGTTCCAACTGGCATTTCCTCGGGACTTATTTGGATACATACATCCTTCGTGTCCATTTCTGCCACTGTCACAGAGTTCCACTGTTACTTCCTGCCAGCATAGACAAGAGCCGCAGAGGAGAAGTTCCTTCACAACTCAAGTAGGAGAATAAAATCAAAACTCATAAGTTCTTCTTTTATGACGGATCCACAACAGACCAACTGAACAAAAAAATATCCCTTCTAGGAACATTTCTTGAACTTTTTGTCAAGGCCCTCATACAGGGTGCTACTATAAGGTTCTTGTGACTGGCTCCAGACTTCCTCTTCAGCCTCACCTCCCAACACCTCTCAGATCCCCCATGGTCCCAGATTCTCCAAACAGACTGATCCAATGGCAGTCTGGTAAGGCAGTACACTGCTCTGCACAGAGGAGCCTTGGCACACTGCTGCCTCTTCTCCAGAGCCAGACTGCAAGGGTGCACATCCTGCCTTGAATACCCCATAGTGTGTGACCTCGGACTTGCTGCTCAACTACTCTTTATTTCAACTTCCTCATCCTGTAATAAGTACTAAGGTCAAAAATAGTACCTATACCACAGGGTTGTTGAGGGATCAAATGAGCAAATACATGTGAACTGTTTACAACAGCACCTGGCACATAGTTAGCATTTCTTAAATAATTGTTCTTATTTCTTAGAATGTCAGTTCCACCACATCTTTTCATCTGCAGGAAGGAGCGGGGCCTTTGGAGTCTGACACACCTTAGTTCGAAACTTGGTTTTCCTATTTATTAGTTGTGTTATTTCTGACCAGTAGTCTATGGATCTCACTTCATTCATTTATAGCAATATTTAATTCATAGTATTGTTAGTTGGATTCAATTTAATGAGCTTATGAATTGCTATGTTCATCCTGACACACCCCTAGTAAATGTTAGTTTCCTCTACAATCCTTGCCCTTCTCAAATTACATGTGGGCCTATCTCCTCTACTAGACTTTTAGCTCTTTTCTTAGGGAGAGACAAGAATTTATTCATCTACATCCCTAGAGTTAACATCAAAAAACTATTTCTCAAATGAAATATTTATTGACTGTGCAACAATTTGTCTATCAGTCCCGGTTTGTGGCCAGGTGTCTGCAAGGTATGCTGATGAAAGATGAAAGGCAGGATTATACTAGTCCCAATTCCCAGGTTACTTATTGGCTGGGTGGAGCAAAGAATCTGTGCACATTAAACAGGAGGAATGCACAGTACAGAATTAAGGTTCTGAAATATCTCACTTAACTAAAAATTCTGTACAGTCATGAAGAAAGGACATTGCTGTGGGTGGGAGGGAGAGGACACTGCTGTGCTTAGGAGGCAGTGTCTCATCTGGGCCTGGAGGGAAGGCAATGACTAAGGAGTGTGGGATGGAGGGAAGCCCAGACTGGGACAACCGCCTGAGCAGAAGCACAGGAAGGAGCATCAACAGCATGTCTGGCAATGAAGCAGGAACCACAAGGTCAGTCTGAGAGATGTGTGTTAAGATGCAGGGATAGGTAACTCTGGGTTTGTATGAGATGCTTGGTCAGAAGAGAATGGAAACCACCAGTCCTTGAGCACAAGGTGATTGGTGAACATGCTTTTCAGACAGTAACAACCTGGCGGGGAGCCTAGATGGGAGATGGGACAGGAGGACCAGTCCACACATGTTCTTGACATAGCAGGAGGAGAAAGAGCAGAGAAAAAGGAAGGAAAAAAGGAAAATGGAGGCAACAAAGAAGATAGGTGGGAGAGAAAATGAAACAAGGAGGATTAAGGAGAAGGGAGGAAGGACAAAAGATGGACAAAGAGACAGGGAGAGTGGGGGGAAGAGAAATAAGCATGAGATGTGAACAAAATGGCAAAAACAGATGGAACTGAGAGAGAAGGAAAAAGTAGATAAAGATGATGACAGACTGTGGAAACAACAGCAAGACACGATGATGTCCCCGACAGGACAAAACTTGGAGAAGGGAGGGCAGACGCTGGCCGTGCTCTGGGTCTGCTCTGTCTTTCCCGGGATGAGTGAGGTCATGGCTGATGTCACTGCCGCTGAGTCACACATCCCCAAAAGGAGAGGTGGAAAGGGCCCTGTCTGGTACTCTACCCCACCATCCGGAAAAGAGGGGTTAATACATTGCTCGATTCCTGGGGCACTGAAATGAGGGCTTCTCTTTCTGCCCCGGGAGGACACTGCGGCCACATGAGCGCTTGAAGTGCCTCTCCTCCAGAGTTCCCAAGACCAGGTCCTCAAAATGGGAGTGTCAGAAACAGGTGGCAGACAGCTTCTGGCTCTTCTGATTGTGGCTAGGGTAAACTGGCTCCATCCCATGATGGACCAAAAGGAAATTCCCATGATAAACAGTATTAAACATATAAAAGGGACTTAAAGATACTTTATGACTGATTCACTAAACTGCTTTCTCAGTTTCTAAGCTCTCATCATGCTGAATTGCCACTGGACTGCCTTTGCAAACTACCCAACCCAAGTGCTTATTACCTAACTCCAGTTCATCCACTGGCCCACAAGCCTACATGTCACCTCCTCCTGACCCCTCTACCCTAACTATATTTCCAGAATAACCCAAATTTCCATTCCACTAATCCTACACTGTGACTTTATCTCTTTTGTCTCCCTGCTACACTATGAGCAGCTTGAAGACAGTGACTATTTTCTTTACTGCTATATTCCCAATGTTTAACAAAGTATTCGGAATAAAATAAATTTTCAGTAAGTATTGCTAAAAGAATGAATGTCCTTGAGCAACTCTGGCAGAAAACAATTAGCATACAATATTTTTAGGCCATTTCTAAAACACAGCCATCTGCAGCCATCATCCTGAATGCTTGTTAACAAAGATGATACCCTCTTAGGTACTAAAGAAAGTGCCAATGAAATTACCCTGGCAGCATATGCACGGGGTATCTCAGGATGACTTTACTCTCTCCCTGACCCCTCCCCTCCCCCAGCCTTTGGATTGTGAGCTGCTGTAGGAACTGGCACAGGCTAGAGTTGAACTTGAGCAAGAACCCCAGCTGTACCACTCAGAGGCTGCAATAGGTGAGCCTCACTCTGACTGTCCCCAACCTGCTCAAACAAGAATAACACCCTCTCCCCTGAGCTGTCGTAAAGATTACAAAGCACAATTTTTAAAAAGTGCCCTACCCCTCTAATGTGAATTCCTATGTCCCTTCACTCTTGGATTTCTTAAATGCATCTCAAGCATATAAAAAACAGATCTCACTAATTTTCTCTCTAAAAAATCACCTTTTTCTGTCATCTGAAAATATCACTACCATTAGTACTCTATAATTTACTAAATACCTTCTGATACATAACACTGCCATCAAGACTCCTTTATAGATGGGAAGTTAAGGAGCATAAGTGAAGTGAATTGCCCAGGTCAAGCAGAGTGTAGGTGGGATATCTGGGGAAACCCTGGCGCTTGAATTCTAAACCCAATACTCCTTCACCACAGTCCAGTTGCTGGTTCCCAGGACATGGGAGGTGCTCAATAAACACTTGCACAGTGATTCACTCCCTTTCTCAGGTCATGGGCTTGTCTCTGACCCCAGCAAAAGCCAGACCACACGGCCTCCTGCCAGGACAACTGCAGTAGGCTTCACTCCAGTCCTGGATTCTCTCAGGTTTAAAGAACACCAGCATTAAAGGAGAGCTTCACCCAGCAACAACCACCAAGCCACCACAGGAAGCACCCTGGGCTCCGACCTTAGCCACATACCCCCGACACCCGCAACCAGCCCAGCAACGACCACCAATCTGCCACCAGAAACACCCTGGGGCGGGGGGCCAAGAGCTTCAACCACACCCTCCCTGACATCTTCATCCAGCCCAGCAATGACCAAGCCACCACTGGAAGACCCCTGGTCTTCCCTGAGGAAATGGGGGGGTGCCACAGGCCTCAACCACACCCCCCTCCTTCCTCCTCCCCTTTTCCCTCCCCATTCCAATCTCCCCTCCCCCCAACTGCTCTGCAACATCTTAGAATGTAAAAAAAAAAAAAAAATAGTAATAAATAAACTAAAAAATTAATAAATAAATAAATAAAGGAGAGCTTCAGGAGTCATATGCACCAATTGTTCTCAAATGCCAGACCATGGCCGGTGACAGTCCATGATCAATAATTGTCACTCATCAGTGGTGAAGTAATAATAAAAATAACGATAATAGAAAAAAAAAGTCCTTATTAATAAAATTATGAATAGTTCATCAGCAAAAAGAAAGAGACCTTCTTTACTAATTGCTTGCTTTGCTTCACTTGGGTAAGCTTCAATACTCTATTTGTGGCATTACTGGCAGAAAATGTCTATCCATGCTGCAGTTCAGACCCTTTAGTGAAGCCATAATGAGAACAGAGGCAAGGCAGGGCAGAGCCACTTATTCAGGCAGCTCTCTAATTCCCTTTGAATATCCCCTAGTTTTACATTTTGACCATTGATTACAAAACCGAGAAGCCACACTAAAGCAGCTTTTTGAGAGGGTGTGGGTATGGGTACTGATGGGGCTCCAGAGTTGAGATCAGACTTTCTTTTATTACTGAGATCACTCACAAGTTTTACCTAATCCATAGCCTCTCAATGCTGGGAGGATTCAGAGAGACACTGGCCTTTACAGGAATTCCTGAATCATTTTATCACTCAACCAGCAGAGTGGCCACAGCTCGATGCACAGAGACAAGCCTTGAGTGAGGTCTTAGCTGCGGAAGTACTTCCAGGACCCCTGGGTTTGGAAGAGGTAAGAAATTCGTTCAACCATTTATTCATCCTTTCTAACTGCAAATATTTAAGGGGAATGCAAAGAACAGAAGAGGCCAGCTCTTTGAAAGGTAACTACAGGGCTGGCTGGTTATGTCAGATGGTTAGGGCATGGTGCTGACATCACCAGGGTCCAGGGTTTCATCCCTGTACCAGCCAGCAGCCAGAAAAAAAAAAAAAACTACTATGTCCAATGTACTGTGCCTCCCCATTAGCAGGCACAGTACTTTGTTCATTGTAGTAGTTACTAGATAAAAGTTTATTTCACTGATTAAATGACCATATCCCTACTGAAATATGCTGGAACACAAACAAAAGAGGTTATGGGTTAGAATTTGTATAGTAGAGAAAAACTTAAATCTCACCCAGTCTCAAGTATGATTCTTTCATTGAGTCTAACTTTGGACATCTAAACGTGGGATAACTATGATAACTTTTTATTCTAGAGTTCATACTTACCTTAAAAATTAGGTCAGAGAAAATGTGCTATCTCGGATATGAAACCTAAATAATGGGGACTGGCTCTCTCTACCTAAGTGTCTCATCTATAGAGGAGACAGGGGTACCCTGATTAATAAAGTCTGGAGTGTGACCAGCTAACCTTTACAGCTCCTTTTTAATCCATTTCTTAGGGGCAGAAAACCTGGGTTTACATTGCAGTACTTCCAGAGGTCACAGAGTCAATGAGTGGTAATCTACATAACACTCTTCATCCTCAGCTTCTTCATCTGCAAAGTAAGTGATAACATCTACCTCACAGAATTTTCATAAGAATTAGATGAAATAAAAGACTTAAAGCACAAGGTAGATACTTAATAAAATCTAGTGCAGGTGTTGATCATGTATGTAAACAGCAATCAAAACAAGGTCATTATCTTAACTAGAATTTATTAAATATCTCAGAAAAGTAAAGGGCTTTTAATATTTCCAACTGCTTTAACAAGTGTAACGATGCTCCAACTCACTGCAAAAACTTAAGATGGATTGATGGATGCGTAGAGGTACAGAAGACGGATATAAATGATAAAGCAAAGACAGTAAATTGTTAATGACAGACTCTGCGTGATGGTTCTGAGCGTTCATTGTAAGACTCTTTCAACTTTTTGTATGTTTGAAATTTTTGATAATAAAATGTTGGGGGGAAAATGGTTTTTAACAGCCTCTTGCTCTCGGTCCTAGATGTAGGAGCTCCTTGAGATGAAGAGTGAGCTTGGCGTCCCCTTCGCCTCCCTGTCACCAGGCACAATACTTGGTACACAGTAGTTATTAGACAAAAGTTCATTTCACTGATTAAATGAACATACCCCTACAATAGCAGAACAGTTGTTCTCATTTTGAGGATAAGCAGATAAAAAAATTAAAAAGTAAAGCCAATCCACACATTCAAAGAAATGAGATTTACTTAGCCCTCCAGAAGCATCTTTTTGGACTTCTTGCCTGCCACCTTCTTTCCACTTCTATCCACCCTGGCCTTCCACATTCCAAGGTGACAGTTCACGTGCTAATGAGTTATTATAACAAATTAAATGCATTATCTTTTTTAGTGTCTTTTTAAAGACAATATTTTCCTTCAATAGGTGTGACCTTCATTTTAGACACTGAGAAAAAAATTTGGTTGTTTTTGTTTTACATCAAATCATACCATGTGGGCATGAAGCCAGCCTAACTTCGCAATCTTTCTCTCACCCCTCTGGTTATACTCAAAACTCCTAAGAACTCCTCCTTCCAAGTAGCTAACTAACATCCCTGCACGGCAGTCAGGAAGACTGGGAGCAAGTGAGCTGGTCTTCAGTACTGCAGTCACACGTTTGGCTCCTGGCTGACCAGGAGGCATGAATTCACTTTGCAAATATTTATTGAGTGTGTTTTCAACGTCAAGCACTGTGTTTGACTCTGGGGATACAACAGCAAGGAATAAATAGATAGATCTGGTTCTTGCTCTTATGAAGCTAAAAATCCACCAACCCAAATGAGGAAGGAGTGTAGGGTCTTGGACAAACCAAACAAAACAAAACAGGATTTAGAGCCAAGAGGACTTTCATTCAGACCCAATCCTGACACCTGTGGACAAGTCATTTCATCTTTTTGAGGTTTGTGGTATTCATCTATAAAATATGGGAAATAGTAATATTTATCTCACGAGGCCATGTAATAGAACAAATAAAGGAGATAGATATGGAAGCATACCATAAGCCATAAAGTAAAATACATAAAATAGTGTTATAATAATAGCTGGCATTTATTAAATGCTACTGAGTATCAGACCAAGCACTTTTTTTTTTTTTTTTCCAGTCTGCATTTTAAAATTACTTTGTTGTAGCTCATTTGGTTAGAGTACAGTTTTGTAACACTAAGGTCGAGGGTTTGGTTCCCCATATAGGCAAGCCACCAACAAATAAATAAATGAAATAAAATAAAATTACTTTGTTGGCCTACAAAACTGAAAGAATGCCCATGTTTGCCATCAATCAAATATACAAACAAAAGAATGATAAGGAAAGGATTCACTGTCCAGGTAGGTGAAGGCAGGCCATCAGCCTCAATGCTCTGGATATTTAGATGCAAGCGCAATTTATGGGCAGATCACCCTAGAGAGAAAATCTGCAACATATGCCCTGACAACAGCTGACAGTACCGTCCATGTTGCTCAAAGGCTGGGAGGTATTCGGTCTGAATACACAGGGCCCCTAGTATGAACATTCTAAAGAGAGGCTTTTTGATTCAGAAGATGAGTCTTGGATTCTCCTGGGGGAAAAAGGGATCAACTTAAAGTGAGATCCACCACAGAAGTCCACAGACACAGAAGAGAGGCTCTGAGGAGTTGCTGCCTCAATCTAGAGCCTTCACTGTACACACAAAATAAGCTCTGACTCAGGTAACAGGACCGCAGCCAAGGGGTGGTTCAGGGATGGAAAGGAGAAGTAATGCTCCAAACCTCATTTTCCACAATGGGGAAGAGAAAATTAACTTACGCTGGACATGCAGTGGATATTTACTTTGGAATGTAACTATAGGAGAGACACACCCAGCAATAAAAAATGGCATGAGAGATGGTTTAATACATTCATCCATCCATCCAAATACTTACTGAGTTATGAACATTAGATGTGAAGCAGGGTCCAAGAGGCTAGGGACACCAAGGTAAGTAAGGCACAATGTAGTGTGATAAAATTCCAGGGTAGACATAAGTGGAGGATGCTACTGGGGACAGAGGGCAGGAACCTAACCAATGGAGAAAGTCAAGGAAGTCTTCCTGGAGGAAGTGAAGGCCAAGTCTTGAACTATTAACATAAGTTGCCCAGGTGAAGGAAGAAATTATTATAAGTTTCCCAGGTGTAGAAGGAAAAACCTGAGCAAAGACCCAAAGGTGAGAGAGAACATGGGCATGGAATCATTAGAGGCCCCAACCAAGAAATTTACCATCTGGAAAGTCTTTCTGTCTCTCCAAACATTTGTTACAGGAAAAGCAATGACAGATTCCTTGAACAAACTCCTGCAGCCTGGGTCTCACATTCGAATGCCCAGAGGGTTAGGGCTGAAAAAAGAAACGGATGAGGCAGGCTGGGTGGGGACTGCTTTGAAGTGAAGAGCTCAGCCCCTTCTAAAGGGGCAGCCCCTACTCAGCTGTGGCCAATGCCTTCCACATGGACATGTGCACCCGTATTGCCAAGTTCTTTCACCAGTGTTTCTAGAGAAGCAGAAAATCTGAGATTTTATGTGAAATTTCTCAGTTTTTAAATGTTGGAAATTAATTCAAAATTGGGGTTCATTTTTCCTCAAGCACAGGGTGAGTCCAACAAAACCTATCTGGGGGCCAGATTGAGCCTGTGGGCTGCCAGCCCACAGCCTTGGCAGGTGGGAAGAAATGTGTGCCTTTTAAGAACTGGCGGTGAGGGCTGAGGCGGTGAGGGTGATAGAGTCCAGGAGCTGGAGGCAGGCTGGACTCTGTGAGAATCCTGGCTCTATCACTCACTTATTGTGTAGCTTTGAAGAAGCTGCTTAAGCCCTCTGAGTCTTGGTTCTCTCATCTGTATAATAAGATGATAATCCTGTGTCACGGAGGGGCTTGGATGAAATTCTGCATGTGAAATCCCTAGTATGTGCTTTTTAGGAAATTAAGCCCAACAAGAAAAAAATACCTTCCTAAATAATGAAGTGCTGTCAACCAGAAAGGTTAGCTATGACTATAGATTTTTTCTAATGGAAAATTACTAAGAAGTAATAAAAGCATAAGCATTGTGCTATCACAGTAGCAAACTACTCTAATCATGGATGGTGTCCCATTACTAACATTTTTGTGTATATGGCCAATCTTTTTTTCATACATGAATAACTTCTTAAAACAAATGTATGCATAAGACTGCACATTCAGTCTTCTAATTATTTTCCCTATGACATTACAGTGAAACTTTGTTGTTGCTGTACAAGTATTTATCATCTACCTAACACGTATGCCAGAGTGATTTTTTTAAGTCATAAACTGATCGTGTCACACCAATGCTTAAACCCATCAAGCTCTTTCCAGTGCTCTTGGAATAAAATCCAGATTCCTGCCCTGGCCTCAAGGCTGTGCATGCTCTGGCCCCTGCCTGCTTCTCCAGCCCCCTTCCTGTCACTCTGTGCCTTACTCACAGTGCCTAGCCCTGCAGATCTCCTGTGCTGATCTCACGAGATGCTCCCCCCCCCTCACCCCCCCAGTGAATCTGCTGCTCCTCCCTTCTGAAAATCTCATCATTCAGGGCAAATAAAACCTCCCAAGAGAGACCCACATTAGCTAGCAATGCCAAATCTGTTCATCTGTGTTTTTCCTTCATAATATTTTCCAGAAAACAAAATCACTTTGTATATATATTTGTTTCCTTGTCTATTGTCTGCCTCTCTACACCAGACTTGAAGTTCCCAGAAGCCTATTCAGGGCCCTCATCTCTCTCACTCACCTTGGTACTCCCAATGCCCAGCACAGTGCCTCTCACACAGGAGACACTCAGTTATTTATTAAATGAAAAAGTGAACCCACTACCCATTGTTCACAGCTTCAGACCCTCCTGAACCCATCACCTACAAATGTCTTCCTTGAATTAGTTTATACAAAGCCTGCTAGGCAAACAGTTGACGAGGCAGTAGAGTGAAATGGTGATGAGCCCATACTCTGCATGTGAAATACCCAAGTTCAAATCCCAGCCTTGCCACTTAACAAGCTGAGTGACCTTGGGCAAGTTGCTTAAAGTCTCTATGCTTGTCTCCTCATCTGTAAAGATGATAATTACTTCATAGCGTAGTTGTGAGGATTAGATGAATTAACGTGAGTAATTAGAAAAATGTTAGATATATAATAAGCACTACATGTGCGTTAGCTACTGTTTTCATGTTTCTTGTTCTGTTCTTATCGCTTATTGCTTTGTATCTTTCTTCTCTAAACAGACTAATTTCTTGATGGCAAAAACTGCTTCTGGATTCTCACAGTGACCTGCACAGGCTCCCACAGGTGGTAGATGGGAGAACAGAGCTATGGGGTGGTTCTTGATATGGGTTTGCTTACATGGTATGAGACCACAGGTAAGTCATTTAACTTTGTTGAGCTTTAGTTTCTTCATCTGCAAAAAGAGATAATATCCACCCTACCAGACTGGTTTGAAGATTAAGTAAAATAATCGTTGTGGAGCAAGATAATTCTGGGGCTGGAGGCACCGGTGAATTTTAGGGGAAACAATTAGAAGGTGCTCAGTAAATGTGCTTTGCAGCTCAAAGTTGGCTGCCTTTTGTTAGAGGCTATACACACGATGTGGATGATTCAAATAAATGAATGACTCTGAAAATATGCTTTGTACTATTTTACTATTTTCTATGATTATCTCTGAAAACTTGGTGTTTCTAGATGCTTCACTTGGCTATTAGTCAAACAAACAAACAAAAAAATGCCACTCATTACAGCTAGCTCCACAAAAATAAGATACTCTAGTGTTTATAATTCTCAGTTGGTGAAAGAATGCTACTGAAATGCCTGTGAGTAGAGATAAACATTTTTAAACACACTGGCAGTGAAGATTAAACTACTATCTAAATATCTACTCTATAAGCCCCTTCACAAATATCTCACTAAATTACAATTCCACAAGGCCAATACTATTTTCCTCATTTTACAGCTCAACACATTGAGACCCAAAGAAGTTGATTTAGCTTGTCTAAGGACCCACAAGTGGTAAGTGGTAAAGATTTAAATACAAGTGTGTTTGGCTTCAAATCCTATACTTTTTTTTTGCTACAGAACTGTGTTATATCTCCCAAAGTTCCTCAATAGCTTATATTTGCTCTATTGCTAAGAGCTGATGAATGTAGGTAAATAATATTAGACCTATACATAAAATTTTAAGCCAGATTAACTGAGAATGACTACAAGGGGCCTTCAAAAAGCTCATGGAATATGTTCATGGAACATTAGTTGCACGTAAATGTGAAAACTAAAATTTTAAAAAGTTCACGGGAAGATCTGTATTATCTTTTATTTTTCCATGAACATTTTAAAATACCCTCAAAGTTTTCACCATATTGCCATTAAAAAACAAAAATGGTGGCATTTCAAAAAAAGGAACATATATTATCTTTCATGAAGTGTCAAGATTAGAATAAACCTCAGGATACAGAAAAAATGTTACTGTATCAATGAAAAAGAATGAAATAAGGCCAGACAAGGCATTAAAAATGAGCTGGGGCAAGCCTCTTATTTTACAGAAAGGACAAGAGGAGCCAGGTTTTCCTGACCTCCAGCTGTGTTTCCTATTCAACAGTTCCTACTGCAAAGCACTCAACTGCCAACTTCCACAGCGGTATGCTATGAGGCAAAAAGAAGCAGAGGGGCATGGACTGGGGGTTGGGGGGCAGATATATTTTCTGAACCTACCAACAAAACTCTTTTTTTCATTCCAGCCAGTTGGTTCTAGAACTTTGGAATGAACAATGAAAATCTCAAACTATAAAATGATTAGCTTTCTGCTCTGCTGACCATAGCAAAAAGAGGAAATGAATTAAAAGACAGACTGGAGTACCTCCATATAGCCCCTACAAGCCCCGTTAATTATCTTCCATTAACATTGAGCTGTCAGAATCGGCATCAGCCTGTTAACTTTCTTGACCTTCCTCAGTCTGCACCTTGTTACCCTACAATGTTTCATGTTTATAAAGATAGGAGACTCCAGCTGCTCTAGCCTGACAGAACTTAATTTACATTTGGCCTTCATTAAGATGAGAGTCAGAATCATTGAGACCAAATGGAAAAGCCAGACTGCTGAGGGTTATGAAAAATTCAAGTGGCATTTTTCCTTTTATCTGACAATTCTTATTAAGGAGACATACGTCAACCTGAAACACATAAACCTTAAATGTAAAGGACATGATTCAAATTCCATCCTGTACAACAAGGACCCGAGTGACTTTGCCCAAGAGCTATGGTGGTCCCAGTACATCTCCTCTGTCTTCTGGGATGCCTGAACTCCAAATTCTGCCCAACTCCCTCTAACATTTGATTCCAAGCTAAGGACAAGGAGCACATGAATGACAGCAATACTGAAGTGAGTGGTCAGCTCTGACTCTTCCATCTGACTCACCCCTCATAGCCAATCAGTCTCAATGTCCTGTTGATATCACCCCCAAAGATTTCTGGAACCCATCTCCTCTCCAACCCACAGTACTTAATTCAGGTCTCCTTAGTTCTCACCTTGACATCTGCAACAGCCCCTTATTGAGGTGCTCATATTATTCTAAAAGTGTGTATTGAGCACCTATTAGGTGCCAACCATTTGATTAGAGGGACACAGCAATGAACAAAGTAAATATGATCTCCATGCTACTGTAGATTACAATGGTTGGAGGAGGCAAGCATTATACAAATCATCACATGAACTGACATCATTACAATTTAAGAAAGATACAACAAAGTAGAATTAAGAGTGCGATGACAACAGACTTCTGATTTGAGGATTAGGAAAGGCTTTTCTAAGGAATAACAATAAAGCTAAGACTTAAATGATGAGGAAGAATAAGTGATGAGTAGAGGGAAGAAAATTCTGGGCAGAAGACAGCAGCATCAAGACCAGGGGTCAGCAGACTTTTTCTCTATAGAACCAGATAGTATATATTTTCTGCTTTGCAGGCATACAGTCTCTGTCTCAACTACTCAGCTCTGTCAATGTAATGCAAAAGCATCCATAGACAAGAAATACATAAACGAATGTGTAGCTGTGTTCCAATAAAACTATTTATAGCCACTAATATTTTAATTTTGTATAATTTTCACAAGTTACAAAATATTTTTCTTAAAACCATTAAAACCACTTAAAACCATTCTCTCAATGTAAAACTCATTCTGAGCTACCAAGCCATCCAATAACAGGCAGTAGGCCACACCTGGCCTAGGGGCCATAGTTTTCCAGAGCTGGCCAAGAGGAGCAAAGAACTGGGTATGTTGGAGGAACTCTGACTGGATCCCTGTGGATGGATCAGAATGAGAAAGAAGTGAAGAAAGCACATCACAAAGGGAAAGGGGAAGCAAAACTTACATCACTCCCCATCTTCTGGGCCATGTCACAAATTCTGAAGCCTATCCTAAGAGCAATGCAAAGCCATCAACGCTATCATCAGAGGAGCGAGAAAACTCTAGATCTTACTCCCACACAGACATTCTCTTACCTCTAATCCAACCTTCACACCCCTGCCAAAGTTACCTAAGACAGTCCCTTTCTTGCTTAATAACCAATCAATCTCCATCACCAAATAAACCCTTAGCAAGCTGAACCCAGGCTACTTACCCAGCCTCATCTCCCACTACACTCACTGAAGCACCCCAGCTCTTGCCCTAGGACTTACCACACCACGACTGAAGCAAGGTCTCTCTGCAGAGTATCTTTCCTATCTTCTCTGCTACACAAAACCTCAACTTGTACCTCAAGGCTCATGTGTAATTACTTGCCTCCAGGAAGCAAACTGTCTTCTCTCAAAGCACTTTGCACATTCCTACATGGCAGTGCTCCCCACCCCTCCCCAGTGGCCTCTGTGCCATCAAGAATTAAGCTGAGTCCTTACTGTCTCCGTGTCCCTGGGGCCTATCACAGTTGCTGGTTCACAGCTGGAGCTCAGTGAAGATGTGGCAGGTTAAGGAATAAAAGGTATACAAATGACAGCTGTAAAGCTACATGACTATGCCAGTTGTCGAGTAGGGCAAATCATAACTAAAGCCAAAATGTTTCATTATTTTAGTTATACTAAGTTTCCATTTGTATTGTCAGGTCTATGGCTCATACCCTTCAAACCCATTGTACAGACCCCTCACACACAGGTCCACGCTAGGTAATTGGAAAAGATCCCGGGAACCAGTGGCAGACGACAGGAGCTCAGTCCTCAACAACGGCAGCAGCAACTTACAGGTCCAGCAGCTCACAGGTCTGGCGGTGGCAGCGGCCTCTCGGACAGTCCCAGGGGCCCTGGCAGCAACAGCCTCTAGCAGCGGTAACAGCCTCTAGCAGCGGTAACAGCCTCCCCGTAGACCTCCCGGGGGTGGGGGGCACTGTGGATTAGAGCCACTCATCCTCTATACTTAAGTCATAACCCAAGACACCTGGGAGCACATGCTCAATTACAGTAGACAATAACCAAGGAACAGCTAGGCACATGTGCATATTTACATCAAATGCTCGGCAAGATTCTGAACATCTGAGGGGCCCTGACCATTTTCCTGTATTTTCCCAACAACAGCTCAGTGAACTTAGAACACAGAATCTCACGTTCTTGTCTTGCATGTCCACTTCAACAGCTCTGCTGAAGATATCCAACTTCTCTGTGTCTCGAATCACCTCCCATCACTGTATTTAAAAAGAAAGTTTCCAATTCTCTACAAGGGGATGCTTTTCAGGATAAAAAGTGGCTCTATAACAGGCCTGCAACATCAGCCTCACCTGGCGACTTGTTAGAAATGCAAATTCTCAAATTCTCACCCATACCACAGGGCTACTAAATCAGAATCTGAAGTTTAACAAGATCTCCAGGTGATTCATTCACACATCAAAGTTTGAGAAGCACTATAAGTCATGCTGGTCAGGCTTTAAGAAGACACTAAAATTGATTTTAGAAATATCTTTAATTTTGAATTTGCAATCATGCTAAAACCAAAGGTATCTTCAGCAAGAATCCCTGTGCATGATTACCAAAAAAAACCCAGAACAGATTTGAGGCTCAACCTTCAGGTAGTTGAATACATAGTGAGGCAATTATTTAGAGCCTTACTCAGAGAATTCCGAAAGGGAATTGATTTTTTAAAAAATAAATTAGAGAGGGGCCGAGCCCGTGGCGCACTTGGTAGAGTGCTGCGCTGGCAGCGCGGTGACGCTCCCGCCGCGGGTTCGGATCCTATATAGGACTGACCGGTGCACTCACTGGCTGAGTGCCGGTCACGAAAAAAAACGACAAAAAAAATAAAAAATAAAAAAAATAAAAATAAATAAATTAGAGAGGAGCTCAAATGCTTTCACCATAAAGAAATGATAAATTTTTACAATGATGAATATGCTAATTACCCTGATTTGATGATCACACACTGTACACACATATGGAAATATAACTGTACCCATAAAAATGTACAATCAATATGTGTCAATTTAAAAAATAAATTAATAGAAGATGCTCTTAGAAAGTCACAAACACTGCCATGTAACTTAGAACTTAATTACTTTCTGTGGGCTTTATTTAGCACAGTTTGATCTCAAATGCAAGACGGTAAGTATCCTGAGAGGTTCACACCAGAGGTGCACTTAGATCTCCTGGGATATACAGCCTGAACTGGCCACACAGCAGGTGCTCAGGAAGGCCCCACTGATGAAGCAATGACCCTCTGCCCAGTCTTCCTCACTTAACTCGATACAACTCTTCTGTGCTGCCAAAAAATGTGATATATTCAACCCATTTCTTCTCTTGCACTGAGTTTAGGCCAGCTTGAAGAACACGCTGCCCTTGTTTCCAGTCCTCCCCAAGTGGCATGCTTCACGGGGGGTATTTTAGCACTCCCTGACATGATGGAATGAGCTAGATTTGGAGCCCAGTGGATGTGGGTTTAAATTCTGGCTCTACCATCTGTTTGGGAAAGTCATAATCTCTCTCTGAGCCTCAGTTTCCCATGCCTATCTACCAGGCAGAGCTTGTTAGGATTAAATCAGCTAATGCCTATCAAACACATAGCAGAGTATGGGGGCAGTACAGAACGGTTCTATATTCTCATTTGTTTCAGCACATATTTGGGTCAGGTTTTCAGACTGCCTAATCCAACTCTCTTTGTAGATGGAAAAAGTGAGGGCTGGGATGACAAGTGCTTTGCCCAGAGCATGCAATTGTGAACAGCAGAGCGAGTATTAGATTCTTGAAACACCTGACTCCTAAGAAACTATGTTTTCAAAATCACAGCAACCATAGAAGCCTTTCCCAAACTAAAATGTACAAAACAGCTCAAAATATAAGACAGAAAATAAATGAAACCTGCTTTGATAACTGAAGCCCTTCTTTCTTATCCCCCTCCTGCCCCATGGTGGCAACCCTAGGGGCACCTTCTCAGCACCCTTAAGCACCCCTATTCCCATATACAATTTGAGTAATTGAAGACCCGGCCCACCTGAAACCTCAGAGCATGTAAATGAATCACACCAGGTCTTGCTCATTAGATGGATTCTCTATTCACCAGACCACCTAGGGGTTTTCAAGTCCCTGAGGTTCCCAAAGGACTTGACCTTTCCCACATATCCATCTCTAATGGGAACCATTAAGCTGACATCACCATTCTCCACACTTCATAAAGGAGTCCTAACATCTGGAAATGGAAGCCACCTGCAAGTGCTTTGACCAGAGATCGCCATATCACTCAAGGATGTGAAAACTCAAGTGCAGGTGAGATGGGAAAGGGATACCCTAAAATGACAACAAAGCCAGAGATTAATAATTTGGGGCTAAAAATGTGTAGAAAAGGAAGGCTCTGGTCAGAAGATCTGGACTTAAATCCCAGTTCTGCTGCTTTCTAACTGGAATGGTAATTAACCTCTCTGAACTTCAGCAGAATACTGGATATTAAGAGAATTGATTTTGGAGTCGGCCAGTCTTAGGTTTAAATCCTGGCTATCATGTACTTATTGTGTCACTTTGGGTGAGTTCGTTTATGTCTATGAGCTTTAGTTTTCTTGTCTAGAAAATAGATACTCTGGGGGAAAAAAGCCTACTTCACAGGATTGTTGTTGACATTGAAAGAGATAACATGTGTAAAATACCACAGTGCCTGGCATGAGTTAAGCACATAAAAACGGGAGTGATTTAACTGTAATCTAATCAATAAAATGGGATCAACCTTCCTCAGAGAGTTGCTGGGAAAAATCAAACATAACAGCCTTTTGCAGGGTTCCTGGTATACACAGACCCACAATAACCGGAATCCTTCCTCCACTATTAGTATCCTCTCCTCACCCTTACACACTCACCTCTTTCAGCCACAGAAGCTTTGGGGCCTGCATTTCCACAGACATCAACCCCCCAACGTACTGGAGGACGCTGTGCTTGGTTTCATTGATTCTTTGGACCTGACTGACCGCTCGGTGGTCCAGCCACATGATGACGTTTCGACGGGAATCCCCTGGCAGAAACAAGAGAGAGACCAGGATAGACATGCATTCTTTTCCTTCTAAATTCAAGGGGGCACTTAGGGATTCCCAAGGGCAAAATGCTGCACAACTACTACTATAATTTCATGCACCAAGAATGAACCAAGGGAAAGGATACCAGCAAGGCTAATGAGTATACTGTACCCAAACCCTGGATTTCCCTTCTAGCAATGTGTTCTTTGACCATAACTCCAGGGTTGAAAGTCTACACTAAAACCAGGCAAAATCTACCAATCACATTATTCATTCATTCTCTCCAACATATTCCACACCTCTCCTATTTCCTAATGTTCTAGAAAACCTCTTCTGGGCATATATTCAGGAAAAGCACCTATGAAATAAGACTAAAACAATACTTGTACTTTGGTATTTCAAATATCTCCTTTAAGTATGGACAAACAGTTACACAATGAGGTTTATCTGCTTAAGTTCCCACTTTTTCTAGTCAGTTTAATTAAAAGTAGTTCATTTAGGTGTTTTTTCCTCATTCAGCTGGTTTGGTGGAGCAGGAAGCATGTGAGTTTTGGAATTAGGCGGACATAAGGGGAATCTGACTCCTATATGATGGATACATATTCAGAAAGCTATTAAACTTCTCTTAGCCTCAGTGTCTTCATCTATAAAATGAGGATAACGATGCCTAAGAGCACATAATGAATGCAAGAACTCAGTTAATCTTCAAGTAAAAGATAATGTGCATAAAAGACATGGCACATACCTATCACAGAGCAGACCCTCAGGAGTAAATCATTAGGAACAGAATTTAAAACTAGCTGGAAAAGGAGCACTGGCCCTCACGTCCTACCGCTACCATCCTGTAGCCCACACGGTAACTGTCCCTTTCTCTTCCCCAGTCCCTGTTGACTCATCACGTATTCCTCCTACATCCCTCAGATGGCAAAATGCAGAGAACGGCAATGAGCACACCTGGGAGATTGTAAAGGGAAAGACAAAAGGCAACCCAGCAATTCCTGAGCCAGGCATTTTCACTCATTTAATGGCAAAGTAACTGCAGCAACTACATATCTCACTAATAGCAAATGTTTATAATGTATATTTGTGTGTGTCTCTAGCCCTGTGCTAAACATTTTACACACATCAAGTCATTTACCCCTCAAAACAACCCTCTGCTATAGGTATATTATTATCCCCGTTTTTCAGTGATGTAGGGAAAGTGAATATTAAATGGTCAGGGTTCCTCAGGGGTTCAGAATCTTGTGGAGCATTTGATATAAATACGCACGTGCAGCCAGGTGTTCCTTGGTTACTGTCTAATGTAATTGTGCGGGTGCACCCAGGTGTTCCTGGGTTGTCTGACTTATACCCAGGTGTCCTGGGTTATGAGACTTAAGTATAAAGGACAAATGGCTCTGATCCACAGTGCACCCCACACCCAGGATACGCCCACAGGGAGGCTGCTACTGCTGCTGGAGGCTGACTGTTGCCAGGGGCCCCAGGATGCCCTGAGAAGCCACCACCACTGCTGCTGCTGCTGCTGTTGAGAAAGCTGAGGACTGACCTTGTGGCATCTACCAGCAGCTCCCAGGATCTTTCCCAATTACCTAGCTTGTGGACCTACGTGTGCAGGGTCTGATGACACAGCCAGGCATGTGAGGGGTCTATGACCCAGTCTGTACACTGGGTTTCAGGGGTCTGTGGGCCCTAACTCTGAGAATACAATTGGCTACATCAGCAGGATGCTGACAATAGTGCTAATAATACAAGTGACAAACTGAGACTCTTAAGGTTGAAGATGAGCCCAATGTCTTGCAGCTAGGAAATGCAAGAAATGTGCTTTGAAACCAGATCTGTGTAGAGAAGAGATCGGTAAATTGGTGAAACAAACTAGAGTTAGCCATTGTCAGGCTACGGCCCACAGACCCTGCAAACCCATTGTACAGACTGGGTCACAGACCCCTGTAAAGCTACACAACTATGCCAGTTGTTAAGTAAGACAAGTCATAACTAAAGCCAAAATGTTTCATTATTTTAGTTATACTAAATATATTGTCAGCTAGGGCTCAGACCCTTCAAACCCCATTGTACAGACTAGGTCACTAGACCCCTCACATTCAGGTCCATGCTAGGTAATTGGGAAAGATCCTGGGAGCCATTAGCAGATGACACTCAGTCCTCAGCAATGGCAGCAGCAGCTTATAGGCCCAGCAGCTTACAGATCTGGAGGTAGCGGCAGCCTCTCGGAGGATCCTGGGGTCACTGGCAGCAACAGCCTCTAGCAGCAGTAGCGGCCTTCTTGTGGACCGCCCCCCCCCCCCCCCCAGGACATGGGGGGTGGGGTGCTGTGAATCAGAGCCACTCATCCTTTATACTTAAGTCCATAACCCAGGACACCTGGGGACACGTCCATGTTTACATCAAATGCTCAGCAAGATTCTGAACATCTGAGAGGACCTGACCATTTACTTTCACTTTCCCTGCAGCCATATTAACATGAATGACGCCAGCTGAGATATTGTAAAATACAATATTTTGTTTGTTGTTATGGCTATTATACATATGTAGTAAAAAACATAAAAACAATGTTTTTATGAACAGCAACTACAGCAGAATGGTTACCTGCAGGTGATCGGGGGAAAAGATGGCCTGAAATTACAAATAGTTCTAAAGAAAAAAACACCTGAAGCAAATATGGCAAAATTTCATCAATTCTTAGTACTGGGTACGCAGGAGGATATTTTATTTTCTTTACTCTTCTGTTATCTTTTAAAATAATTTTTTAATCTAAAAGAAAAAAAGATCAACCTAAGAAAATATCTAAATTACGTCATCACCAACTTAAAAAGGCAAAGGCTCAGTCACTGGTTTGCCTGACCAGAAAGATTTCAGGTCCCACAAAAGCTTCAAAAACAACAGCAATAGCTTGAAATGAAGACAATGTACATGAGACCTTCCACAGGCATGTCAAATAACTTTTTTTTTAAACAGCAGAGAAGTCTGACTGTATAACAGAACTGCTCACAGTTGTGGTTCTTAACCCTAGTTGCACAGTATAATCACCTGGATGGCTTTTTAAAATACTGATTCCAGATGCTATTTCAGAACCACTACCAAGTCAAAATGTGGATTTGTGTGCATATGTACGCACCTGCAGGTGTGTGCGTGGGTGCGTGTTGAGGGAGCAGGTATCAGTATTAATTGTTAAATATTGTACAGAATATATCTACAGCTAAGACAAAAGCACATGTTGCTAAATTTCCAACTGTAGTAAAGATAGTCCGATCGGCTATTACTGTCATTACATAAGAGGATCTCAAGCGTAGTCAGAACAGCATAATGGAAATTGTACAGAATTACTCCACTATACTTATCATAATAGCTAATTGATAATTTTTGTTTCAGACAAAAACTGAGAGACATTAACCCTTATTTGGTTCTTACAGAAAATCGCAAATAAACTCAATGGAAAGTTCATTTAATCTTTTATCAAGGATCTACTACACAGGCACAGCGTTAGGTGCCGGAATACCAAGAAGAATTTGCTATGTCCCTATCCTTAAGGAGCATGTGTGTGAATGGAAAAAGAGTCTATACAGTGTGTTGACTGCCAGACAGCGGTACCAGAAATGGGAACAGAGAGGAGAAGCACAGAGAAGACTTTAGTTAGCTGAGCCTGAGGCTGCAGAGAGAGCTTCCAAGAGGCAGAAAAGATTTTATCTAATTCTGAAAATGACTGGTCATTGGTTAGCCAGGACGAGTGAAGAAAGGGGTCCTATACAATAGGGACAGCATATAAAACAGGGCACAGACCCAAGAAGACGTCATATTTTAAGAGAACAGAAGGCAATTCAGTAGAGCAGAATTTGAGTTATACAGTCAGCTTACCTAAGGGCAGATTATTCATCCATATATTCACTTAATATTTTAAACACCTCACAGGATGTGTTCCAGGCATATTTAAGGGGAAAAAATTACTGTGAATCAGCAAAAACCATCTAAATATTAAGATTCTGTTGAATAGAGCTGCCTAGGTAGTAACTCCCTCCACCAACCCCAATTATCACCCTTCCTTCCCCTCCTTCCCAGAAGCTCTTTGGCTGGAATCACACAACCAGAATTAGGTTTTGAGCTTGGTGGGCTGCAGATGTAGGAAGCACACAACAACTGCACTGCTGTCCAACCCAGGGGCTGTTGTGATCTTCAAAAAAAAAAAAAAAAAGGATCAAACAAGAAAATGCAAACAATGAGACTGTTTTATTACACAGTGTTGGGAAAATATAGGAAGATGGTCAGGGCCCCTCATATGTTCAGAATCTTGCCAAGCACTTGATGTAAATATGCACGTGCGCCCAGGTGTTCCTTGGTTATTGTCTAATGTAATTGCACATGTGCATCCAGGTGTCCTGGGTTATGGACTTAAGTATAAAGGATGACTATAAAGGCTCTGATCCATGGTGCCTCCCACCCTTCAGATGCCCCCGAGGGGGCCATAGAGAGGCTGCTACTCCTGCTGCCAGTGTCCCCGGGACCCTCCGTGAGGCTGCCACCACCACCAGACCTGTAAGCTGCTGTTACCATTGCTAAGGACTAAGCATATGTCGTCTGCCAACAGCTCCCACGATCTTTCCCAATTACCTAACATGGACCTGTGTGTAAGGAATCTGGGGACCCAGTCTGTACAGTGGGTTTGAAGGGTCTGAGCCCTGTTGGTAGTCGTGTAGCTTGACAATTGGCTACGTTGGCAGTATTCCGACATTAGCCCTAGTTTTACACATAGTAATGTTTAGTGTTCCTAAGTTATTATACTTAATTTGTTTTTGTTTTTTATTTTAATTTTTTGGTTAACACCTAAAGATTGCAACTCTTTTGCCAATCTTGTGGGTTTTGTTTTAATAGTGACTGGGGTTAGCTGTCATTATCTTGACCCCACTCCCTGCTGCTCACAGTATCTTCAGTGAACTAATCAAAAGTTGGTCACCGCCATTCAGGTATAGTCTTTAAAGAACCTTTAAACAACTTTAAAACTCTCATTTCATTTTCTAACACAGGATAATTCATCTCAGATAAAATCTAACCTTAATACAATCTGCTGAAAGGCAAGAAACTGGTGAGGGGCACCTGCAGCTGAGTGCATTTGATGAATGGGTACATTTTAATCTTTTAGGTGGGATAAAGTTATTTCAACATGTATAATTAGGGTTGCAACCTAGCTACCCTTTTAATAGAGGGCCTGTTGCCTGCACCAGGATGGCCGAGTGGTTAAGGCGTTGGACTTAATAGAGGGCCTGTTAGCTGGAGACAATTTTACCTACAATGAGAGTAAAAGATGGCATCTAGAGAGGGTACATATTTAAGCAGGTTTAACAAGGAACTCTCTTCCTCTACTTCAAGTGTTCAGTTCCTAATATTTCAACTGTCCATTCCTCTGTGCCCAGTGATTCTTCACATACTAGAATTACCCAGGAAACTTTTTTAAAAATGTTGATGCCCTAGCCCCACCCCCGAGCCAGCTTAATACATATCTTGGGGGTAAGGCTCATGAATTGGTAATTAAAATCTTCAATCGATACTAATGCACAGCCAGAGTTAATTTAAAAACAAACAAAAGTATTTTAGCATATCAGATGTTATAGAATCCTTGAAACAGGACTCTTAGCATCTAAAGTTCCACCCCAAATCAGGCTCTCTACCGTGGTTCTTGTGCTTTACAGAGCCAAGTTCCTCCCTAACCCAGCCCCCAACGCTACCCCACTCATACCAACTGCTCCCTAAGCTTTTACCTTCTGGGACATGACTCCTATCCTACTCACTCCACCTCTAAATCTCACTATCAGCAGTAAGAGACACCTGACTTACAGCATCCCTAACAATCACCTGAACTTTACTTAAATAAAGCCAATAAAGGAAGGCCTAAGAGCCTCCAAAATTAGCCAAATCCATGGCAGGCCACATCTAATTAGAGAATGTTGCTAAGCACAGGCCTGCTTGTTCACCATCACTTCTTTGGTCTCTGCTCTCTGAAGTGGCCCAGACTAGGACTGCTCTGTACCCCCTGGCCAGAACAGTGCCAACTGAGGCAATGCTCAGTCACTGAAAACAAGGACCATTTGAATTCATCTTTGAAGTCCCACTACTTAATAAGACAGGGGTTGGCATATAGCAGGTGCTAATAAATGTGACAAGAAGTAAGGGGGAAAACAAGAATATGTAAAGGATGGTTATCATTACCACTGTGCTCTAATCATTCATCTATTTGCATACTTTTTCAGCACATCATTTATAATAATCACTATTTCATGCATTAGATCCACAGAATTGAGGAGGACACATTCCATTAACTTGAATTCATAATCTGATGGAGGGATTTTTCTGAGCATTTTAGGTGTTAGGCTCTCACTTAATTCTCACAGCAAAGCTTCTGTTTCATTATTCCAGTTCTTTCAGAGGAGAAAACTGAGACATGCAAAGGTTAAGTGACTCACCCATGGCTCAGCAACAGCAGAAACCTGGTCCCTATCTGACTCCAATTCCAGATTGTTCCAGTGTGCCCTACCATACCACAGCCACCAGTTAAGAGAGATGCTGCTACAGCTGTGTCCACAACTAAGGATTCTTAAAAAGAATCTAGCCCAAAACATGTTTGTAGTTACTATCTTGGCAACAGTTGACTGACAATACCTAGAGTTGCCCCCACTTTCAATGAAGCATGCAATTTCCAGTGGACCACAGTCTCTACCAGTCCCTAGTGTCTTCCATTCCATTTAGCACATGTGCTATTGTTTTTCTCAAACCTGGCCCACTTCACTCATTTCTTTCACCTGCCTGATTAGCATAGACTTTTGGGCTCGCAACCCCAGTGCTGGTGCTACTGGCTAAAATTCCCCAAAAGAAACACAACCTCAGCTCCTGTGAAAAATCTCTGATGGTGGGCCCAAGTGACACTTTCCATTTGAAACAACTTGTTATTGTAGTCACAAATGTCAATTACAACAACATGATTAAATGTTAATATCCTTTGGTCTGAGTACTGAAAAAAGGCCATCTGTTTCTAGCTTCTGTGTGATTCACAGTCCTGTATGTCTTGCTCTATTTCCTTTAAGTAAATGAGTGTGGTATAGGAACTTCATACACAAAGCCACTGTTAGCACTGACATCCCTTCCCAGAAAACATCCAAACCATTGTCTGTTTTAAGAATACTCACTCTGAGCTAATGACCCCATGTCCTTCCTTCATCAAGCTCTCTACTGTGGCTCTTGTGCTAATTATGGAGCCAAGTCCCTCCCAAATCCATGCCTGACTTCATGTTCTAACCTGGGCCCTTTGTCAGTCAGCCAAGTCTGCCCAGCCAGTATCCCACCACCAGGGAAAGGGAGAGGAATGGTCCTACCTTCATGGTTTACTGGTAAAGGACGAAACTGCTTATCCAAAACAACCAGAGAACACGTGGCATCAAACCCAAGTCCTCGAATTTGGTTTAAATCGATCCCTTGTACAACTTTCTGTTTTAAAAACAAACAAAAACATAAATTACAATACCAGGCTTTTAAAAGTCTGAAGAAAAGTTATGCTAGAAGGAAACATGACAGAATAGAAAAAATTATTTACAACATAAATCAGATAAAAGTTCAGTATCTCTAAAATAGCAAAAGATCTTAATAATAAGACAACCAATCTAATTGGAAATTAAGCAAAGGACACGAAGAGTCACTTCATAAAATAAAAAGAAAGGGTCAAAGAGCATATGAAATGAATCCCAACTCCACTACAATTAGATGAATGAAAATAAAAATATACTAATTTTTGCTTTTCATATTGGCAAAAATGTAAAAGATTAATACTACATAGTAATGGCAAGATATGGAGAAGTGATCCTTAAACATTATTCTAATAGTATTAATTACTGAGTATAAATTTTGCAGAATAATTTGACAGTATCAAAATTAAAAATACGTATATCTTTTGGCCCAGTAACCATGCTTCTAAGAACCTATCTTAGCAAATTATTAGCATAAGTAAGCAAAGTTACATACAAGGATACTTCAAAAAGTTCATAGAAAGATTTTTATTGTCTTTTAATTCTGTATTTCCACAAACTTTTTGAAGTGCCCTCATATAGAAGGTGGTTAACGGCAGTACTGCTAAGAATATATTTAGAAACAGAAAAATATTTTTTATCAAATTATGGAACATCTGTAGAACAGAATACTGTATAGAAATTAAAAAGAAACAGGTAGAGAGTCAAGGTCTAGGTGTAGTGGTGTGAAAAGATTGGAAAATCCACTTAACAAAACAAAAGCATAAAATTGAACCAAACCATCGAAAACAACCATTTGGGGGCTATGGAAACTGACCAAAGCCACGTGACAAATTGAGAAGCATTTTTTTTCCTCGAAAAAATCAAATTTGTACTTAGAACAGTCTTACAAAAAAATCAAAAAACCTCCACGCCCAAATGGCTTCACTGGGAAATTTATCAAACATTTAAGGAAGAAATAGTACCAGTCCTACACAAACTTGTTTAGAATATATTGAATGTGGGAACATTTTCCAACAAATTGTACATGGCCAGCATTACCCTAATACCAAAGTCAAAAAAGGACAACATAAGAAAAGAACACTACAGACCAATATCTATCATGAACAGGCGTAAAATCCTTAACAAAACATATCAAATCTTGTAACAAATAAAATTTGCATTATATACCATGACCATGTGATGTTATCCCAAAAATTCATGGGTGGTTTAATACCCATAAATTAATTGATGTAATACACATATCAACAGAATAAAGCAAATGCCAAATGATCATCTCAACAGATGCATAAAAAAGGAACCCCCCTGAAGGGGGTGGGGGAACCTCAATAAAGCAGAAATAGGAGGCAATTTCCGCAATCTGATATAGAGCACTACAAAAATCCACAGTTAACACCATACTTAATGGTAAAATGAATGTTCTCCCCCTATTAGAAACAAAGCAGTGATGTTGGCTTTCACCACTTCTATTCAACCCTGTACCAGAGGTTCTAACCAGGGCAATAAGGCAAGAAAAAGAAATTAAAAGCATACTGATCGGAAAAGAAGTTAAAGTGTCTGTCTTTACAAATGACATGATCTCATATGCAGAAAATCCTAAAGAATATACCTCCCCCCGAAAAAAGCTACTAGAACCAATATGCAAGTTTAGTTAAGATCACAAAACATAAGATTAACATATAAAAATCGATTATATTTCTATATACTAGTTACTAACATATCAAAAGTGAAATTAAGAAAATAATTCCATTCACAATAGCATCCAAAAAACAAAATACTCAGAAATAAATTTATTAACAGAAGTTCAAGACCTATACCCTGAAAACTACAAAACATTACTACAAACAGCTACAAATTAAAGAAATATCTCATATTCAAAAAATGGAAAGATTCAACATTGTTAAGATGGCAATCTCCTCAGGACCTATACAACTCTTATTAAAATCTTAGCAAATTTTTTTTTGGTAGAAACTGATAATCTGTTCCTGACATTTATATAGAAATGCAAATGACAATTAAAGCCCAAACACTTTTGAAAAGAAAAAACAAACCTGGAAAACTTATACTACTTGATTTCAAAACTTACTATAAAGCTACCATTACCAAGTCCATGTGATACTAGCATAGGGCAGACTTATTAACCCATAGAACAGAATAAAGAAACAAGAAATGTTTATTTACAAACATTTATGATCAATTGGTTTTTGATAAGGATGCCAAGACAATTCAGTGGTAAAAGAATATTCTATTTGAACTAGAACTAAATGCTTATGTAAAGAAGAATTAAAAGGAAAAGGAGAACGGGGAAGGGGAGGAGAAGGAGCAGAACAACTTAGACTCTTTACCTCACACCATACACAAAAATTAATTCAAAATGTATCATATCCCTAAATGTAAGACCTAAAACTACAAAATATATAGAAGAAAACAGGAAAAGATCTTTGTGACCTCAGGTTAGACAAAGATTTCTTAAAAAGCTAGATCCACGGAAGATAAAAAATTAATAAATTTGACTTCAACGTGTTTAAATTTTCCTCTTCAGAAGGAACAGTTAGAAAATGAAAAGATAAGCTACAGACTGGGAGAAAATACTTGCTAATCATACCTCTGATAAAACACTTGTATAGAGAATATATAAAGAACTCATAAATAACTTCATTATAAGACTAATAACTCAATCACAAAAGGGCAAAAGACTTGAAAAGACACTTCACTAAAGAAGATATACTAGTGGCCAATAAGCACATGAAAAAAAATGCTCAATATCATTAGTCATTAAGCAAATGCAAAATTGAAACCACAATGAGATTCCACTACACACTAACTAGAACAGCTAAAATCATAAAGACTGACAATACCAAGAGTTAGAGAATGTGGAGAAAGTTGAACACTCATACATTGCTGATGGAAATGTAAAATACAGCCACTTTGGAAAAAAGTTTGGTGGTTTTTTAAACATAACTTCACTCCTAGGTATATACCCAGGAAAAATAAAAACATACGTCAACACAAAGACTAATGTGAATATTCAGACTCCGAAACTGGAAACAAACCAAATGTCCATCACAGTTTAACCAAATGTTAAATTGTGGTATATACATACAATGGAATACTATTCAGCAAGAAAAAGGTAGAAACTACTGGTATATGCAAAAATATGGATGATTTTATAACATACTAAGTGAAAGGAGCCAGACACACAAAAAAGGCATGTTGTATGATTCCATTTACACAAAATTTCTGAAAAAACAACTATGAAGACAGCAGATTAAACAGTTATCTGTGACTGGGGCTGGAGGTTGACTGCAAACAGGCACAAGGAAATTTTTTTGGAATAATAAGTAATCTAAAATTGGGTTATGGTGATGACTAGACAATTGTACAAATTTACTAAAATAATTAAATTATACATTTACAATAGATGGATTTTATGGTATGTAAGCTATACCTCAAGCTGTTAAATATTTTTTTTAAAACAAGTCAAGCTATAAAAGATGAAATGGAAGATATCCATGATACATTAATAAGGTTAAAAAGGAATAAGCAACAAACTTAAGGGTGGTTGCCTCTGAGGGTAAAGGGTATAGATTTTTCACTTGGTTGTGTAATTTTAAAGTTGTAGAATAATAGATTTGATTAATTCTATTTTTTATTTTTGTTTCTATGGTTTCCTTTTTAAAAAAAGCATGAGTGACCATAATCATTAATGTTTTCTATAAACCTAAAATCTCTCAAATCACATAAAAGTTAACCCAAAAGTGTTCATCCCTATTTAGTGAAATTCACCTTACAATGAGTAATTCTTTTTTCCTGTTTGAAAATACCAGACTTATAATTGAGGATTCCATTTTGGACTATTTGACATGTCTCAAACAAGAGCAATTATTAGACAATTATTAGAAATTTCCAACAAATGATTAAAGATTACACACAATTATTAGAGATAGCCAACAAAGAAAAGCATTAAATTTTTTCAAATAATATTAACAATAAATATTAAAATGCTACCATATATGGAGCACCTACTATGTGCCATATATTTTAGGTAATATTTTATCCTTACAAAATCCTATAAAAGAAACATTTAATATTTGCATTTCATAAAAAATAAGTGGAAGACTGGGGAGGGGAAGGAAAAGTGAGCAGGCATGAAAGGTTAATGAACTTGCCCCTGTCACTCAGCCAGAACCCAAGCTCAGAGCCTGTGTTCCTTCTATTATACTGTATTGCCTGCCTCTGTCATCAGACCCTGTGGGGAGGACATATGCTCTCAGGGAGAGCATCTGTTAGTGACCCGTCTGAGACTGATGGCAATACCCCTTGTCTCACAGCACTATGGTGAATGCCCTGCATGCCTTTACTACACTATCCAACGTATACTTACAAGAGCATGAGGACCAAACCCACTCCCTGACAGGCAGCAAAACCTCATGACAATGAGTCCCAAAGGCTAGGACTTGAATCCTAGCTCTGCCACCCTCGCTATGTGACTGAGGGCAGGTTACACAATTCCAGCTATTGCCTTGTTGGTTCATGTCTCTATAGCACTTACAGGCATGGCTTCCTCTGTCTGGAAAGTCCTTCCAACTTGTCTTGGAAATCACTGGGTAGTGGTTAAGATCCATGCTTTGGGGCAAACTTCCTGAGTTTGAAACCTGGGTCTGCCTCTTACTAGCTATATGACTCTGGGAAGTCAGATAACCAGTCTCCTTGGTTGCACAAAGCTATTCCTTATACCTGCACCTCCCAATGATGTTATGAGAATTCAGCAAAATAAGGTGTGATTAGCTCAACATCTGACATTCAGTGTACAATAAATAGCAGCTATTATTAGGGTAAATTAGCTTCCTAAAATCTTTTTTTTTTTGTTTTTGCTTTTTGACCGGTAAGGGGATCACAACCCTCGGCACGGTGTTGTCTGCACCACACTCAGCCAGTGAGTGCACCGGACATCCCTATATAGGATCCGAACCCGCGGCCTCGGCACTACCAGTGCCGCACTCTCCCGAGTGAGCCATGGGGCCAACCTGCTGCCTAAAATCTTTGAACATATCAAACACCAATCAATCAACTGGCCAGTCCTAACTTCTACTTGCTATGTGATCCTATTGGCCTCTGTACCCAGAGAGTGCATGCTTGACTTGGGTAAGCCCAGTTCACAGAGGCCTGCAGTTAGTTAAAAGAAGAAATGGGTGAGAAGAAGTAGATGACTCTATAAAACACAAGGCAGCTTTAGGGTAGAAACGAACACGGGATATGGTATCCAAATAGCCACCCAAATCCACCATTTCTGGGTCAGGTAATCCTGCACTAATCTCATCACCTTTCTGAGCCTCGGTTTTCTGAGAGTAAGGGATAGCTTCCAGGTGAGAATCAAAGAATTCAATGGGTTTTAAAGTACTTTCAAATCAGTAAATATTGAAGGAAATATAAAAGATGGAAACCCCACTCAATGCCTTATTAATTGCGTGCATGGAATATTTTTTATGTACAAAGCCCAGCATGCTCTCTGTGTCATGTAAGTACATATAAAAATGACAGGCAACGAGAACAGCAATGGGAAAAAGTTGGATAGACTTAAATCTTTCCAAGAATTACCAGTAATAGCAAGGAAAATACTTTCTTCAACCTACTTTATGAATCCCCTCTGAAAACCTCCAGAGTTGTATATTCTAATCATGGCCTTCAGTCACAAAGTTTCAGTGTCTCCATCTCCAAAATAGACACCTCTCCCAAGGAACTAGAAGGATAATTGTGACATGCCTTTAAGTCTGATTTGGCTAGGCAGCCATGATTATTTCCCCAGCCTTACAAGAAATGCCTTATGATCACGCTTATCCACAGCTGAGGACCATCCCCATTCCCCAACCTCCTCCCCCACCCATCTAAACCATCCCAAAAAGATGGCTGTCAGAGTCACACTGACCCAGAAGTCTCCTGGGGCTTGACCTGGTGACCTGAGGATTCTTTTTTATATTCTTATTAATGGAAGAAGAAAGCAGCCTAGTAAACTCACCCCAACAGCTTAGCATCAGGAGAATTTTCCCAGCTGGACAGAAAGCACATTGCTCTTCTAAAAAATTTCCAGAGAAGGAGATTTCTGCACACTTATTTGGTAACCTGGTCCATGTCTAACAACTGTCAACTTGTAGCTATGGGGCAACAAACAAATATTTAGGGAAGGGATTGTGCATCACTTTGTTCTTACTGTGGGAACAGGTTCAATCCTGCATGTGTTTTAAATCAGCAAGCTCTGCCACATTGGGTGGGGAGATGGCATTCCTTAGAAACCCTGCAAACCAAGAACTGGAGGGTCAGAGGCATACCTGGTTTTATCTTCAGCTCTATTTACAACAAGGGTCAAAGCCTGGGGCCTCATGGACAGAATCCAGCTTGCAGCAGAGTTTTGTGTGGCTGGTACTGTATTCTTTTAAATCTTGATGTGAATGCCTTTGTCAGCTTTGGGGGTGTGCATAGAGTTACGAAATCCTCAGCTCCCTGAGGCTCCATCACTCCCTGTTGCCTACACAACTGAATCATTCACTCAGTTGGTCCTTCACAGATATAATCATGCCCCTTCTAAGGTCAGGCTGTATACTCTTCTAGGCATGTGGGAAACAATAAAGAGCAAAACATTTTTTTTTTTAAATCCTTCCTCTTTTGGAGACTGAGTTTAGTAGGGATAGACAATAGCTAATAAATCAAATAAACTATATACTGTAGGTAGAGTATACTAGAAGGTGATTAGTCAGGGGAGTCAGGAGTACCAAAGGAGGGGAAGATGGTTGCTGAGAAGGTGACATCTGAGGAAATACCTGAAGGACATGAGGAGTTGACCTTGTGGAAATCAGGGGAAAGATGTTCGGGGGGGGGCAGCAAGTGCAAAGGCCCTAAGGTGGGAACAGCAAGGACACTAATACAGCTTGTGTTGGGTGTATGCTACCTGGGGGGCCCTGGAGGCAGTCAATTTAGCAAAGCCTATTCTAGTGACTGGTGAAATGAATAAATTCAGTCCCAGACTACAGTAGTCCTCTTATCTGCAGGGGATATGTCCCAAGACCCCCAGTGGATGCCTGAAACTGTGAACAGCACCAAACCCTATATATATGTTTTTCTTATACATACGTACTTATGATAAAGTTTAATTTATAAATTAGGCACAGTAACAGGCTAACAACAACTAACAATAAAATAGATTATAACAGTACACTGTAATAAAAGTTATGTGAAGGTGGTCTCTCTCTCTCATGGTATGCAATATTTTTGAACCATGGTTGACCATGGGTAACTGAAACTGTGGAAAGTGAAACTGCTGATAAGGGGGACTACTGTACTACCTACACAGCATCTAGCTTTGGTGTGGTGTTGTCCCTTAATGATAAGATGAGAAAATGGAGGGCAACACCCCCATTTATGTCAGTAATCCCAATATGCTTCCAAGAACGGAAACTCTGAAATCCCCCTACCTCCTCCTTCCTCTCCATTGCCACTAAGTCCAGTTAGACCTTCCTTCCCAAAATCTCTCAGTCTCATCCCTCCTATTTATTCCTCTGCCAATATTCTAACCCAGCCATTCATTATTTAAAAGGCATTATTAAGCACCTCTATGTGCCAGGCACAGAGGACACATGCTGAGCACAACAGACACAGTCCCAGGCTTCCCAAAGCTAATAGCTCAAAAACAAACCTCACCCTCCAGAACTTCATAAGAAGAATAAAACTGCCTCCTCACTGGCATTCTTGAATTTAGTTTCTCTTCTCTCCAAGCTATTCTGAATCTGCTGCCAGACTGTTCAACCTCAAACTTATCATGATTCTAGAAGAGCTCCCTATTGGCCTCAGAGCCAACTGTCCCATGCATGTTTCATCATTAATTCCAGCCTCCTGTTTCCTCTTCTTATTAGAAACCACCAGCCAGGATTAGATCCTTAACACTCCCATCTCAGTGCGCCCATATCCATGCTCTTCCTGCAGTTCCAACTGTCCTCGCTTAGCTTTCTCAAGAGTCACTCCTTATCCTACATCCTTCCTCGTTTTCTCCACTGCATGGGAGGAGGGAGGTCCCAATGGCTTTCAATCATTCATTCTTTTTACACTCTCTGAGTATAATGCATGCTAGGCTCTGTGTGAGCAAAACATTGTTCCTGCCCTCCTGAAACATAACACCTAGTAGGAGAGACAGATATTAATCCAAAAAATGAATGATTTTATTATATATTTTATTTAACTTATTTCATTTCATTTGTTATTTCATTATTAATTTGTATAATGATCTTATTACTATTATTCAAAAAATGAATGATTCACAAACCACATGACATGCTATGAAAGAAAACCACAATGTGTACTGTGAAAAAATTAATAAGTAAAATGACTTCACTGAAGGTGGTATTGGGCAAGAAAAGGCTTCTTCCTTGAAAAACTGGCTTTTGAACTAAGATTTAGAGCAGCACTATCAAATGGCACTTTCTGCAATAATGCAAATGTTCCATATCTATGTTGTGCAATATAGTAGCCACCAGCCACATGTGGCTATTGAGAAGCTGAAATGTGGCTAGTACAACAGAGGAAGAGAATGCTTGATTATACTTAATTATAATTAATTTAAATAGCCACATGTAGCTAGCGACTACTGCATTTGATAGTACAGACCAGAAAATGAACAGGAGTTAAATATGCTAGCAGAAGGCAGGAAGAGTGTGCAGGCAGAAGAAAGAATCTGTGAAAGTTCTGAGGCTAGAGGGGAGCATTGTGCATTTGAGGACATGACAGAAGGAAGGTGTGGCTGGAATGCAGAGAGCTGGGAGAACAACCTTAAGATAAGCCAAGACAGCAGACTAGAACGACCATGCAGGGCACTAAAGTCCATTTTAAGGATTGTGAGTTCTCTCCAATAGTAGTGCGACATTACTGAAGGGCTGTTAGTAAAAGAGTGACATGATCACTTAACATTATAGCATTAAAGAAAAAAAAATCATTCCACCTGCAAGTAGGAGAGAATTAGTCAGAAATGGGAAGAGCAAATACAAGGAAATCAGTTAGGCTTTGAGAATAATTTAGGCTAAAGCTTAAAGTTACATGGTGCTAGAGATGGAGAGAATGCATAGATTTTACCTGTCTGAATTCAGGTTTATCACAAACTACCTGGATGACCTTAGTTTTTCGTTTCAACTGTAAAACACAAATGACCACCCCTTCCCTACTTACCTTGAAATAATGATCAAGTGGATATGAAGGTGTTTTGTAAACTATAATGGTCCTGTAAATGTAAGAGGTTAACATTATTGCTCAATCCCACATGGGGTACTCTCTCTTCTGCCACCTTTCCTCACAACCATTACTTACACAGCTAGTACCAACAGAGAACAAAATGCCACTTCACTGGCTTCATCTGTGTTGTTTTTGTTCATGCAGCTAAGTTGTTTCACCTTTGGATGCAGAAAACTTCTTGTATACCTCTCCTATATATGCTCCAGTGCTGAGCAAAGAGCATAGCACATAATAGGTGCTCAATAAATGTCTGCGGAATAAATGAAAGAATGGCATTCAACAGCAACCAAAATAATGCCTGTTGGCTAAATGATTCCTCCAGCTTATCGTCTCTTTCTTCCTAAAGAAAGTTCAGTGCCACTATGCACTAACTTGTAATGTTCTCGCCTTGCTGGAGTGATTAAGATTTGTGGCTCCTAAAAGGTACATAGCCATTAAAATCAAGGACTGTGTATATCCTGTATGACTTGTGTGTTTCCATAGAACATTTCATGTGTACTGAGTATTGGTCCAATAGAGCCCTGACAATTTCAGGAGCAGTGCAGAGTGGAACAGAGAAGAGGATTTGAAGCCATCTCACTGGGGTTCTAGTCTTGTCTCTAATACTTGTTAGTTTCAAAGCCTCAATTTCCTCATGTGTCAAATAGAAAGAATGATAGTTGTCCTTCTATCTCACTGAATGATTGCCACACTTAAACAACACAAGGGATGCCAGAGTATTTTTGGTTTGTTTGTTTTTAGCTCCAAGTAACATTAATTCAACAACCATTAATTGAGCAACTAATTTGTGCCAGGCAACATGTTAGATACTGGAGATGCAGATATGAATCTCTCCCAAAGCTCAGCTCACGGTTTAAAAGGGACCAAAGAAGCCAACAACTAAGATGCAATGTGATAAGGGCTGGATAATGTTACAGATGAAGCAGCAGATAGGGTCTTCTTGTCCTCTTTTCCCTCTGAGGTTGGCAAGGAAGGGTAGCGACTGTCAGAGTTCAACAAGGAAGGCTCCCAGGAGGAAGCAATGCTCAACTTACATTTTAACTTATAAGGTACTGGGAGTTGGACAGGTGAAGAAGGTGAGAGAATATCCCAAACAAAGAAAACAACAAAGACATTTCATTCATTCACGTACTCAACAGACATTAGTTGAGCATACTACAAGCAAGGAACTCTAGAGGAATACAGATAAATAAGATATGACCCCTGCTCAGAGGCACAGTTTCCACATGAGCAGACAGCCAGGTAAAGGCACTTGTAATCCAGTGTGGCATACAACAAACAGGGTAAGCTCACGGTGTCCCACACACATAGTAGCAAATCTACATAACTTCAGGTTGCTTCATAAAATTTCCAGGCAGGACCATGTGGAGGGAGATGAGGCTGGAAAGAGGGGCAAGGGCAGGGCATGAGGGTGACAGTGGCAGAAGCCACATCACACCCTTCCCCCTATCAGCCATGAGACCTTGGGCTGGTTACTGAACCACTTCAGTGCTCTTTCTTTTTTTCTTCCATCTTTAAAACAGTCATAAAAACTACTTTAAAAGGTTGTTGTTGTAAGGATAAAATGAAGGGATGGGTATAAAGTATTCAGCATAGCACCTGGAACATAATTAGTGCCTAAGAAATGTTAGCCGCCATTACCTCATCATCATATCATCTTATTATTATTAACTTGACTGAAGGGGAAAATCATCTCAGGCAATGTAAACGACTTAGGGAAAAGGAAGTAATACACCTGCTCTCCAGCTCTCAACTTCCTGGAGTGCATACGAAAGGAAAGGTCAGGATATATTTTATGCCACCTTTTGCCCTAGACCAGTGCTTCTCAGAGTCTCACATAGAAGGAACTTAATCAGAAGGATATTCCTACATTTTGAATATTCCCAAGAAGTGCCTCCCCCCATAGACTTTGGCTTTTCAGTATTTTATCTTGGAAATTCATTGTCCTTCATAACCTCCTCATTCCTGTCATCATCACCACCACCACCACCACAGGAAATACAGTGCTCACTCATTTTCAGGCAGTTATGGTATTTTATATGCATTAACTCAATTCATCCTCACAACAACACTATGGAGGTGGGTACTGTTACCATTTCTATTTTACCAAGAAGCAAAAGTGAGGCAAGAAACATGAAGTCACTTGTCCAAGATCGCAAGCTAATAAATGTTGGAAATGGGCTGTCAATCCAGGCAGTCTGGCTCCAGAATCTGCGTTCTATGTTGCTACCTCTCTAATATAGAAATGCTTCGCTCCTTAAACCCCACACCAGCAATGATGATCTGAGTAAATGTGTCATGCTTATCTTGCGGCTCCTGGCACACGGCCACATATCCATACTCCACGTGAGGGGTATGGCCCAAGACCCAAGAGCTTTATTCAGGTTTGCCGTAGTGAGATAGCATCACTAAGGACAAATGCCCACAGCACTTATGCGGCTAACAGGGCTCAAACAGATGACGAGTTGGCCGCCACCAGGAGATGATTAAAAATCTACCATTAAACCAAGCTGTACTTAGAGTAGACCTTTTTTAAAATAGCTTTTCATCAGGGGATTATATTTTCTTCTTGACAATTTCCTTAATGGCAAGCAAGGCTATATGTTAGAAGAACAAAGGAGACCCAAGGGCAAAGAGTCGAAGATTCTCACCAAGGTGGGGGCTGCAAGGAGTGGGGGGGGGGAGAAAAATTAAACAAGCAGAAGAGAAGATGTGCCCCTATTTTATTCCTGCATAATGCTCCAGTGCTGCCCACCCCTACCTCCTCTTCTGCCTTCTTCTCCAGAGGCACTAACAGCAGCCCAGAGCTCATTAAAGTTTAAACAGACCAATCAATAAAGACAGAATGGTGAATAGTCCATCTGCAAATTACCAAGCACCTCATGAATATTTAAGGAACTAAACTAGGAACAGGGAGAAGGAATCCAGGGCTTTATTTTTTTTTCTCTGGAAAAAAGGACAAAGGATCTAAACTGTTCCGGATCACCAGGATATAGAAATCAAATAGTCAAGTGAAACTTTAAAATTGAACAGTATTGTCCAGCATCACTTACTTTCCCAAGCCAGCAGGCTAAGTCCAATCCAAGGCCACTCAAGACGAACATCTGCCTTAAACATATCAGAGATGCTCTAGTGTGACCCAGCTTCCTCGCTTTCTCAGAACACATCGTGTTTTTCAGCCACCACACCTTTGCACATGCTGTTCCCTCTGCCCAAAATGCAGTTCCCCTCACTTGTCCAATTGGAGGGTAGGAGAGTCCATTGATTAGTAAGAGTGCAGCTCTGCAGTCAGATTGGTTAGGCACCAGTCCTGCCTCTACTACTTACCAGCTGTATGAACGGGGTAAGTTACCTAAGTTCTGTGCCTCCATTTCTTCCTCAATAGAATGGGGGTAGTAATAGTACTACCTTTATAGGGTTGTTGTGAGGATTCAACTATACAAGTTACGTTAACATGTTTTACACAGCACTTGGCAGACAATAAATGCACAGAAGACGTTAGCTATGATTATCAGTGACTTCTTGCACATTTGGTCACACCTCAAGCTTCTGCATCCTCTGTCCTGTCTTCCCTGAGCTCCCTCAGGGTCAGCTCTGTTCTCAGCTCCAGCCACAGTCACTTTGCTCCCAGAACACATCACATCATATTTAAGCTATTTATCAGTCTCTGCCACCAGACTGTGAGCTCCTGATAGGCAAGACCTAAGTCTTGCTCAGCTCTACATCAAAGTTACCCCAACAGAGTCCCTGGTACCAGGTGGACACGCAACCAGCACTCGGCAAGTGGGAACAGGTGCAAGGAGAGAACACCCCAGGTTTGCCCATACCTTTGTGACAACACAGCACGCAGCCCAGATGTCCTCAGAGGACTGTTCGTGGTGGTTGAACTGAGGCTCCCACTTCTCAATTGGCTGGTCCGCAAAAGCCAAAAGGACCCCACTCTGGTCCACCAGAGCTGCACGGACACTGCCTGTTCCGACATCCACGCCCACATAGTAGCTCCGTGGTTCCCGTTCCCCACCAGACATTGCGTTCTCTCTACCTAGGTGAACAAATGCAAAAACCATGTGAAGACCAAGTGGGCCTGCAAAACAGCCACAAAACATCCTGTAAGTGGAAATAAAAGGGGTGCAGTGACCTACTCAGTGGCCATTTATTGTTTATTCATCCAATAAAACTTTTTAGTGCTAACAGTGTGCAGGTAGGCACTGTGCAAGGCAGAGGGTGAACAAGAAACATGGCCTCAGACAGCACATCTGCATCCTTGGAAGGGAGTCAGACATTACGCATTTAATTATTTCAGCAAAGTTGTGATGAGTGCTATAGGGCAAATAGAGGGTGGGAGAATTTAGAATCTGGAAGCAATAGAGATGAATTTGTTCTCAGTGAATTTGAATCAACAAGGACAGCAGCCATGGTACTGAAAAGAAACCACATCTTCCCAATTCTTCTTGCTCAATGCTAGATCCACACACTCATAAACAGTAAATGCACACTGTTATCAGTATGCACTTTACAGTGATGAGAAAATAGATCTCTGAAAAGTTAAGGAATTTGCCCAGCCTCACTCAGAGGCGGCCTGGATCTAAAGCCCCACATCTGTGCAATCCCATTTCATGCTCTTTCCTTTCTTTCTTAAAAGAATGAAGTACGGGTTTGCAGAAGAGGCAAATATACTGCAGCCATGTCGTGAAGTGACTGGGAATTGGGAAGGAGTCCCAAGGGCGACAGGATCAGGAATTTGTTAGGCAATCTGTTTTCCTTACAGACCCCTCCTGAGTTACAAGGAAATCTGACCAGAGAACACTCAGGAATTCCTTGGCCTTCATGGCTGCTCTGATTCCCTCTGGTCAGATTAGCCCACATGACAGAAATCTCACAGAGGCTTTCATTTTCCAAACTGGCCTTTCAAAGAACAAGAACAAGCCCCCAAGATAAGTGCACTGGTGACCATTCTGCGACTCCCCAGGTGAGCTCGGGGCAGTCTTAGCTCCCAGAGTCTAATTTCAACCTGAACAGCTCTCTAAGCCCTTCAATTTCAGAACAGTAATGTTCCCTTGCCAAGTCACACTTGGGGACTCTAAAACAAAGTCAGCCAGAAGATGTTCAGTTACTGCTTCCCGGATATTTCTCCCAATTAAAAAAAGAAAAAAAAAACAAAACAGGCTTTATTAAAAGTGATTGCTTCTGACTTAATTGCAATGATTTCCCAGCTGTGTTTTTTCCCCCTTTTGGCTTGTGGCTCAGGGCAGGGGAAGAAGAAAATGGGGAAGCTATAGTGAAAACGTGTGCAACCTTCCTCTGAATGTCAGAGGACGATGCTCTGGCCCCAGCCAGTGTGCGTTTTCATCTTCTCTTCCTTGCTCACACCCCTCTGGGAGCTTCATGGAACCATTAGCAACAATTCTCAAATCATTCATTCCTTCATTCATTCCACTGCGATACCTCTTCTTCAAGCCATCACTTGAAGAGAATTGAAATAAAGCAGATAAGAACAGAGCTGCTCTGTTTGAAGCAAAGATCACCCTGCCCCATCCTCCACGCTTTCCCCCAGCAGTTCCTCTGCTGGCCCTTTCTCGGAACAACTGAAAACCATCAGCTTTGGGCTGTAATAGAGGTGGGGCATCCCAAATCCCAAAATCCAAAATCCAAAATGCTCCAATGAGTACGTCCTTGAAGCATCATGTCCGCACTCAAAAAGCTTTGGATTTTGGAGCATTTCTTATTTTGGATTTGGGATGCTCAACCAGTAAGTACAATGTAAATATTCTGAAATTTGAAAAAAAAATCCAAAATCCTAAACACTTTTCATCCCGAGCATTTCAGATCAGGGATGCTCAACCTGTACAAGCTGAGGCCCTTGGCATGCCAACTCAGGTCCTCCGTGAGCTCCTTCCACCTGCTGTCAGGCCATGTCTAACGCAGTCCTGCCATTCTCACTCCAAGTCCAGACATCCTCCAACCCCTTGCATGCTCTCAGGTGCCCCACACTTCTTGCTACAGGCCTCCCCTGTCACTTGCTCTTCCCTTCCTAGCCCCTTTCTCTCCTCGTCTGTCTGGTGACCATGGACTTATAGTTTAAGTCCCAGCTCAGTCATCACCTCTTTAAGGAATACTCCCTTGCCCTTCTCTGTCCCTTGCACACACAAAGCATGTCCCTACTTTCTTTTAAAACTTGCCACTCTGAATTGCAATTTTTGTTTGTTTCCATGTGTCTCCCTTACTGGCCTGAACCTGAAAAAAAGGAACTTACTGATTTCTGCATCCCCAGCTCCTAGCACAGGTCTGGCACATAACTGGTTTTCGATAATTGTTTACTGAATGAACAAATGGGTCAGTGAATCAATAGAAACAAGATGAACAGGTTCGTGCTTTAATAGTTTGAATTCCTAAGTTTGTACTTATATGCACTAGTGTTTTGCCTTATTCTAATCTCTGTATGCCTCATTCATCCAATTAACACATATGTATTGGATGCTTATAACAGTATTTTGTAAATTCTAAGACACTCTTTTTCACATTTAGCTTTGTTGAAATCAGAGTGAATCTCATAATCTTATAATTAATTGGTAGCATTTTCTTTCTTCCTCCCTGCTATATGAAAGACTGGTGCATTCTGCAATCAGTGACATCTGAGACTCAAAGAAATGCAGACTGTGCCAGGTGCCAGGCATGGTGATTGACAAAATAGGGACGATATCTTGGCTCAGAGTTTCTTCAGTTTCTTTATGTGCAAATAGGAGGAAGACTGACCAAGCTAACTGCTTCACATGTCCTCTACCAACCACACATCTTCTTACTTTACTTGGAATTCCCTCTCTTGGCTTTCTACTGTCTCTTCTGCAAAGGCCCCCAAGGATGCTGCTCCTTGACACTGATCCTAGCATGCCAATAGCTCTGTGCCTTGGCTAGAACTTTACAAGCCTATCCTAAATGCTTAGGGGGAAACAAGGAAATCATTAGAAAATGAAGAATCTATACAAACATTAAGGCTTACACAGACCTGGCCAGCCAGCATGCTAACTTCCCTCCACCCCTGCCAGCCTCAACGCTAAGAGAGATTCCCCAAGGGGTGGCCCAGACCCTCCTGTTTGGGTTCCACACTTGGGACTCACTGTCTTCCTCTGCATGGAGTACAAGGATACTTCAAAAAGTTTGCAGAAAAATAGAATCGAAAATGAATCTTTCCATGAAGTTTTTCATGTAGCATCGTACAGCATCTTATCACCCGCTACCCTAACATCCTAATTCCTTTCCAGTAAAATCCAAACAGGCAGAGTTCCATGCTACAACTGACCCTAGGTTTGTTCCAGTTCTAGTTTCTGGAACTAGAAAAGAGCCCACCCTTTGGGAGAGCCCCCACTTCATATGGAGAGTGGAGCTTCACTTTTAGATGGCTACCTCCAGCTGCTGCCTGTGTCACAGCTATGTGCTGAGTGCAGCACAGTGCCTGGCACACAGCAGCAACTCAAGGAGTCCTTGTGACTCTGTGAGTGAACAGGTATCTTTAAAACCCACCATTGGGGAAATAAGGAAAGGTACCATGTTTATTATATATCTGAAGACATGCTAAGAAGCTTGTTTATAATGCCGCTGTTAATCTTAAAAACAACTCATGAAGACAGTAACTATTATCACCCTCACTTTACTGATGAGGAAAATGAGTCCTAGACAGGTAAAGTAACTTGTTCCAGTATGTCACATAACTAATAATAAGTAATATAGTTGACAGCAACCCATTCCCTCTGGCTCCAAAATCCCTGACCTTTCTTATGATGCTCTACCGCCTCCTGATATTCCTCCACTTATTAAATGCCTATTTTCCAGGAACTCTGCTAGAGGATCCTGTCTTCTGTGCCTAAGGTTGGCTAACTCAGAACCCAGGACATCCATCTTCAGAGACTGACCCTTCCATAAGGCCAGGTGGCCTCTCTCTGGCAAACCATCTGTTTCTATAACATATTATCAAGCCATCATTCAGGAAAAAAGTCAAATCTTTGGGATCAAGGAAGTCATACCCTCCCAGCATCATTCACATAAAACTACGAGTTCATGTTTTTCTAAGAAATCAATCCAAATTAAATATTTCAGGTTCACCATTTTTCCATTATTGTAGTTTTTCAATCTCTTTGTGATTGTTTCCATACCTGAAACCTGAAAGTGGGGAAGTTCAAGCCCTTGGACAGCTTCCCTGAAACTTGACCCATGAGTTATAAAAAAACTCTGCCAGAGGATTTTCTGCAACACAGATCCCCCTCAGTGCCCTTTGCTCCCAAGTCATAAGTACTACCTGCCAGGTCCTGCATTCCAAACCCCCAAAAATAAGGTAGCTGCAAAATGGAAAACATTATTCCCTTTTCTAGTTTGTTTAAAACACACACACACACACACACACACACACGCACACACGCACACACACACACATACACGCGCATCCTCATTATGTCAATCATTTCCACACAAGTGTTAATCTCATCCACGGAAACCCAATCAGGTTGGTAAACCTATCACCATTAGGTCAGTAAACCTATCACCATTTTATATCTCATGGGGTGGAAGTAATTTGCCCAGAGTCACACAAACAGTAAACAGCAGCACCAGGATCTGAACCCTCATCTCTTATGGCAAGTTTAGGGGTCTTACTAGAACACCAAGCTATCTTTGATAACTTCAATAACATCAACAACAAATGCAGCCACAACTAGCATGTGCTGAGCTCTGCTCTGCATTTACCCACATAACTTCATGATTTCATTTAATTCTCACAACTCTAGGAGGTAGGCAGTTTGAGTCCCATTTCCCAGTTAAGGAAACTAAGGTTCTTAGAGATAAAGCTGTTTGAGGTCACAGAGCCCAGAAGCAGAGAGGCTGGGATCCCAGACTAAGTTGGTATGACTCCAAACCCTGCTTTACCGATGGTGAGAGTCAGAACTTTGATTTCACCTAATTCTTTTTAGGCAAAGATAAATAATACTATTTAAAAAAACAAAACCAAAAACAGCTGTTAGGGATATGGGGAGGGAGGTCAGGCAGAGTAATAAGGACAAGGACAGTGGGCGGCCAAGAAAAAGAAAAAGAAAAAGAACGGAGAGGAACCCAAGCTGTGCTGCACATAGTCCTGAGACATACCTAACTTCTCAGTCTACAAGATGTTTCAAAGCGCAGAAACAGCCTTCTTTCCAAGTCCCCAGCATGGACTGAGCTGACTTTTGGCCCCTATTTATGATCAAAAGGCTGCTCTGTATGATAAATATTTATACAGTTCATTAAATAATAGCTTGTATAAACATTATTAGAAATGTGCCACAGGAAACCACAGACTTCGCGGCTGATTCTTCACCAAACATGTAAGCTGCTCAAGTGCAGTGTGAAAAGGAAAGGGAGACCTGGAAATATGAGGCTGCTCTTGGCAAAACTATTCCAGCAATCCTGAGAACGGGGTAAATGCTCCAAATACTCTACTGAAAACCACCCATTTGGGGATTGTGCTATTACTGTCTTCCCCTTCCTTCCCCCTCAAGAACCTAACAGCAATGAGATTGTTTCCTGTGACTACAACCCTCCCAAGTGGATGAGCTTACCTTCTATCCTATTTCTTAAAGAGCCACTCCTCCAGAATCGATTTGGTGACTATGTCCACAGAAACAGTGTCCCAGGGATTTGAGAAGGAATTCAAAATCCTCTTTCAACTTTGATCTTTAGACTTTGCTGGGAGCTTATGTACCAAGCCCCATGCAATTTACTTAGTTACTTAGTTATACTGCAATCAGGGCTTTGGCAACGTCAAAGAACAAAATTACAATCAATTTAAAGATCCCAATTGGTTTTACCGCAATTCTAGAATCTAGAATCGAGAAACACTGAGAAACACGTTATTCCATACAATAGAATAGGTGTTCCAAAGAGCCCAGCAGAGGAGGTTGGTTTTATAGATAGAAAAAGGCTGAAGAAAGCAGAAACAAAGAACAAAAAGCAGATTGGTCACTTCAAAGTTACTTTCCTAGTAAGGGAGTAGAAAAATACCTGACTAGTTAACATCAGGTTGCTTCAGGCTATCTCTTTTGTGTAAGGATTAAAGCAGACGGAACTTGGGCCAAGCCCGTGGCGCACTTGGGAGAGTGCAGCGCTGGGAGCGCAGCGACGCTCCCGCCGCGGGTTCGGATCCTATATAGGACTGGCCGGTACACTCACTGGCTGAGTGCAGGTCACGAAAAAGACAAAAAAAAAAAAAAAAAAAAAAAAAAAAAAGCAGACGGAACTTTACTATCATACCTTTTGAAGATTAAAACTGGCCTGTTTGGGAAACTGGCTGTTATCTCTTTCTCCTGACTACTGGGAAGGTCAGAACACAACCTAAGTGACCTGGAACTTCGAAGGGTGACTCCATTTTAGTTATTAGTCTGGTCTGTTGGGGCCTAGTACAGGAACTTAGTCCAAAACAACGGCCTCTGATAATTTTTATTTAACAGCAAGATTGGGAAGAAAAAGATAAGTAATGAGTAAGCTTGTCCATTTTACTCTTCTTAATAGAAAGGATTAAATACCACTTTAAACAAATTTCACGTGCTCTAAGATGTGAGACAATCTGGAATGAGAAGGAATGCATTAATTTGGCAATAATACCTGGTTCTTTATGGGCTCTACCAAAAATACACATGGAGGAAAAATACAGCTTGCTTACAGATACTTTTTCCCTTAAAATGAAAGGCTGTCTCCCGTAACCCCCTCCTCAGGTCTTTTTCAGGCTTTCAATTCAATTGGAGACATTTTTAAGTTTTCAGGTTGCCAATACTGACTCAAAAGACACCCAAACACTTTCTAGGTTCCCAGACTTTTGGAGTTTGCAGCAACTGTACAAGACTCCATCCAGATACATCTGTGGCTTGGCACAGACTGTACAAGGGAGTATGAGCACATTTCAGTCAACCCTGGGGTCACCAGCACATCTGTGGCATCAGAGAGAAGGGAGGGAGTAAGCAGAGAAAACATGCCCTGAAAGCCTCTGACAAGCTGACGGGGCCCTTATCTAGGCAGGCTCCTAGAGGGCCAGGACAATCCTTTATTCATCACTGATGTCTAACACTAATGCCTAAAAAAGGTATTTGTGTATTGGGGATCAAGAGCAAGGGCTAGAGAATCTGAGGAGGATGAGAAGGAGGAAGAAAACAGGAGGAAGAGAAGAGAAAGTGCAGCTGGAAGAGGAAAAAGGGGAAAGTGGAGGGGAAAGGGGAAGGAGGACAGGGCAAGGTGGAAACTGAATTGACAATAAGTGGAAGATGGGGTGATTCAGAGAATAAGAAATTTAAAAAACGCTTGATTGACAGGAAAGGAGGAAAAAGAAAAAAAAAAGTAGATATATATTCCTTGGCCAACAAATAATATCCACCAGATTCTTCCTGCCCAGGAAAATTCCATAATACAGAGAAGGAACAGATAATGAAAATGTCAGTTCTCAGAGATCCAGATGTAAATCCAAATATCAAACAAAAACAAAACACAAACCAACAAGACCCTTTCTCTTCTCTGAGGGTCACCCACTCGCACCTGGAATGCCCACTGTCACCCAACTGGAGTGACCTCAAGGCCTCAAGAGCACCCAGGAGTTCACATGTGGGACCAATGACATGTAGGTTCTTCAAGCCATCTATCAGGCTGGGAAGAAACCCCAGATCCCACAGAACATGAGAAAACACCATCACATACATTGTCTGCAAGCTCAGGAGCTCTCAAAAGAAGCTCCAGCAAGGAGTGCAGAAGTCATCCTGCGAAGAGATGCAGGGCTGCATCCTGACAATTAAGGCCATGGCCTGGGCCTGTCTGGGCCTGTCTTATCCACTGATGTATCCCCAATGCACACAAAATAATAACTTTGGTACGTAATAAGTATTCAATAAAGAGCTGATGAATCAATGAACAGTCACCCCTTTTGGGAAAAATGAAGGTAATTCTCCCCTTATCACTGAAAAATAAATCCTCATTGTCCACAGGGTAGAGAGTGAAGTGTAAGGCTCATCATACTGAATTATGAATCAGGAGACCTGAGACTTGTCCTGTATGTGTCTACTACTGACTGACTTTGGGTAAATCCCTTCACTGATGTCTCTCTTCCCAGGTATGAGACTAATGAATTCTGTATAACTACTCCAAGGAGTTTCTGTGAAGATTAAAGGAAATAACAGGCATAGAGAGGCTTTTAAAAAGGCAATTCCTTCATAAATAGAAGGAATCAATGGCACTGAGGGGCACAGAAGGAAAATTTGAGTGTGAATAGTAACAGCATTGCCAAAGACACTGTAGTCTTACTACTTGAAGTGTGGTCCTCGGACCAACCTTTGCTTCCAACACCAAATGCCCTTCCTGACATCCCCAATCCTTAATATGCATTATCTATACTTAGGTGTTCTCACTGTATCTGAAAACTCCTTTTCTTAATATTTGTAAACTTAATATTTGTAAACAAACAAATATTAAGTGCTTTCCCTACACCAAGACACTAGAAATAAGAAGCTGAAAAATATATGATCTCTGACCTCAAAAACTTGGCAATCTAATGTATGTTCTGGGGCTGGCCGGTTAGATCAGTTGGTTAGTGTTATACCACCAAGGTCAAGGGTTCGGATCCCTGAACTGGCCAGCTGCCAAAAAAATAAAAATAAAGAACAATAATGATGATGATGTATGGTCTGAATGTTTGTGCCACCCCCAAAATTCATGTGTTGAAAGCTAATCCCCAAGGTAATGGTATTTAGAAGTGGGGCCTTTGGGAGGTAATTAGGTTATGTAGACAGAGCCATCATGAATGGGATTAGTACCCTCAAAAAATAAGCCCGAGAGACCTGTGCTCCTTCAACCGTATGAGAACAACAGTTAGATGTCAGTCAGCCATCTGCAACCCAGAAGACAGCCCTCAACAGACACTGAATCTGCTGGAGCCTTGATCTTGCACTTCCCAGCCTCCAGAACTGTGAGAAATAAATTTCTGTTGCATATAAGCCATGCAGTTTATGGTATAATGTTATAGCAGCCCAAACAGACTAAGATAGATGTAAAGATCTAAATTTTGAAAGTCAAATGGTGATGCTTCAAGTTATGCCTAGTTAGTGTACTTTAAGAAAACCTAGTAAAATGCATTTGGCAGTAAAGTAGCTTCATGTTGCCACCAGAATCCTGGCCATCCATACTTTCAGGGCCAAGTATCCTAACCCAACTCCCCCTATCTCCACAGATTAAAGAGAAGTTAGTTGGTTAATGTAGGTACCAGTTTACTATTTTCATTATTGCTCCAACAGTTCTGATGCAGATCAGAAATTGAATACTATTCAGGTTTCTGAGGATCTTTAATGCTCTGAACTGGGCCCATTTTTAAAGACTGGGCTCATTTTTAATGAGGTGATTGAAGGAGGGGCATGTTACTAAACCAGTAAGACAGGAGAAAAAGTTGGCTATCCTTTTAAGTTCGAAGTTGGATTTCAAAAGGCAGAAAAGTCAAAACTCACCAAATCCCCATGTCTGCCTCACAATGTGCCAGCCACAAGGATCAAAGCTGAGCTAGTCCCGGATGGTGAGCCAGTCTTAAGTGGTGGCCAACAGCACTATCTTCCAAGCGCCACACAGACAATGGCACAAGAGCCATCACAAAGAAAATATAAAACTCGACTATGGTTGAGGCCAAAAGCACAGTACAAAATCTAAAGAAACCACGGATGAAAACTCTTACTCATCAAATGACATCCCCAAACTCCACCAACAAACATCCCCTTAATGCAAATTAAACTTTGGATTTCCCACATCATCTTCCAGAAAACCATGTCTTATCTCTTCTGTCCAACCCTTGGGTTCTGATAAAGCAGCTCCTTCCTTGTTTATAATGCCCTGTTCTGTTGTCCTACCAAGCCGTTCCCTCTGCCGAAAAAGAGAGAGGAACCCACATTTATAACACCCGCCACAGTATATGTTGTTTCTCCCGTTCACACATGAGGAAACTGAAGTGATGAGAGGATCAATATCCCACTTACGGTCACAAAGCCTGTAGAGGAAAGAGGCCATATTCAAATCCAGGTTTGTCGGGGCTAGAGCTGAGCTCTTAGTACCATCCCTGAAATGGCTTGGCTTTCCACACTAACTAAGCTGCCTTCATCCTGGGCACGCTTGGAATGAACTTTCAAGTCTGTTTATCCTGTGACTCCTCAGACAATCATTAGAAATGCCTTCTCCATGCTCTGATTAATAAAGACTACCTATGTCACAATAAATCCTCTGAAGGAAATATGAGATATTAACTGAGATTGCTCTGACCCCTGCTTCCCTGTACCCACAGATAAGCACAAAGTGGTATAATGGAGTCATAGGAGGAATTACTGGGTTGTGGAGGAGGAGAGAATTATTAAGGTATAAAATAGTCAAATATCTTTTAAAATAAAAAGACCCTAAGGACTCTCTTCCTCTGGAGAATTCTAGAAGCACTATGAGCAAGCATTCTGTGTGGCTTGTGGCTGAAGCACCACACTCCTCTTTGGGGCATCTTCCTCCTTGGTGGAGGACCCCACTTCCACAGGAACACCCATGGACAGTAGAAGAGAGATGGAGAGGGAGCCCACCTGACAAATGTATCAACAGAGTTCGTCTACCTTCTACAAATCCAGCTAACACCCTGAGTTGATTAAAAGGAGAAGTTTGAATCTGATGGTCTCTCACTCTCATGCCAGGACCCTGGAAGCAGAAAAATGGCAGAATAGTCAGAAAGGGTGGGGGAGAGGGGTAGTACACAGGGTGAGCCAGGGGGAGTGTCCTGATTCTAAATGCAAAGTTATTTTATTTCAATCCCTGATATGCCTGTAACGATAAACCCATAAAAGGGAAAATTATATGCAAACTTAGTGATTTATTCTTCCATTGACTCCTCTTTTTGAAACATGAATTCCTGACCTCTCTTTGAGTTCTGAATAATTTAAATATATATGTAGTTTCTTCCCCCATCACCTTCCTCTCCAAGAGGCTGCTGTTGATTTGCTGACATAATTAACTATGAAATGGTTTTCTACAGAACTAACCAGACCTTCAAGGCAATGCCATTATCATTAGCATATTGGCCGAAATCCATAGCTTTTCCCAGAAAGTCACTCAAATTAAAACAACAGAAGAACCCACCAACCTTAATGACTGCTGTCAGATGTCAGCAAATTCAGAAAGAGCTCAGGGCAGTATCAGTTAAAGCAACAAAATCATTTTCCACGTGATCTTGCAAAACTCCTTCCTCAGAGACAATGCCAAGCCAGAGGGTGGCTGAGGTCTTAGGCCTATTTTTATGTTTATCTGTTTGAAAAACATGGCCAGGTGGTGTTAAGGCCCAAGGTGAAAGGCCTAAAGAATAGTCATTTTAGGATTAAATATTAGACCTGGGGAACTAAGACAGTCCGCCATTCTACAAACTTGGCCATGTCAAAATCACATGAGCCAAAGTACAAGTCTAAAGACTACCAGTGCTTCTTTTGCCCAAAATAAAGCCTAAACTCTTTATCTGACCCACAAGAACCTCTAAGCTCTGGTTTCTCCAGCCTCTTTAACCTTAGATCCCTACCTTCCTCCCCAGTCTCAACCCCTTATACTACAAACCTACGAAACTACTAGGAACCCTTCAAATTAAAAGCAAAGAGTAAACTATGTGGGTAAATACAAAGACTTTCTAGAAATTATTTGAATATCTTAAAAAGGTAATTGACTGCTTAAAGCTAAATTAATAATGATGTACTTTGGAGTTTAAATACATTTAGAAATAAAATGTGCAACAACAAGGTCTGAGAGGGAAGAACTGGAAATACATTGTACATTTCTTATACGTGAATGTTATGTTATCACTTCAAGGTAGACTCTGGTAAATAAAAGATGTATAGTATAAATCCTAGAGCAACTACTAAAATAATACTCAAAGAAAAAGTCATACCTAATAAGCCAATAAGAAGATAAAACAGAATCATGAAAAAAACTGCTTAATCTAAAAGACAGAAAAAGAGAGAAAAGGGAACAAAGAACAGATAGAATGAAAAAAAAAATAGCAAAGTGTTGTACTTGAACAAAACAATATCAATAATGACATTAAATAGAAATAGTCTAAATACCCAATTATGTTTGTTTGTCTGTTGTCTGTTTGCATGGCTGACCAGTACAGGGACTCGAATCCATGACCTTGGTGTTACCAGCACCACATTCTCCCAAGTAAGCTAACCAGCCAGCCCTAAATGCTCCAATTAAAAGAGAGAGTGTCAGGCCTTGCTTTATTATCCAGCATAACTGTACACTGTGAAAAAGAAACCCACTTTGAATATAAAAACACAAATAGATCAAAAGTAAAAGGAAGAAAAATATACCTTATAATAGCAATCAAAAGAAAGCTAGATTAGCTATATCAATATCACACTAAGCAGGTCTTAGAGCAAAAATATTACCAGGAATAATGACTAAGTATATTTCAGAGCAAAGAATATTACCAGAAATTATGAAATAATTCTGGAGAATGATTCACCAAGAGGACCTAAGAGTCCTATTTATGCCCTTAATAACAGAGCACCAAAATACATACAGCAAAATCTGATAGAATGCAAGGAGAAACGTATAATTCCACAAGTATCATGAGAGATTTCAATACCCTCCTCTCAATAATTGACAGAGATAGAAAAAGTAGACAGAAAATCAGCAAGGATATAATATACAATGGTAGTCAATCAACTTGACCTAATTGACAGGTAAAAAGCACACTACCCAACCAGAACAATATACACTTTTTTTCAAGTGCACCTGGAACACTTACCAAGACAAACCACATGCTAGGCCATAAAACAACTCTAAAAAGTTACAAGGATTCAAGTAATACAAAGTATATTTGTGACCACAATAGAATTAAATTATAAATCAATAATAGAAAGATATGTGGAAGATACTCAAATATGTAGAAATGAATAACACACTTCTAAATAACTGGTGGATCAAGAAAAAAAAAATGTTTTATGTATTTTAACTGATCAAAAATGAAAACAGCTAAAGTTGTAGGATGCGGCTAAAGCCATACACAGACAGAAACTTATAGCATCAAATATCTATATTAGAAAAGAAGAAAAGTCTCCTATCAATGTTCTCAGCTTCTACCTTAAAAACTAGAAAGAAAAGATCAAAAGAACTCAAAGTAAGCAGTAAGAAGGGAAATAATAAATTGCAAAAATCAGTAAATTAAAAAAGGAAATGTTATAAAGAAAATAAATAAAACCAAAAGCTGGTTCTTTGAGAAGATCAATAAAATTTTTAGCCAGAATGATCAGTAAAATTAAACACAAATTACCAACATTAGTAATGAGAAAGCTGAATCACAACAGACTTTGTAGACATTAAAATGATTATCAAAGAACATTATGAGCAATGTAATGCTAATAAAGTTGACAAATTAAACAATATGAACAAATTCTTTGAAATATAAAACTACCAAACGTCACTCAAGAAGAAACACATTAGGAGTGACATCAGCAAGATAGCAGAATAGGAGTTTTCTATTGTCACTTCTCCACTCTACACTGATTTTTACAACCAAGCACAGACAAGAATATCTTTGTGCGATTCCGGGAGCCCAGCAGAGAAGTTCCAGCACATCATTTGAGAAAAAAATCTGAGAATAGATATATTGAAGAGGGTTAAAAAAAAAAAAAAGTTTTACTTTACCTGTGTCACTTCTCCCTGATGACAGCACAGCTCAGTGCCAAGAGAGACCCCCCCTTGGTGTACAATTCCTCCCACCTAAATATATAAATCAAATATTAACAGATCTGAAGGAAAAAATATAAAAAGTAGCAATGAGACACTGGACTTGAACAATACAAGTAAGAACTTCAATATCACAGTTTCAACAATGAACAGACCATCTAGACAGAAAAACAAGAAAACATTGAACTTGAATTACACTTTAGTCCAAATGGACCTAACAGACATATATAGAACACTCTATCCAACAACAGCAGAATACACATTCTCTTCAAGCACACAAGGAACATTCTCCAGAACAGGTCATATGTTAAAACACAAAACAAATATTAACAAATTTAAGAAGACTGAAATTATATGAAGTATTTTTTCTGACAACAATAGTAGGAAACTGAAGATCAATAATGGGGAAAAAACTGGAAAATTAACAAATATATGGAAATTAAACAACACACTCCTGAACAATGGGTCAAGGAAGAAATCAAGATACAAATAAAAAATATCTTGAGATAAACAAAAATGGAAACATAACATACCAAAACATGGGACACAGCAAAAGCAGTTCTAAGAGGGAAGTTTACAGCAATAAATGTCTACATAAAATAACAAAATCTCAAATAAAAAATCTAACATCTCAAAGAACTAGAAAAAGAAAACAAGCATTCCCAAGTTAACAGCAGGAAGGAAGTAACAAAGATCAGGGCAGAAATAAATGAAATAGAGAAGAACAAAACAACAGAAAAGATCAACAAAACTAAGAATTGAATTTTTGAAAAGATAAACAAAATTTACAAGCCTGTAGCTGGACTGAAAAAAGAGACAGAGAGAAGACTCAAACCAATCAGAGATGAAAGAGGAGACAGTACAACTGATATCACAGAAATACAAAAGATAAGAGACTATAGTATGAATGATTATATGCAAACAAATTGAATAATCTAGAAGAAATGAATAAACTCCTAGAAATATACAACCTACCAATACTGAACCATAAAGAAACAGAAAATCTGAACAGATGAATAATAAGCAAGAAAACTGAATCAATATTCAAAAATCTTTGATCTGAGAAAAGCCCAGAATCCACAGAATCCAATGACTTCACTAGTGAATTCTACCAAACATTTAAAAAGAATTAATACCAATCTTTCTCAAGATATCCCAAACAACTGAAGAAGAGAGGACACTTCTAAACTCCCTTTGAGAGGCCAGAATTACCCTGATACCAATACCAGATAAGGATATTATAAGAAAATTATAGGCCAATGTTCACAATAAACATGAATGTAAAAATCCTCAATAAAATACTAGCAAAACAAATTCAATAGCACATTAAAAAGATCATTCACCTTGACCAAGTAGGTTAACTATCTATGTAATGCAAGGATGGTTCAACATACACAAATCAATAAATATGATATACCACATTAACAGAATAAAGGATAAATATCATATGATCATCTCAATAGATGCAGCAAAACTATACAAAATTCAACGTACTTTCATGATAAAAATCCTCAACAAATTAGATATAGAAAGAACATACCCCAACATAATAAAGGCCATATATGGCAATCCCACAGTCAACATCATACTCAATGGTGAAAATCTAAAAGCTTTTCCTTTAAAATCAAGAACAAGACAAAGATGCCCACTCTTGCCACTTCTATTCAACATAATACTGGAAGTCCTAGCCAGGGCAATTAAGCAAGAAAAAGAAATAAAAGGAATCCAAATTGGAAAGAGAGGAGTAAAATAGTCTGTTTGCAGATGACATGACCTTATACATGGAAAACCCCCTAAAGATTCAACCAAAAAACTGTTAGAACTAATAAACAAATTCAGTAAAGCTGCAAGATACAAAATCAACATATAAAAATTACCTGCATTTTTATTCACTAACAATGAATTATCCTAAAAAGAAATTTTAAAAAAACAATCCCACTTACAGTAACATTAAAAAGAATAAAATACTTAGGAATAAACTAAACCAAGGGGGTGAAAGTTCTGTATGCTGAAAACTATAAAACATTGATGAAAGAAAATGAAGACACAAATAAATGGAAAGATATCTGAGGTCACAAAGTGGTAAAAAATATTATCATTAAAATGTCCGTACTACCCAAAGTGATCGGCAGATTCAACACAATACCTATCAAAATACAATGTCATTCTTCAAACAAATAGAGGGCTGGCTGGTTAGCTCAGTTGGTTAGAGTGCAGTGTTGCAACACCAAGGTCAAGGGTTTGGATCCCTGTACTGGTCAGCTGCCAAAAAACAAAAACAAAAACAAAAAGAAATAGAAAAAACAATCCTAAAATTCGTATGGAACCACAAAAGACTCCAAATATATAAGCAGTCTTGAGAAAAAAGACCAAAGCTGGCATCATCATACTTCCTGATTTCAAATTATATTACAAAGCCATACAGTAATCATAAAAGTATGGTACTGGCATAAAAACACACATGTACACCAGTGGAACAGAAGAGAATTCCCAGAAATAAACCATGCATACACAGTCAACTAATCTCTGACAAAAGCACTAAGAATTCACAACAAGGAAAGGATAGTTTCTTCAACAAATGGTCTTGGGAAAATCGGATATCCACATGCAAAAGAATGAAATTAGAACCTTATCTTACACCATATACAAAAATCAACTCAGAATAAATTAAAGACATAAACGTAAGAAAACTCCTAAAAGAAAACATAGGGGAACAGCTCCTAGACATTGGTCTTGGCAATGATTTTTCGCATATGACGCCAAAAAACACAGGCCAAAAAAGCAAAAATAAACAAGTGGGACTACATCAAATTGAAGTTTCTGCACAGCAAAGAAAGCAATCAACAAAATGAAAAGGCAACCTACAGAATGGGAGAAAATATTTGCAAGCCATATATCTGATAAGAGATAAAGAGTTAAAATCCAAAATATATAAGGAATTCATACAATTCAATAGCAAAAACAAAAAGAACCAAATAACAAATAACCCAATTAAAAAAATAAGCAAGGAGCTGAATAGACATTTTACCAAAGAAGACATATAAATGCCTAACAAGTATATGAAAAGGTGCTCACCATCACTAACCATCAGGGAAGTTTGTGCAAATCAAAACCACAATGAGGTATCACCTCACATCTATTAAGATGGCTATTATCAAAAAGTCCAAAGACAACAAGTGTTGGTGAGGATGTGGGAAAAAAGGCAAACTTTGTACACTGTTGGTAGCAATGTAAATTGATATAGCCAATATGGAAAACAGTATGGGGGTTCCTCAAAAAATTAGAAATAGAACTACCATCCAAAAGAAATGAAATCACTATTTGAAAGATATCTGTACTCTCATGTTCACTGCAGCATTATCACAATAGCCAACATATGAAATCCTTAATGTACACAGCTGAATGAAGAAAATGTGTTACATTTATATACAATGAAATATTATTCAGTTTTTAAAAAGAAGGAAATCCTACCATTGCAACCACATGGCTAATACTGGAGGACATTATGCTAAGTGAAATAAGTCAAACACAGAAAGACAAATATTGCATATCATCACTTACATGTGGAATCAAAAAAATTCCAACTCATAAAAACATAGAGTAGAATGGTGATTACCAGGGCCAGAGGGATGGGGGAAAAGGGAAGATGTTGGTCAAAGAGAACAAACTTTCAGCTATAAAATGAATAATTTCTGGAGATCTAATGTACAATATGATGATAATGGTTAATAATTTGTTGTATACTTAAAATTTGCCAAGACAATAAATCTTAACTGTTCTCACCGCGCGCGCGCGCGCACACACACACACACACACACACACACACACACACACACACACACACAAAGGTCACCATGTGAGATGATAGATATGTTAAGTAGCTTGACTGTGGTAATTATTTTACAATGTATATGTATATCGAATCATCACATTGTATACCTTGAGTATGTAAAATTTTTATTTGTCAATCATACCTTAGTAAATCTGGGGGAGAAAGAAAACATATAACCTGAAAAGTCCTATACCTATAAATCAAATGACTTTGTATTTTAACCCTGTCCCCAACCTCCACCTTTCCAAAACAACTCTAGAACAAAATGCCTTCACTGGTGAATTCTAGTAAACATTTAAAGTTAGAAATAATACCAATTCTACATAACTCTTCCAGAAGATCAAAGAGAAGGAAATATTTATCAACTTATTCCATGATGCCAGAATCACACAAATAACAAAATTTAGGCAATACAAGAAAAGAAAACTACAGATCAATATCCATCATTAACAAAGATGCAAAAATTCTAGCAAATAGAATCCAACAATGTAAAAAAAAAAAGGATAATACGTCCTGACCAAATGAGGTTTATCTTGGGAATGCAAGGTTAGTTTAACATTTGGGGAAAAAAAGAATGAATGTAATTCATCATATTAAGAATCTTTTTTCTTTTTTTTTTTCTTTTGGCAGTTGGCCAGTATGGGGACATATTAAGAATCTTTTTTTAAAAAAGTATGGTGATCTCAACAGTTACAGAAAAAAAAAGCTGACAAAAATACATCATTTATTTTTTTTAAAAAATTCTCAGCAAAGTAGGAATAGAATAGAACTCCCTAAACCTGATAAAGGGCTTGTACAAAAAACATACAAATAACATTAGGCATCATATCTAATGATGAAAAAAATAAACACCTCTCCCTAAGATCAGAAGTAAGGCAAGATGTCTAATCTAATCACTTCTATGCAAAGTGGAGATTCTAGCCAGTGCAATACAGCAAGAAAGAGAAATAAAAGCTATCCTCATTAGAGAGGAAGTAAACTGTCTTTACTTATAGATGACATGATCACCTAGAGAATATGACGGAATCTACAAAAAACTAATAAGAGGTTTAGCAATATTGCAGGACACATGATCAATACACAAGTAGCAACAAACAACTGAAATTTTAAAAGACAATATCACTTACAATAGCATCAAAAAATATGAAATACCTGCAGATAATCTGACAAAGATATGTGAGATCTATCTATTGAGAGCTACAGAACTTGGCTGAGAAAAATTAAGACCTAAATAGACGAACAGATATACTGTGTCCATGGGTCAGAACACTCAATATTTAAGATGTCAATTCTCCCCCAAATTAATGTATAGATTCAATGCAATTCCAAGTAAAATCTAAACAGGCCTTTATTTTGAAATGAACAAACTGATTACAAAATTCATTTGGAAATAGAAAGTACCTAGAATAAACAAAACAACTTTTAAAAAGAACGAGGTTTAAGGACGTATACTAACTGACTTCAATACTTATTACAAAGCTATATTCACCAAAACCATGTGGTATTGGCATTAAAATACACAAAGAGATCGATGGAACAAGATAAAACATGCAGAAATAGGCCCACATATATATAGTAAATTGAACAAAGGTGCAAAGGCAATTCAATGTCAAAAGAATAGGCCTTTCAGAAAATGGTGATGGAACAACTGGATATCCATATGCCAAAAAATGAACTTTGTTCCATATTTCATGCCATATACAAAATTAACACAGAACGGATCATGGATTTAATGTAAAATCAAAAACCACAAAACATTTTTAAAAATAGGAGAAACTATTTGAGATTTCAGGTTAGCCAAAGATTTCTTAGATACAACACCAAAAGCATGATACATAAAAAATCAAATTGATAAAATTGACTTCACCAAAATTAAAAAACAATAAATTAGATTTCATCAAAATTAAGAGCTATTCCTTTAAAAAGACACTATTAAGAAAATTAAAAGAAAACATCAAATAGGAGAAAATATTTGCAAATCACATATGTGATGAACTTATATTGAGAATACATAAAGACCTCTCAAAACTCAATTAAAAGAAACAGCTCAATTTCTTAAATGGACACAAAATTTAATACAGGCATACCTTAGAGATATTGCAGGTTCATCCAGACCAAGATAAAGCAAGTATCACAATGAAGTGAGCCACACAAATTTTTTGGTTTCCCAGTGCATATAAAAGTTATGTTTACACTATACTGTAGTCTGTTAAGTGTGCAATAGCATTATATCTGAAAAACAATGTGCATATCTTTGCTAACGATCATCTGAGCCTTCAGAAATTCATAATCTTTTTGCTGGTGGAAGGTCTTGCCTCGATGTTGATGGCAGCTGACTGATTAGGGTGGTGGTTGTTAAAGGTGGGGGTGACTGTGGCAATTTCTTAAAATAAGACAATAAAGTTTGCGGCACTGATAGACTCTTCCTTTCAAAAAAGATTTCTCTGTAACATGCAATACTGTATGATAGCATTTTACACACAGAACTTCTTTTCAAAATTGGAGTCAATCCTCACAAACCCTGCCACCGCTTTGTCACCTAAGTTTATATAATATTCTAAATTCTTTGCTGTCATTTCAACAATGTTCACAGCATCTTCACCAGGAGTAGATTCCATCTCAAGAAACTTCTTTGCATTAATTTCTCATCCATTAAAGTTTTATCATAAGATTGCAGCAATTCAGTCACATATTCAGGCTCCATTTCGCATTCTAGTTCTCTTGATATTTTTACATCTGTAATTACTTGCTCCACTGAAGTCTTAAACCCTTCAAAGTTATCCATGAGGGCTGGAATCAACTTCTTCCAAACTCCTGATAATGCTGTTATTTTGACCTCCTCCCATAAATCACAAATATTCTGAATGACATCTAGAATGGTGAATCCTTTCCAGAAGCTTTTCAAATTACTTTGCCCAGATCTATTAGAAGAATCACTATCTATAGCACCTATATCCTTACAAGATGTATTTCTTAAACAAGACTTGAGGGACTGGCCAGTTAGCTCAATTGGTTAGAGCACAACCTTGTAACACCACAGATGGCCTGTAAAAACGGATGTTGTGTTAGTAGGCATGAAAAGAACATTAATCTCCTTGTACATGTCCATCCAACCTCCTGTGTGACCAGATGTGTTGTCAATGAGCAGTACTATTTTGAAAGACATCTTTTTTTCTGAGCAGTAGGTCTCAACAGTGGGCTTAAAATATTCAGTAAACTATGCCACAAACAGATGTGCTGTCATCCAGGCTTTGTTGTTCCATTTATAGAGCATGGGCAGAGTAGATTTAGCTAATTCTTAAGGCCCCAGGATTTTCAGAATGGTAAACGAGCTTTGACTTCAACTTAAAAGTCACAAGCTGCATTAGGCCCTAACAAGAGTCAGTCTGTCCTCTGAAGCCAGGCATCGACTTCTCTCTAGCTATGAAAGTCCTCAACAGCATCTTCTTCCAATATCTTGCTGTTTCATCTGCATTGATAATCTGCTTAGTGTAGCCACTTTCATCAATTATCCTAGATAGATTGCCTGGATAACCTGCTGCAGCTTCTACATCAGCACTTGCTGCTTCACCTTGCACTTTTACGTTACGGAGACAGCTTCTTTCCTTAAACCTCATGAACCAACCTCTGCTAGTGTCGGGCTAGGCTAATGTCGGAATCTTGCCGATGTCACCAACTGTCACGTTCTTTTATCAGCCCATAATCTTTCACTGACTGGGCCAACAGTAGAGCTAGGGCTGGGTCTGGAGCTCACAGACCCCTCAATCCTGTTGTCTAGATTGGGTCACAAACCCTTCACATGCCAGGCTGGGCTACCAGACCTCTTACACTCCAGGCTGAGTCCCCAAACCCTTCACATGCAGGTCTATGAACTAGCTAACTGACCAAAAGTCCTTGGAGTCATAGGTCAGAGAGCATGGCCACGCTAGCAGACGCCTGAGGCACTAGATGCCAACAAAGGTGGCAGTGCCACACATGCACACTAACTCCACCCACACACAACTTATTTACAAAGAATGCACTGCACCACCCCCAGCCAAACCCAAGGTGAGGGGCCCTGATTAAACTATCCTATTTTCCCAACAGCTAGCTTCAAGCTTTGCTTCTGCAGCTTCCTCACCTCTCCCAGCCTCCCTAGAATTGAAGACATTTAGGGCCTTGCTCTGGATTAGGCTTTGGCTTAAGGGAATGTATGGCTGGTTTGATCTTCTATCCAGACCAATAAAACTTTCTCCATATCAGCAATAAGGCTGTTTCACTTTCTAATTATTCATGTGTTCACTGGAGAAGCACTTTTAATTTCCTTCAAGAACTTTCCCTTTGTATTTACAACTTGCTGTTTGGCATAAGAGGCATATCTCATCTTTCAACATGGTTTCCTCACTAAGCTTAATCATTTCTAGCTTTTGACTTAAAGTAAGAGACGTGCGACTTTTCCTTTCACTTGTACACTTAGAGGCCATTGCAGGGTTATTAATTGGCCTAATTTCAATATTGATGTTTCTCAGGAAATAGGGAGACTTGAGGAGGAGAGAGACAAGGGAACATCCAGTCGGTGGAGCAGCCAGAACACACACACACACATTTGTCAGTTAAGTTTGTTGTCAGTTAAGTACGTAGGTGCAGTCATGGCACCCCCAAACAATTACAATAGTAACACCAAAGATCACTGATCGCAGATCGCAGATCACCATCACACATATAACAATAACAATAAAGTTTGAAATATTGCAAGAATTACCAAAATCTGAAACAGAGACACAAAGTAAGCACAGTGGTGGAAAAAAGGAGCCGATGGACCTGCTCAACTCAGGGTTGCCACTATCCTTCAATTTGTAAAAAAACAAAACAAAACAAAAAAACCCACAATTATCTGTGAAGCGCAATAAAACGAAGTATGTAGGGCTGCCCAGTTAGCTTAATTGGTTACAGCATGGTGTTGATAACACCCACGTCAAGGGTTCAGATCCCCAGACTGGCCAGCAGGCCCCCAACCCCCAACCAAAAAAAAAAAGAAAGAAAAAAGATACATGCCTGTATATACTTTACCCAAGAAGATATACAGAGAGCAATTACAAAGGAGCACAAGAAATCTTTAGAGGTATCATATGCATTCTTTATCTAAATTGCGATGATGGTGTTATAGATATATACATATGACACTTCCCAAATTAGACACTTTAAATATATGGTTTATTGTATGTCAATTTTTTCTCAATAAAGCTGCTACAAAATGTCCCAGTTGAGAATGCCTTCTCCTTCCAGATGGCACCTTGACTCCTACTTTTCTTCTTTTCCCCTACATTCAATCAGTAATTAATTCCTAATCATTCTATTTTCCTAATCTCTCTCCCTTCCCTTAACTATTGCTCTAAGCCATCTCTCACCTGTATTATAATAGTGGCTTCACCACTCCAGTTCATTCTCCAACCTGCGGCCAGAATTAACTTTCTAAACCATAAATCTGACAGTGTCACTGATTGCCCTGGCGATATATTTCAAGCTCTCTTAAGATGATTCACCAGACCCTTCCTGATCTGCCCTTTCACCCTCCCCAGCTTCCTATCTAGTGACTCCCCACTTCACCCTTTTCTGCTCAGTCATAGTAATCAACCATGTGCCATGCTTATGTAGTTGTGCACATGCTGTTCTGCATTCACATAATCCCCTTCCCTTCTGTCCTACTCCAGCTCACTCATACTAAGGCTTTGGCTCCTCTGGCAAGTCTTTCCAACTCCCATACTGGGCTATCTGCCCTTCTCTCAACTCCTGAGAACCTTCTGTAAACCTTGCCACTAATCTTACTAACACATAATCTCCCTCATCAAACTGAATTGAAGCAGACTAGATCAAAGCTTGAAAGCAGAGACCAAGTCTTGTTCATCTTTACTTTCACAGAAGCTACCACAGTGCCGACTGAGTTCATGCCTGGCTGAAGGTATGACACGCTGAGTATGTGCCACAAAATGGATAAACGAATGAATCAGAACTGAATTGGATGACCTCCTCTTACACCACCTGGGGTGATTCTATGTTCCTCCATTATAAAAAAGTGGTCAGGAGAGAGATTAAGTGACCTCTTTAGTACATTCTGGTAAACTAATCACTTCAAATCCCCTTGGGGGATCCTACTCTGGCTGGGAGTTTAAGGACAAGACTCACTACCTCAAATTGTTTTAAAAACCAGCTGGTATTGTGATTTCAACTAAGGGAAAGGTTAGAGAAAGGGAATCAAATTCCAGAAAAAGACAAGACCGATAGCAAAAAATTAATACAGCCTGGAAGAAGGCCTGGTCTCCGCCCAGTTAACTTCTTAATTTCATCCAGAAAGACATAGCTCTCCATCCTCTGGGTATTCTCTTCTCCCAATATACATATTTGGACTTCCAAACCCAGCCAGGGAGGCTCCCAATCTTCCTTGCCCTCAGAAATCAATCTCCAGGCCCTTCTCACCCCCTCGGTCTATTCCCCCAATCACCCTTAATAACAGTCCTCTGGACCTCCCACTAGCCCGTCCTCCTCAGCTGGCCCCGCCAAGAGCCAGGCCAGTGGCCATGAGGTCAAGAGCTAAGCATGAGGGCCGCAGTCACAGAAGACTCCCAGAACAGGCTGGAAGACCCAGCTAGCAACTTAAAAAGGAAAAAGTCAGGATCTACACTTCATGGGTCACAGAAAAGAATAAGCAAGCAAAAACAAAACAAAGCAAAATTCTGTTTAAATAACCACCACAAACTAAGACTTTCCTTCTTTCTTACTGATTTGCAGCTCAAAAGCATAATTGCTTCACTCCTCCAGATCTCATACTTTAAAAATTAACCTAAGGACTGCTCTTCCAAATCTTGGTCATGACTGACCCTTTAACTTAGGGACGAAATTAGTGTTAAGACGTAAGAAGTGCCTTACAGGAAAATGGCCAGTGATTAGGGAAATCCACCATTGTGCATCTTTTCGATCCTTAAATAGAAGGGAAATAAATAAAAATGGAAAGATCCCTTTCCTAGGCCTTTCCTACCCAGGATCACTGTAACCAAACAGCATTATCCCATCTAAACTAAATTGCACCTCAAACACTACCACAAGCTGCTGTAAGCGTTTAAAGCTACAAGTAGCACAGGACCTAAAATCCCTTGGGTACCCAGACTTGAACTAAAAGACTGCAAAAATGCCACGGGGAATGTCTGGAATATGGTTAACTGGGCAGTGATAGGAGAGGAAGGACCCGGGTTCCAGACATCTCATGGGCAGCCTTGGGGGGTGCAGGTAAGGCCGATCCTTCACGTGAGTGGCCTGACACCTCACCCAGAAGAGGACACGGGGCACTCAGCAACGTCTCGTGAACCAACAGCCGGCTGATGGAGCCTTCAGTGGCCGGAAGAAGGGAAGGAGGAAAAGGAGGAGGAGGCGGCAGCCGCGGGAAAGGGGAGGGAGGCGCGGCCGGTGGGCTCTCGGGTTGGAGAACCTTCTTCCTGGACGTGCGCGCCGAAAGCCTGCGCGCTGCAAGAGCCCCTAGTGCTCACGTGGGGCTGAGAGGAGAGTCACTTACTTGTCCAATCTGAAATTACATTTTAGCTAGCGGGGACCCGCACGTAGCCATTCTGAGCCTCACCGCCACTGGGTGGGGCGGTCCCTGCGGCCGGCTGCAGCCCCGCCCCGCGCCCGGCCCCGCCCCGCCCCGCCCCGCGCGCAGCCCCGCCCCCCGCCGGCCGCGGCCCCTGTAAAGCGCGCCCTGATTGGCCCTTTGAACCGGGCCCGCCATTGGCCAGCGCCTGCCTGGGGCCGCGCCGCCGGCGCGACAGCTCTCCCTGGACTCCGCAGGTGCTGCCCAGCACGCGGGTTGCTCGCACCGCAGCCGGGCGCTGACTCTAATCGCACCAGCTTGGTTTTCAAAGGCTCCGAGGGAGCATGTGTCTAGTTTCCCCCTGTGGGGGCGCATCTCGCAGAACTCACCCAAACTCTTCGCAGCCCCGGATGGTGTGTATCAAATGTGTGTCCTATAACTCTGCTCATCGACCGTTTACTGAACACCAGGACTGCTGCAAGCTGGTGTAAAAAATAGTAACATTTATTGAATACTCGTAGTAATTCTTGAATGCTTGTTTTGTGCCAGCTCTTGTTCCTGATCCTTTACAGGAATTTGCTTATCTAATCCTGTGGCCAGCCCTGTGAAGTAGGTATGACGTTCTTTAATTCTACAAAATAGATGAGTCCTGCCTGTGAGAATTTACAATCTGGTGGGTATTGGACACCGATTTCATTTAATCCTCACTCGCCTTTGCTTTCCATTAAGCTACGTGCTATTTATCCCTATTTTACAGATGCGGAGAGTCGGGAACGTGTTTAGCTTTTTCTAGGACACAAAGGTAGTAGGCAGCTAGAGTAAGAATTCCAACCTGAGCTCCAATCTGAGCTATTTCAGTTAAAAAGGCACGTTCCTAGTTGAATAGTCGCTGAATTCAAATGCTTTGTTTTCCTGGAAAAGGAAACTAAGGCCTGGGAAAGGGAAGTGACTTTCCAAGGACATGTCAGTTGTAAGACATAAGCCTCCGTAGTAACTCATTTCACTGAACTGGTCTTAGGTGTTAGGTGAGTTAAGATTGTCTGCTATCTTCACAACAATCCCGAAAGCAAATAGGTGTTCTTATCTTGATCTTACAAGTGAGGATACTGGCTTGGTGAGGCTGAGGTCACACAATTAGCCCACTGTCTTTGTGCTGCTGCATTTCTGCTAGGGATCCAGGTTTGGGGTCATTTTCTTCATTCTGCATCATGATTGTTCACCTTTCATTTCTAACAAATATCTAAAGACCTAGCTGTAGGCTCTTTGGGATCTGTTACTTAGCACCTGTGTGAATCAAGTGTACGATAGGAATAATAATGTTAAGACTTGTTCATCTTACCTTTCCAGAGCACTGTAGTTGGGGTGAGCGTGACTGAAGCCATGTTGGGACCTAAAACCACATGGGCTCTAAAAAATTTTAAAAGGACACAGTTTTTTTCGTGGCATGTATTTCTCTGAGTTCCCTCTTTCCCCATGGTTATTTGATATTTTGAACCTTAGTTATTGGGCAAGATGACAGTAATTTACATAAATGTAAAGTTGTTTTCCCGCCAGCCTGAAGCTGCAGACTTGCACATACTACCCAGGCCCTGAGATAACAGCAAGCACAGGAGTGGAAACCAGATGGAGACTTATCGAGAATTTGCACCTGGACCCTTACATGTCCCCCTCCCTCCTGCTTTTCTTTTCCCACGTTCCATTCCCTCTTTTAAAATACCTGAGTAAATCTGAGTCTTGAGATGGCCTTAGTCTGGCCATTCTCCTTCAAGTTCACTGGAGAGATGGGTTAGCCTAACATCTCTCCTCAGGTCGTTGGTATTCCTGACTTCCGTTTTTACCGATGTTTGACTTTTGAGTGGTTTATTTTTGAAAGGGGGCAGGCAGCCAGACTTGTGTGCCTGGTATCACTGTGAAGAGCAAATGAGGTAATGGAGATGAAAATGCTTTGTAAAATGTTCGATGCTAAATATAAATAAAACATTGCTTCCAGATCTTTCTCAGTGTAGCCCTGGAATGGAATAAATGGAATATGCTAGGTGTCTTATGAACTATGGCAGGGGGTTTCATTTTGTCTAGACTTGAATTAGTGTGGACTCTGTGGAGGGCTCTGTTTATATTTTCATGTTTTTGATTTTCAATTTGTTTCCTCTTATTATCATACTACCAGTAGCAACAATAGCATAGTGACTGGAGCTCCTGTAACCATCTTGGACCATGAAAAGACCTCAGGAATGACAGCCACATATGGCAAAGCAACAAGGTGAAAGGGTATGGGTTCCTAACACCATGAAGCATCAGACCAATACCCAGCTTCCAGACCTCCACATGAAAGAAATAAACCCTTGTCTTGGGTAAGACACTTTCATTTTGTATTTTCTGTCTCACAGGGCCAAACCTAGACATAACTGATACATATACCTTACCTCATAGAACTCTTACAGCAACCTCGCAAGATGATAGATGCAGAAATAGGCCCAGGGAGTATAAATAACTTGTTCAAGTGGCCAAAGTGATATTCTGACCTGGTTTTTTCTGAGGTCAATTCTCATTCTCTTTTTCAATTATGGTTCACTGACTACTGTGAATGAATGAATCATTTTTTCCCATTTACTTCCATTTATTTATTTCAGAGAGTACCCACCTTTTTCTGCAAAGGACTAGATAGTAAATATTTTAGACTTTGTGAGCCATACATCTCCATTGCAACTACTCAGCTCTCCTTTGTAGTACAAAAGCAGCCATAGAGAATAGTGAGTGGATGTGACTCTGTTTCAATAAAGCTTTCTTTACCAAAGCAGGCAACAAACCAATGTGGCCCATGGGCCTTAGTTTGCCAACCCCTGATTTATTCTAATCTGATTTTCTATCACAAAAGTGCATCTGTAACACATTACAGAAGATGGTGGATTGTGACATTGCAGGCAATGTCTTGTATTGTTGGTCAACATAAAAGTAAATGATAGTGTGGTTCAGAAGAAAAGGCCCTAAGCTGATAGTCATGAGAGCTGGGCCATGAGTTCACACCTGCCACTGAGACCAGATCTATGTCCTAGACCACACCTACTTGCCTCAGTTTCTCTATCTTTATAATAGGAACAAATAATAATGCAAATGTTATCCATTCTTCCCCATTTTCTATGACTGCAGAGAGACTAAAATGAGATGATATAAATAATAACATTTTGAAATCTCTAAATGTTATCAACTGTACGTACATTGCTTAACATTAGGCTGGACCATATAACCTCCTCTGTCCCCTCCAGTTCTCTGTACTTACCTCTGTCATAGAACATATCAAATGCCTAGTAATTATTAGTGCATCCATCTATCCTCTTTCTTCCTCCCCAATTCTACATAAAGGGATATTGAATTGCACTGAATTATAAGACAATTATTGGCAAGTCTAGCTATCCATCCACTCAGTCATTGTCAGGCAGCATTGGGATCATGCAGTGATATTGTCCACTAAGCACATCACAAGTCATACCAGTGAAGCAGCATGTCAGACTTCAGTAAGTCAGAAAAAGCTGGGTTGTGAAACCTTAGAACCAGCTGAACTGGAAGACTGTGTAATTTCTGTCCCACTCAGAAATGGTTCCATGCCACTCTGGGAGGCAGAGGAGACATGGTGCTCTCTCTGGTGACCTATGGAGAACTGTGATTCTCTAACTGCATCCTCTGAAAGCTTTTTTATGCATTAGCAACCTGCCCCCTCACCAGAAAAAAGAGATATTTTCCCTTGGATTCTTAGAGTCATGGCAGAGAAGGAGATATCATTATTCATTTACTCATGAATTCGTTTGTCCATTCATACATTTATGTTTCATTCACTTAACAAAAGTTTATTGAGTGTCTACTGTTCTAGGCACTAAAGAGAGTGCTGAGATGGACAGACATTGTCCCTGTTCTCATGGAACTTACAGTCAGGAAACAAACATTAAAGAAATAAACACACACATATATAATTTATTCAAGTGTGCATAGGAAGGAAATAGAATACTAAGAGAGAGGGAACCTGATTTATATTAAAGTCTAACTTAGACTGGTGATTTTAAGGGATGAGGTACTTTATATGCATTTCTCTGGTCTCAGCAATCCAATGAAGTGCCTATTATCACAATCATTATACAGATAGGGAGACTGAGGCTTAGGGAAATCAGATGACTGGTCTAAGGATGCTCTCCTAGTAAGTTTGGAACAGTCTGTGCTCTCTCTTCAGTAGTCCACCCTGCATAACACAAACCCAGACGGTGAGAATTTTCCACCTCCCACTTTTGCACATATATGCCTCCTTCCACCTGGCATGCCTCTCCCTTCAGTCTTCTCCGACTGGATTCATATTCTGCCATAAGTGTCTAGTTGAGGATCTACTTCTTCTGTAAAATTCACCTTTCCATCTGAGGGCTCCAAAAATCTCTTTTTCTTCTAGATTCCTGCAACAATCATCAAATATTCCTCATATGGCACTGAACCTAAGATTCCTCATCAAGTTAATTCTCTTTTTTATTGTTGTTTTTCTTTTTTGGTGTCTGGCCGGTACAGGGATTTGAACCCTAGACCTTGGTGTTATCAACACAGCACTCTAACCACTGAACTAACTGGCCAGCCCACTAATTCTCTTTTTCACGGGTTTGCCCTGACACCTTTACTTATACACCTGCCGGCAACACAAGGCCATTAGAGCCAGATGGACCTGAGTTCTTCTCCCAGTTCTACTGCTTGTGTGATAGGTGAGCTGGAGAAAGTTTCTGAACCTCTCTGAATCTTAGTTTCTCCTTGGAGAATAGTTATATTTGTTTCTTGGCATAATATCTTTAAACATTTGTCCCAGTACTGAACAGATAGTAAGTGTGCAATAATTCTTCTTCTACCCAATGCCATTTTCAGTATTAGAAGCCTCTGGAGGACAAGAACCCTGCCTTCTACTTTACACTCTCAGCAACTAGCACGGTGGTCTGTAATAGTAGGTGGTTAATAAATGGTATATAATTATGGTGGTGACAGTCCTTACCTCACTACTGGGTTGGTCCCTCATTGCTAATCAGATTTATTTTCTCCTGTCTTTCTTCTTTTCTTTTTTTCACAATTTAGATTCCTTTAAGCCTCCCTTAAACTTCATCCACTGGCAGGAACAGGTGCCATTACATATACACTCTCTGTCATCCAAATTCACACTGAAATAGTCCACTAGACACCTGACGGATGATCAGGAAGGAGAAACCACTGACTAGAAGGGCCTGCTAAGCTCCCCATCCTGACCGTCATCTACAGCCAACTTTATTACTTGCCTGCCACTTATCACTTGCCCTTTGTCTGCCTGCCTGCCTGGTTTCCTTTATCTCAACAAATATCTGCTGAGTACTGAGTACTTGCTAAACACTAGGCTAGAGCTGGATGCTATACTAAAAGCATGATAAAGTGCTTCGGGCAACCTGAGGCTGGTGGGAAGAGGAGGGGGTAGGCAGCGCAGCAGAGAGGGAAAGACTGCACTAACACCTACTGAGCACTGTGCCCTGGCTTTCCCTTACGGTATCTCAGTTATCTTCCCAACCACCAACACCACCCCCGACCCCAGGAGTGAGCAGGGGTTATTACTGAAGAGGTGCCCTAGGTCATCTATCACAAGACACTGCAAGTCAAACTGCTGAAGAGGGAGTTTCTGCTGAGAAGCTCAGGTGGGCAGCTCACACTGGGTATACAAACTTCAAATGAGCATTAGTCCTAATAATCCCGCTGGGTTCAACCTGCAGCACTGAGTTTCTCCCCCAGGTTTGAGCTGCTCAGCCACTCCTGATTCCAAGACCTCACTCATCATTTGAGTTATTTCCATGCCATCCATGTCTTTCTTCCATAACATCACCGATCACAGCCCCACAGCCTCTTGGCTGTGAGTCATTTTAATAAAAGTGTAAGCTATGGCATGAGCCAGGACAACAATATGCAACTCTAAACCCCAGGGCGTGTTTTCCCCAACAAGGCAACAGGTGGCAAAGTGAGTCTGAGGCCATGAGATGGTGATAAGACAGGACTCTGGGTTGGGTTTTAGAAAAGAGAGGTGGCAGAAGGCCTGCTGGACATGCATGCTCAAGGACCCCGGAGCCTGTGCTGTGTGTGGGCTTCAGGTGGGTTGGGACCTGTGCTGTGAACTCCTCTGGAATCATGACACTTGGGGACAATTACAGAACATCAGTTTGATAGTATTCAGACTGGGTTCTATGGAAAGGTGCCTGCACAGCAAAGGAGAGGCTGAATGGACTTCCAGGTTTTCCAAAATGCCCCCCTCCCCACCAAGTTGTTCTCTGCCCTGAGACACCAGATGAGGGGGCCAATGGGGACAGAAATCCAGTTCCCACTCTGATGACCAAGCCCTGTGCCTGTGAGGCTGCTCTGCCCCAACAGAAAGGACAAATTTTCCTAATTTGCACAAAGTACAGAATAGGATAGTGCAGCTTTGCCCTGCCTCATGCCCGCAACCACATACACACAGACACATGCACACGTACAGCCACACAAATATACCTGCAGACACACACAGATGTTCACAGGCACACACATATATTTGCACAAACACACATGCAGACACATATACAGAACACAGAGACACACACACAAATTCATACTCACTCATATGCCACACACACAAACATACACACAGACACACACAATTGTAAATTAAACCACAATATAGTATACAGAGATATAGAAACAAACTCAAATACAGGCACACAGAGATATAGACACACAGACACACAAACCGCACAGATATATGTACACCAAAACACACACTCATATGCACATGTACATATATACATGCATACATTCACACAGTCTCATACTCACCGATACATGACACACATGTAAACAGACATACACCCTCACACAGACACGTGTATGTAGACGCAAAAAATACATGCACATAAACATATACACATACTTCTTTAGCTTTACTTTTATCAATTTTACATGACAAATTCTATTAAAAAATTTTTCATTTGACAAATGTTCCATGACTAAAGGAGAAAAAATGAATTTGCTCCTTTCAAGGATTCATTTGTCACTCATTAATCAATCAAATAGTTGATGATAATATGTAGATATAAAATGTAGTGAGAAGAGGGGTACACTGAGACATGGTAGTGGCAGGTTTCCCTATGATCTGAGTCTCATAATTAGTTTTGTTTTTAGTTTATATCATTATTTTTTTTAATGTGATTTTTAACACTACTGCATAACATATAAAACCAGGACTCCTGTTTCACTGTTCATACACTCACAAATATTTACAAATACTGCTCTTCATCCCATCTCCTTCAGCTCCTAAACTAAGCCCATCTAAACTAAACGTCTGGAGTTTTGGGGAATGATATGTGGAAGAGTATGTTATTAAGGAGTATACTAGACAGGACTCTTTGAGTAGTAAGAAATTAAAATATAATTCAAACTTGCTTAAACAAACAAACCAAAAAGCAACTTATTGACTCATATAATTGGGCAATTTAAAAGGAAGGTGATCTTTAGGAAAGGCTGGATCCAGGAATTCCAATTATGTCTTCAAGGATCTTTAATTCCCCATTATTCATCTCTTAATTCCTGTGTTGACTTCATACTCAAGTAGGATCATTCCATGTGAAAGGAAAGATGGCAGGTAGTTGCTTTATCCTGATAAATCTTGGTGAGAAGAAGGCGATGTTATCTCCATGCTAATATTTTTTGTAAGAATGCTGGGTAAGGCTTCAGTTGACCCAGTTTTGGACAAGTGCCCATGGCTAGGGGTGGGTTGGAAAGAGATGAGCCTCACCTGAACCAGGAGGACTGCATGGTGAGGGGAAACGATTCTTCAAAAAGAAACTAGGCAAAAGGGGAACTTACGTTTCCTCCTCCCCTACTTCCAACAAACTTAGTATGTACTTATGGGCCATCTATAAATCAGGCCTATGCTGAGGGCTAGGGCACAAGATAAAAATATTCATACTCTTCTCCTCTAACAGCCCACAACCTAATGACAGAGATGGTGTGTAAGCAAATAGTGCAAAACACAGAAAGCAATAACTACAAAATTAAAAAGTTTGATAACGTAAACTTTATCAAAAGACAATGTTAATAAAATAAATAGGCTAGCTAGAGTGGGAAGAAATATTCACAAAACATATATCTGACAAAAGATTTTAATTCAGAATATATAAAAAATGTCTACAATTCAATAATAAAAAGACAATCCAATTTTTTTTAAAATGGGTAAAAAGTTTGAACAGACACTTCCCAAAAGATACGTGAATGATGAATAAACCCCTGAAAAAGTGCTCAATATAATTAGTTATCATGGAAACAAACTAAAGTCACAATGAGATGACACTACATAATGTCTAGAATGGCTACAATCAAAGAGACTGACAACAAAAAATATTGGAAAAAACATGGAGCAAGCAGACTTGTCACACATTGCTGGTGGGAATGTGAAATAATAAAACCATTCTGAAAAAGCATATTATAACCCAGCAATTCATTCCTAGGCATTTACCCAAGAGAAATGGAAGTGTACATTCACAAAAAGATTTGTGCATGAATGTTCACAGAAGCTTTATTCTTTCTATTTTTGGCAGCTGTCCAGTACTGGAATTGAACCCTGGACTTTGGTGTTATCAGCACCACGCTCTAACCAATTGAGCTAACCAGCCAGCCCAGCTTTATACTTAATAGCCCTAAAGTGGAAACAACCCAGATGTCCAAGAATGGATAACCATATGGTGGTATGTGCATACAGTGCAGTACTACTCAGTCATAGAAAAAGAATGATGTACTGACACATGCACATGAATGAATCTTGTCAAAAGTATGTTGAGTAAGAGGAGCTGGGCATAAAAGTACATACTGTGTGACAGCATTTATGTGAAGTTCTAAACTAAGCCCATCTAAACTAATTTATAGTGAAAAAAATCACCTGGGGTTGTCTCGGGAGGGTGAGGGAAGAGATTAGGAGGAGCCAGACTGTGAAGAGACATGAGAAAACTTTCTAGAGTGATGGAAATGTTCAAAACCTTGATAGATTTTTGGGTTACATGAGCAGATCCATTTGCAATTGTGCATCGCAGTATACATATATTTTATATCAAATAAAAAAGACTATATTTGAGTTGGGGGTAGAGAGTGACAGGGAGTATAGAAGAATTAGAAATGGCAGGATATTAATAGCTGTTGAAGTTGGATGATGGGTTCACAAATGTTCATTAAATGATTCTGTTTACTTTGTATGTGTTTGAAATTTTCCATAAGAAAAGGTTTTTGAGAAGCAAAAGAATTTGAATCTAACAATGTGATGACTTTTATGAGAGCAATAGGAATTAAGTGCTGTAGTACCATAAAACCCTGGTGAGATGGAGGATGAGAATGGGTCTTGGAAAAACATCCCAGAAGAGGTGACACATGATTTGGGACTCTAGGGCCAAGATGGACTAAAGCAGTTGAGATGTCTAGAAAAGGTAGTGAGCAATTATAGCACACTGGAGCTTCTAGGTAGTGACCAGCGAGCATGAGCTTACCAATGATATGTACTCTTTGAGAGAATCCTTTTCCACAGGAATCAGTGGGGCAGAGTGAACAGGGCAGAAGAGTCCAAGTCAGATTATCCTATTCAGAGTGTCCTTGGAAAATCAAAATCACCTTTCTCCGCAAACCCGTGTCTGTAAAGTGAAAGGATTCAACAGGATTATGCCTTCAAATGGTTGAAAATTTTTTAAAGTCACAAGCTAGTTGTGACAAAACAATGGGGAGAGCGCAAGGTATGAGAACATCTAATTCCCAGAACTTTCCTATTGCCGTATTTCATGTATTCTAAGATGCACGTTATTTAACATCTAACATCACTGAAATCAGGGCATGCCCTACAATCGATGATGTAGGATGGCCAGGCTGCAGCAATGCTACAGTTGCATCACCTGCCTGCAAGTACTTGGTTGTAATTCCCGGACAAAATGAGTGGACATCTGCAGCCATTGATGCTTTAGTCAACAAGCCACCTATAGACCTCAGGGAGAACAAATGTGAGCTCCAGTTGTTGTCTGGAAAACTTCCATTGCTACCTTCTAGTAAAATCAGAAAAAGGCAGCACAGCATCAAAATGTACACGTTGGGGGCCGGCCTGTGGCTCACTCGGGAGAATGTGGTGCTGATAACACCAAGGCCATGGGTTCGGATCCCATATAGGGATGGCTGGTTAGCTCACTGGGTGAGCGTGGTGCTGACAACACCAAGTCAAGGGTTAAGATCTCCTTACCAGTCATCTTTAAAAAAAAAAAAAAAAAAAGTACACGTTGGTACCAGTGGCTTGACAGAAAATTGCCAAGACAATTCTCTTGACGGCTCAATCCACCATATTGTGTGGAAAATCAAATCAACGATGACTCCAACAGTGTTTCAGAAAAGATGGACAATTCAGAAGCTGAAGAAGTCTTAGTAATAGCTTAATTAATGTATTTTGCTTATATTTTTCTTTTTATATATATACAAGAGCAATATATGATTTAAAAATGTATGTCTAAACAAGTCTAAAAGAGATTTTTCTCAGTATTGGTAAAAGAAAATGAAAACTTGAAGTAATAAGAACGCATCGAGGGTTGGCTGGTTAGCTTGGTAGGTTAGAGTGTCGTGTTGATAACACCAAGTCCAGGGTTCAATCCTGTATCAGCCAGCCCCCAGAAAAGAAAGAAAGAAAAGCATCCTGCCAGAGCTTAATTGGCAATGCTTTTTCTTTCTAAGAGATACATGATGTAATAGTTCATCTGGTAGTGAAACTGGATGCCTCCCCCAGCACTTTCTTCCTGTTTCTCTATGCTTTTTGAGACTATAGATAAGGTGTAATTTCTGAGGTTTTTTCATGTATAGGAACTATGCTAAAGACTTTATAAACATCCTCTCCACCAATCTCACAATAACCTTTGGGGACATACCATTATTATAACCATTTAATGTTGAGGAGACTGAGGTGTCTTGCTCATGGTCACACAGCTTGCTTCAATTCCTTTATAAAATTAGTGGAGAACCACAAAATGAGCTTTCTCCAGCTCAGATAAACTTTCTAGAACCCATCAATGAATGACCATGCATCCAGCTCCTGTGATTTGGGGCGGCACTACAGAGGTACAGAAGTTTGACATAGTCCCTCACCTACACCTCAAGAAAGGCTGCAGCATGCAAGAGTATAACAATCATAAGTTTCGAAATCAGACAGAATCAGGTTTTAATCTCAACTCTACCACCTACTAGTTGTATGATTTTGAGCAAACTGTTTAAGTTCTGTGAGCCTCAGTTTCTCCCTCTGTAAAACAGGACTATATTCTCCACCTCCAAGAATTGTGTGACAGTTAAATAGTTTACTCATTCATTCATTTACTCAACAAGTGTCTAGAGAGTGCCTTTGTCACGCTAGACACTGTATGGAATGGAAGTGAGTACTATACAAAAGCCCCTAGAAGAGTACCAGGTATTTGGCAGGCACTCTGGAGAAGATTTGTTATTTTATTCTTTTTTTTCTGGACCTATTTCCCCTCATACCAGTACCTCATTTTCCTTTTAGTGAGTCCCCTCCATCCCTAAACTATTGGACTGCTGTAATCAGATTCCCTGCCCTTCCCTGGCCTGGGGGTGACATGTGAACTAAGCCAAGTTGTGGACATTCTCACTTTGGGATTTGAACCTTTAGCAGAGTGACAAGTAGACTGAATGATAGGAGTTCATGGATCTACCCCTGCCAAAACTCTTCCAGCCTTGGAAGGAAGCTGTCTTGGTTCCTGCTCATCTCCAAGCCTGATTCTCCAGTCTTACTGTTGTTTTCGTTTGTTTTGAGATCATATTATCATTCCAAAAATTCCCTTTCACATAAGTTAGCCAGAAACAGTTTTTGTCATGTGCAACCAAATAAATCAGATGCCTAGTTAAAACAAAAAGTTAACTCCCTCTTCTCAAACAGAATAGAAGAGGTACAAAAAAGGGGTAATTAATGCTACATATAATTTAGAAGTGCTCACTTTGACAGTATCAAAAGACTAAATTACAACAAATTTAGTTTAAAGATTTTAATTGGCTTTTATTTGTGGTTCACTTTAGAATTGCACTGGCCAGCCTCCTAAAACAAATGTAATTCCTCAAGTCAATATGTTATACAGTACTTAGGTACGACAATCTAGAATTGGGCAACTCCTCATTCCATAAAATAGAATAAGTGTTTTGATGAACTGAGCAGAGATTGGTTTTATAGACAGAGAAGATCAAAGGAAAGCAGAAACAGAAAGAAAAAGTGGATTGGTAATTTCAAAGTTACTTTTCTTGTGAAGGTTAAAGCAGAGGGGACTTCCTTATGTTGGCTGAAACTGGCCTGTTTGGGGATTTGGCTATTAGCTCTCTCTCTCTCCTGATTTCTCAGAAGGTCAGATAAACAACTTAGTTTCTGCTTGGTGACATGGAGCTTTAGCACCAGTAACTTCATTTTGGTTTGGTCTCTTGGGCCTAGTTCAAGAGCTCAGTTCAAACTAATGGCTTCCTATACATTTTTTTAAAAGCAGCATATTTTCTAAATTCAGAATAGTTTATGTCAGATATTTTAAATAACAAGCCACTGGCACATTGATAGGGGTGCTTCCTATGGGATAGGCATGGTACACATTGTCTCATCTAAAGCTCACAAGAACCTGCATATAGGTAGCACTGTCACTCCTGTTTCCTAGATGAGGACGTAAAGCTCAGAGAGATTAAATGTCTTGCTTACAGGACCAGTTACATGATTTGTGAGGCCCAGTGCAAAATAAAAATGCATGGCCCCTGTTGAAAAATAAGAATATCAAGATGGTGATAGCGGAGCATAAAAGCAAGTTCAGAATCCTTCTGAGTACAGCCCCCTATGTGACTGCACCTATCATACCTAAAGTTGGCCTTTCCGGTTTATGTCAGTAAGTGGCACAGCTGAGACTTGAATCCAGGTCTGTTTGTCTGGAGGTCCACAGACTCAACTAACAAATATTCCTACAACGCAAGTGCCCCAGATCAGAATGAAATCAACACCCATTCCAGATCATTTGGATGGTCTAGGTATCGCCCTCATCCCCTACCCCATGGAGCGGTCAAGGAATCAGACGAAAGGCTGATGAGGAGGAGAACTTCAGAGACTCACAGGGACAAGTACTTGATTAGAAGAACATCAATGGCAAGTCCTACTCTCCTCTGCCTTCCTCCTGGTGTTATTTTAAATCCCACCCTTTAATAGGGCCCAATTAGAGCAAATTCAGAGGAGGCTGAGCAGGATGGTGAAGGAACATCATACAAGTGCTCACTAAATCAGGAGAGGTTAGCACATAGACTAGAAGATTCACAGTTGTCACCAAATCTCTTCCCTGCTGAGAAATGGCATATATATTGCTCATCACAATACGCCAAGTGTCTGACATGGCACAGAAGACCTAGTAATGCTCAAGAAATAGTAAATGAGCAATAAAGAGCCCATTGAATGTCAACTAGGAGAGGGATTAGAGGTGTTTTGTGTAACCCCAAAGAGGAAAATTAGATCCAAAGGGGTAGACAGATGTTGACTCTTGTACTTTCTTATGTCCAGGACTGGCCAGTTAGCTCAGTTGGTTAGACTGCAGCATTGATAACACCAAGTCCAAAGGTTCAGATCCCTGTACCAGCCAGTCAAAAAAAAAAAAAAAAAAAAAGTTCTGCAGCCCTAAGATGGAACAGAGAAGGTCAAAGTTTCCCTTCACAGGAGGGACACTCGAGTATGGAGATGGTGACAAGGATATTCCCCAAATACATTCTTTAGAATACCAGAGATGGCAAATAGGTTTCTGTTCCTATGACAATTCCAACTTATTGGCAGCAACTACCTTTCTTCTTTCAGTAAGTCTTTGTGCTGCGATCAATTACTAATGCCTACCATGTCCTTCTAAACCTTAGTATTTGTGACTCTATGAATCTGAACATTTTATCCAACCTAGAAATGTTGGGTAAGGTTAACTTCAGTGCTCCAATGTAAGGTAAGTTAACTGAAACTGAGCTCACAAAGGCTCTTTTCTATGTGTGGCCAGATCAATACATAACTCCCTTACTTCAGGGGCATTTTCCTACTCTAATTGGAACGATTATTTGAAACACATTTTCATTCAATTCTAGTCAAATCTAAAGTTGTGGGATTTTTGATGGTTCCTTGTTTTTTTTAGTTTTGGACTTAGATACTGTAAATATAATGTCCAACCCCACTAGGCAGTCCTGGATGTCAGATTCACCATGCTTGCAGACGTCTGTGGGGAGAGAACTCTGAATAAATCTGTCTAAATAGTAATGATGAATTACATTACTTCATAGCATTGTTAACCTTCGGAGGCAAAAGTCCAGACAGGTTGAGGAATGGAAAATGAGGACATAGGGGAGACAATTCCATTAGCTCTAATCAAAAGAAAAGGCCAAAAGGGGATTAAAATCTATAGCACGTTCAAAAAGGGCAGAGAATAAACCAGTCCAACTTTGAAGAGGAAAGATTAAATATTTGCCATTGTTTCCTGTTTCTTCCACCAAAGAAGTTTATTAATTTACACTTAAGGTTGTGCCTGCCTCCATTAACTAAATTTTTAAAATGAATAATAGGTTCACACACTTAGAACAAAGGAAAAGACAATCACCCATAAAAAGTCTCCATTTCCTGTGTAATATCTTTACTCCAATCAGGGATTTTAAACCTGGGGATCCAAGGACCCCAAAGTGTCACTAAAATTTTATTCAAAATTTAAAGTGTGTGTTTGTGTGTATACACACATACACATCTATATATATGTCTTCCCCTCTGGAGAAATGGTCCATAGCTAGCATTACACCCTTGAAAAAATATTAAGAAATCTTAGATCAATTTCCTCATTTTAAAAGTTTCTTCTTGATTCAGATATTCATTGAATACAAAAGTATGTTCTAAACACTATACTAAATACTTCCTCATCTAATCTCTCTATGAAGTAGATAACATTGCCTGCCCCTCACCTATTTTTTTTTTTTTTTTTTTTTTTGTGCCTCCAAGAAACAGAGACTCTGAGAGTTTACAGAATAGTAATTGCTGCCATTTACTGAACATTTCTGATATACTGGTTGTTTTTACACCTCATTTAATCTTGTAACAATCCTATGAAGTAAATTTTATTTTCTTCCCTTCTATTCAATGATAAACTAAATGGTCAAAAACATTAGGTAACTTGTCCAAGAATATTTGGCTAGGTATCTGAAACTTGAGTCTGAGCCTTGGTCTGTTCCGGATCCTGCTCTTTAGTCACTACACTATACTATTTTTTCTTGGTAGTCCGCAGCACTTGTCCACGAGTGTACCTCATCCTGAGTAGTAGAATATCTAATTTAACAGGGACTCCAATAGCATTCTCTGTCTAATTGACCTCACTTACAATGTGACTCAACTATACCGATTTCCCTTCTTTTCCACCTATACTCATTTTCAGAAGATGGAATATTTGTACATTTCATCAACTAGGAGTAACACAAAAATATCTCACAACTTTTCCCCTCTGGTAATTCTTCCCAGGCCACCTGAAGTGTGTCTACAAGTGTTTGTGTGTTTCCTGTGAAACTCTTTCACAAGGGAGTAATCTTTCATCTTATTAGAAATCAAGGGAGTCTGTTACTAGGATGGAGATGGGCCTCTGGGTAGAGATGGACAAAGATAACAACTAGAGACTGATGGTGTCAGCAGAGAGGATACCCCTTTTCTATATTTCTTATCCTTCAAGACTGCACATAAAACCCCCTTCTCCAGGAAATCTCCCTGACTGGACATTTGATCTCTTTAGCACTTGCAGTTGGCAGCACACCACAATAGAAGAATTGCCAGTGAGAGGAGGTATAAAGTATTTAAAATAGAAGGTAATGGTATTTTTCAAGTAACATAGGAGTGTAGAGGAGGTAGCCACAAACTCTCCTCCGGCTGCTCGGGAGAAATTCACAGAGGAGTGGCATATAACTGTTGTTCTGAAAGAAGAGCAGGAACATTCCGAGAGGGAAAAAATGGTGATAAAGGCATTTGGACAGGAGATGGAATAGAAGTGTAAACAGTTATGATGTGTTTGGAGAACAGCAAGACTTTCAGTTTGACTGGACTGGAATGAAATTGTGTTGAGAGACGAATCTGAGTTTGTTGTAAGACTGTGAAGGGCCTTATGTGCAAGCTCTGAGGTCTTGACTTTTATCTTGCCAGTATTATAGCATTTTCTTTTCAATTATTTGAATATGTTACCACATTTTCCCTTATTATATTATTAAAGCAAGTGGGAAATACAAGTCAGAAAGGATAGATTGCACAGATAGAAGAAAATAACTGTGTAAGTAACACAGTTTCCAAAGACAGAAACCATTAAGCATGCCTACACCAGTGAAGGTTTTAGCTTTAATTAAAGACTTATGGAACAAAGGACTGTGCATATAATGTGAAGAAAATGAATTCCATTAAAGAACATGCTTTGCTTGAAAAAAAGAAAAAACTTCCAGGAGAAGAAGAACTCCAGGAAGGGGACAATAGAATTTACAGAGTGGCTGTTCTGTGTTGGTATTGCACAAAATTGAATTAATTGTGATCCTTGGCTCACGATATGCTCTCATCATGTCCATCTTTTATTTTATCAATAATAAAATAAACATTGTATTTGTTGAACCTGCCACCAAACATTAGAGCTAGAACACTGCTATCATACCTGTCTATTCATGTATTCCTCCTTTCCTTCTCTGTCTCCTCATCCAAAGTAACCACTTTTCTAACTCTTGTGATGTTTATCCCCTTCTTTTAACATACCATTTACATATGTAACATACATATACAATATACATATATATGTATCTATATACTAAGTATATGAGGATACTTCAATAAGTTCATGGAGATATTCGTATTATCTTTTAATTCTATTTTTCCATGAAATTTTTGAGGTATCCTCATATATGTGTGTGTATATACATACAGACACATATATTTATTGTTATATGAGTATTGCAAAGATTCAGTCACTCTGGTACATACAGCTCTGGCTTAGTCCTTTCACTGCTGATTATATTCTATTATGTGAGTATACCACCATGTATTTATCCATTCTGCTGTCAATGGGGATTTGGGTTTTTCCTTAATTACTTACTATATGATTTTTTTCCATCCCCACTTTCAAATCTCCCATCAACTCTTTGAAATGGATATTATTATCTTCATGTTGGGGGTGAAGACACTGAAACTCAGAGAGGATAAGACACTTTGCTGCTATTACATGACCACACAGTGGCAAAGCCAGGATCTCCATGCAGTTCTATGTGAATCCAAAGCCTGCGCTATTAGCACTATCTCCTTTCCTGGACGTTCAGTTTCCCACTTAGTGTGTTGAAGCCTCAGGAGACTTCCCCAGCTCACTTCGGTTTTTCTGAGCCTTTTTTATGAGTCCCTGCTAGAGTGAACAGGGGATTTCCTAAGCTACCCCTGTTAGTAGATGTCAAAACAACATGTTCACTCAGGCAATTCCATGGGCAGTAGTCAGTTGCACTAAAAAATTTTGGTCCAGTCAGTTGGGTGGGGCTGCATTCACACAGCAATCTGCTCAAACAGATTTTCTCCTTTCCAGCATTATCTCCTCACATAGGTAATAATAGTAATCCTTTATCTGTGAACAGATCTCCACCACTTCCAAATCACTCTCTGAGTTAGGGAAGTAAGTATTATTAGCCCCATTTTGCAGATCAGAAAACTAGATATCAGGGAGAATAAGTGATTTGGCTAGTGATTGGTAGCATAGAAAAAGGACTCCTAGTCCATCGCATGTTCTGCTTTTCCACACAAATATTTCCTGTTTAGATTAAATACATCACTTTATGATGGAAATTTTAAGAGCATCTGAAAATCCCGTATTCAGGACACCCCCCCCCCCCACCAGCATAATCTTCCTCACTATTAAGAGTCCCATTACTTCCTATGGGAAAATACCCAGTTGGCTCTCTAACCCAAATAATACTTAAAAACCACAGATTTTGCTAAAATGACAACCACGGTACAAGAAGGTGGTGGTTGATAGCATGATGTGATTTGAAGGTGCTAGGTTCCCCCTCTGCCCTTAAAATCTCTTTCTTACTGTCTGTCACAGAGACTGACAGTCCACTACTCCCCATTTATACCTGGGTAGTTTTCAACCTTAAAAAGACCTTCATGAAAAGGTAAGATTTAGTGGAGGTCCTATTAAGAAAAATTATCAAAAAGTTAGGTAAGTTGTTAGCTATGTGTTCTTTCAATTTCACACCAGAGTGCACCGTCTAATGCCTAGCCAAGGATTATTTAGTTCTCTTGTTTAATGTACTATTGTTTGACAAGCTATTTACTATTGTTTAAGACCCAGACTATGAAAAACATAATAACTTAACTATTTTTTTTCCTAGCACAGATGAAGATCATTTTTGTTTAGAAGAAAAATAACCACAAAGTTTAAAGTTTTATTGCCTTGTAGGGCATTAACCAGTTTTGTGTTTAACCTAGTAGTCTTATTCCAACATTCTTTCATCAGTGCCTATAAACACTGGGTGTCTCACATGTTTTTTCAAATGGCCTTTATAACCTCTGGTTCCTTCAGTAATGAATTAGATTAATCTTGGACATGTGCACACTTTATATTTGTTTATAATTTAAATATATATATATATATATACTTTGACAGTTCTAACTTTTTAATGCCTAAATGAGAGTATTCCAGTTATTATGCACCATAACAATTAACCCTAAAATTAGTGATGTAAAACAGCAACCATTTAATTTACTCATAATGTTGTGGGCCAGATTTTGGGAAGGGCTTACTATGAAGTTATTGCTTGGGGTCTCTCATATGACTACAGTGAGATACCTGCTGAGGCTTACTCCTGTAAAGGCTTAATGGGGCCAGGTGTCAATGATGGCTCATGCACACAGCTGCAGTTGATGCTGGCTGCTGGCTGGGAGGTCAGTTGTGCTATTCATACACAGGTCAGCCTCTGTAACACGGTGATCTCAGGGAATCAGACTTCTTAGGTGGCAGAATCATACTTCCTGGGGATGGCTGACTTCCTGCAGTGCAAGCATCCCAAGATAACCAGGTAAAGCGGTATGGCCTTATTCTTCTAGTCTGGGAAGCCATGTATTTAACTTCTGCTGTATCTCACTGGTTAAAACAGAGTCAAGGGGAGGGAATGTAGATCCAACCTTTGTTGGGGGAGTGGGGAAGAATGTCAAAGTATTATTGGACTATGTTTTAAAAACATCACATGGGAAACCACTTTAAACCTCACAGTGAGAAGAAAAATTCACATTCAAGCTACTACACAAGCAAACAGATGGTTCGAGCAGGGAGGGCAAAAGGATAGAGGAGAAATAGAGATAGGAAGCCAGAAAGGAGATTTTGTGCTACTTGATATTAAAAAGTGATTAAGGGACTTCATTCATTCAGGATTCAAGGGGAGGGCAGAGATACATATTAAAGACAATTCAAATGAAAAGTGAAAAGATTAGGGAGCGGATTGGCTGAGGTCTGCCTTATTAGCTCTGTAATAAAGAGTCTGACTCCAGTTTAGAAAAATGTTTGAGTGACATCAGACAAAATTACAACAAATTTAGTTTAAAGATCTGATTGGTTTTTACTTGCAATTCTAGAATTGGGCAACACCTCATTCTATAAAACAGAATGAATGTTCCAATGAGCTGAGCCGAGGGGGTTAGCTTTATAGAAAGCAGAAACAGGGAATGAAGAGGATTGGTCATTTCAAAGTTACTTTCCTTATAGGGTTAAAACAGAAGGGACTGACTTCCTTATGTTGGATCAGATTACTGGGCCCCTTCTGATTTTCTGATTGGTTGCAATTAATCTTCTGGTTTGTTTGTTTAATTTGTTGGAAAACTGGCTCATTTCAGAGTTCAGTTTGGCTATGTGTCATCTAGCACGAGTGACTCCATCCTGGTTTGATCTAGTCTGCTGGGGCCTAGTACAGTCTAAAAGAGTAGCCTCCATGATCTTAGTTTAACACAGCTGACAGCTTGTAAGTGTCGTGTCCCTCTTCTTCCTCACATCTGGGCAAGCTGATAGGAAAGACCAGTAGTCCCTCCTTTGACACAGTGGGAAGCTCAAAGCACACATGGGAACTCTCACCCCAGCCACACCCCAACCACTATAAAAAACCCAACCAAGTCTCCTTTCCCTAGTCTCTCAAGCCATTTTCAGATCTGCTTGGAAGTCACCCTGCTTTCCCCAGAAAGCCTCATTATGTAAGTAACAAACCTTTTCATACCCTGTTGGTTGTGTGCAGTGTCAGCATTCTTGTGCAAACCACATTTCAGGTGGGGGTCCATCCTGACTCTTCAGAGTGACTACAAGTTCCAAGTCACATTATATGTAGTAATTTTGGTTTCTGAATATAAAAATGAAGTAGTTAGCATTTACTGCCTTCTATAAGTTAGGTACCATTCTGGTGCTTTTTACATTTTAAGTCATTTAGTTTTGACAAGAGTCCTAAATGGTAGATACTATTATTATCCTCATTTTACAGATGAGAAAACTGGCCAGAGCAGAGCAGCAGGTGGAAAGGAGCAATTACCTAAGATGACCCCCCAGACTGAAGTTTGGTTGAGGAGCTGGTGACACCACTCACTAAAAGAATGAAACTTGGAGAGGGTCAATCTCCATGAGAAGAAAAGCTCAATTTCAACAAATTTAGTGTCTGACAAAAGGAGGATGTACAAATGAAGATATTCTTTGACATTTTGAGATTAAAATTTTATTCAATAAAAGTATATTGGGTACTGTCTAAATGCCACACTCTAGGTAGGTTACCAACAGAGCTCAGGTAAAAGAGATTTGTAGAGTTACCAACATAGTTGCTGCTGGGAGCTAGGATTCAAATGCCCAGAGAAAGAAAGAGAAAATCAGAGGGTTATGAACTCACATTTAGAAAGTTAGAGAAAAAGGAAGAGCCAGTAAGCAAGACAGGGAAAGAACAGAAGTCTAAATGTAGTGGAGTGCCTAATTTGGTGGATACGATATAAATTTTTTTAAATAAGCTGCTATTTAAAAATTGCCTTTCTGTTTAGGACAAAACCTGGAAGGCAGTGAAGCCATCCCTCTTTGATCTGAGAAGAACCTCTTCTCTTGATGGCCCTTTTCAGTTATGCAAGCGTAAGATAGTGGGCCCCCACTGCTGGAGGGAATTCTGTGACAGAGCCTTTTATGGCTTAGGCAGGCTGCCTTCCTTGACATGCAGAGAGAATCTCTGGGGTGGAGGATGTCTCTGAGCATGAAGGCCTTGAGATCTGGACTTTCCTTCAGCTGTTGAACTTTATTACACTCTTTGCAGTGACTACAGATGGCCCCAGCTGAAGCCTACTGGCAAAAAGTACACCAAGGTTTGCCTAACAGAAACTACTCATGAGGACATTTCTAAACTGGTGATCCAGGTTCAATACCAGCATTTAGATGGCCACAAAAGAAGGGTCATTTCAGCCCAGTGTGTGGCCTGTGATTCAGTTGGTGGGCACACTTAGAGGACAGTTGGGAGTACCTGTGTGGCTCATCCTTGGCCAAGGATAACACGGGGAAAGTGATATTGTCCTTTTTTAGTAAAACCTCTGCAGCTTTGAAGAGTTCTAAAACATTAAGATGTCACTGGAGCAGGAGGTGAGGATGAATGTAACTGGAAAGGACCAAGCTCTGAGGGTGACTCCATGCAGTAGTGGCAGAATCTGGAGCTACTGAAAATACAGACATTCATAAGCGGACCACACTCTCCTTTTCTCCCTTTGAGAGGTGTTAGAAATGGTACTGGGCTTTTGGAGTAGAACAGCAATTCAAAGGAAGGAAGCCAAATGAGAGAGGGGAGCCAGAGAGCCAAGCTAATGTTAATTTTAAATAATGAAAATGTGACCTTAATTGCACCCCAAGTTGGTGAAGCAGCTCATACAGTTATGCGTGCTTATAATAATCTTGCTACCATTGTTTGAACACTCACTATGCACCTCATTTTGCACTGTTCTTGATACATAGACGATGCTCAATGTATGGTAACTATGATTGATAACATTATTATTAATATTAGCATATTGCTGGTTCCAGTGGTTAAAACACTAATTTTGACTCCGTGGCCAAAACAATCCTGGTAGAATAATCAAGTAATGATGCCAACAGCCACCTGCTTTTTGAATCTCATTCCTTAAGTGAACTCTGAGTGGTGCAAGGAGAGCTATTGTTTGAGGTAAGGAAGGAAAGGTTGCTGCAAAAGGCATCATCACAGCCCAGTGGGAAGTGCCAGCAATCCTTCTTGCAGCTGGGACCTTGACCGAAAAGGAGGGGCTCACTCCTTACCCATTGGAATGGTTACTAACCAATCCTCTGACCAGCAGCAAGAGGTGGCTTCGTTTGCTTATTTTTACCTTCCATACACAGTCCAAACCCTGGGGGACTCTGCCAAGGGAGAAGACAATTACTTGTAGGTAGGGGCAACCTGGCAAATCTTGGCATTTTGAAGGGTCATCTTCCTCTTCCTCTTCCTCCTTTTTCTCTTCTGCCTTCTCTATCTTTCTCTCTTCCTCCTCTTTCTTTACCCTACTTCTTTCCATCCTAAGTTCAAATACCACATTTCCACTTTTTCTCATCTATGTGACCTTGGAAGCATTTCCTAGTCCCACTGACAATGGCTCTGTGGTCAAATAGTTTTGGGAAACCCAGGATACCAAATACCCCTCCTAAAAATTCACAATGCAACTCACCACATATGTAGCTCTGAGAATTCCTGCTATGAAGGCACCACTTAACTCTGTTCAGCCTTGGACTCCCTAATAATCTGCTTACAAATGCAATCATATTTAATCATTTTTCACAATACTTATTAATATCCCTCAGTACTAGGACTCCAGGGCATTTGGATCAGGGCATTTCAAGAAGAGGGAAGAAGTGCAAAGGCACAGAGGTGGGAAATAATTTTATTTGATGGGTCATTGTGGAGGGAGTGCTGCAGGGAAAATATTAAGGACATTTGTTATGACTCATGTGCATGGAAAAGAGGAAGTTACAGAGAAATGCCTATATCTCCAGGAATCAGTTCATGTAGGGACCTAAAAATGCTAGTCTGAAAGCAAGTAGGGAAGATGGGTGAAACCTATTACATCATACCAGGTCACCTTTAAGCTTCATATGCTTCTGTTATATCATGAGGGTGAACTGGAAGACAGTGGTGGATATGCCTGGAAGTGAAAGTAAAGAGGAGATCTGAGTTGTAAGCTAGATATTTGAACTTTATTCTCCTCAGTGCTTCCCATCTTCTGTCACATCATGGTACATGTATTCGTCAGGTTCTCCAGAGACACAGAACCAGTAGAATATATAGAGAGATTTGTTATGGGAATTGGTTCATGTGATCATGGAAGCTGAGAAGTACCACGATAGTCTGCAAGCTGGAGACCCAGGAAGGCCAGTAGCATAACTCAGTAATTCAGTCCAAGTTCAAAAGCCTGAGAACCAGGGCATAGGGGATATATCCCCACTAATGTAAGTCCCAGAGTCCAAAGGCCTGAGAAATAAGAGCTCTGGATGTCCAAGGACAGGAGAAGATGGATGTCCTAGCTCAAGAAGATGGAAAGAATTTGTCCTTCCTCCACTATTTTTGTTCTTCCTCAACTTTTTTTGTTCTACTCAGGCCCTCAAAAGACTGGATGACATCTGTCCACATTGGTGAGGGCAGATCTTCTTTACTTAGTCTACTAATTCAGATGCTAATCACTTCTAAAAACACCATCACAAACCCACCCATAAATAATATTTTTGCCAGCTATCTGGGCATCCCTTAGCCCAGTCCAGTTCACACATAAGTTTAACCATCACAGCACACATAAAAAAATATTTTATTTTTGGTTTTGCAGGGTACACTGGAGTGAATGGAGGAGGATGCTTGGCCTTAGAGCTGGCAAGATCAGTATCTCAAGCAACCTGTAATCCATTTGTGGAATGACAGTGTGCCCTAGTGCATTTGTGAAGTGCCGCTCTAGGTGGTAGGGGAGTAAGAGAAGATCTTTAAGCAGGTAAGTGATCTGATTAGGTTAGCATAGAGGTAACTCATGGGTTTTAACTGAGACCCAGAAATAGATTGGAAGCAGCTGGTCCTTTTAGCTCCACAGCCTTGCCATGGTCCCCCAGCACAGGATTGTTGGCATGGGATTTCCTTCTGCCTAGTTGCTCCCTTCAGCACCCTAGTCTTTACCTTGCTATTGCCTACTCTTCCTTTGGATCATAGCTCAAGCCCCACTCGTTTGAGGAAACTGTCCCAAATCCCTCAAACACAGTCAAGTCTCTTTTCTTATATCTTCATGTATATTTTCTTCCTTGCCACTAGTATTAATGTATACTGATATATTTGTATTATCATATGATCTGCTTCTAACTAGACTGTGTATTTGTCATGCTGTTCCCACACCTGGAAGGCCTCCCTTCACACCTCCACAAGCTCAAATCCTAGCCACCTTTCAGGGTCCATCCTGAGTTTTCTTTCTCACTGGTTTCCACCACTGGAAATACTTTTGCCCTTCTTCTCTGATCATCTATAAGCATGGCTTCCAGACATCTGTGGTGGATTTGTACAACAGACATGAGGAAATTTTCTGCCTACCACTCTTGTCTTCTGAGACTTGCTCCTCTTCTCCCTTGCTCCATTCACATAGTTACTGTGGGACCACACTTGTTAATGTGGTGTGACTCCACCTGAGGCCCCAGTTTCTTGGTTTAGGGTGTGGATACTTGAACCCTGGGCCAATCACTCTGACTTTATTCCTAGGGATTTTTAGGTTTGGATTGAAAGATTTGTATTCACCTGTCCTACGTAGCTGAAGCTCTAAGATGTAACATTCTGGAACTGTCAAGGGCCGTGGTTTTGCTTTGTGGAAACCATGGGCCTACGGTAAAAGAGAATGAAGCTGTACACCGAGAGAAGCAGAGACAGGATAGTGTCCTGTCAACACTGTCAACCTGTCTGATGTCAGGTTCCAATTGTTCCTGAGCCCCAACTATATCCAACCTTCACCTAGCTTTGGAGCTGTGAGATATCTATGGATATTTCCAGTACATTACACATTTGCTTAATTTGGCTTGAGATGGATTTCTGTTACTTTGTCACCAAGATTACAAACTAATTAATATGCATTGACCACTTTTGAGAGTACTTTGGAATGGGATTTATTGATTGAATTGATCACTAGGATAAAGTTAAAACTGCAATGAAGCATCCTACATTTTGACACATTGATTCTAAAATATATTTATCTGAATTTTCCACTGGAAGACAGCACAATCTAATGGAAAGATTATGAGCATTAGAATCAGACCTGAATTTGAGGCCAACTCCATTTTTCTAAGCAGAAATTGTGACTCTTGGTAATTGGCTGCACTACTCTGAGCCTTATCTGTTAAATGGAGATACTAATACCCACCTTAGAGAGTTATTATCACATGGTGTAATGAATAATGCATTAAATCTGGCTCTCCATGGGCCCTCGGCATTCCACATTTCACAGAATCTAAGATACCATTGATTGTAATATGCATGATGATTTTATGTACCGCTGAGAAGGGAAAAGCCAGTTAATGGATTGTATGAGGCATTCTGATTTCAGAGCTGTTAAACTAAGAAAAGAAGTGTCTTAGAATCGATGAAATATCGTATATTTATTGGGCACAAGTGATCTAGGCAATAATGTTAGGCACTGATGAAATAGGAGTGAACAAGACTGACATTGCCTTCAAGGTGCTTAGGATCTGATAACTGATGCATTTCAGATTTTCAAAAGGACATAGAATAACCTTAGATGGTTCATCACTTGCAAAGATGGCTGGGACCAAGAAGTAAATCAGTGGAGAAATACTAGACTTTAATCCCTTTATATGTTGTTAGATCCTGTAGCAGTTATATTTTCATGCTCTGCATACAATCCAAAACAAATCGTCTGCTTACAATTAAAATCCTGCTGAGTTTCCAAGAGTCCAAACCCTAGGGAGCTATTTGAACACCATGTCTTATCCACAATGACGCAATTCACTTTTAAGGGACAATTAAGGGGTTTCCTTGTAAGTCAGGCCAAACTTTCTCCAAAAAACACGAAGGAAGTGTCTGGAAAAGGAAACGTTTGAGGCTTGTTTTCATACTGTCAATTAAGAAGAACAATTTCCAAAAAGGACTGAATTTTCTTTTTATCAAATTTGGAAGGACTGTACTCTATAGTTGTTTGCAGCCTTCTTGGTAGAACAGAACAAAGTCCCTTAGGAAACTTAATGTAACAGTAACCAAATGTCCTCGTTAAGCAGCCATTTATTGGTCTATTAAATCTGATCTGAACTGTGATAGTTTGTGGCAAATCTTTTCTCCAACATAAATTGCTCAATATGGGCTTCGTAAGGCATTCACTCCCCTAAAGACAGCCTCAATATCATCCCAGAAAAGGCAAATGTGTTTGCATCTTCCTAGGCAACTCTTCCAGAAGTGGGGATACAAAAGAACATTTTATTTGCCTCATTTGTTTAGGAGGACATAAAAATCATTTTAGAGATAGTTCAGTCCAAGTGCTTTCATGTTACAGATAAGACTGGGAACTAACAGTTATTGTGTGAAGTATTTAGTGTAAGCCTGGCACTGTCTTAGAGCCCAGGGATACAGATATAAATAAGATGCTTTCTCTGTCCTCAAGGTGCTCACTGTCCAGTAGGGAAGAGAGATCAATAGGTAGAGAGAGCAGTAAGTGTTGGACAACCAAGGGAGCCTCCTAAACTAGGGGTGGAAGCTGGCGGGGAGGGGAGGCAAACAATCTGCACTGGCCAAGTGCATAGTCAGGTTCCCTGCAGGAACCAGAATTCATGCCCATAGCTTCAATGAAGCGACTGTAATGAGGGAACTACCTACAAAGTGTGGCCAGAGTTAAGAGAGCAAGCAATGAGTTTTGTGGCACCCTGAGAATACCAATAGTGAGAAGCCATTATGTCCCATAAAGCCCATTGGGCAAGGAAAGAAATAGCATGCTAGAGTCTGGTAAGAACTGGAGCCCTGGAGAAGTATCCTCTTAGCATGTGCTGTAGAGGGTGACATAACTGGTCACAGCTGCTGCCAGAAAAATCGTACCAACGTAAGCAGGGAACAGAGAAGAAATGTTCCAGTCTCTCTCTGCTCTGCTTTTCCAGTTTTCCATTTGTGCTTCCCATTGGTTGAACCCAACTGGAAGCCAGATTGCAAATGTGATGTAAGCTGACAGGGTCAACTCCTGGACACATAGGACAGGACAAAGAAGGACAGAAAATGGATCTGGGGGAGAGGGAAAAAGGAGATTAACCAGAGCATCTATCATTAATATTTCAAGGTGCCTAGGTGTGCACTACACACAGATGCCATTCATTCAGTTAGCAAATACTTATCATGTACCTACCATGTAAATAATGGACATAAAAGTTGCTGGAGACAGTGTAGTTGGCTTTGGAGATAAAGTGGTGAACAAAACAGATACAATTTTTACCTTCTTTTTAGTGAGAAAGAGTGAATAAAGTAAATAATTTATAAAGCATATTCAGTATTATATTAAGGAGAGGTCGGGAGGCTGTAGGAGTATATTGGGGGACGGAATATACGGAATAATCGGAATAATCGGAATATTTCCCTGAGAAGTGACACTTGAGTTGAGAGCTGGAGTGAATGGAGGTCAGATAGCTGGAGGAATGAGTGTCAGAGAGAGGCATATTCCTGGTGAAGAGAGTGCCTGTGCAAAGGTCCAGAGGCAACGGTGAGTCAAGTTCAATGATCTGGGAGAAGCTCGGTGTTTTTGGAGCTTGGAGTGAGGAGAAGAGGGAGTGTTGAGAGATGAGGCTGGAGTGGCTGGCAGGACCAGATTGTCTGGGGCCACATGTCTCTACACTTTGATCTTGAGGGCAGCGAGGAGCTATCCAAAGGCTTTAATTAGGTTATTTCCCAGGTTTGAAAGGTCTCTTGATGTATTAGTCTCTCAGTCATGCTGACTTGAGGAGACATTTGCATGGTAATATTCAAGATGAGTCTGAAAGACAATGGGAGCCCTCCAACTGGTGACAGTTGAGAATGGCGTGCTAGGCAGAGGGCAGAGCATGTGGAAAGATTCAGACACCAGAAAGCAGGGCAGGATCCAGGAACCTGAAGTACTTTATATTGGCTGGAACATGGAGAGTGAGTGTGAGGGGATAAAGTGTGGGTCAGGTGAGAGATGACTGTCCATCCCAAGCACCCTGAATTTCAGACACGTCAACCGTCTCACCATCACTAGAGTACACGTGTCCATTTTTCTTAAGTAAATACCTGGTATTGGGATTTCTGGGCCCACGGGTAGGCACATGTTCCAGCTTTAATAAAAGTTCTCCTCTGTGTCTTTGCTTGTGCTGATTCTTCTTCCCGGAATCCGCTCTTCCATTATCTGTTTAAGAAAAAGACTTGATAGTTGTAGAAACTGCATGTGAAGTGTGCCAGGGCAAGATAAGAGGATGGCCAGTAAGCAGTGGCCAAAGCTGGAGAGGGATTGGGGAACGAAGTCAGCAGGAGTGCGGCTCAGCATGGAGAGCAAGAACCAAAGCGGGGACGGCAATTTCAAGATAGAATCTGTGAAATAAGGAATTTGTAAGAGCAAGTTAGTTTTGAAACACCATATGCAGCCTACTTTAGCATTGTTTTATGCTTGCCTTACAGCTGCAAATATGGGTGGTTGTTGCTTAACCAAAATGATTTGTTCTTTTCCGTTAACATTCAGTAACACCTGAACACAGTTTGTTTCATTAAATGGTCATCCAGGTCCTCCGTAGACTGGTGAGTAAAATGTAAGCTGGCATAAACTATTTGGAAAGAACTTTTGTGACAAGTACCAAAACCTGTTAAAATATCAATATTCTTTAATCCAGGAATTTCACTAATAAAAATAGCTGACACAACTCAATGCTTTGTACCTACAGGCAATATTTTAAGAGCTTTACATGTATTAGGACAGTTAAACCTCATTAAACCCGATGAGGTAGGAACTATTATTGTCCCCATTTCACTGAGAAGGAAAGAAGAAAAGTCAAATTGACATGCCATGCCTACACTTGAACTATTATTGTCCCCATTTTACTGATAAGGAAAGAAGTAAGAAAAGTCAAGTTGACGTGCCATGCCTACACTTACACAGCTAGTAATTTGCAGAGTTAGAATTTAAAACAAGGCCGCATGATTGCAGAGTTGGCATGCCTAACACCATACCACACTGCATCTCCATTTATGTAGGCAGACGTGGATTAAGATCTATTTACAAAGATACGCATTACTATATTATTTATCCTAGGGAGTATGTTGATACTTTTAAAAGGTATAATTAACTTACAGTAATGTGCACAAATCTTAAATGTTTAGCTTAGTGTTTTTTTTGTTTGTTTTGTTTTTTTTATGTAAACATACCTGTGTAACCACCACCTAGGTCAAACTATAAAACATTTCCAGCAACCCCGTGGACTCCCACATGTCTCTTCCTTGCCAATAACTCATACCTAGAGGTAATCATAATCTAGCTTCCATTGACATAGATTAATTTTACTTGTTCAAGAACTTAATATAAATAGAATCATATAGTAGATGTTCTTTGGTGACTCATTCTTTCAGTTAGCTTAAGGTTTGTAAGGCTTATCTGTTTTTTTTGGTGTATATCAATAGTTTGTTCTTTTCTGTCACTGTGCTCTATTCCCTTGTGTGAATCTATCCTAATTTGCTTGCCCATCTTCCTGTTGATGGACACTTGTCTTGTTTCCAATTTGAAGCTATTATGACTAAAGTTGCTAAATATTTTTGTACATGTCTTTAATGAATATGTGCAGTATCACAGTGTTAATTGGTACTGAAAAAGTTTTCCAAAGCACTTGAACCAATTTACAATGACACCACTAATGTATGAGAATTCCAGTTACTTTATGTCTTTGACAACATTTGAGATAATCAAGTCTTATTAATTTTATCCATTCTGGTGGATTTGTGGTGGTATTTAGTTGTTGTTTTATCTTGAATTTCCCCTATAGCTGATGAAATTGAGCACCTTTCCATGTGATTGGCCATTTGAATAGCCTCTTTTCTGCAGTATCCATTCAAGTATTTTGCCTTTGTAAAACTGGTCTGTTTGTGTTTTTCTAATGAATTTTTGGAGGGAGTATTTTATACATTCTGGGTATGAGTTATTTTTTGGATATATGTGTTATAAATAATGACTTCCAGTCTGTGGCTTGCCTGTTCACTTTTTGATGAACAGAAATTTCCAATATTAATAAAGTCTAGTTTGTCAAATTTTAAAAATTTAAGGTAAGTTCTTTTTGTGTCCTATTTAATACATCTTTCCTTATATCGAAGTCTGGAAGATATTTTTCTACATTTTCTGTTAGAAGCTTGATGTTTTAGACATGTCATTTAGGTTTTTAATTCACTTCAAATTAATTTTTTTGCATGGTGTGAGATAAGGATCAAGGTTTCTTATTTTTCACATTTCCCTTGCACCATTTATTGAAAAGATTGTCTTTTTTCCACAGAATTACAGGGTTGTAAATCAAGTGACTCTATATGTGGAAATCCATTTCTGGACTCTATATTATGTTTTATCTGTTTCACTAACTCAGCACCAGTATTGTGCTGTCTTAATTACTGTAGCTTTATAATAAGTCTTGAAATCTGTTAAAGCCCTCTTTGTTCTTCTTTTTAAAAATTGCTTTGATAGATACATTTTTGATATCCAGTAATAAAAAAATGGCTAAATAATTTATAGTACATACATAGAAATGCAAGAGTATGCATCCATAAAAATCAAGTTCATTAAAATTTTGAATGGTGTGGAAAACCACAAGAAATAGTACTGAATGAACAGAGAAGGAAATTAACTTGGAAAACCTGTATACACTCAATTATGCAAATTAAAAAATGTAATAAAAAAGTTGAAAATTTAATATTCTAGAATGCCACCTGTGGCTCTCTCTTCAAATTGAAATTAGAAATATTTATTTCTATCATTTTCTTGTTTGAGCTCAAACCCATTCACCTCTTCCCTTGATCTTCTTTGTGTTGTAGGGAGCTGCTGTGTGTTAAATGTGTCTCCCAAAAGTTCATGTATTGGAATCTTGACCCCATTGTAACAGTGCCAAGAGGGTGGGAAATCCGATTATGGTATTAGAAAGATGGGGCCCCTAAGAGGTGATTAGATTGTGAAGACTGTACCCTGTGAATGGATTGGTCCACTCATGGAGTAATGGGTATGATTCTGAAGGCTTCATAAGGAGGGCAAATGAGAAGGTAAACTCACTCTTGCTCAGCCCATTCTCATCACGTGACACCCTGCTTCACTGTAGAGAGTCACCACCAGAATAAAGGCCCTCACCAAATGTGTTCCCTGGACTTTGGACTTCCCAGCTTCCAAAACTGTAATAAATAAATTTTATTTCTTTATAAATTATCCAGTTTCAGGCATTCTATTATAAGCAACAGAAACAGACTAATACAGGGGCTAAACCTTGCAAACTACATTTCTCACACATTATTGCTCCTTGTCACTACATCAGGATAAAAAGCACTAGACAGGGATTGAGGGTGGGAAGAGGAGAGAAGACAGGGTATTTCCTTATCCCACTCTGCTTGCTTAGGCATCATTTCCAGAGTGTCTCTATCTTCTCAATGGTTTCATTTCCCTCTATGTGGCTCTGGCTTCTTTGTTATGATAATACCACTTCCTTCCTTTATCCTGTCAACCCTAAGGGTGACAGTCGGTCTCTGAGTTGCTTCTCTATCTCCTATTTGCACCTTTAGCTCTCCCAAGGCGTATGAAATGAGTTTCTCATTTTAAATATCCTTTATTGAATTACTTGGTGTGGGTTTTATTTTTCCAACTAGACTTTGACCTGGTAATTATTTTCTTAATTGTATTTTTCTATATTTTTAGAAACTTGCTCAACTGTACACAAATTATTATTATTATATGTGCAGGTATTTCAAAAAGTTCATGGAAAAATGGAATTAAAAGATAATATAAATCTTTCCGTGAACTTTTTGAAGACCCCTCATATATATAATATATATATCCTTTTTTCCCCCCGGTTTTTACCCAAGATGCTAGACAGAGAATTAAGCATTTGGGCGATTTAACTAACAATTATTGAGTATCTACCCTGGGCTAGGTACAAAGCTATCATTAAATTGGCCACAGATGTGCATGCCAGATGTTGTAGATACAAAACATGGGACTGAGTTGCTATTAAAACTCTTTTCTGATCTGGGATTCTTCGTCTCTCATTTCTATGACCACAGAGAGCAGAAAGTATATCGTAGAGGAAAGGGAACACAGAATAAATACATTTTAGCAGAGAGGGTAGACAAAATTGTGTTTGGACCCCAGAATCATGTAGAAAGGGCACACATGAAATGTTGACTCCTGGGAAGGAATCTAGAGACAGAAGTCCTTTCTCAAAGATAATCCAGGAGAAAGAAAAAGGTGGTGGGGGAGGCGGATCTGGGGTGTTTTTATCATTGGTTGAGCTGTTCTTCTAAGAGCAGGCCTGGGGCAGCCTATTCTTCCCATTGCATTTTATTGCCCTTACTGTCAACATAAACCCCACAAGGGTCACAGGCAGAGGAAAGCATGGTTCCTTTTATTTGATTGTTTTTCAGAAGCCAGGAGATGATAAATGAAACTCTATAAACCAAGAGAACAAAAGATTCTGAGAACTAAGCAGTGGCCAAGCTGGTGCTTTCTCAGGGATGGGGTCCTGTAGGGCCTCGGTATTCTCCATGCCACACATCTTTGGAATGACCTCGGGACTCAGTTTCTTGCTTTCAGAAATGGTTGTTCTGAGAGACAGCATGGTGCCAGCTAAAGAACTTGGGACTTGCATTCCATCTACTTGAGTCTTCGTCTAGGGCTCTTTCACCCGCTATGTTTGAGTGACCTGAGCATGTGATTTATTCTGTGATCTTCATAGCTTCCACATTTCTAAAGTTGGGGATAATAAAACCCACCTGACTGAGTCGTCTGTGAATTAACTCTGCTGCCCTTTGTGTTTTAAGAGTTCCTTACCTTACAGAGAGCCCACATCTGTTGGTATGACATGTGAAATCTTTATCTGACCTCTTATTTTCCACTCTCTTCTCATGTCACTCTCCTCTGGATGTCTTGTGATCTAGTCACACTTAAGGACTTGCATGTTTCTTTCAGTGTTTTCTAACAGACCTATTTCATTTACATAAATAATTCCTTCTTCATGCAAAGCCCCTTTCTCCATTATCTGGCTAGCAAACTTCTCTCACTTGAAAACCCGACTCCTACTTCCTTGGTGAAGTCTTCCCTTGTTCCATAGGCCTAAATTGCTCCCTCTTTGCTAATTTATTTCATCTATGCAAACATCCAACTTAGTAAGTACAACTGTCTATGCATCTATCTTCCCTAAAGGACTAACAGTTCCTGTATTATAAATATATATATATATTTTTTTTTACTTCTTAAAAAATTTTAACATTTACTTGTACATATTAGTGGGATACAATGTGTTGTTTCAACACATGCGTATACTGCACAATGATTCACTTAGAGTAGATAGCATAGCTTTGTATATTTTCTCAGTGAATAAACCACAAATTGTCCCATAGCAAGGATGAGTAAATGTAGGTTGAGCAAATAAGTACAATTTCAAGAGATTGGAGGGAAAACTTTTCTGATGAAACATCAGAGAGCAGCAGAAAGGCTGAAGATGAGGTCTGATTCTGACCCTGGCTCTCATCCCAGCAATGCACCCATCTCTGTGGGCCTTGGTTTTCTTATGTTACAGCAGGAAGATAGGACCAGATACTCTCTAAGATCCTTCTCAGCTCATGTATCTTCTAATTGTCCTTCTCTTTTGAAACATAGCAGAGATTCTAGTTCTTTGGCTATAGGACCCACATCTGAAGGCAGTTAGAAATAACCATAAAGTAGGGTACATGATAGTGACAGGCTGTGCTGTAATGGAAAGGGTGTTGGATTAGACTGGAAAATCTAATCCAGCAAAGTTTAAGCCTTGTCTCTACAGTTCCTAACAACTGTGTGATTTTGCTCAGATAGATCATTTCTTTTCTGGGAACTTTATTTTTCTCATTTGTACTTTGGAAAAAATAAAGCCTTCACAAAGTGCTTGTCAGGATTAAATTGGTAATACATTTTAAAACTCTAACTCTGTCTATCAACAACAAAGTATTATTATTTTGATTATTATCTGTCCCATCAATTTTGAGCCTTAAGAGATCTACCTCAAAAACCAGAGGGGCTTTGTCACATGATTTTGTTAAAAGGCATCATTGATGTTAAATTACTGGTCAGGAATTCACATTCTAGATTCTGCAGTCAAAGGCTTTACAGCGTTCACCCTGCCAACTGCCTGGTTGCTCAGCTGTGGCTCTCAACTATTTCAGCTTTGAAGTTAGGCACAAATTAAACTGTCTCCAGCTTTGACATTTGGATGAAAATTATTCAGTTTGTCTCATAAGCTGTGGTCAAATGTACCAGCAAATAGACACAACGGTCACTGTAAGCTTTATACTAATTCTTCAGTGATACTGGGATAGAGCATGAGGCCTCCCAGGCCTCGGAGAAGTTGATACATATCTTCTCAAATAAAGGAGCATTTTCTTCTCGACTCTTTCTTCAGTGGGTTAAGCCAAGATGCTATATTAATCAGTTTCTGTTGTTTATAACAGAATACCTGAAACTGGGTAATTTATAAATAAATAAATTTTATTTCTTACAGTTTCAGAGGGTGGGAAGTCCAAAGTCCAGGGAACAGAACTGGTGAGGGCCTTCTTGGCTCTCTACAGCAATCAGAGTATCTATCACATGGCAAATAGGCTGAGCAAGAAAGCTAACCTCCTCCTTTGCTTTTCTTTTAAAGCCATCAGAACCACACCCATCACTCCATGAGTGGGTCAATCTGCTCACAAGAGTACAGACCCCATAATCTAATTACCTCTTAAAGGCCCCACCTTTCAGTGACCATAATAGGATTTCCCACCCTGTTAACACTGTTACTGTAGGGATTAAGTAACAATGAGTTTTGGGGGGACATTCAATCCACAGCAGATGCCAATCATGTATCTTTATATCTGTATATGTATATATGTTAGTTCATGCCTCATATGATCCAGATACCAAAAGACATAAAGTATTTCATAATGTTTTCATGACAGCAAAGGTTGAAAAGCAGATGGCTTTCTTTGCCCCTCTCCCCCTTCCCCAGGTTTTTCTCAGGATCCTTCTATTGACCCATAGCTGAACCTTTGGATAATGTAATTATGTAGATCAGAGAAGCAGCCAACCAGCTGTCTACATGGGCCCTTAGTACTACTCGTTCCTCTTGTCCCTATCAAGGACAAAGAGAAGCAGCAAGCCCCGTAGGTCTGAGAGTCACAGAGCACCACACTGGAATTCCTGCAGACTGGAGAATTGTAGGGCAGCCAGTAGGGTTCTGGAATAACCCCCCCAGACTCAGAGAAAAGCTAGACTCTGAGGAAAGTGACTGCTTGACTTCTACTCTCATCTCCCACCCAACACATCCTTCTAAAGAAGTGGGAGAGGGTGCAGGGAAAAGAAAAGGTGTGAGAGTCATTTTATAGATTGTTGAGATAAGAAATTATGCACCTAATCTCTTTAGCATAATAGCATTGGATTTAACGTTGACTCAGTTCAGTGGGTGCTTGGCAAAATTGCTTTCAAGTAGTGATTGTGTTTTCATATACAAAATACCAGCAGTATACTGTGATGGTGAAGGGCTCAGATCCTGAGATCAGGGACTGAGCACACACACAGAATATAAATACATACACACAAACACACTATATTTATATATATACACATACATATGTAAAATATGTATATTTAAAATTGAACACATATAGATATATTCAAGATTATTAAATCACCTCTGAGAGAGATGATTTTAAATTTGCTGATCTGTCAGTGTTTGTTCTACATATTTTTAATCAAATTTGATAAATAATAGTTAATGATTGTTATATCTTCTTCAAGGAGTTTCTTTTCATTATTAACTAGTAGTCTTTATTTCTACTAATGCTTTTTTCCTTAAATTGTTTTTGCTCTAATACTAATATTGTTGTTGCCAGCTTTATTTGATTTATATGTTTCATCTTGTTTCGTCCATTTAGTTTCAATCATTGGCCCCTTTTGTCTTAGATATATCTCTTTCATGAAGTATATAGCTGGATGCCTTAAAATCCAATGCGATAATCTCTAGCTTTTAATAGAAAGAATTTAACTCATTTACAATGTATTTCTATTGTTTTATTTTGCTTTCTTTTTCTTTACTAATGAAAAGCATTTGATGGATCTTAAAACAAGTGTTTATAGTTAATAAATAATTTTTTGTGAATCTAAATATGTCTTGATTTCTCTTACTCTTTATTATGGGCCAAACTGTGTATCCTCCCTCCACCCCCAGTTCCTATGTTGAAGCCCTAACCAATGTGACTACTTGGAGATAGGGTCTTTAAAGGGGCAATTAAGTTAAAATGAGGCTGACTGGTGTCCTTATAAGAAGAAATTTGGGCACACAGAGGACATTAGGGATGTGCAGGCACAGAGGAAAGACCATGTGAGGACAGAGCAAGTGGGTGGCCATCTGTAAGCTAAAAAAGAGAGGCCTCAGAAGAAACCAACCCCGCTATTACCTTGATCTTAGACTTCTAGCCTCTAGTGCTGTGGGGATATAAATTTTTGTTGTTTAAACTGGCCATTCTGTGATATTTTTTTCTGGCAGCCCTAGCAAACCAATACACTCTTGTATGACAATAATATTGGGTATAGAAATCCAGGTAAACTCTCCCTCCCATCCCCAGCATTTGGAGGATGTCATTGTCTTCTGGCAGAGATTACTGCTGACGAATTACCTGCTATCGGCCTTGCTGTTGTTCTGTGGTAGGTAATCTGTCCCTTTTCTCTGGTAGCTTTGAAGATATTCTTTGTATCCTTATTTAACAAACTTTTTGTGTAAGTATGGTACTTTTTATGTAAGTACTTTTTACGTAAGTATGGCCCACTAGTGCTTTCAATCTGAGTGTGATGCTCTATCTTCCATGCTGAAAAATTCTCAAGCATTATCTTCTCAAATACTGCTTTTCTACCCTTCTCTAGAAGTGAGCCAGTAGCAGAAAGCACGCCCAAGTCCTAGTTGCCTAGCTGTTTTGCTCTCTCCTGGAGCTTTGTAGAAACCACAACACTGGGCAATGGGTGGTGTGACTTTAAGCCTCCCTTCGTGGACAGGAGAGTCCTGCCCCAGACTTATGGTTTTAATGCATGAGATTCACTCTGGTTTCCTGCCATATTTGGTTCTCATTGCCCCAGAAATTCAACTGCGGCAGTCTTGGCTGGCTAGGTGAAGAGCCCAGTGGGCCACACCTTTTGCTCCTAATTACTGCTGTTTGTTTTGGTTCTATTTCTGGGCCATAGATATGTTTATCTTTCATTCTTTCTTTTTAACAATTCTTTTTTTTTAAAACTTTTTATTTTGAAATAATTTTGCACTTACAAAGAGTTTCAGAGATAGTACAGAAAATTTCTGTACACCTTTCACCCAACTTCCCCTAATGTTAACGTTTTATATAACACAGTTAGGTTTTTAATATTTGTCTTTTTGTAGTTTATTTCTTATTTCTGGGTATTGGGCACTCAAGGGCAGTAGAAGTCTGAAGTCATGGAACCATCTTGATCAGAAGTTCTGGGCCAGGAATCTTCTCATTGACTAACCATTTAATCATCCATACACATATTCAGCAAATACGTATTAAGCACTCATGTTGTAAGCACTGTCCTAAGCACAAGGGATATAGCAGTGATCAAAACTAGCAAAAATCCCTGCTCTTGTGTTGTTAAAATGTTAGTATCAGAGATTAAAAAATAAATAATATAAAAATGGTCAAATACGAGGGTATCTCAAAAAGTCTGTGGCAACATAGAATTGAAAGATAACACGAATCTCTCCGTGAACTTCAGGTACCCTTGTATATAGTTTGTAATATAGTGATAGTACTCAGGAGAAAATAGAGCACAGACAGAGGATGAGAAGTGTCAGGGGTCAGTGGAGGAGAATCTGCAGCATTAGATGTGCAGGTTGGACAGGCCTCACTGAGGACAATTGAATGAAGACCCAGCGAGGTGTTGTTGTGAGCCGTACAGACATCTGGGAAAAACAGTCCTCAGAAGAACCTTGAGAACCAGGCGTTATAACCACAAGGAAACTTAGGTTCACAGCAATTAGGCAACTTGCTTCCTGACACAGCCAGGAAATGGAAGAAATGTGATCGTGACTCAGGTCTTTCTGCCCTCAGAGCTTGTGTTCTCATCTGGGTGGCTAAGCAGAGATATACAAAGAGACACATCCCCCCCTGCAAAGGATGCATTCTGGTCCTTTTACTCACATAACTTAGTGCTAAGCCATGGTGTTCTCATAAACCTTTCAAGAAAACCCTAGAAATCTATTTACAGAGTACTTGAGGTTTTTCAACAAGATGTTTTCGTCGAACTAGCTGAGCTTCATAAAATATGACTTTGACCTTTCCAGCCAGTGGTCCAGGAGCATGAGTGATCAGGGCCAGCTCGGAAGGTGGCCAGCGCCTCTGTGCAGGGCAGCGTGCCTGTCCGCTCCCACACCAACTGGGAAGCTAATGATTCTCCAGAGTGTTTACTCTTCGCTTGCTACCTTTGGGCACTCACATCATCCACTTTCATTCCAAACATGTCGTGGAAAATGAGCCCTTATGAGCAATTCCTACTGATTCCTTCAAAGTAGAGACAAGTTTATGCTGTAAAAAATTTGGATTACAAGAGATTTGGAAGGACAGCACATATAATTTGTTCTTTAAAAGGAATGCAATAATATCAACCTGTACCCAAGAGGAAATCTCATGGAGTCATCTTAGAGTTCATAAGGCTCTCCTGGAGAGTTTAAACTCAGATTCCTGAGCCTGAGGTTCTGGAGTTGGATTCCAGTCTTGGATGATGCCAAGACATCTGCCTATTCAATACTTACTCCTCCCACAAGTGACCCTTTTTTGGTCCAGAAGGTCAAATGCAGATTCCTCCTGAGGAAATTAGTGACCTCTCCAGGATAAATCCCAACCTACCTCAGCAAATATGTAATTTTATCACTGTCATCCCTACCCCTTGCTCCTTGCTCCTTACTCCTTACCTTCTTCCTCCCATATACATGTGTTCTGTCTATTCCACACTAGTTTTTATTTCCTTGAACTTTCCCACCAGTATAGTTTTGTTCCAGTGAATTGAGTCCCTTGTCTGAAAAGCTTTTTCTCTCATCCCCGCATATCAAAGTCTTGCTCCTCATTTGAGACCCTGCTTAGGGGCTCTTCATTCTTTAAGTTTTCCTAAATCTTCCAGTTAAGATTAATTTCTCCCTTTTCTGTGTTTTCATAGTTTGGGTGTGGAAGGAGGAGGAGGAGGAGGAAAAGGGGATACTGCTATGAATCTTAACATGGCTTGCCCTCAGTAGGTCTGCATAGGTGACATATCTGTCTGTCCCTCAGAAGCCCAGCACTGTTTTTTGCAGGACATGTTCGCTAAATCCTTGACTCAAGAGAACAAATGAGCATTGTTAGCAATGAGCATATTAATGGTTAATGTGAAATAAAATGACTGATAAAATGGCCCTGCAACAATCTTGCCTATATGCTTGTAAGCTTGGCTCAGAAATTCCTTGTTTCTATTTTCCTTTTTAACATTTCAACTTCCACCCTAAGCTATAGCTCAGATCTAGTTAGACACTTTTAAAAAGTCACTTGGAGGTGGGCTCCGCACACTTGTTGAGGCTGTGTAGTACACCAGGGTTAGAAGTAATAAGCATAGACTCTGGAGTCAGTACTTCCACCCATTGCCAAATTGCAAAATATCTCTTTTAGTAAGCAAGTGTGTTTTTAGAAAGCAAGTATGTTTTCTCCCCATTTCTTAAAATGTGGATAATACCTTCCTCACAGGCTTTTATAAGAATTAAATGGATAATATTTTAAGGACATTAGCACAAAGACTAACTCAGAGTATATGCAAAATAAAAGGTGTAATTATCATTGTAATTGCTAATGATGATCCCTTCTCCTGACGCACTTTCAGAAAAGAACCATTCTCAGTAGGCCCATTTGTTGTCCCTGTCCCTACGCATGAGCAGTTCAGGCAAAGCTGTTCGGTGGTTGCTCATGCCTCCTAAGGTATCTGACTTTCTCTGATGAACTTGGCCAAAATGATTATCTTTTTCTGCTCCTGGTTCCTTTCTTCCTCAATCAAACGAGGCCATCCTGGCTTTGGCTTTGGCTCTTCCCAACTCTGAAGAGAACAGCTTATGGAAGAATGAAGGTAGGTGTGAGTCCTCAAAGAAAGGACAACAATGGCATTCTATGAGTTAATCTTTTTTAACTTTAAGTTTTGAAATAATTTTAGAGTTACAGAAAATTTCAAAAATAGAACAAAGAATGCCTGTCTAACCTTTTAGCCGAATTTCTCAAATGTTAACTTTTTATTTTACATAATCATGGTACAATTACTGAATTTATGAAGGGAATATTGATACAATATTATTGTCTAATCTACAGTCCTAATGCAAATTTCTTCAGTTGTCCCACAAATGTCTTTTTCTTTTCTGGTCCAGCATCCAATCCAGCATCACAAGTTATGTTTCATTGTTATACCACCTTAGTCTCCTGTAATCTAGAACATTTCCTGAGTCACTCTTTGACTTGATACTTGATATATGATCTTGATACTTTTGAGGAGAACTGACCAGTTATTTTGTAGAATGTTCCACAATTAGTCTGATGTTCCTTCATAATTAAATTCTGGTTATGAATTTTTTGGCAATCATACCACAGAAATGATGTTGAGTCCTTCTCAGTGCATTATATCAGGAGGCACATGATGTTCATTTGTCCCATTTTTGGTGATGTTAACTATGATCCCTTGGTCAAGGTGTCCTCAAAGTAGAGCTACTGTGGAACTACATACAGATTCTGTTTCTCTTCATTTTTTCTGTTCACTAATTTTAACGTCTATTGAAGATTCTTGTCTGAAACAATTATTATTTTCTGGTAGCCAAATGATGATTTTTCTATTTTCCTCATTTATACACATTAGTTGGAACTCTACTCTAACAAAGAGACTTCCCTTCCCCTCATTTGTTAATCATTCATTCATTCATATATTCACTCACTGACATCAGTATGAACTGATTGACACTTATTTTAGTCTTTGGTTACAACTTATTACATTCACTATTTTGTGTTTACTATTATCCTAGACTTGGCCATTGGAAGTCCTTTCAACTTACCACATGTCAAAAGGATTTGACATGATCTTACATTGTTTGCTTGTTTTTCCTTCTGAAGGTTGTGTTGAGGCTGTTGCAGATCTAGAAAGTAACATCTTTCTCATCCATCCCAGTAAATTTAAGCAACTCTCTTGGTGACCCTACCCTTTCAATGACTGTAATTTAGCAGTGCCCACATACTACTATATATAACCTGTATGTAGGTGTTATCCAGATGGTATTTGTGTGCACATATGATTTTTCAATGACTACTATGTGGTCTGCTATTATTGCCTTCCCATTGGTTGTTTCTTTGAGATATTTCATAGGAACCCCAACAACACAATTCTCTATGGTTTCTTGAGCTCTAAAGCATGCTTTTTCTGCATTGTTCCTGCACTGGATTCTATTTAATTAAGATTTGATTTTGCATTGCAAGACTCTGATATACATTAGAAGGTCACCACCCAGCCATTTATCTTTTAAAGTAACTGGACTGGTTATTTTTTTAAAGTTCCTTCAGGTTAAAACAGTTAGCAATTTTTCTCCTTGCAGTGTCCCTTCAGCCTCGACCAGACGGATAATAGATCAGTGTAGGTTCAGATGCATTACAACATTAGTCATCAATTAGGTTTAAACCAGCACTGTAATATATCATTTATCTTGCCTGCCACGTCTCTTTTGAACATTTAATTTTTTAAGGCCTCTTAGGTTTTTTTTTTTTTTTTTTCTTTCTAACTGGCCTCCTGCCTCTCTCCTTTGTCTCCGACACAACCATCTCCTTAAGGAACAATAAAAATTAGATTTGTTTGACCTGCTCTCAGAGTTCGTTTCAGTGAGATGGATTTTAATAGCTTTGACTGGTTGGGCAGACAGCTTTTATGTAAAATTCCAGACGTTTACGCACTGTCTTTCGTTAAGCCTTGAGCAGGTGTGTATGCAAGAAGATGTATCTGTGTGCTGTTAAGGAGCTCCTTACTATTCTTTTCACATCAAATAATCCTCTGGGAAACTGCTTACTCCTGGATATGGTGGGCATCTCATTAAGAGCTCGAGTCATTGGCATGTCTTTCTCTTCTTAATGACTTTGTTTTAATCTCCTGCATTTAGCACTTATTGCATTTTTAATGTTTTTATTATTATTATTATTATTTGTATTATTGAAACATAATTGTTTATACATATCTATGGGGTACACTGTTGAATATCCATACCTGTGTGCAATATGTGATGCTCAAATCAGTCTAATTAGTATATTCAACAGCACACAATGTAATCATCTTTTATGGCCCTTTACCAATTTCTCGCTAATCCCATCTCCTCTCCCCTTCCCACCTCTGGTGGTCCCAGTTATGTTCTCTCCTTTCGAAAGTTCAGTGAATTATTGTGATTGCTGTTTCTTTCTTTCTTTTTAAAATGTATTTGTTTATTTCTTTTAGCTCTCACTTATGAGCAAGGACATGTGGTATTTCTCTTTTTGTGCCTGCCTTATTTCACTTAACGTAATTTTCTCCAAGCTTATCCATGTTGCTGTGAATGGCAGGATTTTATTCTTTTTTATGGCAGAGTAGTATTCCATTGTGTGTATACAACACATTTTCTTTATCCAGTTATCTGTTGATGGTCATTTAGGTTGGTTCCAACTCTTGGCTATTGCAAATAGAGCTGTGATAAACATGGGATGCAGGTATCCCTTGGACATGGTGATTTCCAATTCTTTAAGTATATATCCAGCAGTGGGATTGCTGAATCATGTATTGCATTGTTAATGTTAAAGGGCTTCTTTTTGCTCAATGAAATCTTTCTAAGTTGACTTGAGTTATAATGGGTTCTCTTTATATTTTCCCAGGTGTGTAACAGCATCTTCTCCATGAATATTCTGATTCAGGGTCAAGTCATTTTCTCATTGCAAGGTGGATTGAGGTCATGGGGAGAGGAAGAGTTGTGCAGCCTCACTACCCAACTTTTAAATTGTGACTCAGACCTCTATTAGATGATCTGCTCTCTGACTTTGAGCTGGTGACCCCATCTTCCTGTGTCTCAGTGTCCACCTTGCTAGAATAATGACAATACTGCCTCACAATGTAGTCACCAATTTTCAGCAAGAGCATGGAAGTCTGTAGAATGCCTGACAAAAGATCAGAGATTTTTTTTAGCAACTCTAAATTCATTTTTTTTCAGGGTAGAAATAATAATACGAGTATATATGCCACAAAGATTTACTAAACATTTACTGGCTAGCAGGTACTCTTCTAGGCAGGAAAACCATCAATGAACAAAACAGACAAAGATTTTGGCCCTCATGGAGGTTAAATTCTTGTGAGAAGACCAATAGTAGATAAGATACCTGAGTAAAATATTGATATGTTAGTTATAGGCACTAAGGAGAAAAAGATAAAGCAGGTTGTTGAAACGATTAAGTAAGACAACACAAAATGTGTCTATCCAGTGTATGGCACATAATCAATAGACCATTAATAGTAATTATTCACATCAATCATTTGTTCATTATTTCACACACTAATTCAACATCTGTTGAAACCACACTTTAGGCTAAGTACAGAGGCTGTAATTCTTGGGTGCTTCTGGATTTTGAGGCATAAAATTTACTTATTCTTATATTTATTGAGCTCCTGCTTTATATGGCACTTTGCTAAGTGCTAGAATATAGAGATGAATAGAATAGGTCTATGTCTGCAAGTTATCCATAGTCTTCTTGCTCTGTTGACTGTTTCCTTTGCTGTGCAGAAGCTTTTTAGTTTGATATAATCCCATTTGCTTATTTTTTCTTTTGTTGCTTGTGATTTTGGGGTCTTATTCATAAACTCTTTGCCCAGTCCTACTTCCTGAAGTGTTTCTCCTATGTTTTCCTTTAGTAGTTTTATGGTTTCAGGTTTTATACTTAAGTCTTTAATCCATTTGAGTTAATTTTGGTATATGGTGAGAGGTATGGGTCTAGTTTCATTCTTCTGCATATGGATGCCCAGTTTTCCCAGCACCATTTCTTGAAGAGGAATTCTTTTCCCCAATGTATGTCCTTGTTGCCTTTGTCAAAGTTCAGTTGGCTCTAAGTGTGTGGGTTGATTTCTAGGTTCTCTATTCTGTTCCATTGTTCTGAGTGTTTTTATGCCAGTGCCATGCTGTTTTGGCTACAATAGCTTTGTAGTGTAATTTGAAGTCAGGTAGTGTTATGCCTCTGGCTTTATTTTTTTTTTTGCTCAGGATTGCTTTGGCTATTCACGGTCTTTTTTTATTCCGTTTGAATGTTAAGATTTTTTTTTCTATTTCTGTGAAGAATATCATTGGTATTTTGATGGGGATTGCATTGAATCTGTAGATAGCTTTGGATAGTATGGACATTTTCACAGTGTTAATTCTTCCAATCCAAGAACATGGAATGTCTTTCCATCTTTTTGTGTCTTCTTTAATTTCTTTCAGTAGTGTTTTGTAGCTCTCATTGTAGTGATCTTTCACCTCCTTGGCATTTTATTTTTTTGGTGACTATTGTAAATGGGCTTGCTTTCTTGCCTTCAAAAATGGGAGAAAATATCTGCAAACTATACATCTGACAAGGGATTAATATCCAGAATTTGTAAGGAACTCAAACAACAGTAAAAAACAAATAATCCAATTAAAAATGGTCAAAGGAACTAAGTAGACTTTTTTCAAAGAAAAGCATACAAATGGCCAACAGGTACATAAAAAAAATGCTCAATATCACCAAGCATCAGGGAAATGCAAATCAAAACCACATTGAGATACCGTCTCACCCCAGTTAGACTGGCTATTATTAAAAAGACCAAGAATAACAAATGCTGGTGAGGATGTAGAAAATGGGGAACTCTTCTACACTGTTGGTGGGACTGTAAAGTAGTACAGTATTTTTATGGAAAACAGTATGGAGGCTACTCAGACAACTGCAGATAGAACTACCACATGATCCAGCAATCTCACTTCTGGGTATATATGCAAAGGAATGGAAATCATCAGGTCCAAGGGATACCTGCATTCCCATGTTCATTGCAACTCTATTTAAAATAGCCAAAATATATAACCAACCTAAATGTCTATCAATGGATGACTGGATACAGAAAATGTATGTATACACAATGGAATACTACTCAGTCATAAAAAAGAATGAAATTCTGCCATTTGCAACAACATGGATGAGCTTGGAGAAAATTATGTTAGATGACATAAGCCAGACACAGAAAGAGAAATACCGTGTGTCCTCACTCATAAATGGGTGCTAAGAAAGACAGAAAGGAAGGAAGAAAGGAAGGAAGGAAGGAAGGAAGGAAGGAAGGAAGGAAGGAAGGAAGGAAGGAAGGACCACAATAATACGTTGAACTTTCAGAAAGAGAGAACAAATCTATGTTTACTAGGGGTGGGAGGAGGGGAGGGAGAGAGAAATTGGGAAGATATTGGGTAAAGGACACAAAGAATAATTATGATTTGTAATAATGAATATGCTAATGTATTCATTGGATCATCACGTGTTGTACACAGGTGATGGTAGTCAATGCTGTACCCCCAAAGTATGTATAATTAATTATGTTTCAATAAAAAAAAGTTTTAAAAAAACTGAAAAGACATAGGAAAATAAGATTCTTTAAGCTTAGCTTACAACATAGTTTTGTAGAACTATTTATTTTAGCTCCAACATTCTAACTTTCGGGTCTGTGAACCTTGGCAAATGGGCAGATGCAGTCCGAAAAAAAAATAAAAAGTTACCCATAGTCTAATGGAATCTCAACTATGACACAAGCTGAAGAGTCATGGAGACAAGAAGAGAATCAGACTGGGGCCTAAAAGGAGATTGGATTTAGGAAATGAAGTGTGGGAGAAAGGTCTAAAGCAGGTTGAAAGTTCTAGGTTGCTTTGCTTAGGCTTCTGGCACAACACACTTGCCGTTTCCTGATGCTGATGGTGATGTCCTTGGATGGCCTGGGCTGCTGGATGGCCTCCTCTACTTTCTCAGCTCTTTCTCTGAAGACACCCAAAGTGCAATAACTGAGTAAGAGCAGGCCAGGCATGTGGTGAGGCTCAAATCAGATTGTTCTGCTGTTAGAGAAGCCTTCAGGCTTCTGTTGGAAGAAGAGCTGTCAACTCCTGGCTGACTTGAAGTTTCATGTGCTGAGAAAAAGATTTACTGGAGAAAATGGGTAAAATTAGTTGAGATTTTTACCATATTTTAATAAATTGAGATGACCCAATTTTGATCTTGACTCTGCCAAGAATTTGTTGTTTGAATGTGGGCTCTAAAAAATGTAGGGGTGGGATTAAATATACTTCTAACTCTAAAAATAATCCCACTAAATGAGTTAATTTAATCACTTTATACTCATTCACATAGTTACTCATCTAACCATTCATTTATTTATTCTTTTATTCATCTTACCTTGTTTTTCAGCATCTTTCTGCTAGGCGTTGTGCTGTGTGCTGCATTACAGTGACGTGCGGTTCCAGTGTTCAAGAAGCTGACATTCTGGCTTGTGCTTTTCTAGAGATTATTTAAATTCTTTTTTACTTTACCAGAAGACATTAAAAACAGCAACAATAGCAATCCTCTCTCAGCCAAACTGTATTGCATAGTAGCCTTGTGAATGAGACAGACAAGTATAAGCCCCCTTTGTTCCCATTCTACAGGGAAGGAAATCAAGGCACAAAGAAATCTATTAGGAGTAGCAGAGGCTCATTACATGCCAGATAGTGGCCTGGGCACTGGTAATACAATGGTGAACAAGTAGAGCGACCAACCATCCCTGTTTGCTGGAGATGGTTCCAATTTTAAAACCAAAAGCCCAGCATCCTGGACTCTTCAATCCTGGGCAAACCAGGGCAGTTGGTCACCTAATATGTTCCACAAAATTGCTCACATGTCACAGAACACTACGTGTCATGCGAGGCATATGAATGAAGTCAGTAAGAAATATTGATTTGTATTAAAACTAATGAAAATCATGCTGGAAACATTTAATTTCTTTTCCCTAGACATCTGAAATGTGTCTAGTGTTTTTCTTCCTGAACCCCAAGTTTGTATGTTTATTGAATAGATGAGATCTGTTTCATAAAGAAAATGGAGATGAGATGAAAACATTGTATTTTGGCCATCTTCCCTTCACTCTGAGTGCTGAATAGCAAGTGCAGGGACCACAAGCTATTCTTTGAAGGATATATTACTTTGATTATCTTTGGGGGATAGTTTTACTTTGGGCGATGGAGGCGGTGGAGGAAGACAATGTTCCCTGGATGTTATCAGCTGTGAAGAAATCACTTTGCATCTCATACAACTCTACATTTCTTGGAGCAGATAGCTCCCTGCCACTGGTTACTTTTTAAAAATAGCACCGTTTTCCATATCTTGGCTATTGTAAACAGAGTTGCAATGAACATGGGAGTGCAGGTATCCCTTTGACATGATGATTTCCATTCCTTTGGGTATATACCCAGAAGTGGGATTGCCGGATCGTATGGTAGCTCTATCTGTTGTTGTTTGAGAAACCTCCATAATGTTTCCCATAGTGGTAATGGGCATGCTGCCAGTATTGACCTGACCATCACATCTTGGGCATGAGTGGTGACAGTCAGCTTTGTACCCCACGAATATTCATAACCAATAAAAAGAAAGACCCCTACAAGAAGACTCATAAAAAAAACCGGCATTGTTTTATGTCGGTTCCTTTCAAGAAAACTGATGACCAGGTCATTTCATCAAGTGGAGAGGATGGTGGGCTGTGGATCAGGAAAAGCTTAGGTCTTTTATATAATTTGAAACCTAAGGATAGTTTATTTCTCTCCTGGGGTTTCAGCATTTCCACATGGAAAGAAACACAGCCATGCCTGCCTCGATGCATTTCTGGTGAGGTTGAGAAGATAAATGGTACTCCCACCCCTTCAAAATGTCCTGAACTCCAGGAAGAAAGGCCCAAATGACCATCAGTTCATGCTGAGACCAGTCTGTTTTGATCAACAAATAATCCTGGACCTGGTCCTAAATCATTTATGACCTTGGATAGATTGCTTAACTTTTCTGAGCTTCAGTTTCCTCATCTACAAATTGGGGGATTTTAATCCTGTAACAAAGTGTTCTTGCAATAATTAGAGATAACAAAAGCAAAGCCCAGCACAGCGTCAAATCCTGGGTAAGATGAATAAGATGTCTGGAGACCTTGGTTTTGACCCCAAGGATGCTAAGCTTTTACTTTATGAAAACAGTTTTCATCAAGATTATACTGACTTTGATGGATCAAATGCTTTCTGGAGCAAATATTACTGATCCAGTTTATATTTTTTTAATTAAATTTCTGTACAGCACAGTTCACTATTATTGATTTTTTTCCCATTGTAAATTTATTGGAATCAAATATTTCTTTGTAAATTATAAAATAAATAATTTATTAATCAATCAATTTTTCTTCCACGTCAAATTGAATGGATTATAGGGTCTGCCACTTCAAGTTTTCTTTTGTGAACATTCATTTTACAAAACGCAGTTTCAGAATCTATTCTTGTTTAAGAATTGATATTTCTGTTCATTCGTAGTCAATAACACATTATACTATGTGGGGTTTAATCCATTATCAAATTTATTTTGTGCCAAATATTTCTACCAGTAGTGTTCATTATAATTGAACAGTCATTGAACATAAAAGACTGAGAAGATAAATAGTACCTGTATACTTTTTTAAAGCAAAGGATAGAGAGCATTATAGCAAGGCAGGAATATGACATGAGTCAGAATCAAAATGGTGGGGTCGTAACATCTTATTTCACTCCCAATCCTTCCCTTGCTCTTCTTCACCTTCGATTGGGCTCCTGACATTGGAATTCACCTGACCCCCTCCTGAGCTTACCTTATTCTTTGCACAGGAATTATTGAAGAGAAGAGCTACATTCAAGTGCTTTGTATCCTTCTTAGTTTTCCCTGTGTACTTCGTGCTCAGTGCCAGCCTCTTTTGACTCCTGACCAGCTGTGTGTTCTGGGATGAGTTATTTTGTTTCTTTGAGCCTCAGTTTTGTTAGCCATAAAAGGGGAAGAAATATATTTCTTACATTTGTTGCAAAGAGTAAATGACAATATGTGTAAAACATTTGCCCAGGTATTGGGAATACATGATAGGTAAAATCTCTGACCACATACAGCTTAGGGATGGACTCAGACCAAAGCAGGTAATAATCAAATTAATAAATTATTATGATCATGATAACTGCAATGAAAGAGATGCTATAAGGGCAAATAAAAGCAAATCTAATGTCACTGAGGGTTGGGAATGTCACTCAAATCCTGGCACACACGATGATTATGCCACATTTTCATATATACGTGTGTATGTGTCAGTGTGTATGTGTATATGAAAACAGTAGATATAAGTATAGTCTTTGGGGGCTCCCAAGCCAGGGCAGGGGGGCCCTATGGGCCTCAGCCATGCCCCCCTGACATCTGCATCCAGTCCCACAATGACCACCAGGCATTTGCTGGAAGTGCTCCAGGCTCCTGAGCCAGGGTAGTGGGGGGGCCAAGGGCCACATCCACACCCCTCTGAAGTCCACATCCAGCTCAGCCACAACCAAGCCATCAATGGAACCCCCATGGGCTCACTAGCTGGAATGAGGGGGGTGCCACGGGCCTTGACCATGTCCCCACATTTCTCCTCCTTCCATTCTATCCCTCTCTATTTTCTCTTTTCCCCATCTCTCCAACTGCTCCCAACATCTTAGAATGTTAAAAAAAAAAGTAATAAAAAATTAATTTAAAAAAACAAGTATAGTCTTTGGTATTAGGAAGACTTGAATCCTTGCTCTCCCAATTATAAGTAAAATTTAGCAAAGTACTTAATTTTCTAAATCTCAGTTCTCATCTGTAAAATGGGGATGACAACATGTCTAACCACACAGAGCTCTCCTGAAGATTTCCGTCCCCTTCCTCATCTTTAACCTTTACTGAATGCTTTCTATTTGCCAGGCACCGTGTACTCAGTGCCTTATATCTGTATAATCCTCATAGTAATCCCATGAAATTGGGACCATTAATATCCTGAGGAGACTGGGGCAACAAGAGGTTAGGTAACTTTTCCAGGGGTATACACTCATAAGTGATGGACGAAGACAGAATTTCAAGCCAAAAATCTGGCTTACGAGGCCATGTGTTTTAAACACGCTAGTCTCATGGAGAGGCAGCTTAATTCCTGGGTGCTTTCTCATCGTGATTATTTATCACTGGGTCTGTTTTCTCCAACAAGGGGATAGGAATTTGCATTATTCCCATCCATCTGCCCAAGATTTGGAGAACACAATTGGTGCTCTGTAAGTGCATCTTGCATAGATGGATGTATGAGACCTGGCAGAGGCAGTCACATTGTAGAGGTGGTGGGTGCAGGTGGGAGGGGATTAAGGACCCTCTTCACTCCCCAGTACCTTCAGAAAGCCTTTCAACACTCTTGATTGCTATGTGCTCTGACAAATGGATAAAATATGGTCCCCTTCTAGCTGCTTGCCCGGTCCATTTCTGGAGAGGTGCCAGCCGCCTATTTGATCAGGTTCGAGCAGCAGTGAGGTAGTTAAGGTTGAGCAGAGTGCAGCCGGCTGAGAAAATGGGTAAATATTTTATAGACTGTACAGTAAATAATGTATACATTCAGAGAAACAAGGTGAATCTTTTATAGGCCTGAGCCCCTGTTAACTCTGCAATTAAATGCTGGTGCTGGAAGAAATAAAAGCAAGTCCCAAATCTCTCTACCTTACAAACAGTCAAAGGCCTGCCCTTAAGCCCTAGGTAAGAAGTTCAGTCTCTGTTCCCTGATGCTGAATTGCTCAAATTTCAATTTCTTTCTGCAAAGAAAAAAAGCCCTTTTTCTTATCCTAATGTGACTTACAGATCTGTATGCCCAAACACCTCTTTATTTATATTTATATTTTTACATTATTTGCCCGTATTGAGTGTCTATGTGAGACTTTCACATATGAGATTTATTTGAATGCTCACAGCAATTCCATTGATATGCACATAGTGGGTACATAACACATATTTGGTATTTTATTTGTTCGTTGAGGCCCTATTTTCTTTCCCATTTTCTTTCCAGGCCCACTGTAAGTGGTGGGATACTATAAGTCTAGAGCATACAATCTAATGGTAGGATATAAATAATAAGCAAGAGTTTCAGATGGAGGTAAGTGTGAGAGAGGAAAATGAAGCAGAGCAAGGGGATAGAGAGTGACAAAGAGAGGCCTTCTGGTAAGATGGCATTTGAGCAGACACCTGCGGCGTGGATGGTGGTGGTGAGAGTACTCCTGTGATTCCAAGGTTTCACAGTGAATGTTGTGTTGCATGGCACAGATCAGGACCAAGGCATTCATTCTCTCAGCTTCTGGCATCTGTACCCCTTTCATGCATCTGCCCTCAACTGAAGGAGATACCTTGATCAAGTTTTGCCCCCACTCTCCAGAAACAGTTCACATCCAGTGACTGGTTCACGCATAGGTTCAGAGACCTGGCTCCCTTGTTTCAACGAGGAACTCTCAATGGGCATCTTGGCTGGCAATGAAGACCATATCACTGGTGGTGTGTGAAACACCAATAGCCCTGATGTGCTCCAGCAGTACAATTGTTAACATCTCAATTAGTGGTGAATGGGGTGGGATACCAGTGGGAGGGAATGCACTAGTCATTGCAATATCTCAGGCATTTAAGAGCTTTGGGGAAAAGAGTAATTATAAGGACAATGGAATTGGATAGTTGAGTGCAATTAATGAATTAGAAAAATGCACAATAAAGGTTGGGGGTGATTAATCACTAATTTATGGCAAAATGTGAAAGTCAGTGGTCCTTCTTGGCAACATATAAAGAGACTCTCATTTTCTACAGCCAGAGGGCAGAACAAACTGTGGCTTAGGCCCAGAACTTAATTATAAAGGTAACAGAGCTCAAGAGAAGATTGAATTCTCAACCACAGTAAACTGGCTACACCAAGGTCATGGCGCTGATTGGGAAGGAGTAGGATCCTGAGACTAGGGGAGCGAACATCTAGGTTGATTGCACATGAAAATCTTGAAATCCCAGATGTCTCAGGATCCCCTTGGTCTGTAGCAATGGCACACTCTTCCTTGTTAAAGGAAAGTGCTTTGCTTGAAGATAATGCTGAAGCCTCTGCCTTGCAAGATAAGCCCCTCCCCCATGCCCACCAAGGATATACCTCTATTTCTCCTCATAGCCACCAGACCAGTGGTTATGCCTAATCACAGCATAATGAAGCTCAGGAAGTACTGGGACTACTAAGGGAGGAAAGGGACTATTCACTGAAGAAGCTGAGGGACCCAGACAGCTTAAATCATTAGAGCTGGGAGGGTACATTTGGACCTTGATCCAAAGAGTGATGGATTCAGGGAAAGCATGACATAAAGTGGGTGGGATAAATGATAGTTTATTGGTATAAAAAAAAATACTATCCTGTGATATAGGATTTAACACCCTGGGAAGGCCCCCAGGAAATGGTACTAATACCCTGTTACAATGGCTCCCAGAAGCTTTGTAAAAGTGTTAGCCAGCACCAGGTGAAATAGGATTGACAGAGCGGCCATAGGAGACAGTAGAAGAAAAATCAAAAAGAAGTGGGCATATTAGAGTGGATGTATAGGTAAGGCCAGAAAACCCACCAGTCAGTTATATTTTGTAGAAAACAGTTTTCCAAAGCAATGGGCACTGATGTGGACGGAAGAGAAGAAGCGTTATCGAAAAATTCATTTGGCTGTCCTATATGGATCTGAGGTAATGGTGGGAAATGGTGTCATAGAACTGTTTCCTTGATGGAAATGGGGATGATAGAATCTCAAAATAATAGAGATCACTTGGAGGCACTTAACCATGAGAAAGAAGGTTGGTATAGAAAGGTCAGAAGAGCCAGACCAACAGAGAGCCATGGAGACAGTGAATAGACAGTGGTATTTCTAGGGGCAAGATGGATGCACAGGCAACATTGGTATTGTTCAATCTATACTCAAAAGAATTAGGGATGTATGATCAGAAGGCTGTTTAATTTCTGGACCTGAGTTCAGATATTCAGACTCAGAATCCACTGACTGAAGGAGAGCCAGGTCCTTTGGAGAAAGAACTCCGCAATACCAAAGAAGTGCATTTAGTAATGATTTCCTCAGAGCCTCTCCCAAGGGACCTACAGCCTTTCAGTAATCATATACTTGGTATAGGGGAATATGTAGATATTTTAGGTTCTGTGTTGACGTTTTCACAGGAATCAGAAGCATTATCAAGGCCCCCCGGATACAGTAGGGGCATATGGGGACCACTAAGTAAATGGAGTCCCGGTCAAGTCCAGCTCGTATTGTGTCCACTGAGATGAGGGCTTGCGGGGAAGAAGCGGATGACGTCGGCCAGGTTGCCCCTCCAGGTGGACAGCATGCCCTGCTCCTTGGGGATGCTGAGAATGCGGTCCACGATGCCTTTGCACTGCTTGTTGGCAGCAATCTGCTTGCTGACATGTTGCAGCTGCAGTAGAGCTCGGCCCGCTCGACCAGGGCTACAGCAGTCTTCGCGATGGCCGAGGTGATGCCTGTGGCCAGGAAGTCCTTGGCGAAGGAGACGACGTGTTCTGCGATGGCGGTGGGGCAGGGGGGCGGAGCGCGCAGGCAGCGACAGCGGAGCGCACAGAGAGCCAGGGGGAGGCGCCGTGGGCTCAGCCCTGCCGCCGCCGGGCAGAAAGCAGAAGGACCTTTTGAACAGTCATCTAAAGTGACAAACTTGAGTTGGATCTTGTGAAAAATGAGCACCATCTCCCAGGATGCAATAAACACGCTAAAACAGTGATCGTTATATGGTGCCAAGTTCCCGACAGGGAGAACTCAAGGATCCAGAAACGAAGAAGTGGAAATAGGGGTGCCTTGCTTACCACTACTTCTAAGGTTCCACATGAAGAATTTGTGCTTTTTATCCCCACTACTCTGGAGTCTGCAGATTTGGAAGTTTGGGTTCCTAAAGGAGGAAAGCTTTCACCAGAGTAGACTCCAAGAATCCCATTAAACTAAGCTCTCTGGCCCCCTTCTCTCCTTACGCTAAAAGACCAGCAGGCAAGAACAGGAATCACTACCTTGTCAGGGCTCATTGACTCTAATCATTATCAGGAGGTAAGGCTGCTGTTACACAACAGGGGCGGAGGGTGATAGGTTTGACACCCGGAAGATTCACTGGGGCATCTTTTGGTACTCCCTTGCTCAGTTTTGGTGGTAAATGCATACGATGACCAGGGGCTCAGACTCCTCATGGATGAGGGACTGGATTACCTCTGCCCTCCTACATAAACCATCCAGATCATCAGAGGTTCTAAGAGGGTGAGGGGGATATAAAATGAATCAGGAGAGGGAAATGTGGTGAGTATCTGTTGCAGCTGGGAGACCAACTGCAGTGGCAGGGACTCATTCATCCTGCTTATCTTCCTTCCTCTTTTAGGCTTCCCTGGGAAAAAAAACCCAATCAGAATCCCAGAGGATCTGTTCCTAGTTGGATTTAACTTATTCTATAAAGCAAGTGGATATGAGAGGTACAGCTGTAGATGTTGTGCTGGCCCTCAGATCCCCTGTTTAGGAGTGGGGCACTTATCCCTCCAGCTGCTGGGTGTCTGATGAGCATCCAAGCTGGGGAAATTTGGGGGCAGAGGAGAGGCAATGGGCTGGATGCGAGAAGGTGGACACCTAATGGATCTCCAGTTCCAGTGGTTCAATGGATGAGGGAGAAGAAACAGCCACCGCTCGAGGCACTTGCTGATTGTTGGATGAATCAATGCTCTCTGTTTAACAAAGAAACCAAGGATGTGGGATGGAGTGGGGGGTAGGGGATGAATCACCAAAAGTCACAGAGTAGTTTGCAGTAAAGGTGGGATTTGAGCTCAAAGATTGTAATCGAAAGCCATTCAAGGTCATTGTCTAGCAGATTAAATAACTTATCCGAGAACCAGAGGCTGTTGCCCACCTGTGGCTCCTTGATGCTCCCTTCAGAATCCTGAGGCCGATTTCTCTAAATCATGTAAATAAGTATTACCTGAAAGACATAGGTTATTTATTTTTTGTTTAATTATTGTTCCTCCACTAGAAAGTTAGCTTCAAGCAGGCAAGGACAATGGCTTGTTCTCTGCTGTATCCCCAGTTTCAGGAACTAGTAGCTGACATGTAGTAGGTACACAGAAGAGAGCTGTTGAAAGATTACTGAAGGAGTCCTGCAGAGTTTACCACACACCCCAGACCTTCCCCTCTCAGCATCAGCCAAACTGGAGATCCATATTTAGGCTCTGTAGCCAGGCCTGCTCCCATGCTGCCTTGCCTCTTGGAAGCTTCCTTTTCTTCCTTAAGTTTCAGGGAGAAGTCTATGCCTCTCTCCCCACCACCTTAGAGACCACTATATCTGTGGTTGCAGACAAAAGCTAGCTTCATTATTTGGATATATCCACTGGGGCTCAGGGTGAATTGGAAAGGGCTTGAGCGATGCATAGAGCACATGGCCACTCCACCCAGCTGTCTTCTCCCAAAATACTAGCTGCTATCAATGGAATCCCTCCTAGGATGCTGGACTAAAGGCTCTACAACATTATTTCCTTGAGTCCTTTCAAAAATCTTGGGAAATAAATATTTGTATCCCCGTTTGGTAGGTGAAAAAATGAAAGTTCACAGAGATGAATTAATTTGCTAAAATTACACAGTAAGTGGCAGAATTGGGTTTTGAATCCAGATCTGTTTAATTCTAAAGGTAATTCTCTTATCTGTTAAGCAGAGGTTGGAGACAGTGTCAATGGGCTTGCTCCGGGAAAGGACTTCTGTATCTAGGAAGCAGGGAGAGAAACAAGGGGAGAGAAGGTCCACCTCAGCAGTACACCATACTCAGCTCTTTGGAATCTGGACTGGCGCCCATACCGGACTCAGTACGAGGCACCTCCAGCTGCTGTCCTCTCTCACTCCCCTGGGGGTCCCCTGGAGTATGTTATATTTCTCCCTGACATTCTTGGAATATTTTATGATTAATTCTTGAGGCGTGAACTTTTTAACTCTTTTCCCGTGGAAGAATTTCTTCTTCCTGAGCTGCATGCTTGATGGAAATTCACAGAATTTATGTGAACAGTTAAAGAGGGATACCCTTTGGTGCTTAGGAATCTCGGAGACTTGCTGAAATCTAATACTTTATTAGTTGGTTCTGGAAACCGTCAAGACTGGAAGGAACCTCATTTTTCAGAAAGGTGACTGGCCAGGGGCACAGACAGAGATAGGAGCTCAGATATTGCTATTTTGAGTCCTGGGCTTTGCATTTCAGCTTCATAAATCCATGGTTTCTGACTTAGTATAGTTTACTAAAATAATGCAGAAATGAGCCGAATGTTTTATTTGGTCAATGGCACTCACGCCTTCACATAATACTTTCTTAATTCTATTCTTAGGGCAGAAAATCTGAACTGAGTGGTTCTTGGTTGTCCAATAAGAGAGTAACACTCCACAAGACAAAAATTGTCTGGAGGCAGAAGTGATACATAGTGCCAAAGACTTGTAAATGTTTTCTTCTTTGATGCTCCTAGTAACTCTGTGAGAGAGACATTATTATTTCTGTCTTATAGCTAAGGGAACTGAGGCTCAGAGAAAGTAATTAACTTGCTTAAGCTCTCACAGCTTGTAACAGCACCAGGATCCAAATCTAGATCTGATTGACTATAAAGCTTGAGGTCTTTTTACAACCTACAATCTCCAGGAATAATTTGGGTTATGAAAGGTTGAACTTCTCCAGAAATGAAAGGACTCCTTGCTCGGCAGCCTGAGGAGTGGTTTGTATTTTCTCAGGAGAAAAGAGGGGGGATAGTGACAGCAGCTATGACACCCCACTCCATTCCCCACACCCCACCCCTCTGACATCATGGATGTGAAGCCTCACCAACGAAGGATCCACCCAGTGGCCCAACACCATGGAAATGAGCCCATCCTCTGGGCCAGGGGAATCAGCCCTTCATCCCAAGGCAGAGAATGAAGCCAAAGGCTGCATGAATTTCAGGCTGGACATCAGAGCCTAGGACCCAGGCGTAAGCTGTTGCAGGCATCCAATAAATTCCAGTAGTTCCATCTCAGTGACTTAAGACAGCATTCAGAATAAAGTTTAAACTTTCAGCCTGGTGCACAAGGTCCTTCATCATCTAGTTTTTGCCTTAGCTCCTGTCTCTCCTTCTCACTCGTACCTTTTCTCCAGCCACACTAAATTACCACAACTTTTCATGCTCCTGGCTCTTTTCACAAGATCATCCTTCTGCCAAGAAGGGTCATGTTCCTCATCTCTGTCTTATTACTTCTTTTTTCTTGTTACTGCTTCATTGTCTGGATAGCTCCACCCATCTTTCAAAACTCAGCTCCTTGGCCATCACACTTCCTATGGGAAGTCTTCCTGAAAGTGCAAGTCTGGTGAGGTGCCTGGTTTATCAACACAATTATCCTCCATTACACTTTTCTGTCTGCTTGTCTGCCATTTCCCTTCGGCTGTAAGTGACCCCAGAGCAGGGACTGCATCTTAATCCACATTGGTGTCCCCAGAGTCCAGGAAAGACTGGTCTTAGCTATGAACAAAATATCTAGAAGAGCTATGGGTACATCTCAGCATGAGAGTGAAAATCCTTTTTATATCTGATTATACATAGAGATGGTGTGCAACATTTATTTCTCCATCTCACCATCTCCTACTTCAAGTCCCATTCACACAGACAGTTGGGTGTTTTCTTTCTCCCTTGCCTCCTCCCTTCTTTTCTACACCCACTTCCCACCTCTACTTCTTCCTCCTCTGACTGGAATCTCAGCTTCTACCTGGAGGGGCAGCGTCAGATCTATACAGCTTTAGAGCCTTCCAGCTCTTCTGAGTGGAGTGTCAACAAGCCAAATCAGCATTTCTCTTCCCAATACTGACCAATTTCTTAGGAAACCTTCCATGTATTTTTGTGCGGATATGACCTTTGTGTCTTTACTCTGTCTTACAAATAATCTCTCCTCTGCAAAGGATTTGTGGCAGGAGAAAGAAGGAAGTGAGGGGTAAGTAAAACTCTGTTTTAGTCTGTCTGAGCTGCTATAACAATGTACTATAAACTGGGGGTCTTACATGCAATAGAAGTTTATTTCTCACAGTTCTGGAGGCTGGAAAGTCCCAGATCAAGGTGCCTGCAGATTCAGCATCTGGTAAGGGCTATCTTCTGGGTTGTAGAATGCTGACTCTCACTGTGTCCTCACATGGTAGAAGGGGCCAAGGTGTCTCAGGCCTCTTTTATAAGGCTCTGTTCATGAAGGCTCTGCCCTTGTGACCTAATCACCTGCCAAGGCTCCACCTTCAAATATCGTCACTTTGGTGACTAAGATTCACCAACATTCAGACCATAGCAATGCTATCTCTCATGTAAACTTTTTTTTTTTAATTGAAACATAATTGAGTATACATATTTGCAGGCTATAGAGTTAAATATCAATACCTGTGTACAATATGTGGTAATCAAATCAAGATAATTAGTATATTCATCATTACACAATTTAATCATTTTTTGTGGCTCTTCACCAATTTCTCACTACTTCCCCACCCCCTTCCCTCCTCTGGTAACATCAGTTCTGCTCTCTCCTTTTGGAAATTCAATGTATTCTTGTGATTGTTGTATCTTCCTTTCTTTTTTATTTATTTATTTTTTAAATTTCCACTTATGAGTGAGGACATGTGGTATTTCTCTTTCTGTGCCTGGCTTACTTCATTTAACAGAATTTTCTCTGTTTTATCCATGTTGTGTGAATGGAAGAATTTCATTCTTTTTAATGGCAGAGTAGTATTCCATTGTGTAAATGTACCACATTTTTCTTATCCAGTCATCCATCAGTGGACATTTAGGTTGGTTCCAATTTTTGTCTATTGTAAATAGAGCTGCTATAAACCTTTCACATAAATATTTAATGTGCAAAAGAATGGATGGGTGGTTGGATGAATAAACAATGACTGGCAGGTTGAGTGGGCGACGTGTTCCTGGTCTGGCCATGATCCCTGGTACTGTAGTACTTACTGATTGTGCTCTGCTTGCTCCCTAGATACGGTCACTGTCTTGAGCCCTAGGACCTTGAGCTCAAATACTGATTGGGATTCCATTATTTGCAGAGTCCTACTGGTGCTAATCACTGACCCAGACTTTCTAATATCTCCTGACCCTGGGTTCTGCATCCATAGGCTTACCTGCTTGTCAGTGCTATTCCCTCCTTGTGAAGGAATTCTCAAGTGGATGTTAGTTCATTAACAAATAATGACTGAGTATCTGCTAAGTGCCAGGCCCTCTCCTGTGCTTTTTCTCAGCTATGACCTGCTGTCACTATAGTATCTCAGAATCTCACAGTTCCACCCATAAGGTTGGACCTCCCCCCAGAATTTTTAAGTGCCCTATTCCTGGCACCTGTCCACCTAAAGGGAACCTGCCTGAAAATGGGGCTCCCCCCATCTGCCCAGCTTGCTGTGTTTTTCTAGGCTTGTCCTCCATGAAGCCTGAGTAGTACAGGACAAAAACTTCCTGAGGAAGCACTTAGGAGATGCTGATCGAGGTTCAACTTTTCCCTTTGCCCAATCCTGCTCCCTCCCCGCTCCTTGCCCAGGAAGGAACATCTCACACCCAAGAATCAATCTCAGTGTTTGTTTCCTAAGGCCCCAACAGTGACATCATTCACAGACAGCATAGCATTATTAGAAAAAAAATGAGGGCTTTGAAGTAATATAAACCAGAGTTTGAATCTAGTCTCTCCGCTTACTACTTGTGTGACTTTGGGCAAGTTAGTCAACTTTTCTGAGCCTCAGTTTATTCATTTGCAAGATGGGGATAATAGTTTGTACCTCATAGGATTTCTGTGCTGATTGAATGATAAATACCTCTAAAGTGTTGAGTGTACAGTAAGCATTAAATACACATCAACTATTCTCAGTCCCTTGTGTTTCTTTCATCATAACTTAACACACTGTATGGTAGTTACAAATTCAACTGTTAGTTTCTGTTTCTTGAAGTCAGGGACCATTTCTTATTCATCATTTTGTTCTTTGTGCCTAGCACAGATCCTGTAGATAGTATGCTTTCAATAAGTGTTCAATAATAAATTGATGTCCCCATTTTACAGACGAGGTGACAGAGCATAGAGGTCACACTAACAGTAAGAAGCAAGCCAGAATTTAAGCCCAATTCTGTCTTCTTCAAAGCAAATGATCTTTCTATTGCAGCCTTTCAAAACTGCAGGTAAAGATGGAACTTGGCAAAGCTAAAAGATTTGAATTTTATCCTGAGAACCATGAGGAGCCATGGCAGTTTGTAATCGGGGAAATTTCCAAGTCCTGTTTGCATTTTAGGAAGGTCACAAAGGGTGAAGGGTGAGGGCAGACAGAGGTTAGGTCTGAAGGGGTGGGGAACATATCAGTTTCCTATTGCTGCCTAACAAATTACCCCCAAACTTAGTGGATTGAAATAACAATATCCCTCCAGGCATGACTTTTCCTGGCATAGCTTAACTGAATCCTTCACTTCAGGGTCTGTCACAAGCATGGGCTGCAGTCATCTCAAGGCTCAACTGGTAGAGAAGCAGCTTCCAAGAAGTGGCCTTGCTCACATGGTTGGTGGGTGTCAGTTTCTGGCAGGCTACTGGCTGGAGACTGTGTTCAGTCCGTTGTCATGTGGTCACGTGCTTCCTGAGACCAGCCCACAGTATGGCATCACCCTTCACCAGACAAGTGATAAGAACCAGAGACAGAGTGCTAGCAAGATGGAAGCCACACTCGTTAGTACCCTAATGTTGGAAGTGACAGCCCATCCAGCCCATCGTTGTGGTCATAATCTATTCTTTAGAAGCAAGTCTGTTGGTCCAGCTCTCATTCAAGGGAAGGGGATTACACAAGGGGATTAATACTAGGGGGTTGTTATGGGTTGAATTGTGTCCCCTGTCCCCCCAATTTATATGTTGAAATTCTAACCCTCAATACCTCAGAATGTGACCTTAATTGGAGATAGGGTCTTTACACAGGTAATCAAATTAAAATGAGATCTCCAGGGTGACCAATGTGAGCATACTAGGGTAATCCAATATGACTGGTGTTCTTATAAAATGGAGAAATTTGGAGGTGGACATGCACACAAGGAGAATGCCATACGAACATGAAGACAGCCGTCTACAGCCCAAGGAAGAAACTTGGAACAGATTCTGCCTTATACCTACCCTGCCAATACCTTGAGCTTGGACTTCAAGCCTCCAGAACTATGAGACTTTAAATTTCTGTTGGTTAAGTCATGTAGTTTGGTGCTTTGTTATGGTGGCCCTAGCAAACTGATACAAGAGATCATTGGGGACCATTTCAGAAGCTGTCACTGATGGTTAATTTTATATGCCAACCCAAATGGACCCAACTAGCTGGTTACACATTATTTCTGGGTGTGTCAGCGAGGGTGTCTCCAAAAGAGATTAGCATTTGAATTGGTGGACTGAGTAAAGCAGATGGCCCTCCCCAGTGTGGGTGGCATCATCCAATCCATCGAGGACTTGAATTGAACAAAAAGTAGAGGAAGGTTGAATTTGCTCTCTGCCTGGCTGCTTGAGCTCGAGTGCTGATCTTCTCCTGCCCTCCACACTACTGTTTTCCTGATTCTCCAGCTTGCAGGTGGTACATCATAGGACTTCTCAGCCTCCATAACTGTGCGAACTAATACCTTATAATAAATCTCTCTGGAGAACCATGAGTAATATTCTGCCTATCATAGAGGCCTAACCTCTATCAGGAACAGCTTGATGTTGAGAAAGGGGCTGATTCAGGAGATAAACAGGTGGAAATTACAGGTCTTGGCTGATGAACAGAGAGGGGGAGGAGAAGGAAGTGTCTGTTGTGCCTATTCATATTTGTATATAGTCTAGGTAATCGTAGTGAGAACTGAGGAATGGATGTTAAGAGAGCACCTCTTTGAGTGGAGTTCAAACTGTTCAAGGTAAGAATTGCCTGTAGTTTCTGATGCCACCAGGAGGAAGTGGCTGCTGCTTCCCATGGCAGAGTGGCCTGGCCTCTCAGATCCTGCAGAGTCTTGAGGATGTTCAGATTCAGCAGCAAATGTTTATGAAACTTCTGTTCTCCCCAGCACTGGGGAAATCAGAGGCGAATAATCTTCCTAACTCACAAATCTAACTGGGACCCTTTAGCCTTCAACAACATCCGATTACTTACTGAATAAAGTACAGACTTTCACATGGCCCGCATGGCCCTCCATGGTCTGGCTCAGGCCCAGCCCTCTCATTCTGGCTTCTTCTCCTTTCTTCCCTCCTCTCCCACCCACTCCATGCCACTCAATGTGTTTACTGTTACAGCCGTATTGACTGCTTGCAAGTTCCTACAAAAAATGGACCATTTTAGGCCTCTGGGTCATGGCTGCTATTTAACTCTGCCTAGATCTTTTTCTTTCTCTAAAAAGGTTAAAATCTACTTGGCTAAATTCTACCTTCCCTTCACCACCAAGCTGAAATGAAATCTTCCTCTGTGAAGCCCATTTTGCTACTCTAAACAGAATCTTTTCCAAACTCTTTATTTTGTGGAAGAGAAATATGTATTCATTTTTTTTTCTATTAGACCATAAGCCCTTTGAAGTTGGAATCTTTGTCTTTTCCTCTTTGTACCCTCAGTGCCCAGTCCCTGGACTAGATTGAGCTCAATCAGTGTTAGTTGAATGAAATAATGATTAAAGAAATGAGTGAACGGAATGCAGTTCTTATGCCAGTGAGAGACAGACAAGTAAACTCGCAGTTCCAAAGCAAAGTGTCAAGCACTTTAATAGATAAATTCTACACAAGCACAGAGGGTAGAATGTGTTCAAATTGCCTAGGGAAAGCAGAGAAAAACTAGGGGGAAGGGACACTTAAGTTGAGTCTTATAGGAGATCACGGCTTTGTCATGTGGACAGGGGTGGAAAGGCATTTTCTGCAGAGGGAATGGAGTACGCACAGGCACCGAGACATGAAAGAGCTCTCTGCCTCACCAAGGAAAGATGTGTCATGAAGCATGGTGAGGCTGGGCAAGCGGTGAGCACAGACAGGCACCCACAAGACCATGGAGGACCTGGAGTCCTATCCTGAGGAAGATGATGTCTCCAGTGCCCTCATGGAACACTGAATACAAAGGAGCTTCATGTGGGTAAAGGAAATTTCATTTGCAAATGGGCCATGTCAGAGACTTGCACCACAGAGCCTCCTCTCACGGCCACCTCTACTCAAGCAGAGAAAGGGTGTGGTGGTGGCGGTGTGTCTGTGGACAGGCTGGTTCCAAAAAGACAGGGCCTAGAGAGGCTGAGCTGAGCATGCTTCATTCCTGCTCCCCAACTCGCCCATCGGATAGGGTGCTCTTCCCCAGAGAGTAGTTAGATCCCTTCCTTTCCCTTCTGGGAGAAGACAGGGTTTTTCTCTCCTCTCATTCACCCCTTCCCTTCCTGGGGCCTGGCAAATGCAAAGCCAGAAGAGTAAGTTAGCTAGACAGCCTTTTAGCATGCCTCTGTTGTCAGGACCTGGGTTACCTGTCCCTGCCGTGTGCCTCCAAAGCTCCTTGCATCACTGGCACTTGTCCTACTGTATTAAAATGCCTGGCATCTCCTCTGTCTCTATGCTACACAGTGAGCTTACTGAGAGTTGAGCCTCACAATTTTGCTCACTTTTGGACTCCCAGAGCCTGGCACAGATCCTGAAAACATGTTTAAGGAGTGCATGAAGGAGCGCACCTAACGTTTTGTAAACTCAAGTCGTGTGCCTGGCTCTGTGAATGTTCCTAGTCCTTGCTTATTCTGTTTCTTAGTGTCATCTGTCAAGTGAGGTCAGACACTCAGGACCAGTAAGCCCAGTGACAGTGTGAGGGAGCAGGAGCCTGGGCAGGTCGGTCAGGCCCCATGGCAGAGCCCCGAGGGGCCAGCTGCAATGCGCATGATGTAACCACATCTCCAGGCCTGGTATTAGACCCCTCTAATTTGGTTTTGAAAACATGTGGTTTTGTCCTTGTTCAAATATTGATTTTAGGTAACTTGAGCCTGGCAGAAAAAGCCTCTGCTGGGGCCACGGGGCTGTTTGTTGCCTTAATGACATTTCTGTGTGTTTGTATAACACGGGCTGGCAGTCCAGTCCTCACTCCCAGGGAAGATTTATGGGACTTTACACTTTGGAAGATATTGAGGCAAACTGTTGATGAAGGCCCAGGGCATAAATCAGACCTGCTCAGGCCAACAAAGGACACTTTGGAACTGTTGCCAGCAGCTTTCTCTCCTTGTGTGTAGTGAGGTATTTGGGTTAGGTCAGCTGGTTTTAGAGTGCCCTACAATCCTTGGATTTTATAGAGGAGCTGTGGGGAGGCAGGAAAGAAGGGTGCTTTTGGGTGGGACACTGAGCAGGGAGGGTTCCATAGCCTTTCAGAACTTTATGTTTTTTGTTTTTTTTTAAAGATGACCGGTAAGGGGATCTCAACCATTGACTTGGTGTTGTCAGCACCACGCTCTCCGAAGTGAGCAACCGGCCATCCCTATATAGGGATCCAAACCCATAGCTTTGGTGTTATCAGCACCACACTTTCCCGAGTGAGGCACAGGCTGTCCCTCAGAACTTTATGACTTTTATAATTGGGATTCTTATTTGATTTCTGCAGGTAAAAACAAAAAGTTTGAAAGCCACAGGAGCAGAAGACTTGACATCCCTTCCAGACCTAAAACTCTAGTACTGAAATACCCTGGGTCCTAACAGGAAACAGATGGCTCACTCGAATGGGGTTATTGAGAAGAGCGTAATCATGGGATTGTTAACCAAGGTATGAATGGAGTTAAGGGAAACAAACATGGAATGGTAAAGTACCAGGAGCCGAGAACAGAGTCCTTAGATAGCTAGAGCTGTGCTGTGGCTTAGCAAAGAGCTCCTGATGGGAGTCAAGACCTTTGGTAGAGGAACCAGCCACTGAGAATCTGTTGCCCCACAGGAGGGAGCCAGGGAATTCATACCCTAACCTGTCTCTTTTGTCCTCAGAACTCCTGAGGACGCCTCCCTTTAGCCAAACCCAACTGGAAGCCAGAGCGTTGATGTGGTCTATGGAGGCTAGGCTCCTGGGTGCCACAGAGACTGAGGGTGGAGAGTGGATTTGCAGAGTGAAGCGAAACTATCCTGCTTATATCAGGAGCTTTGTAGACAGTTGCAAGATGGCAGGAGGTACAAGGCTTCTGCTTGTCCTTCTGTTAATCACCAACCTTCAGCCTGCTATCTCATGTCTTCAGCTACTCCATTTCTGTTTTTTAATCAAATGGGATTGTGGTGATATTTTCAAATCTCTTCCAGTGATATGAAAAATGATTCCATGTCTGCCTGAACAGGTAAATGCTGGTTAGTAAAGGGGAGACAGTAAAGGATATTGACTCTTGGCTCTATCTCTTAATACTGGGCAACTTTGGGAAAGTTACATCACCTCTCAGAACCTCAGTTTCTTACCTGTGAAATGGAGACAATCCTATTACCTTATAGCACTGGGGCAATGACAAAATGAATTCAAACATCTAATGCACTTAGGGTTAAGCACGTGGTTAGCAATCACTTGGCAGCAGTTATTACCTTCAGGTGAGAGCATGCTGGAAAACACACATATACACAGCAGTGTTAAAGCCTTCTCTATTGGTCTTTGCATACTTACTTCCTCTCTCTTTGTTCTCAGGTTTCCTGGTCAAAATCCAGCAGTTTGGAGGTAGTTCTCTTGGGTTAGTGTGAAAAGACATTTAACCCTCGAGCTGACCAGATACCTAAACTTCCATGTCTGCCCTAGGGAAATTTGTCTCACCTCTCCAGGACTCCAGTCCTCCAGCTCTGCCATTCTCAGACATCATAACAAACCGTGGCATCTTCAGGGCATGCCAAAGTGTCCTGGAGCCCCAGCCGAGCTCAGCAGGTGCTTGCTCTGTCTCTCCAGGCATGCGAGGTTCCGCCAGGGCAGGCTGGCTGCAGCTGTGCTCCTTGGCATGTAAAATCCCAGCTCCTGTCAAAGCCGAAACAGAGAACGGTGGGCACAGGTGACCCAAGGCAACAGCTTCCCCCTCCTTGTTCTACCTAATACCACTCCCCTGGGGCCTGGGGAGACAAATAGCCAGTTCTCTTCTCCGCAGCTGGTCCTGGCCATAAGTCTGCATGATTTACCTTGGCTCTCACTGGCACTGAGAATGAGGTCATCAAGGCGGGAGACAATGGAGGAGACCCCTGGAAGGGCAGCAGTAAAACCTGCTGCAGGATGCAGGAGAGCACACTTGAGTCCCGGGGTCCGTGACAGCTGTCTTTGAGAGGTAAATAACTTCAAGAAGTCCTCGCCTGGAAGATAAAGTGCGTGCTTTTATGCTCACCAAGGGCCATCTCTAGACTCTTCTCTCATTACATTACTTTTACTGAATCAATTTCCTTAAAGCTCAGTAGTATAGTATAGTAAAATCAGCAAGAACTGGGGTGGCGAGAGGAAAGAACAGATTTCCAGAGCCAGACAGGGATGCTGGGGGGCTGGGTAGTGCAGTCCATGCCCACCTCTCCAGTGTCCTCCTCTCGGTCCCCATGCACTGCCTCGCTGCACCTCTCCCCCTTCCTCAGCTACCAAACTCCCAGCCCCGAGACCTCCACCCTCTGCCTCCTTCCTCTGGAAAGCTCCTCCTTGTCATTCTTCAGACTTACTTAGATGTCACTTCTTTAAGGTCTTTCCCTCATTCCCCTGTGTTCTTTTCTTCTTTCTGATGGCCAACATGCAGTTGTAACTGGAGTATGAGCAGCCATTTGGACCGTGAGGTAGAAGCTAAAAGTGTAGGTGACAGGACTGTGAGATAGGAGGAGCTGGATTCCCAAAGTTTTCATGATGTCGCCAACCAGATGAATGTCCCATCTCTGGATTTCTTTCTTCTTTCTAAAATTGAGGTAAAATGTCTATAACATAAGATTAACCATTAACCATTTTTAAGTTTGCAATTCAGTGGCAGTTAGTGTACTCACTATATTGTGTAACCATCCCCTTTCTCTAGCACCGAGACATCTTAATCACTCCAAAAGGAAGCAAGATGCCCGTGAAGCAGTCACTCTCCATTTTCCCTTCCCCTCTGTCCCTGGCAACCACCAGTCTGCTTACTGTCTCTATGGATTTGCATGTTATGGAGATTTTATACAGATGGAATCATATAATATGTGATGATTTACGTCTGGTTTCTTTCACTTAACATGTTTTTGAGGTTCATGCACACTGTATTATGTGTCGGTACTTTGTTCCTTTTTATTGCTGAATAATATCCCATGGTATGACTACACCACATTTTGTTTATCCATTTATCTGTGGATGGATATTTGGGTTGTTTTCACTTTTTGGCTATTGTGGACAGTGTTGTTATGAACATTTGTACAGGAGTATCTTTAGATTTTTTTTTACACAACACACATATATATTTCTATCTGTTTAACTCATTGCTATCTGGGTTTTCTGTTATGCTCAGCTGATCATAATTTTCGCTAATACAAGGGATCTGGTAATTACAATTTTAAAAATATTATTTTCTCTTTTTCTGTTCTGTCTGAAAGTAGAGAGTATTAAGAAGTTGAAAGCCCTGTGTTATCATTTTCTCTCCACCACAATTTCCTGTGTTTCTTTGGGCCTCAGCAATCTTATCTATAAAATGGGGATAATCAGGCCCCTAGAGGCAGAGGCCTAAACCAGATAATCTCTTGAGGTCTCTTGTATTTGATTCTTCAAAGTATGTTTTGAAAGGGCTAAGGGTTACAGGAAACATGAACCTCACTGAAAAGTCATATCACTTTCTTTGGAACATTTTCCCTAACTCATCCCCTTCCTTTGTGCTGCAGCTGGATGTTTTTGCTTTCTCTTCCTGCCTTGTAGTACCTCTAAAATCGCTTATTTCATAAGCTGTCTTAAATTCACTGTGTGCATATCTGTTTTCTTGGTAGAGCATACAATCCTTGAAAATAAGTCCTTTAAATGCATCCTGTTCTCCCAAACAAATCAAGTACATAAAAGCCAACTGCAGCAACAACATATATTCTAAGTGTTTTTTCTCATCCAACTTCTTGTCATTCTCAAGGCCCTCTGATCCCTTTGGCTTTGGCGTCTAGGTTTTGATATCTCTTCTAGTTCTCCCTGATGAAGATATTCTTTCAATTGCCAATTTTGTCCCTACCGAGCTCTATCTGAACACTTGAGCCACAGTCATGGCTTAGAGTCGTAGAATAGCCTTGGACCCATAGGACTTTAAATAGCTGGCCCAGTTCCTGCCTCACTCCACCATTTACAAGGAAGTTCAGAAAGGATCTTGGTTATAGGTACTCAGAAAATATTTACTGAAGCAATTTCTAAAAGAAAGAAAGAACTCAGGATAAAGTTTCTTACCAGGGAATAAAATCTAGAGTCAAAACCCAGTCTTGGTCCTGGTGGGAATTTGGGTTGAAGATGGAGGGAAAAACAGTTCATGGAATTCTATAGCATAAGTCTGAAGATATATTTCTCATCCTCCTATTTCTCCCTAAACTAACCATCTTCCACCCCACCCCCCCACCAAATTAGTCAATTCTTGGGACATGTGAAGGGTAAGTTAAATAAATTAAACTTAAAAACTTTATTATACAAGTGCTTATCACACGCCAGGCACTGTGTAAATTCTATTACATGGATCGTCTCGTTTATTCCTTGCAAAACCCTAGCTGGTAGATCATATCATTATTTTCATTTTATATGTGAGAACACCAAAGCCTCTCAGATAGGCCAAGTGACTAGCTTCAGATTCTCACAGCTAATAAAGGTTTCACTCGGGTCATCAGATTTCAGTTCACACACACAACCACTCTGCTATACTCAAAATGAAATGCTAATGTATGCAAATATTTCCAGGCATCCATTCATCCATTTATAAAGCTCGTATTGAGTATCTTCCCCGGGTCTTTTGCTTGAGGTAAAGAGATCACTAAAATGGGGTTCTTTACAAGGAATAATAATATAAAGAATTTCAACATTATTATTTCTGGCCTGCCTCAATAGTCCTAATTCTCAGCTTCAATCACAAGATATTTTTTGATAGTGGGATCCTTCTGAGATTCTCCATCTCTTTAATAATCAAGGAGAAGTTAATAAGTGTTGTAGGCTGAGTAATGGAACTCTAAGATATCAGGCCCTAATCCCTGGAACCTGTAAATGTTACCTTCTATAGAAAAGACTTTGTAGGTGGGATTAAGTTGTGACTTTTGAGATGAGGAGATCATTCTGGATTATCCAGATGTGTCCTAAATGCAAACACAGGTGTCTTGAAAAGAGAGGCAGAGGAAGATGTGATTACACACCGAAGAAGAGAAGCCAGTCGAGATGATGTCACGCAGCCACAAGCCGAGGAACGCTGGCAGCCACTGGAGGCTGGAAAAGGCAAAGAATGGATTCTCCACAAGGGCCTCTGGAGAGACACCCTGATTTTAAAACAGTTTTACACTGATTTCAGATGTCTGGCCTCCAGAACTGTGAGAGAATAAGTTTTTGTTGTTTTAAGCCACCAAGTTTGTGGTAATTTGTTACAACAGCCACAAGAAACTAATGTACCAAGTTACTATACTCTGCTGCTTTGATGGCCTCTGGGTTCATTGTACCCAGGAAAGATATGAAACACACAAAGTAAGACACGGAGTTTCAGAAAAATAAATGGACTTGCCCAGAGTTACACAGCTCGCAGGCGGTGGAGCTGAGATTAAAACCTAGTTTTAAACTCTTGAGCTTTGCAGATGACTTTATAATTGATAACCACCTTGACATAATTGTCTCTTTTTTCATGGGGATGCAGAAAGATGGCATTCTCTTTTTCTTCTTTTTGATAGGTAGGTAGTCTGATGCTGAGGTCCCAGTAGAAAGTGAGCAAGGATCTGGGATTGCAGGCCAGGCTGAGTCCCTGATTCCTTGCCCTCTACTCACACCCTCTGGCCTGTGCTGGGTTTGAATGTCATGAACTTCCTGCCAGCCTGGCCGCAGGCACTCCCAGCTTATCAGTCTGACCTTTGGTTTTCACGGCAAACCCCTTTGTGGAGGAAGCTGCCGACAGGCAGCCAAGGCGCTGGCTCTATAAGATTGCATTGTCCTTATTTAGAATTGCTTTCACTTAAACCAGCCCTGCTCTTCCAAAACATGTTTATTCTGGTTTCCTCTCCCTGCTGGCTGCCTGACCAGGGTGAGCCCAGAGTGTGCCAGCTCCAGCTCTGAGACCTGAGCCAGGCGGGGCAAGGCAAGGAGGAAAACAGGAGGCTCTGGGGACAGAACACAGGAGCGTGTGATTTCTCTTCCCACATTGTGCGCTGGATGGGATGAGCACCCTCTCTGTGGGTTACTTCATGACCCCTGAGGAGAACATAGCCATGCAAAACACCCCTGCTGAGCCTGACCTCAACTTAAAGAACAGAAAGAACTCAGGGGTAGAGATTTACTTTTGAAATCCAAACAGTTTTAGGGTAACAATAATAATGATGATGATAATTTTAATAACATAGCAACTTCTTTTTATTAAATACTTACTATAAACCATGCACCGTGTTAAACCCCTTATGTAGTTTCTTTCATTAAATTCTCAGGACAGCCATATTAGATAGGTACTTTCATTAACCCTGCTTCATGGATGAGAGGTCAAGGTCATGTAGCTAGCAAGCAGTGGGAAGTGAGATTTGAAGCCCGGTCTGCCTGCGTCTAGAGTGTTCTCTCATACAACTCTCTTCTCTAGGGCCTCCCTGTCTAGCCCCCTTGTTAGAATAATGAGGTTCAGAGAGCAGAGTGGCTTGTCCAAGGTCAGTTCCTAGCAGGGCCAGTTTTCCAAGATTCCAGGACAATGTTCTTTCTGATAGTTTACCCCAATGTAATCTGAGATTTAAAAGGAAGAAGGAGCAGTTCAAAACCGTCCACTTGCTGTAACTGGAAAGTCTTGTTTTCCTCTTCCTCCATCTCTTTGAATCCTGTTTTAGAGATGTTATTTTCTTTGGGTCCAATACACTTCTTCCAAGGGCATATGTGGGTATAAGTTGGCAGGGAGAGAGAGAGAAGACTCCCGTGCCAAGTTCCTCGTAATAACTTCACGTGGAGAGCATTTTATGAAACCTGTCTACTGCAGTCGTCTCGTGGAATCGTCTCATTCTTCTGGGGAGTATCCTCGTTTTACAGGTGAGTAAAGTGAAATTCAGAGGCAATCAGTCATTTCATTCAAGGAAAACAGCTTGTAAAGGGGTGGAGCTGGTCCTTGAATCCGAGTCTCCTGGTGACAGTGCACAGACACAGTATAAATGAGCAAGGTTTGTCCCAGGCTAGAGAGTTTCTTGCTCGGCCATCATTCTTTTATCACCTTTTGGAGATGGAAATATGTTGAAAACATACTGATCTTGCTCTGAGGAAAGAGGAAGGAAAAGGAAGACTCCCAAGTGCATTTTCTTGGTAGTAGGGGCGGGGGTGATAGTTGGGGAGGAAAGCAACACAAAAAATAATCAACAATGAAAAAATACTTTTCTTCTCAAGTCACTCTCTCATGAGATCTAGTTCTAGATTTCTCCAAAGAACCTTTCTAAAACCTGTGCCATGCACAGATGGGAGTAGCCTTCTTCCCAATGACTGGTCTCGCACTGAGTTCAGAGGCAGAGGTCAGCATGTGTGTGGAGAGCGGGATTAGCAATTAAAGGGGTGGGTGAGTGGACGGGTGGGGGACAGGGGCGTAATTCTTCTCTGTCCAGTGGATTGGGAAGGGGAGGCTCCTTTGGGAGCTGGCCAGAGTCTGTCCATTGAATAACTGGTTCCCTTTTCCTTCCCCATGGTTTCTACCTCACTCTTGTTTTAATTATCTTGTTTATTATGCCACAGTTTTTGACAAGGTCCACGGTAGGCTTTACAGAAGGCAGTTATGACACCAGTTTAATGAGGATGAAAGAGCTATACTCAAAATCTTCTGGGCCCCTCTAATTTTTCTTTTTCTATGGACTGAATGGCAAATAGTACAATCATCATACTCTCCCCAGAGTATGAAGGGAAACCGTGATTATTTTGCTGAAAGTAAGCCTTGATTTTCTCATCTATATAATATTCATAATAATTTTTGCTTTTCCTATCTCGTGAGCTAATGAAGGTCAAAGAAACACGGAAACTTTAGAAACTCTAAAGTGCTAGACAAAGTGCTAGTTATTGGGCAGACTGTGATATTTGGAGACTTCCTTCCCCCTCATGGAAAAAAAACCTTAAACAGTCATTTGTTTAGCAAATTGTTGCTACCCAGGGTCTCCGCCCTGCTTCTGAGAGCAGATCGGGAAGGACAGGTTTGTGGGCAGGGAGGGTGGGGGTTATGCGTAGTAAGGTGCTTCCCCGGTTGAATCAAAGCTGACTTCAGAGCTGCCATTTGCTAGCTATATTACCAAAGCAAACCACTCACTCCTGAAGCTCACTTTCCAAGTCTGTAAAGTGGGACTCCAGTGCCTAGCTCACTGAGCTTTTGTGAAACTTAAGAAATAAGAATGGCTGCCAGGTACTGAGCATCTGCTTTGTATCAGCTACTTGACATAGATGACCTCAGACTTCACAGTGTCCTGGTAACCTACACTTTATTAGACTTTCTCTAGAGTTAAGGGAATTGAGTCTCAGAGAAGTCAACCAACTTCCCTAAAATCATAAAGTGAGTAGAAGAGCTGGTATTCTAACACAGGTCTATTCATTCCCAAATCTGGGAACTTTCTACGGCCTTGTTTTGCCTTTCAGTTGCATATGTGGTAACACTCTAAAAACAGGAAAGTGATGGAGAGAACTGTTTGTTTCACGAGCAAACACTTACTAAGAATCTATTATGTTAAGGCCCTGAGATGCAGTATAGTGACAGAGGCCATGAGTGCAGCATTTCCCTCTTTGGGCCCCAATTTTCCTATCTGTAGAATAAGAGAGGAGTCGCTTACATGATCTTTAAAGTTCCATTTTGCTCAGCTATAACTTTCTAAAAATACATATTAAAAGGATTTTTAAAAAGTAATGAGTTGAAGTGAGAACTGGAAGAAGTGAACTGATATTCATTGTGTGCTCTGATATGTCATGTACTTTGTGGTTGAAGGTCTCCATAGATGACTATCTCCAGTTCCTTCACCCTCTGTACATGCACATCAAGAGAAGTCCACTCGAATCTTCCTTTTGAATGTGCAGTGGCTTCAGTGACTTATTTGACTAACAGAACACAGCAGAAATGATGATCTGGAACTGCCACAGCAAGGTCACAAGAAGCTTTGCAGCTTACACCTGGGTCTTTTGTAATATTGGTCTTGGGATGCTCCCTCTTGGAACCCAGCCCTGATGCTGCAGGAAACCCACGCCCCACGGAAAGGCCATGCTTAAGTGCTCCAATTGACAGGCCTAGCTGAGCTCCCAGCCAATATCAACTGCCAGCCATATGAGTGTGCTATCTTGGACATCCAGTCCAGTTGAGCCGTCACGTGCTTCCAGCCCAGCCAACATGGGATTGAAACTCCATGAGAGACTCCAAACAAGCACTGCCTGGCTGAGCCCAGCCAGCTCACAGAACCATGAGAGGTAATCATTAGTTCTTGTCTTATGCCACTAAATTTTGGGGTCGTTTGTAGGTAATTGAAACAAACATCATTTAATTGCCACAGCAAAATTGGTGTTTTTAGCCCATTTTATGGAAAGAACATATGAAGCTCAGACAGGTTAGGTTAATTGTCTAAGTCACACAGAATGTGGCAAAGCTATATTCAGAAACTGATTCTACTTGATTCCAAATCCTGTATTTTAAACCTTCATTACCAAAGCATGCTTTTTTTGTTGTTTGTTTTCATTTAGTTGTTTATTAGCAAAACCATTCACTTGAAGTAGACAAATGAACCTAGATACTGCTATATATAACAATAAAATATGGGGATTATAAAATAATAGTTCCAACTTTTCTTTATTAGGCATTATCTACCAGATTTTAATATTTGGCTATGGCATGTAAAGTGAGGATTATTCTTCCTACATTTCAATGCTATTTCGGTCAAACAGCTGGGTGAAGCCTTGGTGATATATCTATACGTAGATCAAAGTGCAGGCTCCCTTCATCTCTCCCCGGTTTGGTCATTCCTGCCTCCAGCTTTTCAGATATCTCTGCCATGTTTCACCTCCATTGTACCTGTGCCTGAGCCCTGAGGACTGGCCCTTTATTCAAAGCTCATTCAGCAAGTGATAACTGAGTGTTGATTCTGGGCAGGCACTGTGTTTGGTACTGTGGACTCAGAAACCAGATCTGAACTATGGCAAGTAGATGGACAGACAAGCAAACAGCCATAACTCAAAGTCAGGATGGTGCTGGCGAGGCACTAGAAGTATTTGTGAGTCAGCATTTGACGATCTGTCCAGATTCCGCTCTTTTCTCTTCCCTCCACTGCACAATGCTGAGCTATGTGTCAGTCCCTGAATATGCTGTTCTCTTTCCCACCCCTGCCTTTGCTCATGCTGATTTTTCCTGTGCTTTTTCACTTTGCAAGCCTGTACATAGTTTTATCACCTTTATTGGCCATCTTATCAAATTTCCCTGTAATTGTCGGCTACTTTGTGTATCTCTCCCTTTAGATTGAGTTCCTTCAAAGTAAAAATTGTCTTTTTTCATTTTTTCTCTGCCTTTAAAAAAAAAACAATAGATCAAATTTATCACATGTCATGAAGCCATGTAACCATCAACAAAAACAATAAAACTGGGTAAAGGATGCAAGCATTGTAGGTCAGGTGTCACCCTCAGCACTCAGTTTACTTCTGCACATTGTTTTTGTTGTTCAGTTTGAAAAACCTCAATTGCCCAGATGAGCAGTTGCAAGTTTTAAAAGAGCAAACCTCACAATCTCAGGGTGGTGCAGTCCACCAGAGGGGCAGGCAAATGCTCCTGCCGAAGGTTGCACAAAACCAACTTACCCTGGCAGCACGTGAGGTTGTTAGACAACAATCATGCAATCACAGGAATAAACACAGTAAGTATAGATCATGTTTTATGCTGAAGAGGATAGAAAGAGGGTGATATTAGACAGAGTCACTGTGACACAGAAGAAGAAAGTGGAACTTTAGACGGGATGCTGGGGAAGGCCTCTTTGGAGAGGTGATATTTGAAGAGTTAACTAAAGAGTGCAAATAATCCAGGTCTGCAAAGGGCTGAAGGAACAGCATTCTGGACAGGGCGACAGTATGTGCAAAGGCCTCAGAGCAGGAAAGAGCCTGGGAGTCACTGTGCACTTTCCCTTTGGGAAACCAAACCAGAGACTTCAGATAAACCTGTATATCCTCAGTGGCCTCTTCTAGGAGCCAAACCTCTTTTCTCAAAAGGTGTCACTTGTACAAGCCTCAGGAGGTACTGGGCCCATTTTACAGCTGAGGAGTAGAATGCGAATGTGATGGTTACACGTGGCTGGTTATTGACAGGGCCATGATGAGGTCCCAGCAACAGTCTGACTTTGAGTCCAAGAGTCCTAATCACAGCATCACAGAATGCCATAGTGAGAAGGTAGCGTTGTTCCTAAAACCAAACATTTTTTTTTTTTTTTTCCATAAGAAACCAGGAACTCCATGCCAGGGCAGGATTTATGACCTAGTAACTGAGGACAGAAATAATTGGTCACATTAGTGCCTGGCACCCCCAGTCTGGCTGCACTCTGGAGCGGCGGCACAGATTAAAACAGCTGAGGCAAGTTGACTTTTCTCAGCCCAGGTGCTCTCCTGAAGCCAACACAGCCCTAATGAGCTCTGCATATTCAAGGCACAAGTAATTGATGGTCCAATTTAAAGTGTGCGGAGGCCACATTTCTTTCCAAGCTCTGAAGGAAAAATACCAGCTGAGGAAGAATGAAGAACTGCCTGTTCTAAGTTATTCTCCTTCTGTGGTCATTCGATCTCCAGGAAGACCAGGTCTACCCCATCAAGTGCCTGGAGAAAGGAGGCAATTACCTAGAGAAGTCAAGCAGAAAGGAAAGGACAAAATGAAAATCACCTATGAAGGTAGTGGTCCCAGACTCCAATCTGGAGTGAATTTGGCCTTCAACATACCCTGCAGCACACAGAAGCTTCAGTTAAGTGTTTGGACTTTAGAACCAGACAGACTTGGATTTGCAAACTCATTCAACTCTAATAACATGTGACCTAGGCAAGATTCAACCTTTCTGTGCCTCAGTTACTCCTTTGCTAAATGGGGATGAAGAGCACAGACTCTGGGGCAATCAGACTTGGATTTCAACCCCGGGTACTGACTGTGTCAAAAAGGGAAAGTTAATGAACCCCCAATGTTAGTTTTTTTTTCATTCTAAAGAGCAAGTGATTAAACAAGGGTACTTCAAAAAGTTGATGTACAAAAAGTTGATGTATATTATTTTTTAATTCTATTTTTCGACACACTTTTTTTTTAAAACTTCAGTATCCTAGAGAAGAGATAATGATAATCTGAACTTGAGATTTAGAAGCAGAAAAAGAAAGCAGTGGATAGATACAAAAGTTTTGGAGATAACTGGGGATTGCAAAAGAGAGAATGACAACTTGTCTCCGTGCACTTTCTGAAGTACCCTCATACAGTTACCTCAGAGGACTGTTGAGAGGACTAGCTGAAATAAGTTATAAAATGCATGTGCACTATGTCAGAAAAATTATTGTCAACTTGTTACATACCACCACTTAAGCTCTTGGACAGTCACTGTCAAAGTGTGGTCCCTGGACCAGCAGCATCATCCTCACCTGGGGAATTGTTAGAAATGCAAATTCTTGGGCCCCACCTTAGACCCACTGAATCAGAAACTCTGGGGGTGGGCCCAACACTCTGTTTTAACAAGCCCTCCAGGAGATTGTGGTGCATGCTGAGGTTTGAGAATCTCTGTTCTAGATGCTAATTCAGAATGCACCTGAGACATTTCAGTTTGTCTGCTACTGTCTCAGGCTTCTAAGAATCTGCTCCCTGCCATGATCCTTCAGTACATGCTCTCTGCTCATTCCTTTCTGCACCCAAACAAGGAAGAATACTGTCACTCAGGATTCCCCTTCCACACTAGGTAACATATCTACATGCTCACTATATTCCATGCATTCTGATAATAGTTTCACATGGATTATTGCAATTTATCTCTGTAATAACCCTCCACAATAGATATTATTATCTTTGTGTTACAGATAAGGAAACTGAAGCTATGTGAGGTGCAGTAATTTGCCCCAAAGTTACAATCTACGAATGGTAAAGCTAGGATTCAAACCACTGCATTGAGTCTGTTTTCAGAATCAATGCACTTTCTACCTCGTCATACCAGGATAAAAAGTCAGGGATGCCTGGTCTGATGAGGAGAAGCATCCAAGGAGCATGTCCAGCACATGAATCCTCTTCCTCATTTACTGCTGACCATCTGATAAGCACTCTGTCTGGTGAACACTTTCCTTGGGCACTTCGTGGTTCCTGTGTGTGTGTATGTGTGTAGGTATGAGTGTGTGTGTACATGCGCATGCATTTAGAATAATCCACAACATGCTATAGTGTGAAGAGACCTATGGGGGAAGAGTGTGAACAGGAAAGAAAGACCTGAACTTACTTCTCTGAAGGCAACTAATTGCAGTTGTGCAGTTATTTGGGGCCATTGTTTACTGGAGGAAGAATGTGGCCTTTTAGGTAAGAAGCCTTATACACTCTGGTCTCTATCTTGAACCACTTTGATAGGAGCAGAATGTTTCAGGTGCAGAATCTAGAAAGCTTCAAAGCAGGTCTGTTTTTAAACACACCACATATTGAACTTTCTCCACTATGGGAGGCAGGCCAAGTAGTTGTTTTTGAAGCTTTTAAAGGCTCACTGGTCCTTCAAAAATGGCTGTTGTGGACATATGGTTTTAGAGGCTTTTAAAAAAGCCTTGTGGGCTTATTTTTAGAGCAAACCTTAACCTTGTAAAGCTTCTTAAAGGAGCCACAGAGGGCCCAATCACTTGAGCCCCCAGAGTCCCAGGCAGCTGCTCACAGAGGTTTCCCACATAGCCTTCCCTTGTGTTTGATGTGAATATCAGGAGGCTAGCTGAGCCTGAGATAGGGTGCCCCAAGAGGGTGTCCCTGGAGCCAGAGAGCTGGGCCCTCAGTGAGTCACCCAAGGAGGCTGAGTTTACTTGCCAGTGAGCAGAGATCCTTGATCACACCTACAGTTTCAAAGACTCTCCTGAAGTAACAGAAACTTAGAAATCATCCAGTCATACGGAGGATTAGAAATCTTGATTCTCATTTGATTTTAGAATAGGGTTTTTAGGTAAATGCATGTATGGGGCAAAAGCCCTCAGGCAGGAGGAGATGGCCTACAGCCAGAGGGCAAAAGCCCATCTAATCAACTCTAATCACTGTTTAGGTATGGGACTGTGTACTTTAATGATTTTAGAGCTAACAGGTGGTTGTCATACCGATCCTGTTAAGAGATTTTAAGAATTGCTGAAGGGAAAGATGTGAAAAAAATGTTTGCTAGGGGCAAGCTGTCTGTTGGGGGAAACTTTAGAGATAAATGTACTTAGATTTTATCATAAGAATGTAACTTTTGCTTAAGGAGAGGTTATACTTTAGATAATGAGCCAGTTTGACCAACTTAGCTTTTCACTAATTGTACTTTGGAATATGTTAATTTTACTGATGTTACTAGTTTCCATTGTTTAAGCAATACTTAGCCATAGATAACTTTTGTAACACTGCCCATGTCCTTGTGTCCTTTTGTAATGATTGAATCAACTGAATTTTCTTGTGAAACTTCCTTGTCTTTACAATAAAAAACAGAAGCTAACTTTGAATAAGGGCTGTACCCAGTTTTCTCTGGGATACAGACCCTGCGGGCTTCTCATCTCATTCATAGTGCTTTGAGTAATCCTTCTTTCATCTCCATTACACAGTGAGAAGTATAACACAGTGAACTCTGATCTGATGCTATAATATCTCCCCTGAAAAAAAAGGGGCATTTCCACCCATGTTTGTACATCTCCAGCTATGAGAAGATCATTGTTTGCGCAATCATTCATTCATTCAATACGTTTCTAATTGATTGAGTACATATTATGTGCTCAGCACTATGCAAAGCTCTGGGGATACAACAGTGAATAAAAAATAGATGTAGTCTCAATTTGAACTGAAAATCAGTGGGAAAGACAGACATGGATCAAATGATCACACCCATACATAACTGCAAATGAAAATGTGCCATTAAAAAGTTCAAGGATTTAGGTGGGCATTGGACCCCTTGCCCACATCCGGGCACACCACCAGTGCCTTGGGGCCCTGCCTGGGGACCTGGGGTATGGATCTGGGGACCAGAACCTCTGCCCACAACCAGGCACACCACCAGCACCAAGGAGCACGCCAAAACATCACCTCCATGTGGGTGGCCCACCACAACCACCACAGTAACCATGGCTGCTGCAAAAGGGGCTAGACATGACAACCACCATGCAGATGTTCCGTCAGCCACTGGAATGCATCTACACAAGGACAGTCACCAGCAGAGACCAAAGAAAAGTATAGGATGTCGCTCTCCACAAAGCCCATTCCAGTGTGACAGAAGAAGCTTCTGTTCTATAACATTGGGGGACCTGAACACACCTTTCAGGTTTGGACAGATCATCTAGGCAACAAATCAACAGAGTAACCACTATTCTTTCAGAGGGAGAGAAGAAATCCAGGGTAATCAGTGGTGGGAGGGTGAAGGGAGAGGGGGATAGGGAGAGATTGGACAAGGGACATAAAGAATGAGTACAATTTGTAACAATATACATACTAGTAATATTGATTTGATCAACATGTCAATATTGAATCCCAAAAGTATGTATAATCAATTATGATTCAATAAAAAAACCCCAAAAACCAAAAAGTTCAAGTATTTATAAAAGCTTCTGACAGGATCTGATCTGAGAGATTAGGGAAAGTTTTATGAAGAGGTGAACTTTGTACCAGGATCAGAAGGATGAGTGAATGTTAACAAGTCAAGAAGGGGTTGAGGGAGGGCACAGTGGCCCCAGGGAACATTTCTGCAGGGCCTTCAAGCAGGGGGAGTACAGCGTTTTGGAAGAAGTAGAAACAGTCCAGGTGTGTAGCAGGAATTGAGGAAAGACCTGGTTTGAGCCTGGGAGCAAGCAGGGTGCAGAGTATGCATGGCCTTGTTGGCCATGCTGACAATTTTGATCTTTAACATAAGAGGTATTAGAAGCCTCTGACTCATTTAAAACAGAGGCTGGGTAACTCAGACTAGAGCTGCAAATTCTTCTTCATGTTGCTAGGTGTGGTGTTCTTAAAATAGGCCTCTAATTCTCCTCCCTTTAAAAGGTGAAGTCTAATTTCCCTCCCTTGAGTGTGGATCAGACTTAGAGACTCACTTCTGATTAATAAAATGTGGTGAAGGTGATTTTAAGTGGCTTCTGAGACTAGTCACAAGAAGGGTGGCTTCCACCTGGCACTATTTCTCCTGGATCACTTGCTCTGGGGATGTCAGCTGCCATGCTGTGAGAACACTCAAGCAACCTATGGAGAGGCCTATATGTCAACCAGCACCAAATTGCTAGCCATGTCGATTTGGAAGCAGATCCTCCAGTCCTAGTCAAACATTCAGATAACTATAGACCTGGCTGTAGCCCCACGAGAAACCATAAGCCAGAAACACCTGGCTAAGCTGCTCTTGAATTCCTGGCCCTCAGCAACTGTGAGATAATAAATGTTGGTGGTTGTTTCAAATTACTGACTTTGGGCAATTTGCTAAGCAGGAATAGATGCCTAATATTGAAAGGCATCTCAACATACAGGGGAAGGAAAGAGGAGACTTTGGGGTCAGAAACACTCATATTTGAAATCCAACTCTTCTACTTACTGGTTGTTGGACTGAAGGCATGCTCCTCTACCTCTTGGACCTTGTGTTTTCCATCTGCAACATGACATGATGCCTGCAGAACCCCCAAGATATGGTACTGTACAGTAATTCTCACTTTCCTTGTCTTCCCTCACTTCATATTCAGCTGAGACATGCCATTCTCAAGACTGAGGAAAAAAAAATAGGTTGTATTGGTAACAGGTACTGCAGAGTGTAGGTATTACTGATCGCCCTAGAAAGAGAGGGCTCGAGAGCTGTTTCTCTGAGCCTGCCTTAGGCCATGTTTCATTATAAGAACTACAAATTTTCAAGCCTATCCCCCACTTAGGTTAATGAGCTTTATGGGTTCACCTGCTGCTGTGAAAACATAATTGTCTTTTATTTATTTGAAATTTATCTCTTCATAGTTTCATGTCTTATTTTCCTCATTTGTAATATAAAGAAATAGATTTATGATTATTTTTATTAAAGAGATTATTTAATTAGCTCTTCCTATGTGCCAAATACATTGTGAAAACATCTTAGTTGATCCTCAAAACATCATCCTTGGGTATCTATCATTTGGCCCATTTTACAGATGGGAAAACAGATATAAATGTCAAGAATATTACTTGTCACCTAGTATTACGAGACCTTGGCTTTTAAACCCCTCTTACATCTTAGTTATTAAACTTCTCTTACCTGTTAGTTTCCTCATCTGCATAATGGGAGATAAGAACATAACCTATGCAAAATAAGTTTGATGTGAGGATTAAAGGAGTTAATATGTATGACATAGAACAGTGTCTGGCATATTCGAATATATTACTGGTTAACTTCTATCATTATTTTTCTTATTTTTTAACCAATGTTTCGAAAATTCAGAGCAAAACTTCTCTGTAAGCCAATTTGCTCCATCCATGGTATCTCTGTCCTGCAATAGTATTCCTTCCAATTTTCACAGCATTTTCCACATCCATTTGATCCTTTCAACAATCCTATGACTCAGCATTACTATCTTGGCTTTTCAAATGGAAAAACTGAGGCTCAGAAAGGTGAAGACAAACTGCTCAAAGTTCCTTTGGTTGCAAGCAACAGAAACCAACTAAAGCTAGTATAAGCTAAGTGGATAAATTCATCATAAGATGCAGAGACAACTTAGGGATCCCAAACTCATGAAAAAGCTACAGGGAAGAGCCACAGGAATGACAGGCACTGGGAAGAGAAAAGCTGCAGGGAACTCAAACAATACCGCTTCTCCTTCTTTCCTCTTCCCCTTTCTCTACTTGGCTGATGGGCTGCCTTGGTCTTTTTCTTCTTCTGCAGAATGGCTTTCTCAGCTACCCATTGTAAATGGTTGGAGGAATGGCAAGCTCACAGAGCTCCCAAGTTCACATGCTATCATGCCAACTACAGGAAAGATTGACCTTCTGCCTCTCTTTGTTTGGATTTCACATTACCACAGATGGGATTCTGGTTGGACCAGCTTGGGTCAGGAGTCTTTCCCTGACCCAATCAAACATGGTTGAGGGCTGGGGTCACAGTGTACAGACATTGCTTGCTGCTGGGAACTCACTCCTGCTGCTGCCTGTAGGAAGGTCATAGGCAAGTAAAAGACACTCCAGAGGGGCCTCAGAACACGAAGTGACTTTCCTAAGCCATTTTAAATGTTAGAGTGACTGAGGCAGAATTCTCTTCCAAATATTCTTTATCCATGAAATCAGCACTTTCTCCATAAGCTTCAACTTCTTTCCTTCAGGAAGCCAGCACCTCCTGAGTTTCAGGTTGGAAAAGATCTGGGAACGCTTCTAACTGTGGCCTTTCTGCAGATGAAATTAGTCTCACACATAGGCACTGTTGCAAGTTATGCTATTGGACATAATTCTTCACTCCTCCTTCTGGTAAGAGAATTCTACATCCCCAACATTTGCTCTGTGACTTTTGGTGTTTCTCTGGAGGAGAAATGTACTTTCTTATATTACTGACACCAGACTTGGGCATATGACTTGCTTTAGCAATGGAACCTTAGTGGGAGTGATTCAGGCCAAGTCCAAGTGAGAACATCAAGAGCCACTGTGACTCAGGGAAATGCAAATCAAAACCACTTTGAGACATCACCTCATCCCAGTCAGACTGGCTATTATAAAAAAGACAGAGAATATCAAATGCTGGTGAGGATGTGGAGAAAGCAGAACCTTCCTGCACTGTTGGTGGGAGTGTAAATTAGTACAGCCATTATGGACAACAGTACAGATAGAACTACCATATGATCCAGGAATCCCACTACTGTGGATATAGCCAGAGGATTGGAAACCATGAGGTCAAATGGGTACCAGCACTCTCACATTTATTGCAGCTCTGTTTATAATAGCTAGGCAATGGAACCAACCTGAATGTCCATCGATGGATGACTGGATAAGGAAATTGTGGTATATATACACAATGGAAGACTACTCAGCCATAAAAAGGAATGAAATTCTACCATTTGCAGCAACATGGATGAGCCCAGAGAAAATTATCTTAAGTGAAACAACCCAGGTGCAGAAAGAGAAATACTGTGTGTTCTCACTCACAACAGGGAGCTGAATCCGTAAATAAAGAGAGACAGAGAGAAAGAAAGAAACAACAGTCACAGTAATATGTTGAACTTTTAGAAAGAGAGAAAAAAATGATAGTTACTAGAGGAGGAAAAGGGGAGGGGGGAGAGGAAGGGAGGCTAATGAGCAATTGGTTAATGGACACAAAGAACGATTACATGTTATAATGATGAATAAGCTAACTATTCTGATCTAACTAACCATCACACATTGTACAAAACTGTTGAAAATCATTGTTGTACCCCAGATGTAGGTATAATAAGTTATCTTAAAATAAATAAAAAGAAATGCTTAAAAAAAAAAGTGATTGTTTCAGCCATGTCTTTTTTTCCTCTGCCACAAAAATGGCATGTCTCAAATATGGAGCGCTTCTTTAGCCTGAATCTTGAAGAAGACACTTGGAACAGAGCCACAGCCACTCTGCAGCTGCCTCCAACAGAAACACAAGAGACACGAAACTTTGAGAAATGACTCATCTGAGACTGTCTCTGAGTAGACCTTTAAGGGGTGCGAGGGGGGAGGAGAGGGGGACAGTCACTGGGTTATTCCCTGCTTTCTCTTTTCACAGCCAGGTGCATGGCTATACCTTTCACCGAGAGTAAGAACCCTGGAGGCGGTGGTTTGTGCGGAATGGCGATGACCTGGTTTTCAGCATGCTGAGTTGAGGTGCATGAGGGAGAAGTCCGGTAGATAGCAGGGTACACTAGTTTGAAATCTTAGGAAAGAGATCTGGACGGGAGTTACAGGTGGTTGCTCGTCTATCCACAGATGGTACTTGAAACCCCGAGAGACAATGAAGTCCCAGGGAGACCAGAAGCATGAGACAGGGAAGGAAATGAACATTAACACACCAATATTAAAGGGGGTGGTGGAGGGAGAGGAGCAAGGGGAGGGGCTGCGGAGGATGGGCCGGGGACATGGGGGACACATGGGCCACAAGCAAAAGTGAGCTGTCTTAACCACCAGCATTGGAATTCCTCCTAGGAAAGAAATTGTCCTTTCTTTTTGGTTTTCAATAACATCAATTTATATGAACTTCAAAACAGCCCTGCGAGGTATAGTGAAAAGAGCATACATATGTATCTCCAAGATGGGAGTGAGAAAACTAAGACTCAAGATGATACATGCTTTACCCAAAGTTTATTTTTTAAAATTTTTGTTTTTAATTGTGATTAAAAACACATATAAAATTTACCGTCTTAACCACTTCTAAGTGTATAGTTCAGTAGTGTTAAGTATATTCATGCTATTGTACAACCAATCTCCAGAACTTTTTCATTTTGCAAAACTGAAACTCCATACCTATTAAGCAATAACTCTCCACTCCCTCCTCCTCTCTGCCCCTGGCAACCACCATTCTACTTTCTGTCTGTATGAATTGGACTACTTTAGGTACCTCATATAAGTGGAATCATACAGTATTTGTCCTTTTGTGACGGACTTACTGTCCTTAGCATAATGTCCTCAAGGTTCATCTATGTTGTAGCATGTGCCAGAATTTCCTTCCTTTTTAAGGCTGAGTAACATTCCATCGTATGTATGTATTCCACATTTTGTTATTCCATTAATCTGTTGATGGACACCTCTTGGCTATTGTGAATGGTGCTGCTATGAACGTGGATGTGAGGAGTTGCCTTTTTGAGACATGTAGAGAGAAGGGGAACCCTGAGGGTGTGATGTGAAGATGAGAAGAGATATCATTATTGCCCTGTATTAGAAGATGAGAGGAGTTTTGTTCCTGAGAGGGTCAGGGAAAGAAGAGGGAAGATGGGCCAAGAAAGAGAGGTGGGAGAGGTGATCCAGAGAGATGAGGGGACAGGGTACACTTGGGGTGAAGGAGCCAGGGAAAAACTCCTGTTATTTTGTATTGAAGAAATAGAGATGTCTAGTGTGCAATATAAAATGGTGAAAGTGGTTGTTTTGCTCCAACCCTCCTACTCAGCACATTTTGGGAAAAATCTCCCACACACAAATGCTGAGTGAGTTGCTTTTTGGTGGAAACTGAGGAAGGGATTAAGTTTCCCATCTGGGTTGATGTGGAGCAAACAGAGCAAGCCAGAAAGGGAGGGAAAAACAAGCTAGACTGTCCTATGCATGGAAAGCAGCTGTTTCAGGGTCACCAGAGGGTGACCATGATAGTGTGAACCCCCTGGTAAGTCACAGATATTCTGGGGAGAGGTCTGGACTTCCATAGAACATGCTCTGGGGCTTTAGACTTCCATGGAACACAGCTAGGAGCTCTGAGTCAATCTCTAGATCAGTGCTTCTTGAACTTTAGTGTGCCTAAGCGTCGTCTGAGGGTCTTGATCAAGTGCAGATGTTGAATCAGTTGTCCCGTGTGGGGCCTGTGATTCTGCATTTCAAACAGTCTCAAGATCATAGGTGATGGTGGTGCTGCTGTTCTGTAGACCACACTTTGGGTTGTAGGGCTATAGATCTCAAAGGGATGAAAAATTCCTGATAGCAACCATGCTGTTTCCTGAGAAAACAGGGCTCTCCTACCCCCTTGGGGTGAGGCTATGACAGGGAAAGTCATAAGGAGCCAGTGCCATCTTGTTTTAGTCCTTCGATCCTCTGTCCCCACCCAGGCAATGTGGAGATCACACCAGGGTACCCTGAGTGGCCCATTCTGCATGCCTTGGCCTAGGGGATTAGAACAACAATCTGTAGGGAGGACACCAAATATTATTTCTGCATGGTTGGCCTCAGAACTCCCTCTCTCAGAAAGATGGAGAGAGGTGAAGAAAAATTTTAAAATGGTATTTTTCTTTAGAAAGGTTGCTCTGTGGAGCCAAGCATTAATTGAGTGCTTGGTTGTGAGAGGGCTGTGTGGTAAACTCCCTTGTTTTCAACAGATGTTGAAGGAGTCTGAGCCAGAAATCAGGAAAAATGCTTTCCCCACATATCCACCCTGGCCCCAGAGGCTGTGATAAAGTTGGCTAAACTACAGTCAGGTCAAGTTGGGCTCTGGCAACCTCACAGAATCATCAGCACTGAATCTGAAGTGGAAATGATGGTTGCAGATGACCTAATCTGAGACGGAGAGATGAAGAGCAGGGGGCAGTGAATTGGGGACCTCCCCTGGCTCAAGCCCTGTACTGGGAGCTTCAGGTGCTAAGAAGTTCAGCTATTGTGTACAAAATGAATGAATCCCCTGCTATTGTCTTTCACTGGGGGGCAGCCCAGCCCTCTCGAGAGCACTCACTGTAGGAGGCTATCCTCATAAAAAATTGGTGGGAGCTAAAAATTAATATATAATTCACACACACACACACACACACACACACACACAACACACACACCCGGGGGGGGGATGAAGATATAACAACCACAATTACTTGAAGTTGATACGACAAGCAAACAGAAAGGACATTGTTGGGGGGGAGGGGGGAAGGGGGGAGGGAGGGAGGTTTTGGTGATGGGGAGCAATAATCAGCCACAATGTATATCGACAAAATAAAATTTAATAAATAAATAAATAAATAAATAAATAAATAAATAAATTTGAAAAAAAAAGCTGAGATCTGCCTTTCTGAAATGACCATGCTAAGGACCTTTGGGCTGACGCTGCCCTCCATAGCCACACTGAGTAGGACAATGTCCCATCTCTACAACACATTTCATAGTTAACAAAATACACCACAGTCACATCCATTGGGCCATCTGATGTCGGAGCTACCTGGAAGAAAGCAGGGGCCAATCATTCTGTAGGGTTTCAGAGAAAGAAATGAAGACTTTGAGATGCTGCTTGTGCTCATGATAAAGTGGAGAGCACAGGTTCTGGAGTCTGTGACCACCTGGGTCCAAAGCCCAGCGCTCATTAGTGGCATGTCTTTGGACGAGCCCCTTAACTCTCTAAGTCTGGGTTTCCTCATCTGTAGAATGGAGATAATGACATTACATACTGGAGAAGGTTGTTGTAAGGACTCAATAAAAGTAAAGTGTTTAACCTTTGGAAACTTCCCTTCTGCTATGGAGGAGGGAGAGAAGAAAAAGATGGAGGTTAAATGAGTTGCCCAAGGCTGCAAAAAGGCAGCATATCTAGAATGCAGATACTCTGATGCTAAATCCAATATTCTTTCTATTACATTTAATATCTTGTATTCCTAGGTCCTTCAGAGACTGAAGCTCCCCAGTGACCCTCATGTTGGCAGGGTCCAGCCCCACGCTGCACTGCCCACAAAAGGTGGTCACCATATGGTGTGGTCCGGGAGTAGCTCCCTCTGTTGAGCTCCCTGAAGCCTGAAATTGCTGTGTTAACACTTCATACCTTGGAGTTAGGCACTGCCTTTTTCCCTTCAGCCTCTTTTTTTTTTTTTTTTTTAAGTGTTCGATTTTCTTTATTCTTTTTTCCTTCTGTTCCTCAGACTGGATAATCTTTTTTTTTTTTTTTTTTTTTTTTTTTAAATTTTATTTTGTCGATATACATTGTGGCTGATTATTGCTCCCCATCACCAAAACCTCCCTCCCTTCTCCCTCCCCCCCTCCCCCCAACAATGTCCTTTCTGTTTGCTTGTCGTATCAACTTCAAGTAATTGTGGTTGTTATATCTTCTTCCCCCCCCCGTTTTTTTTTTTTTGTTTTTTTGTTTTTTGTTTTTTTTTTGTGTGTGTGTGTGTGTGAATTTATATATTAATTTTTAGCTCCCACCAATAAGTGAGAACATGTGGAAATTTTCGTAGTGGGGTGGGGGGAGGGAGGGAAAGGAAGGGAACTCACACTGGCTGAAAGGCTATCAGGGTCCAACCACTCCACAGATGCCAGCTCCCTGTGTGCTCACACCACCTGGACAAAGCACAGTGTTATTCCTGCTTCACATGTGAAGAGAGAAAAGCCCAGAGGGGTTAAGCCACTTGCCTGAAGTCACACAGCTAGCACCGATGGAACAAGGATTTGAACTATAGAAGTCTGACTCCAGTGTCTATGCTCATGTCAACTGATGCTGCTTCTGTGTTATAGAAGGATGGGAAGATTACAGAGCTATAGAAGGCTTCTCCTGCATAGGATAGTTTCTAGTTTATTTCAGCCTCTCTTGCTCACTGTCTCTGTCTGTTTCATATCAACACAGATGTGAAACTTAATTCCTTCCTCATTTTTCACCAAACCAAAGCAAACCAAACAAAGCAAAAAACAAAACACACAGAGCATTTGTGTGTAGGATATCTTCCCCAAATGTGCCCACTATTGTGTAGGTCTTACACATAAACACACATGGTCTCATCTGACCCTTCCAACAGCACCATGAGATGGGCATCATTGCCCTTAGCTTTGCAGGTGGTGAGCCTCAGAGAGGTTAAGGAACTTGCTGAGAGGACACCTATCTATTAAGTAGGGACTCAGCTCTTTCTAGACCACACTGACTCCAAGCTTGCAGGCAGTGTCTAACGGACACCCCCGGGGCCTTATCAGATTCTTTTAGGATATCACAACAGGCACTTGGGGTTGGGCAGGCCCCAAGTCCAGCCCCTCCAGAAATAAGCCTCATTCACCAGGGTGGGGAGGTCCCTGGGGAGGAATGGGGGGTAGTGATAGAGGGTGTCCAACAAAGCAAGCGGAGCAGGTTTCCAGAGAGTTTGGGATGGGAAAGAGCAAATGGTCCAGGCAGCTGTCAGTGTCAGGAATTCCAGCTGTTTTCCAGAGAGTAAGTCTGGTCTGCTGTGGACTTGTGGAATCCAGCTACGTGTGTATCCGGGCAAACTAGAGAATCAATAGTGTATGGTCTGGAAGTAGGCAGGTGTGCCCACCAGGGTCAAATGCTGAGGGCTCATAGATGCAATTAGGCCCTGGGAGAATCAAGCAGGGCCCTCCTCTTGGAATAACTGGAGAAGTGGAGTATCATAGTGGTTAAGAGGGAAGATTTCTGATGCCACACTGCCTGGGTTCTAACACTAGCTTTTCCATTTGTTGGCTGTGTGACCTTGGCAAGTTTCTTACATGCTCTGTGTCTCATATTCCTCATTTGTCGAATAGAGGTATTAATAGACTCTAACCCATAAGTTCATTCTGGAGACTAAACAAGGAAGAGAAATGCAGCCCCTGACTGCTTACAGTGCTATGAACTGGCCTCGCACTAAAAGCCAGGCCTTGGTGTTGTTAAGTGCTGGCCTGGAGCTCACAGCTGGGTTCTGGTAGTCTCCTGTTGAACATACATAATCTCACATGTGTAAGCATTAAAAAAAAAAAAGAAAAGAAAAGAAAAAAAAGACTAATTGTTTTTAAGTGTAGACCAAAAACAGGGTTACCATGCAAACCACAAAAATACCAAATATCTTTCTCTCCCAGCTAATATGAATAATTACTACATTTTTTACTAAGTACAGTCATGTGCCCCATAGTGACGTTTTGGCCAGTGATGGACAGCATATATGATGGTGGCCTCATAAGATTATAATGGCTATACCATATAGCCTAGGTGTGTAGTAGGCTGTACTATCTAGGTTTGTGTAAGTACAGTCTATGATGTTCACACAATGATGAAATCACCTAAGGATGCATTTCTCAGAACGCATCTGTTGTTAAGCAACGCATGACTGTCCTTCTTTAACCTCCTTCTATTCTCCCCTCCTTCTAGATACCCAAGCTTAGAATTATCCCCAATTCCTGATAGCACCCAATACAGAGCAAACCCACTCCTCTGAACTCTCCCTAAAATCACTCAACTTAAGCTCGTATCCTATAAATCCTTTCTAACACCCTCTACTGAGACACCCTGTGATTCCTATGATGTGAGTTCTCGCTCATTGCAATAAGTCAATAAACTCAATTTTGTTTGACTACAGTTGTGTTCCAGGTGATCTTTGGCTGGAGGGCATGGACATCAGATAATAAATGGAAAGCATGTAGAACAGTTCCTGGCACAGAGAAAGTGCCATGTAAGTGATGCCATCATCATTACTGGTTAGGTTACCAAGGCAGACTCAGGTATGGGGACATCCAAGAGAGAAAGCGACAGGACAGAAGCCAAGTGGAACAGAGGATTTAGAGCTAGGAGACTTCAACTGAAGTCCCTATCTACCATTCAGAACAGTAACTAACATTTTACCAAGCACTTCAAAAGCACCAGAAAAGGTAGTGAGTGTCTGATGTGGAAGACTTCACTTATTTATTGCGGTACCATGGGCAAGTTGCTTAACCTCTCTGAGCCTTCGTTTCTCTATCTGTAAAAAATGGGAAAAATAAAAATACTTACTTCATTGGCCGTAAGGTGCCAATGAGAACACGAGTATGATGTAGGCCATACAGTTTTATTAAATGTGACTGAAGTGGGCAAAGTCTGGATTACAGTCATAAGGCTGGCTAGTTAGTTCAATGTAAGCCCAAAATCAGCGAGGGAAAGAGAGCCAGGCTGATTCAAAGTAAGCTCACTTAAATTCCTGCATTACTTTACCTTCTTACAGGTGAGGCCCAGACTCTTGCTCTGAATTTGGTTGCTTTGCACAATTGTAAAAAGGCATGTCAGGAACGCTTTCATTTAGCCTTAAGTTGCCACTAAACTCCTCCAGGGAGACCAGGAATGATGAAAGCTTTTGGCTCCATGTCCCTTATTAACCTGAGCAGGACACTTGTTTGAGATCTGGTTTTTCTGACGAATGGGAATAAAGTCAATTCCTACCCCGTAGATTTGTGTGAGGATCAAACAAGAAGATTGGTATGAGACTGTGTTGTACTATGAAGGGCACATTATCAGTCCCTCTGAGGCTGCCTACTACAGAGCGGTCTCTCCCTTGGGGACCCAATTGTTTGCTCCCTGAGGACTGAGCTACTGGTCATTGGCCAAGGTGTTTGTTCATGGGTTGGTGTCAATTAGCCGCCTCCTGTAAAGCCACATGCATTAGGGTACAGGCTGAGCAGCCGTAACAGGGAGCCTCGCATTGAGTCTATGTAAAACCGAAGTTTATTTCTCTCTTACCTGACAGTCCAGAGGAAAGTAGTCGGGTTAGTGGGTGGCTCTGCTCCACAAGCCACCACTGATGTCTTCCAACTTTTTTCTGCACCATCCCTATGGTGTTTTCTTCATCTCTGGTGGAGGCTGGCTTACTGTCTTATCCGATTTCCAGCCGGCAGGGAGGAAAAAAAGCGAGTCCAGTGTCAGGGACTTTGTTTTTAAAAAGGTGACCTGGAGGTTCCATGCATTGCTTACCCTCAGTCACATCCCCACCCTGGCAAGGAAGGCTAAAAACTTAGTCTCTAGCTAGGGAGCCATGTGCCCAGCTTCCGTTCTGGAGTTTCATTGTTTTAAGTTCAGGAGCAGGAAGAGGAGTAGCAGGGAGAGCATCGGGGGAACGATACTGACCAATTCATCCCCTGGATCACTGAGCCTGAGCTTGTGTCTGTGGTGAGTAAACATCTGGGTGAAAAGCAGGGAGAGAGTTTATTCAGATGTTTGAATTACACAATGCCAAAAATCAAATATTTGGAATCATCCCAGCAAATCTTCCCTTTTTTTTGTTTTCCTCTAGATCTTGGCACAGGACAGACAGAGCCTAGTTCACATGACTTAGTACATGAACACTCATGTACACCCACACATATATAGGCAGATATGCATATACATGTGTGTGTGTGTATATATATATGCATACATGGCAGGTATGTACTACATACATGTATGTATAAACTGGGCAAACAGCCTAGTTCACATGACTTACTATATGAATATTCATGTACACCCACACACATATAGGCAGATATACACATACATGTATATGTGCACTGGGCAAACAGAACCTGGTTCACATGACTTACTATGTGAACACTCACATACACTCACACACATATAGGCAGGTATGCACATGCACACACATGCACGCACAAACACATATGCACGTACATGTTTAACATGCATAGATCCTAATCATGTACTAAAAGAATATAAGACATTACTTACCCTCCCTCTTTTCAGCATGATTATGGCACTGTTGAAAAAATAAAATCTTAGGAACCAGAGATCTGGGTTCAAAATGCAGCCTGTGACATTGGTACATGTAACTCTGGGCAAGTTACTCAATTTCTTATGACTTCTGCTCCTGCATTTGTAAAATAAGTATAATATTACCTGTTTTCAAAGATTGTTTTGAAATCAAATAAAATACCATACTTACTTGCCTGACATAATGCTTTAGGTATAACTGGTACATAATAGATATTAACTGTTATTTTATTATTATTAGGGAAATGAGGCCTAGAACGAGTTAATAGCAAACTAGGAATTTTTCATCCCCCAGACTCCTTGATATAAAATAAGATCCTTTTTAAACATGTTCTGCTCTCAGGTACAACTACTTCTTTTAAAAGTTTGTAAGACTTTTTTTAAACTAAACTTTTTATTGAAGTAGAACATACATACAGAAAAGTGCACAAATCCTAAGTATATCGTTCACTGATTTTTCCAAATGGGAATCTGTCCATGCTATCAGCACTTAGATCAAGAACCAGAACATTTTCACTACTCCAGAAACCCCCTCATTAGCCCCTCTGAGAGTAACTACTATCTTACATTATAGACGGGTTTTGCCTTTTTATGCTTTATACAAACAGAATCATATGTAGATATACTTAGGTTGGCTTTTCTCCCACTCTGTGCTATGTTTGAGAGGTTCATCCACACTGTTGTTTGTGGTTGCAGCTTGCTTGCTCCCTCTCATTGCTGTACTGGGTGTCAGTGAATATACTATAATTTATTTATCCATTCTGCTGTTGATGAGCATCTGAGGGTTCCTGAGTTTTGGCTATTATCAGTAATGCTGCTAACAAACATTCTTGCACGTGTCTTTGGTGAACCATTTCCACTGGGCTCACACCTATGAGTGGAATTTCAGTGCTAGAATTTGTGCATGTTCACCTTTTGTACATACTGTCTTTCAGGTTTACAAAGTGGTTGAAGTAGCCCCTATTTATAATTGGTAAGTATGAGAGCCTTTGATAGTTCCCTCTGCTCCTGATCTCTTCCTCACTGGACCTATGCTTCTTGGAATCCAGGAATTTCACTCTTACTCTTTGGAATCAGTAGTGCCTAAGTAACCAAATATATTAGTTATCTATTGCTATGTAACAAATTTCCTCCAAACACAGTGGCCTAACCCCAAAATACATGTTAATTATTTTTCACAATTTCTGCAGGTCAGACATTTGGGAGTGACTTGGCTGGTGGTTTAAGATAGAAGTCTGTCATGAGATTGAACAGAGGTTGGCCTTGGCTGCAGTTGTCTGAAGGGTTGGCTGGGTCTAGAGGATCCATTTCCAGGTGGTTCTGATATGACTGGCAAGTCAGTGCTGGCTATTGGCATGCGGCCTCAATTTCTCTCTGCATGAGTTTATCCACAGAGCTGCTTGAGTCTCCTCACAACATGGTGGCTGGATTTCCCCAGTGTGAGCAATCAAAGAGCCCAAGGCAGAAGCAGCAATGTATTTATGACATTGCCTTGGATATTACACATTGCCATTTTCTTAGTATTTTATTGGTCACCTAAGTCATCCTTATTCAATATGGGAAGACTCTACAGAAGGGCATGAACTCCAGAAAGTGGGGATTATTAGGGGTCATCTTGGAGGCTGGCTATCACATAATTAAACCCTTCCTGATACCAAATAAAGACCTTTCTCTGTGATAATTGGAAATGTAATGATTAGAACAGGGAACAGGGAAATTTCAATGGACAAGGAGAGGAAAAGAAGAGAAAACATAGAGAATAATTCAAGTACAGGAGAAAGGCAGGCTTGAATAAAGCAGCCAAGAAGCAGCTGAGTAGGAGTGGGTAGGAGTGGATGTAAAAATAAAGCGTGCATGTGCGCGTGTGGGGGTGTTAGGGTTCATAAGTAGAGCTGAAGAATACTTTTATTTACTCATTAATTAGATTATATATTTTTTGCCCATGAAGACTCAACTCTGAATTGTTTGGATAAAACCAGTAACTGAAAGTATTCTCAGTCTTTCTCACAGGTCATTTAATTTACCATCCATCCATGCATGCACCCATCCACCTCTTATTAGGCATCCAGCAAATGCCAGGTGCTTTTCCAGAGGGTGACAGGGGATGCAGAAATGATCATAGGGGATGGGGGAGAAGGAACTAATGTTTTTGTGTATCTACTGTATTCTACTACACTCACTGTTATTGTTTTAATTCTACTTTGTAGCAGAGCACTCAGCTTCACCTCTTTTCAGCCCCAACCCTGAGTAAGTCAGTTAAACTCTCAAGTCTCAGTTTATTTGTCTGCAGTGTGGGAACCACAATGTCAACATGTAGAGCAGTTATGAGAATTAAGATAATAAATGTGAATGTACTAGAACACAGTGGACCTAGTGGTTATGTCTGGTGCTAGTTAAAGATGGGAGAAGAACTTCTGGAAAGGAGAATAGGCCTTTGGACTACTGATTCCCAGAAAAACCCAAGGATCTCAGAGCTGGGACTGGTCTCAAGGTCTAAAGGTTTATTTACTCTAACTTTGCCGTTTACATCTAAGGAAACTGAGGCCAGGAAATAGGAATGACTTTTTCTTCTACAGTGCAGCTCCTTCTGATATACGTCAGCCTAGTGAGAAGACCAGGATACATCCTTGACCTCAAGAAGGCTGGAAGTGTGAAGAGTGTCGTGAAAATCACTGCGTGTAAAACATGGCTGTTATTAGTGGAACTGTGTCCCCACTAAATTCATAAGCTGAAGTCCTAACCTTCAGTACCTCAGAATGTGATCTCATTTGGAAATAGGGTCACTGCAGATGTAATGACTTAAGATGAAGTCATATTGGAGTAGGGTGGGCCCCAAATCCAATATGACTGGTGTTCTTATTAAAACGGGAAATTTAGACATTTATGTAGGAAGAATGCCCTGTGAGCACAAAAACAGAGATCAGGGTGATGCATCTACAAGCCATGAAATATCGAAGATTGCCAGCAAACCACCAGAAGCTAGGAAAGGGCCTGCAACAGATTCTCCCTCACAGCCTTTGAAGGAACCAACCCTGTGGACACCTTGATCTTGGACTTTTAGCCTCCAGGACTGTGAGACAATACATTCCTGTTGTTTAAGCCACCTAGTTTGTGGTACTTTATTACGGCAGCTCTAGGAAACTAAAGCAATGTTTGTAATAAAGAAAGATTATACAGGATCAGCAGGAAGTAGGCAGTGTGAGGGAAGGAACATTGCATTAATGAAACTATGCATTGATTCATTCAAATGCTGAATGTGTATGAGGCACCTTGCTTGGTCCTGGAGTAGATACTTGCAGAATTAGAATTAGACTCTCCCTGCCTTTGGGAAGCTCAAAGTATTGTTGAGTCAGGCATGCAACAGAAGAGAATGTCATGGTGCTCCAAAGGAGTGAGATAGGCAAAGGCCTGGATGCAGAGGTTGACTTCTGAGCCAGGCCTTGTAGGATGAATGTGTTTGCTTGCTGGCTGCTTAATGGAGCCAATTATTTCTTTCCCTGTTGCACTGGAAAGAGCCTCCTAAAGTCTCCTACCTGGTCTACACAGCCATCAAAGGAGCAAAATCACAGACCTGCTGAGTTTGTTCAATCCAGCAGGTCAAACAGCTCCCAGGCTAGCTGTCTCACTTCCCTGCCCTAGTTGGCCTGCCATTCATAGGAAAAACAGGAACAGAGATGTTGACCTCTGGCTGCTCAGGCCTCAGTCCCCCTGGAGCTTTAGGCTCGTGCAAGAACTGGTTTCAGAAATTCACCCTGGTGGGGGGTCTTCCTATTCTGGCTACCCTGACTTCTCTGCAGTGCTAAAAAGTCAGATTGTGTTATTTATGTATGAAAACCAACAACAAAAATAACATTTTCTCTCCAAATATCCCAGGCATGGGAAGCCAAGCCTTGTGAGTCATTAATATGTTGATGTTTTGAAGGACTATGCTTCCAGGCCCTGAAACAGGAGCCAGGCCTGCTGGCCTTGGCCTTGAGATCTCTTGGCTCTTCTGTATTAAGACCCCCCCAGGCTCCTAAGCTTTAGCTCCTGACGGCCACTGCTCTGAACACAGAAGATAATAGAGCCAATTGCAGCTGGAGCCACATCTGCCTCTGTGGAGTGATGTCAAGCGTGTTGGGGGTAGGGAGGCCTCTTCTGACTCCAATTACCTCCCCACTGGTCTGACATGCTCCCTGAAATTCCACCAAGATGATGGAACTGATTCCATTAGGTTCCTAGGGGAGAACAATGGAGTGGGAGAGGGCCAGGACACAGACCAGCAGTCTGCTTTGCTTGGCTGGTTGAGTCGGAAAGCCTTTGGGCAGGGCATGCAAACTCATTTGCTCCAGGCCCTAAGGCTCCCCAGGGTATTGCATCAGGCCTCGTTCATGAAGGCTGTTACCTGCCTGGCTCCTCCAGGCATTGGTTTTCGAAACTCTTGCTCAACACATCCATACCTATGGTTTTGACCACTGCCTGTGTAGAAATATTTCAAAATTTCCATCTCCAGTCCACACTCTTCTCTTCAAGCTTCTGACTCTTCTAATTGCTTGTCCCTAAGTGCCTCATCGTCAACAAACTCATCACTGTTCCTCACAGAACTCTCTCTGTCCAGGGTTTCCTTTATCCAGTTTCCCAAGTCAGAAACCTGGAAAGCATCACTGACCCTTCCCTTTCTGTCACATCTAATCAGTCACTAAGATCTACTAATATTACTTCCTAAAAGTTTCCTATAACTGCTTCCTCCTTTCTAGTCTTTCTGATACTGCTCTAATTCAGGACTACATCGTCTTTTGCTTGAGCTACAAGAGTTTCCAAAAGGGTCTCCTTGCTATCAGCTCATTCCCACCCAGTTCATTCCCCACTGAGCAGCCAAAGTGTTTTTTTAAGAAATGTAGATCAGCATCCCAGAAACACAAGGGATAGAAGGTAACTACCTCAACTTAATAAAGGCCATATATGAAAAACCCACAGCTCACACCATATCCAGTGATGAAAGACTGAAAGCTTTTCCTCTAACATTAGGAACAAGACAAGGATTCCTGCTTTCTCTACCTCTATTTAACACTGTAGTGGAAATCCTGGCCAGAGAAATGAGGAAAGAAAAAGAAAAAAGGCATTCAAATTGGAAAGGAAGAAGTAAAATTGTATCTGTTTGCAGACAGTGTGACCTTAACGTACAGAAAACTAAAGATTCTACAAAAAAACTGTTATAACTAATAAATGAATCAGCAAAACTGCTGGATATAAAAATCAACACACAAAAATCAGTTGCATTTCTATACACTAACAATGAATAATCTTAAAAGGAAATTAAGAAGACAACTCCACTTATAATAGCATCAAAATAGAATAGAATACTTATAAATAAATGTAACCAAGGAAACAAAAGACTTGTATATTGTGAACTAAAAAACATTGCTGATGGAAATTATTTTATTTTTTAATTAAAAAAATTTTTATTGAAATGTAATTGACTGTTCATATCTATGGGGTACAGCATTGAATATCAATACCTGTGTGCCATATGTGATGCTCAAATCAGGATAATTAGTATGTATTTTATAAATTAGTTTTTTGGGGGTTTTTTTTGGCAGCCGGCCAGTAAAGGGATCCAAACCTCTAACCTTGTTACCAGCACAGCGCTCTGAACGAACGAGCTAACTGGCCAGCCCTGAAAGAAATAAATACATGAAAAGACACCCTGTATTGGTGGATTGAAAGACATAATATTGTTAAGATGTTAGTACAACCCAAAGCAATCTACAGATTCAATGCAATCTCTATCAAAACCTTAATGACATTTTTTTGCAGAGTTTTTTTGGATTTTTCTCTAAAAATTCATCCTAAAACTCATATGGTATCTTAAGGAAACTAAATAGCCAAAACAATCTTGAAAAAGAAGAACAAAGGTGAAAATCTCAACTTCCTGATTTCAAAACTCATGGCAAGGCTATAGCAATCAAAACAATGAAGTACTGGCATGAAGATAGACACAGACCAATGGAATGGAATAGAGAGCCCAGAAATACACCCTTGCATATAATGTAATCAAATGATTTTTGACAGGGATGCCAAGTCTGGTCAATGGCAGAAAGGACACCCTCTTTGGCTCACAAACAAGGACTTTCTTTATGGGACTCTTTGCATAACCCCATCTCATAACTCTTTCTATTTTACCTTTCTTGTTCCAGCAACAAGTAAGTTCTGGTAGTTTCCCAAAAAGGAAGGTGATTTAGCCACCCTGATTGTACTGAAGCAGTTTTCTCTGCCTACCTCAGTGGCTCTCAGTACTGATTACATTAAAATCAATCAGGGAATTCAAATAAATACTAAGTCCTGGATGCCATTCAAAACCAATTATATTAGAAGCTTCTCTGGAGGGGACCCAATCCTCGGTATTTTTTTTCTTTAGCTCTCCAGATAATTTGAATGGGCAGCCACTGCTCTAGAACATAAATTCCCACCTGTCAGAGCCTGACTGGTTAATTCATTTATTCTCAAAATTCAGCTAGGCAATTCCTTCCCCCAAAGCAATCATCCCTGATGCCACCTGCTAAGCTGTGTCTGGCACCCATGCTGTAAACCTCTGCAGGTCCCTGTGGCAGTTCTCACACATATTGCAAGTGCCATGACTTCCTGGCTGTCCCACCAGGCTGAACTCCTTGACGGCAGGGGTGATATTCTATTCATCCTTGTTATGCCTGTTCCAGAACAGGATAAGGGCCCCCAGATGAAAACTACCTTCCCTTTGTCTCACTCTCTGCTCCTTGATAAAGGTCCTCACATACATTTTCTCCTTTCAACAAAGTTACCCCCAAGTGAGGACATCTGCCCAGTGACTCACAGCAGTGTTGCAAAGGCAGAATTAGAATGAATTTCTTCAGAATCCCAGTCCAGAGCTCTTCATACTTAACAATCTAACATATGTGAAAATCAACCAAAGGCCCACACCCTTAATAACTTTCCCAAACTCTCCTTGAAGCAACAGCTGGAGGGTGATGTATCACCAGGAGTACTAAGGTGGCTTGTCTTTGGGGTGTGGGGGCAGAGTCTGCATTCCTAGTGGAGATGCATAGTTAGGGGCTGCATACATAGGAAAGTCATAAGATGAGCTGTTTGGAGAGGTGAAACCTACTCTACAAATAGGTAGAAATGGAAATGAAAATGGATGTATGAGAGAGAAAAAAATCAAAATGGAGGTGAACTCAGTTTACATGAAACTGGTGTGTGAGAACAGATTTTGGAAACTCTTTTGTTTCACTTATTGATGGGACAGGAATTATAAATATGTGTATTATGCCAATTACCTTAAAACACGATTTTCAGCGATTTCCAAAGGCAACGTGATATGTATGTTCTCGCTTATTTGTGGGAGCTAAAAATAGATAAATAAACACACAAACAAATCAAGGGTGGGGAGGCGGAAGAAGACAGAAAAACCACAAAAATTCCTTGAGCTATTTAAGTCAAGTGAACAGATATGATGTGGAGGGGGAGTGGAGGGGGTGGAGAGGAACGGGTAAAGGGGCATGAAAATCAACTACAATGTATATTGAGAAGTAAAATAAATTAAAACAAAAACAAAAACAAAGGCAATGTGATATAGCAGAGAGAGTACTCCAAGTTATAATTCTGATTTCACAACTTCATATCCATGGTTACATTTGGACATGCCATGTAAATGCTCTAAATCTCTAGTTCCCTACCTGTAAAAGGACTAATACTACCTACCTGACTCCCTGGGGAGAACAAAATAAGAAAATAGACATACATATTATTTAAAAAGTTAAAATACTGTAAAGTCACTTTTACTAGCCATATGACCCAAACCACTTTACTGAACCTGTATACTCATCTGCAAAAGCCATAAAAATAGAACCTATGTCATAGAATTGTTAAAGGGGTTGAATGAAATAATGTAGGTACCTACTGAACATAGTGTCTGATACGTGTTAAGGACTCAGTAGATAGATAACAACAGCTGTTTATGATAGATAACAACAGCTATAGAAACACGATTGCTGGGAAGTAAAAAAAAGTAAGATATTTTGGGCATTTTAGCAAAAGAAGAATTTATGGAAAATTTTTAAAGTCCATGTTTCTCAGCCTTTTGAATTTGTTCTTACCCTGAGAAATGGCAACAGAGGGGCATGCCTGAGGTAGTGCGCTTCTCTGTGAATTTTTTTTGACTCTGCAAGGTTAGCGGCCCCCCATCTCCCATGATTGAACACTCCCAAGACATTGGATCATTTCCTGAACTTCATTTATTTAATAGCTAATCTTTTATTGCCCTCCCTCTTTTAAGCCTGGCCAGTCTGGTTCCCGCCCCCACCCCTTTTCAAGGTGTCACCTCTTTAATCATTGTGATAATGCTGAGACACACTGCAAACCATTTTAATAGAAGGCTGATAAGTGGAGGCCATTTTTCCTCCCACCCGCTTTCCAGCCTAGCGGTGTTTCGGATGATTTTCAAGAATCCCAGCAAATCACTCATGTCATTCTCCCACAGCCACCTAGTTAATATTCCCAGTCAACAGGTTTCTTTTGGCTCTTTTGTCTGGGAAAGGCTGCCACACAAGGCCCTTGAATTCCAGAAGAATAAGTCTGTTCTTGGAATCTGCACAAACTAAGCCCTTCACTGCAAGATAAACATTTTCTCAAGTTCATAATAATAGCTACCATCTCTGAGCCATAATTCTGTGTCAGGCACTGTGCCAAGAGCTGTTCCTGTATTATCATGTTTAATCCTCACCAAACCTGCTGGGGAATGCTCTCATGTCCATTTTATGAATGGGCAAACTGAGGTGTATAACAATGTTACCCAAAGAGTGGTCCTCTGAGCAACAGCATTACCTGGGAATTTATTAGAAATGCAAATTCTCCAGCTCCACCACAAACCTATTGAATAAGAATCTCTGGGGGTGGGAGGGCGCGGTGTTCAGAAATCTGTGTTTTAATAAGCCCCACAAGTGATTCTGATGCAGGCTAAAATTTGAGAAGCACTGGACTGGAAAAGGTGAGTAACTTGCCAAGTTCACAGAGCTAAGTGGCAGAGTGAGGCTTGGAAAGCAGAGTCTGGTTGACTGCTAACCCAGGGTCAGAGGAATGACGCATGTCTAGAGGGGCTCCAGAATGAGATGTTTCACAGAAGTTTTAGGATTTGAAGTAGAATTGCCTTGTGCAATAAAGACATTCACGTAGTAAGAAGTGCAGAGGTAGCTCAGTTCCAGGATTGATTTAATTCAGCAGTTCACTGGCTCTATGACTCCAGCTCAACAGCATCTTTTTCATTTTCCTAGCTTTCTTTTCATGGTCACAAGACAGCTGCAGCAAATCCAGGCATCACATTTTGTCCTTTAATGCCCAGAGGTTTGGGGGTGGGAGTGGAGGGAAAGGCTCTGTCTCTTCTTCCGTGTCTTTTTATGAGCAATGCTTTTTTTTTGTAAGAAGTAGTTTCTCCAACAGACCCTCTCTCACTCATTATTGTCCAGAATTTCAGTACATGCTTATTCCCTGGGAAGAAAAATAGAATAACATGAATAAGACTAATCAAGATTCACTTTACCAGAAGCACATGGCTTCCTGAACGAACACAGTAAATGGGAGTGCTAGTCAGAGCAATGTGTACAGATTATGAAATGGTGAGAAATGTTTGGATTCACAGGATGACATCAGATAATGGGAATCCAAATAGAAAAATTAAGAGTTTATGCCACCAGAAATACAGAGCTTGTCAATTTTTGAGTAGGGGAGAGCAATACACATGGGCATACATGGAAAGATTATGCCGTATGTAGGAGAGATGAGCGTGGATGCAGGAGAGGAGAATGATGTGAGGCTGTGGAAGAAGACCAGCTGTTGCTGTAACATGGGTGGAATTTGTCAGGGCTTGGTCCGGGTATAAGGCAATGGCCATGAAGGATGGGTGAAGATAAAAGGCTTTATGGAACAACAAAAGACCCCAAATAGCCAAAGCAATTATAAGCAAAAAAAAATTAAAAAAAAACATATATATAAAGCCAGAGGCATAACACTACCCAACTTCCAACTATATTACAAAGCAACTATAACCAAAACAGTGTGGTACTGGCATAAAAACAGACACTCAGATCAATGGACAGAATAGAAAACCCAGGAATCAACCCACAGCCAACTGGTCTTTGAAAAAGGCAGCAAAAACATACATTGGGGAAAAATCTGCCTCTTCAATAAATGGTGCTGGGAAAATTGGACATACATATGCAGAAAAATGAAACTTGACCTGTACCTCTCACCATATTCTAAAATCAACTCAAAATGGATTAAAGACTTACATACAAGAACTGACACAATAAAATTACTAAAGAAAAATATAGGGGAAACACTGCAGGTAATAGGACTGGGCAAGGACTTTATGAATAAGACCCCAAAAGCACAAGCAACAAAAGAATAAATAAATGGGATTATATCAAATTAAAAAGCTTCCACACAGCAAAGGAAACAATCAGCAGAGTGTAAAGACAACCTACCGAATGGGAGAAAATACTTGCACACTACACTATACATCCAACAAGGGATTAATATCCAGAATATACAAAGAACTCAAATGACTATACAGTAAAAAAACAAATAATCCATTTAAAGAATGGGCAAAGGAGATGAACAGACACTTTTCAAATGAAGACATACATATGGCTAACAGGTATGTGAAAAAAGTGCTCAGCATCACTAGTCATCAGAGAAATGCAAATCAAAACCACATTGAGATATCATCTCATCTCAGTTAGACTGGTCATTATTAAAAAGACTGAGAATAATAAATGTTGGCAAGGATGTGGGGAAAAGGGAACTCTTCTACACTGTTGGTGAGACTGTAAATTAGCACAGCCTTTATGGAAAACAGTATGGTGTTTTCTCAAACAACTACATATAGAGCTACCATATGATCCAGCAGTCCCACTACTGGGCGTATATCTCAAGGAATGGAGATTATCATGTTGAAGGGATACCTGCACTCCCATATTCATTGCATGCAGCTCTATTTACAATAGCCAAAATATGGAACCAATCTAAGCATACATTGATGGATAAGTGAATATGGAAAATGTGGTATATATACACAATGGAATACTACTCAGCCATAAAAGAGAATGAAATCCTGCCATTTGCAGCGACATGGATGAGTCTGAAGAAAATTATGTTAAGTGAAATAAGGCAAACTAGGAAAGTGAAATACCACATATTCTCATTTATAACTGGGTGCTAAGAAAGAAAGAAAGAAAGAAAGAAAGAAGGAAGGAAGGAAGGAAGGAAGGAAGGAAGGAAGGAAGGAAGGAAGGAAGGAGAACAGAAGGAAGGAAATAAAGAAAGAAAAGACCACAACAAATAGGAAGGAAAAAATAAACCTAAGGTTACTGGAGATGGGAGGAGGGAGGGAGGGAGCTTGAGGAGGGACAGGTCGGGTAAAGGGCATAAAGAAAAATCATGATTTGTAATAATGAATATGCTAATAATAATAAAAAAATTTAAAGTCTTTTGTGAGGAAAATTGGCAAGAGTGGGTGACTGATTGGCCATGGAGAGATAAAGAAGGGGGTGAGTCAGGAGTTAGGAGCCATCTTTGTCTTCATGTCAGTTGTTCTCCTGCCCCTCTGGGGCCAGAATAGAAAGAAAAGTGCCAACTCCTGCAAAAGGAATTTAGGCAAGTTGAAGGAAAACTGTCAGGTGTACGATAGGTCACCTAGGAGTATGTGTTTAAATTCTTAAACTTGGTGCTTGGCTCTGTGATATAACAGTAACCCTAGCCATTTATTGCCCACCTATTATGTCCTGCTGTTTTATTTATTTATTTAACTTTACTTTTACTATAAAAATTTCAAACTTATACAAAAGTAGAGAGACTAGTACAATGAGCCACATGTACCTCTTAACCAGTTTCACCACATTCAAATCCTAGTCAATTAATCTCGTTTCCTCTATTTGCTCACTCACTCTTCCCTACCTCCCCCTAGCCCAGGTTATTTTAAGAATGGCTTTCCTGAAACATAATTCACAAAGCATACAATTCACCTATTTAAAGTGTATAGTTCAATGACTTTTAGTGTATTCACAGAGTTGTGCAACCATCTTAGAACATTTTATTACCCCCAAAAGAAACCCCATATCCTCTATCACCCTCCTGATAGCTCCCTTCCCCCAGGCCTAAGCAACTACTAATCTACTTTCTGTCCCTATAGATTGGCCTATTATAGACATTTCATATAAATAGAATCATACGATACATAGTCTTTTGTGACTGGCTTCTTTCATTTAGAATAATGTTTTCAAGGTTTATCCATGCTGTAGCATGTTTCAGTACTTTATTTCTTTTTGTTGTCCAATAATATTCCATTGAATAGATTAACTACATTTTATTTATCCATCTATCAGTTGATGGAAATTTGGGTTGTTTCCCTTTTTGGCTATTATGAATAAGGCTGCTACAAACACAAATGTACAAAAACATTCATGTACTAGTGGGCATATGTTTTCATTTCTCTTGGGTATATATCTAGGAGGGGGTTTGCTGGGTCATATGATAACTCTATGTTTAAACACTTGAAGAACTGCCAGACTGGTTTCCACAGTGGCTACATCATTTTATGTTGCCACCGGTAGTGTATTAGGGCTCCAATTTCTCTACATTCTCCCCAATATTTGTTATTATTTGTCTTTAATTATAGCTATGCTAGTGGATGTGAATGAAGTAGCATCTCTGTGTGATTTTTATTTTCATTTCGGATGGCTAAAGATGTTGAACATCTTTCCATGTGTTTATTAGTCATTTATATATATTTGGGAGAAATATCTATTCAGATCATTTATCCATTTTTTAATTGGGTTACTTGTCTTTTTATTACTGAAATGTAAAAGTACTTTATATATCCCAGATAAAAGTACCTAACCAAATATATAATTTGTAAATATTTTCCCCCATTCTGTGGGATGTCTTTCTCTTTCTTCATGATATTCTTTGAAGCACAGAAGTTTTTAATTCAGATAAAGTCTGAATTATCTATTTTTTCCTTTGTTGCTTGTATTTGTGGTGTAATTTCTAAGAAACAGTTTGCCCAATTCAAAATCATGAATATTTATACCTATACTTTTAAACAAATTTTATAGTCTTAGCCTTTATATTTAATTGTTTAATCCATTTTGAGTTGATTTTTGTGTATGGTGTGAGGTAGGGATCCAAGTTCATTCTTTTCATTATGAATATCCAGTTATCCCAGCACCATTTGTTGAAAAAATACTCAAAAAATGATTGAATTGTCTTGGCTTTCTTATTGAAAGTTGGTTGACCATCACCACCAGTTTTTTGTTTTTTATTTTTATTTTTGAAGCAAATTCTAGACCAGATATGTCAATTCACCTGTAAATCTATCAATATTTATCTTTAAACCTCAATGTCCCAGGATTTTATCTATCAAATCACTGATCCTCACTATAACTATCAAGGTACCAGTATTCACACTTAACAGAGAAGGATATTGACACTTGCAGGGGTTGGGTGACTTGTCCAAGATGATGCAGCTACTGAAGTGACAGAGCCAGATGCAAAAGCTGTGTCCTTCCTCTTACACCATCATCTACTGCCAAAACACAGTGAAATATAGTAATAGTGAGGGCAGCATGACTCAGGTCAACCCTTGCCTTCCATTCCTTAAAGGTATCATTTAACTTGTTTACTTTCTTCACTGGCATCATCACTGCCTCTATTTGCCCTTCATCCAGCATTCTGCTCATCAGGAGATAGAAAGACAGCTCTGTAAAACTTCATAAATCACCTCCTAAGAACTCAGAGAAAACATGAGGTAGGAAAATTAAAACCTTGGGGAAAGGAATCTGTGAATTTGCATCAATCTGAGAGGTGACACCATGCATTTTGGAGGGAGGAGCAGGTCCAACAATCTTAACTTTCAAATGGAATTTGAAATTTTGTTTACTAGAAGAAACACTTGAATAACAAATCTTAGAATCGAAAGACACCTTCGATAGTAGTTTGTCTGACCTCTTATTTGACACACATAAAAATGTCCACTGAATTTTCAAAAGTAATGGGGCTAGTTAGTGGCAGAAAGGGGACTCACAGGCAGGTCCTCTGATTCCTATATTAGGGGTATCAGAATTTTTGGTTCCTAAAGTCTACTAGGCAGGAAGGACCAGATATCCTGCCCTCACCAGGTAAATGGTAATCTCATAAGACTCTAAATGAATTGCAGGAATGTGGAAACAGGAGAAAAATCACCAAAGATTGGGATTTTTCTGAACCTGCCTATAGGGAATAGTAATTTTCAAAGATCTATAAGGTAACAACCAATCCAACTTTTGAGTCAGAGGTAAGATATACAAACCAGGAATTGGAGAGCATCATCCAAATTATGTCATGTTTTCAATAAGGCAGAGAAAGAGAGAGAGTTGGGCTCAGACCCAACTGGAATATACTGCCTAGAACATAATAGAAATACTGTAGAGAGGACATGGGTTTAAAATAACTGGGGTGAGGAAGAGATGTATAGCTTATGCTAGAATAGGTTAAGGCCTGCACCAGAAGATAGATTCCCACCAAAGTGGGCAAGGAAGGGAGGGGACATCAACCAATGATATCACCTTCAGGACTGGTGCTTTACACCTAGCCCCTCCCTTCACCTCTAGTGGAAAGTGTTCTTAGGAAACATGCTGATGGCAGCTTAGTATAGGTGTTGTAGCAAAGCTTCAGAGTCAGCTAGACCAAGGTTTAAATTCCAATTCCTTTACTACTTAGCTATATGACTGTAGGCAAGTTATTTCACCTCTGTAAGGCTCAGTTTCTTCCTCTGTCCAATGGGGGATGTTGTGAGAACTAATTGAGATGATGGTATAAAGCACATAGCACAGTTCCTGGCACATAGTAGGTGTTTGACTCATGATTTTTTGCTCCCACCCCCCTTTAGTCTTTCTCAGCTTAGTATTGTTGTAAGATAAAGAATTGTAACACAGCAAGTTTGCTGGCTCAAAGACAAACAGGTTACTGATTGATATGTAAAGATACTGGGAAATTGCTCTAAGAAGAGAAAGTTTGCTAAGATCAAGCTTTTGTTGGCAGATCAACTTAACTTCTTGAAAATTGCATTATGGAATGCCTATTGTTAAACTTGTTAAACTCTACTTAGCAAAAACCCCACCTACGTTCTCTTCCTGTAACTTCCTGGTCTGGAGAATAAATGTGGGAAGAGAACCCCAATTTCTGGTTAATTTCCCAAATGGAAGGAGTGCCTCACTCTTGAGGGTTCCAGGAGATTAACACCTTTTTGGGGCTTCTCACTGCTCAGAAGAGATGGGCTTTGAGTAATCTTTGGTGGCTCTGTCACCCAGGGGAAAAAGGTGACAAATCTGTGGGAGGCAAAGCAATATAGTATGAGTTTTGGTCTACGTGTCACCTTTCCAGGTGCTGTTTGGATCTCAGGACCTGTACCTTTCAATGCGGAATTAAATATTTCCTTATCCTATTAAGAGAATTTTAGACCTAAAGGGACAGACGCCCTGCTGAGGAACCTGAGGCCAGAGCATTCATGGCAAAGTGGATGTTTAGACTCTCTGCTCAAACCTTCTTCCTTGGCATCACTGTGGGATGCTGGTTGCCATGACCATCTAGTTGCTTCCTCTAGGTCTGACCACCACAATGAATTGAAATACTTGCCAAACTCTCAGCCAAACAAGCAGCAGATGTCCAATTTGGAAAAACATCATTTCTGAATAATAACGTTTAGTTTCTCGTCAATCATATGGACCCATCTGCAGAAATGGGGGCAGCTGTGGGGAAGCCAGGCATAGAGCTGGGGAACAGCGGGGTCCATGTTTATGGTCTGTGTCTTTCCCTGGATGAACCATGCAGGAGGCACTCCTTACTGAAATGACATGCTGCATAATTTATGGACTTACTAAGTGTTTTCAAGTGTCCTTGGGATAAGCCCTAAACCGCCACCCAGTAGCAGCGGAGGGCAAAGAGTCAGGGCTTTTAGAGTCAGGTGGGGGTGTCAATACCACTTTTGCTTCTGACTGGCTGGATGACTTTGGCCAAATTCACTTCTCTGAGGTTGTTTCCTTGTATAAAATGAAGATAATAATACTTGCCTCATCGAGTTGTGAGATTAAAGTGAAAAGCATAGGGATTTAGCACAGGGCTTGGACCTAGTAAGTCCTTGATGAATGTTAGCTATAAATTTGTTTTAAAATCATAAGACAGTCTAATATAACCACTCTTCCACAATGTATCAAGATTAATGACTAATTCAGAAAAGTACAGAATCCTATCCAAACAACAGGTGTCTTACAAATTATTCAGTACTACATTACTATTTTATAGAGGAGGAAATTGAGATCAAGAGAGGTTAAGGCATTTGCTTGAGATCACACAGCTTGTAAGCAGGGTAGGATTAGAATGCTAGGTTCCTACGTCCAACTGAATGCATTTTCCAGCTCCTATAATGCCTAAGAACGAGAAGTAGGGAAGAAGAGAATTATCATTTCTTGAGCATGTACTGTTCGTAGATATTTTTCATGAATGGTTTCATTTAATCCTTACAGCAACAACAGAATGTAAGATATTATTATACTTATTTAACAAATGGACAAACTAGAATATAAGCTCTGAAAATCAGGGACTATGTTTTTCTTTTTCTTTTCTGTATCCTTAGCAGCAGAACAGTGCCTGGCATATAGTAGGTGCCCAATAAATATTTATGAATGAGTAATGTGAAATAATTTGCCAAAGTTAGATAGCTAGTAAATGTGAGAGCCAGGACTTGAAATAAAATCTGTCTGACTCCAAAGCTTATTTATTTTTATTTTTTTAGCTCGCCCTTTTACTTTCTCTCCTGGGGGAACTAAGATGTAGAAAGAAAGAAAGGGGAAAAGACTCAAACATCTTTGAGAAACTTGTAAGTTCCAAGGCATTAAACTAGGCACGTTTATACATATTTTCTTATTTGCTTTTCACAACCACCAAGGATAATTGCTTTCTTTTTTAAACATATGAGGAAATTGAGATGCAGACAGCTTCAGTGATTCTTCCAAGGTAAAAGAGTGAGTTGGAAAAACAGGGGCTTAGGTTCTAGTCCCAGATTTTCACCTCCATCCCAGGCTCTCCTTGTCATATCACAGCTGTTTATAGATTGCATCCTGGAGGAAGCTGGGGGTGGGTCAGGAATATACCAGGCCTGTCATACAGTAGGGGAGAACATAGCCCCTCAGACTTGCCACTGAATGTTGGTCAGGATGGCCAGAACTGTAGCAGCCCTCTATGACCAGAGGCACAAAGATAGAAATCAGTAAATTGAGGATGGCTGGGTGCTTGGTGATCCTGCTGGAATTTGTATCAAACCTGGGAGCTGCCTGCCTCTCCACTCCTAGTTAAATCTAATAACTAGACTTCTCTGTTTTTTAAGCTTTTTTTAGTTGGCATTCTGTTATCTGCAGCCAGAACCATTTCTATCTAACATGCTATACTTCTCAAGAGTGAGGGGGCAGTAAAGACCATGGCACTTATTGTCTATTTCCTGATGGCAGCCTCTCTCTACTGATTTTCTGAGGTACAATGGACATACAACAACCAGTACAAATTGACGAGTTTTGACATATGTCTACACTCATGAAAACATCATTGGAATTCAGATAAGAAACATATCCTTCACCCCCCAACAAATTTTCATATTGTCTCTTTGTAATCCATCCCTTTTCTCTTCCCAACTTCATCCCCAGGAAGCCACTAATCTCCTTTGTGTCACTATGGATCAATTTGCATTTTTAAGCATTTTATCTAATTGGAATCATATAGTATGTACTCTTTGTTGTCTGCCTTCTTTCACTCAGCACAATTATTTTGAGATCCATCCATAATGTTAAGTGTATCAATAATTTGTTCCTTTTTATCTCTAACTATTAATTCATTGTATATATGCTCCTATTTATAGCAGTGCACATAGCAGCCCAAGTATAGCTACTATGAACATTCATGCACAAGTCTTTGTGTAGATGTGCTCTTTAAATAAATATATAGGATTACAATGGCTGCGTTGTATGATAGATATATGTTTAACTTTTTAAGACAGTGCCTAACAGTTTTGCAAAGTGGTTGTTCTATCTTACATTCTCACCAGCAGTGTTTGAGAGTTCCACTTGCTCCATATTCTCACCAACATTTGATAAGATCAGTCTTTTTAATGTTAGTGATTCTAGTGGGCACGTGGATGTATTTAGTTGTGGTTTTAACTGGTGTTTTCCTAATGAATAATGATGTCAAGCATCTTTTTATGTGCTTATTTGACATCCACATTTCTTATTTGTTAAAATGCCTGTTCAAATATTTTACCCCTTTTATTTTTATTGAATTGTTTCATTTTATTATTGGTCCTAGTTCTTCCCTCTGGAGTTGGCTTATTTTCCTCTAAGAGGACATTCCACAAATTAGAACACAGAATAAGGAGATGCACATGGTTTAGCAGACAGGGCACAGGTTTGGAAATGATCAGGTATATTTGGACTTGAATTCTAGTTCTGATAGCTGATAAGTTATATTACCTTGAGAAATGCAGTTGACATCCCTGAGCCTTAGTTCATTTGTCTGTAAAATGGACCTAGTGAACCTATCTCCTACTGATTCTATGAGAAATAAACAAAAACACTTTTCATAATCAAGTGACATAAGACAATGACAATAACCTTTGTTAGTCTATGTTCTAAAAAGGAGGCTACTTATGAGAATTTTGACTGTAAGAACTACTAGAATCCCCCTCAATGCCAGATATTTGTGTAAAATAATATATGGAATGACAGCTTGCTCATTATTTCCTGTTTTTTCTCTTCTTCCCATCTATACATATGATATAAACACTTTGTAAAAGGGGGTTATCATACACAAACACCCCTGACACACCCCAATAATACCACACCCCAATACTACCTGCAGTTGTACTAATCTCTCACCAGGGACTCAGGAACCCTCTGATCTGGAGGCTACTTTTCTTTGGTCATTCTGTTTTCTCACTGCCCTTATGCCTTTCTGAGTTCCTCTTGGTTTATATCTTGCTCAGGTAGACAAAACAATGGCTACTTCCATGTGCATTTTTTAAAGGAAATGATAGAGAATTCCCAGTCTTTCTGTCTGCGGGGAGTTCAAGATACAGCTGGTCATCAATAGCTAATAAGGAGGTTTGCTTTCATCTATGGTGTGGAAAAACACAGTAGTGTCTCTCTGGACCTCTCTTCTGTGCTGAGAGTTTCCATGGGAGTTAAACTGCCCTTGCTGTGTTCTTCGTTGGGGGAAGGGCGGGGGTGGGAGAGTAGGGCAATAGCTATTGCCCCTGGCTCCCTGACGAGAAAAGAGCAGCTTCCAAACAGGGTTCAATCTGAAAAAAGGTCCCCTGCTGTGCAGGAATTACTCACTTCAGGAGATGCTTCCTGTGTAGTAACATCAAATATTCCTGCTGGCTGCAGAGCTCAGGATTTGACAGCTTAACTGTTTCGTGCCCAGTCTGCAGGAGCTACAAAAGCCCCGCCACAATGCTGTGCACATTATGGAGGCCCAGTCATGGTGATTTTCTTCCTAATTCTGATTTCCACCATCAGCCAGGTATTGGGTCCATCTCTCCAAGTTCCCCTGTGGTTGATGTCACTGAAGTTTTATATATGTCATCACTACCATCCTTCCAGGGGCTACTTCTTCATGCCTTCAATTCCTGTGAGGTGCATTCCCTCAGTCCTACCTGTTCTGGAGAAACCCCACAGCTGGCTTTGTAGAAGATGCCGGGGGCCCACGGAACATCACAGACTCATGAAAAGGATGCACTGTCCTTCCAGCATTTTAGAGCTTAGATCCTTCCTGAAGAGCTCTGGTATTCCCAACTCTGAGGAAATACAATATCTTATTGAAAAGTCCAGTGAGATATCTGAGACAGCCATTTCTCTCACTAAGCAGAAACCTTTTAGACCCTTTCACAGAGAAACTTATAACAATAAACCTACAGTAGATTATACAGGGCCCATGGAAGCAGAAGTTGCATGAGACTCAGAGTCCTGAGGGATGCCACAGAATTTAAGGACGGGCTTAAACTCAAATTCTAATATCACCACTGATGAGCATGGATGACATGGTCACACAGAGATGGGAAGGCCAAGTTCTCTACTCTCTCCCCACCTGGCAGGAGCAGTCTTCCTGGAATGGCTCCCTCCTCCCTCCCATCCTCTCTTTACTTAAAGACTTCTGCAAATCTTGCTTCCTGCCCAAAGCCTTTTCAGACAAATGTATAGATTGAGAAATCATCCTTCCCAGGAACCTCAGTGCCTTACCTTTAGACACAATAACTGGAAAACAAAGAAAAACACTAAATTAATTATTTTATAGAACAAAGTGTGAACACTAGCAAGAATAGCAAATGGAGTTTAAGGCACATCCAGAGAGTAAGGATAGGAAAGGGGGCTTTTGTCAGGCCCTCCCCATGCTGGACAGCTTAGTCTCACGTGTCTTCTCCTTCAATCCTCATGACAATCCTTTGGAACAAGGATTATAATCCCCAGTTTATGAGTGAGGGGATAGAGGCTCATGGACTTTGAGGAATTTGTCTCAGGTCGCACAGTGATTTGCAGCAACCTGGGAATCAGTCCTTCTGATTTCCAAAGCTCATGGATTTCTCACTGTTCTTTTTAACTTTTTGCATGAAATGTTCCTCATGCCACCACCTGTACCCCACACAGCCAGCTCCTGTGATCTCCAGCCTTACTGTGAGTCAGACCCTGAAGCTGTGCTCGGCCCACAGGTGCTTTTCCCCATTCTTTGGTTTTCCTGAGCACATTCATAAGCCAGCTGGAATTGCCATTTGGGGAAGTGCAGTCTCCCTTCTCATTCTCTCCTGGACTCTCAATTGGTCTCGGGGGGGGGGGGGGGGGGGCGCACATGGGCCTCTGTGTAGCATCACCTTACTCTGGCTCCCACCATGAGGAGCAGGGTGTGAGTTCTTCCAGTTTCAAATCTGGCACTGCCGTTCTAGTCATTTGTTCAACCCCTACTTTTAGTTGTTTTGTTGGTGGTGTGTGTGTTTGTTCATTGGTTGGTTTGAGACCTCTGCACTCAAAGCTCATTTGATGAACAAAGATAAATGACCTGCCCTCAGCCCACTGACAATCAAGTCCTTCTGCAAGTCAGGTTGGTGCTTCTGCCCACTTCTTTAAAAGGTTCATTTTCCCAAAGGCTCTCTTGACAATTTTGGATGCCAAGGATACCAAGATGAATGAATCGTGGTTTCAGCCTACTAAGAATTCATAACTGGTTGAGGGAAATGGACACTATTATTCTGTGCTCAATTCAAGAAGCCATTCTAGGTATTGCAAGCAGAAAGGATTTTTAATAGGGGGGTTGGATACTCATGAAATCATTCTAAGAGCTGGGGGAGTGGATTGTAGGCTTCAGCAATGACTTCCAGAGAGAGCTACTGGCTCTGCCCCATCAGGAAACCGAAAACTATTGAAAAACTGAGCTCTAGATTCTAGTATCTGTACCATACCACGTACTTAGAATCTAAGAATCAGAAATCCAGCATTGAGAAGCTGTTATTGCTGCTTTTAAAACTGACTTTTGATAATCATAAAACTACTGACTGGTTAGTGGAATATGATGCAGAAAAGCTTCATGTCTCCACAGTTGTGTTTGCCAGCAGAAAATACCCAAAGCAGCAAGAAGCTTTCCTTTGCTTCATTTCTACTTTTCAAATCCTGTACTTGTGCATCTATTGGTGACTTAATTCACATCTAAACACTTCTCTGAATGAAGTCTGGAAAATGGACATACACTACAGAAGAGGAGAGATGATATTGGGGAAATAACTAGCAGTGTCTGCCACAAACTCATGAACATATATAAGGTTTATTTCAAAAAGTTCATGGAAATATAGAATTGAGAGATAAAATGAATCTTTTATGAACTTTTTGAAGTACCCACATATGTACACTGAAGTGTTACAGGAAACACACTATGCAAGGCATGGTAGGTGTGAGAAATGCCATCACCTGTCCAATGCCAAAGGACAGACATGGAGACACAAGATACAGCGAAGTGAGACTTTAACTACAGCTTTGCAAATCTGGGTGTCAGTGAATGAGACAGGCACATGGAAAAGGGCTGTAGCAAGCAATTTATTCCCTAGTGCGTGTCCCACTTCCTCATTGGCTGAGTAATACGGGGTATACAATCTTCCCAAAAAATGCCTAAAATTTATTAAGCCCCTTGCAAGGAATTCCTTTGTCTGGGGGCTCAGAGAAAGTCTGTGAAAAAGGCCTGCTAAAGCCCTGTGAAGGGAGAAACACCAGGTGATGAAGAAAACAAAAGGAACTAGAAACTAATTACCATCTCAGGGAGAGCCTTATCTGTTCAGCAACCCTCTGGGAAAATGAAGAAAACAAAAGGGTCTAGTAACTAATCACCATCTCAGTAAAACACTCTCAGATAAGTCATTTCTGAAAATGAATCACTTAGATTATTTTCTTACAGAAGGTCACAAAGAAGGGAAAGATCAGTTCTACCTGGAGGTTCAGGGAGGGTGCAGAGAAGATACTCCTGTGGGTTTTGAAGAATATCCTGTAGAAGTCTGCCTCAAAGAGGGCTGAAGGGCATTGAGGGCAGAGTAAACTTATGTGCTAAGACAAGGGGGTATGAAAAAGCAAAGAGTGCCTAGATCCAGCCTGCCCTTCCTTTGTCTGGAACAGAAGGGAGAAAGAGGGGCACAGTGAGCAACAAGGTCCAGGAGGGGAGCAGAACCCGGATCAAGGCAGACCTCATATACTGTGCGCAAGAGCTCAAACTTTCTCCTAAGAGATGGGAGGACCTTTGGAAAGTTTTATGCAGGGGAATGACCAGATGGGATGGGTTTTAGAAAGATCACTCTGGATGCTGTCTGGAAGACACATTGGGAGGGGGAGAAAATTGAAATAAAGGGAGCAGTTGGGAGGTTATTGTGATATGATAGATTAGACATGGACTAGGACTATGGATGTTGGGATGGAAAGGAGAGGGCTTGTAATATAGGAGGAAATTGAATCAATAGGATTGAACTGAGTTAAAGTAATTGGGAACAATTATCATATGTGTATATATATATACTATGTGCCAGGTTATATTTTATACATTTTGCATGTTTGAACTCATTCAATCCTTACAAAACTCTGTGAAGAAGGTTCCATTATCAATCCAAGTCTACAGATTAGGAGACTGAAGCATAGCTGATAAACAGCAGAGCCATGATTTGAAACCAGACAGTCTAATTTCAGAAAACAGATGCTTTCTCAATTTTCTATGATATTCCTCTGCTTAGTGATAAAATCTGCTTTTCTGTACCTTATGAATCTGCATTCCACTTATAAATTCTGGCTTGAACCAGAATTAGTTTTTTTTAACCTACAAGCTCATGGATGAATTCCTACAAGTCTAGTGACCCCTGTAATTGTAAGCAAGGTTTTTATGGTTTTTTTTTCATCATTTGTGAAGTGTTTTTCTATGAAATGGTGTCAAGACTTGTCGTCAGATTCTCAGATGGGTCTTTGAGCTAAAAATACATTTAAGAATATTGCCTCAGAGCAGTGGGTCTCCAATAGTGATCCCTGAACCAAGAGCATCAGCATCTCCTGGGTACTAATTAGAAATGCATATTCCCAGGCCCCAACCCAGACCTACTACATCAGAAACTCCAGGAGTAGGGCCCAGAAATTTATGTTAATAAGTCTTCCAGGTTATTCTGACATATGATTAAGTTTGAGAACCACTGTCCTAGAGCAAGCATAAGCATAAAGGATGTGGCATTATCAACAGGGTCTGCTCACTGGGTGAGACATTTACAGTGGATGTGATATCAAGTATGGGAGAGCAAAATCTCAGAAGGCTATCTTCTTTGAATACTCTCAGGAAGGAATCACTGAGACAGAAGCCAGACATTCACTGAGGGCTTCTGTACAGCTCAGAACAGGCATTTCTGGGAGAGCTGGGCTCTGGACTCGCAGCTTAGAAGATGCAACCTGTAGGCTCATGTACCAATCCCACAATGCCTGGGAGGCCAGCTTCCCCCTTCTCCCATACAGTTTCTTCCAGTGCTGGAGTTTAGATATCTTGTTTCATCCAAGGTACACAGACCTCTAATGATATTCCAACAGAGGATAAGTTGCCTGGGCTCCTGAGGCATTTAGTGTCCACCGACACCCTAACCCCTCACTGTGAGGCACCAGGGCCTCTGGCACATACCTCTCCCCGCTGACACAACAGCTGTGCAATCTGCATAGGATTCATACCCGCAATACCAGTCTCTTTCAACATCTTCCTGGAAACACAAAAAGGTCCAGAAACAACCTACAGTGCTTGGTGATGGGGATGGTGAGGATTCCTGTGTGCTACTCCCCTGCCGCCTCTCCCTCCAGGAGCCCAAGCCTGGCCTCTTGCTTCTGCTAAGTCACAAAGCTGGAAAGCACTTAGTGTAGGAAGAGAGCCTGTGTCTGCTGGTTGGCTTGGAAAGGTTCTGGGAATTCATTATGATCTAAACAACTATTCCAGTTATTCATGTGACTCAGCCCCTGAAATCAGGATCTTCCTGTGTCCACAGGGTTGGGTGTTGCTGACTCAGTGCTGAAGAGGGCACCTTGCAGCCCTCCCCACCCCCATCCCCAGAGGACACCGAAGAGAAGCAGATGTTGTGGGTAAGCTTCTTGGCATGTTCAGTTTAATATCTAAAGCAGCAGCCAACCTCCTCCCATTACAGCTTCTTGCCACACTCATCTGTCAGTCCTGCGCACTTTGTAAGGGAAGAAATCAAAAACAGGCACTTGCGCATCCACGTACGCATTTAGCACATGTCTATCTTGCACCTACTGTGTGTTCTGCTGATTACTATGGGCTCAGATCCAGAGAATCTTGGGCTATATCTGCCCACACCGTTCAGGAGTCTGGTGGGGAAAAGGCATTAACAGACATTTAGGAAGTAATGGAGAAAGCATGGGCCGGAACTACAGAGAGCTTTGAGGAGGCCTACCAGCAAGTGACAACCCTTTCTAGGTGCCAGGCATTCCTCTTTAACAAGCAGCCAGATTCATAGAGTGTAGATGGGAATTTTATCTATGAGAGCTAGAAAGATAAGAAGATGCCAAAACCAACAGGGCACACGAGAAGACTTTTTGGAAGAAGAACGGAAGGCTAAAAAAGGAGGCAGATGGGTGGGGAGACTACAGTGGCAAATTTAATTTGCCCGAGGGTCTTTTCTTAACACACTGTCTACCAGGCAGGATAGCTCAATTTTCCCTAACTAGTACACTGCTTAAACTTTTTCTCCTTCACTTGAGGAGGAAAAAGAGGAGGAGAAAAGAAAGACCACAGGCTATTGGATGAAAATTAAAGAAAAAGAAGAAACTAACATGGGTATCTACACCAGGTATCAAGAGTTTACATGTTTAGTATCATATCTCATTAAATACTAAAAGAATACACACGCACAAAGCAGACACACACACAGTAGGTACTGAGGCACAGAGGGGTTAAGTAGCCTGCCTGAGGATAGCTGAGCTGAGATTAAGGCCTGTGTTCTTGCTACTTAGAAACTTACTGTGTATGTAGGTACGTAATTAAAGAGATGGTCATATCTCATTTAACAGATGGAAAAACTGAAACTCAGAGAAATTAAGGAATTTCTCCAAGACCATACAAGATCTAAGTGAGGTTACAGGACTTCGGACCCAGGTCTGTCTACTTTCAAAGTCTGGGCTCTTCCCGCCACACCATCCTGCCTTTTTTCCATTTTGAGACCAGATTTAATTTCTCTTTAGGATCGATTGTCTGAATCTCTGTAAATATGGAATCTGATACCATTGTTATCCAGGATTATAATTTTAATTCACTTCAAGGTTAGAATTAAAATTCTTAATCATAGTCCCAAGCATAGTTCCTTATTCGTTTATTTATTCAATAATTTTATATTGAATATTAATCTATTTGTGCCAGAACCAGTTCCCAAGAGTAGAGCAGTGAAAAAGGCAGGCAGGCAGGTAGGGTCCTTTCTCCTAATGGAGCTTTCAGTGTAGCAGGGAGAGAAAAACATGAAAGAATAGTTATAAAACCAATCAGTTTATTACCATTGTAGTAAGTGGTATTATAATAATAGCTAACACTTCAATTAAATTTACTATGTGCCAAGAACTATTCTAGGTACTCCACATAAATGAACTCATTTAATTTTCACAGGCCTATGAGGGAAGTAGAGAAATCAATGAAGGCTTCCTGAAAGAAGTGTCAGGTCAGTCTGGAAAAAGGAGTTAATCATGTTAAGGAGGGGAAGGCCCGGGAGAAACATGAGTAGAATCTAGGACTGTGCTGTCTGTGCAGCCCCTAGCCACATGAGGTTATTGAGCACATGAAAGGTGGCTAGTCTGCATTAAGGTGTGCTGTAAAACTAAATACATACTGGGCTTCAAGAATTAGTACAGAAGAAAATAATGTAAAATATCTTGTTAATTTTTATATTAATTACATGTTGAGATGATAATATTTTGGATACATTGGGTTAAATCAAATATGTCATTAAAATTAATTTTACCTGTTTCTTTTTACTTTTTTAATGTGGCCACTAGAAAACTTTAAATTATATATATGGCTCACATTATATTTTGATATGACAGTGCTACTCTTGAAGGCTGCGAAGTCTCCAGAAGCAGGGGAACTACAGCCCGAAGGAGGTATGGAGAATGATGGAAGAGAAAATGTGAATTACCAACCTTCCACACTGTGGGTCAGAAAGGGTAATTGTAAGCTTTGCAAGCCCCAGATTCAAGAGGTTGGGGCCCATCTACTTACTGAAAATCTGAAAACTGTGTCTTCCGCAAAACCACCTCCAGCTGTGAGCCAGGGATAGTGAAGGCTGTTTTTGAGTCAGATTTTGTAGATGGGAGAGGCAAGAATCATCAGGGCAAAAAAGTAAAGAAAAAATGGAGGAATAACTTGGGGTAAAAGTCAAGCCCTTAACCATGACTTGCCCAGCTCTCTTCCTGCCTGTCCTCTTCCTCACTGACCTCATCTCCTACTCAGCTTCTTCCATTTCACCCCACTGCAGCTATGCTGGCCTCTTTACTGAGCTTGAAACACACCAGGCATGTTGCTGCCTCAGGACCTTTGCACTGGCTGTTCCCCTGCCTGAACCACTCTTCTTCTAGCTACCACATGGCCAACTACCTTAACTCCTGGATCAAATGACACTTTGTCAGTACGGCCTACCCTGACCATCTTATTTGGAACTGCAATTCCCATTTACATTCCTCACTCTCTTTTTCCTCCCCCGTAGCTTTCATTACCTTCTAACATACTCAATAATTTACTCTCATTACGTTTACTGTTCATCTCTCTGGTAGAAAGTATCATCTCCAAAGACAGAGATCTCAGTATTCTTTCCTGCATTATCTTCAACACCCATGCCCAGCACAGAGTACTTGATCAATTAAACTTTAAAAAAAAAAAAAGAATGAAAGTGTCAATGGCATGCTCAGGGCAGATTTGGTTGATGGACGGGCATCCTCTGTGCCCATTCTCCTCTCCTGAAGAAAGACTTTTTCTTCCCTTTCCTGCAGCTGGGCTTGACAAACTTTGCTTCCTACTCAGCTTTTACTGTTCAGGGTTCTGCCTCCTAAGAGAGGAAAGGAAGCAGCGGACACAGCAGAAAATGCCCTGGCCTGGGCGTTGGGATTCCCAAGTGCCCTCCTGGCCCTGATCCATTGCAGGTTGCTGCTCCCCACCTGTTTCCCCAGCTGTCAAGGGTTTCCTGCTCAGTGGGAGGCTTAAGGAGGTACTTATTGCATCAAGGAGGAAAATGAGGGAGAAAATTGTGACCTGTAGTGCAGTGGCTCTCAAGGGATGGCCTCCAGACCAGATGCATCAGCGTCACCTGGGAACTTGTTAGAAATGCATATTCCCAGGCCCCACTGCAAACCTATTGAATCAGAACCCTGGAGAGGGGGCCCAGCAACGTGTTTTCAGAGGGCCTCCAGGTGATGCTGATGCGCTCAAATTTGAGAACTGCAGGGCTGGGGGAAAGGAGGGACTTCACTAGAGCGCTGGAGGCAGGGACGGACTTAGAAGGTCAGGTGGGCAGGGGAGAGGACAGGACCCCGCGAGGGCGGGCTAGCACTGGGTTGGGTCCCCGCGTCAGAGGCCGCGGGGGAGGTTTCAGCCGCAGTCTGACCTGGGAAGTCTGAAAGGTCGCCCACCCCTACTTCAGGAAAGTCCCCCGGCGAGGCCATGACCTTCCGCTAGACCCGACTCCAGGGCCTCCTGCAGCCGGGCGGGGGGCGGCCGCGTGCTGGGACGGGCTAGGCAGGTCCTTCCCCGCTGTCCCCCGCTGTCCCCGCCGCTGTCCGTCCGTCCCTGGCCTGGCGCCCCCGCCCGCGACAGTGGGGAGCCCGGCCTCTCCGCCCAGCCAGCAGCGTCCCTCCCCTGCGTGACTTGTCGCACTCTCGGCGCCTCTCTGCCTTGGCTGTTGCCTCGGTGTCTTGGTTGTGGCCTTTGTCTCTCTCCTTTCCGCTATCGTTCTCCGCACCCCCTTTTCCTTTTTCATCCTCATTCTGTCTTTCAACAATTAGTTAGGAAGCGCCTACTATGTGCGCTGGACGGTGCTAGGCTCAGGGCAGTCTGCGATGAAGCAGAGGCTGGTCTGCAGTTTCTCCCATCTCCATCCTCTGTCACCACCACCCCACCCCAGCCTCCCTCTTCCCTCCCAGCATTTGTTATTGTCATTTCCCCTCCATCTCCTCTTTGTGTCTAAAGGACACTTTCTTCTGGAAGGTCCCACAGTAGGATTAAAAAGTGTACTTTTGTCTGACTTCTAGAAAGTTTGCAATCAAGATGTACATCTTACAGTGACACATGCCAACAATTTAAGCTGTTATCAGCTATTAACACCTCTACCAGAATTAGTTTATTAACTGAAAGCTGACAGCCATATCCTAGGGCGATCACCTAGCTGAGAGAAACTATTACTTACCTACTTTCATTTTTGTGTCACTCATTCATTCAAGAAAATGTATGCATTCATTCCACACCTGGTATATGCCAGACATCGTTCTCTGCGCGAGCGTGGTCCAGCAGAAATAATAATATGAACCACATATGAAATTTTAAATTTTCTAGTAGCCACATTGAGCAAAGTAAAAAGAGAGGTGAAATTAATTTTAATGTGTTTTATTTAACCCAATATACTCAAAATATCATTTCAGTATGTAATTAATATAAGAATTATAGTACAGACTCCCATCATATCTCTTATCACCCTGCATTGCAAGTATCATTTAATCATTCATTGAATGGCAGCAGTACAGCACAATGAAAAAGCACATAAGCTCTGGAAACTGGGTTCAAATCCTGACTCTGACTCTAGTTGTGTTACTTTGGGGAAGTTTCTTAATCTCTCTGTGCCTCAGTTTCCTTATCTGTTAAGTAGAGATGATAGTAGATACCTCCCTTATTTGGTTGTTGTTGAGAAGAGATGCATTAAACACTTAGAATAGTGTCTGGTGCATAGCAGATGCTCCATAAATTTCAACTTTTATTAATGTTTCTGCTTTTCTTATTTGACAGCAAGAACTGGGTCTTATCCTCAGTGCCTAAAACAACCTCTGGCTCATCCCCTGGAGGAGGAGCTCAACAAGTGACTGTTGAATTAATGACACAGAGAATCCCACATGCCAAGAATTCCTGTGTCTCTACTCAGCCCTCTCCCCTACTACCCTGGATCCTGTCTGCTCTCCACCTTTCCTTAGAAATGGGTCTTGAAGCTTCTGCCTTCTATTCAGTACCAGTGCTGCTTTCTTGGACAGGAGTTTCCCCATCTCCTACCCAGTTTCCTATTTGGCTTTCTGACTCAGATTCTTCCTGTCCCACCCCAGCTGATAGCCCTGCTTCAGGCCCAGCCTGCTAAGATGTTGTTTTCTCCACTCATTCTCTGTTCTTGATCCCTCCAGATTTTCTACTGAATTACATCAGAGGTCTTCTGCCAGGGGTTTTAAGGTCCACCAGCATTTCGGTCCCCCACAAACACTAATTTATCTTCTCCTTATTTTCCTGGCCCCTTCTTGGAGCATGGCAAGCTCTTCACCATTTTATCCATCTACCTATCTATTTACCCATCCAGCCCCACTCCCCCCAACCCCCTACCTATCTACTCACCATCCGCTCAAACACCTAGTCATTCATCTATCCACCCACCCATCCACCTTTCCATCCACCTACTTATCTACCTTCCAATCAACCACCCACTCATCCCTATCCACATACCTGCCCATCCATTTTTCCACCCATCTGTCCATGCATGCGTGCATGCGTGCATCCATCCAGTTGTCCACACAGGCATTCAGTTAACATTAGCTGTGTATCTAGCACTCTCCAGTCACTACATGGAATACAGACTTGACCAAGAAGAAGAGCTGGTCTCCAGCTTCATGTGGTTTCTAATTGACCAGGGGAAATTAAATAACTAAAGAACTACAATTTGTGGCAGAAGTTAGTTTGTATCATATGGGTGCCATACAGATTTTAAATTAAAGTCCATGGATGAGCTTCAGGGAATCTGTGAACTCCTGAAAATTGTAAGCAAAATTGTGTGGGTGAGAGGGTGTGTGGTGTCTCTTCCTATACATGTGCATTTTTCAGAGGAGAAGCTCCATGGCTCTCATGCCATCGCCAAAGGGGGGTTCCCAGGAAGTACTAGTGGCTTGGTAAGGAAAAACCTAGGGAAGAGATAGCCTTAGTTCAGGGCCGCAGATGGAGAAGGGAAACGAACCTTCATTTCAGACCTACTATGGACCAGGCACCACTTCAAGTTTTGCAGCCTTGAATATGTCCTTGTCTGGAATATGGGAATGGGCAAGAAATAAGGTAGAGGAAACTTGCCTTTATTGAGCGCTGGGCTACACAATATCATCTCATTTAGTGCTTACAGCAACCTTTCAAAATAGATATATTATCTCCATTTTACAGAGGAGGACACTCAGAGAGGTAAACAGAGCCCCACAGTCCCACAGTCTCAAGGGGTAGAGGAAGGATTTGAACCCAGGTCACTGGGGCTCCAGGGTTCATGATCTCTGTCTGCCTCCCAGGGTTATCTGTGGATCAAGCCTGTCACTGTGTAAGTGCTTTACAACTCTAAAACACTACTTAGTGAAAGAGAAGATGCTGTTGTCTGTGCTTTGAAAGGATTTTACATTAAAAGGATTTTACAAGCCTAAGGAATTCCTGTCATTAAATTTTCAACAACCTCCAAAAAGAATGACCTTTTCCTGCAGATTCAGGCCATGGAAAAGGTCATCGAGTGTTGGTTTTTACCCAGGAGTGTTATCACAGTAGTTTCCAGGAACAAGGCTGGGTACAGGGCAGTCACTCACAAGCACTTGTGGCTGGTTCTGTTGGCAGAAGGGTGCCCTCAGCCCCCTGCTGGCCTCTGTGCCCCCGTCTGATGGGGGTTCTGCCTGATGAGGACAGCAGCCTGCTCCATCACAACTGGCAGAGGAAGTGTCACCTCAAAAGTGCCCCAGGGCCTGGAGCCATGGGCCCGGGGCCAGCAAGATATACACTCTTCCATGCCCAGAAGCTTCTCGAACTTCGAGAAAGCTTGTGTCCAGTTCAGCTGCCCACCCAGACTATTCTTCCTGCTGCCTAACATTCCACCTCTCCTTCCCTGCACTGGAGGAATTCAAACTCAGGTTGAAAACTCCTGGACTTCTTGCACAGGGAGATTCAACTAAGTGACCTCTAAGTCTCCTTGCAGTCACATAAGACTGGGATACATTAAGGGAGAAAAGATTTTTCAGCTAAGATTGTTTTCTTCTTGAAGGCAAGGACTGTATAATTTGTTGATTTGGCTTCATAACTTGCTTTATCCTTTCCTTCGTCTCCACCCTAGTTGAGAACACCACCATCACTGTCCCAGATTACTGCCATGGCCTCCTAACTGGTCTCCCCTGTGTACATCTTGTCTTATCCCGGCTGTTCTCAGAGGCCAGATTGGTATTTCTAGATGCATCTCTCTACATTGCTGGCCTTCCTGTAGTTCTTCAGTTGCTCTCCAGGATGGATTTCAAGACCTGAAGATTTTGCCCACTGCTCAGCTCTCCTGTCATCTTTCCACATGTTGCATAACACACGCACCCACCCACCTTCCCCCGGCTCTTCCCATGTGATCTTTTCCCTTGTTCTCTGCATCTCCAGCTCCTCCATCCTGCAGGTCTCAGTCACTGACACAGAGACCTTTCCCTCGAACCCCTAAATCTTGATTTGATGTCCTCCTCCATGCTCCCACAGCCCCTACAGTCTTCTCCACCCTGCATTGGAATTTTCTGTCTCTCTAGGCAGGCTGCATCTTTGTTTGATTGGGGTCCTGCCCACAAAGCGTCAGACCCTCACTTGGAAGAGGTGCTCGATGAACATGTTTGTGCTCCCTAGAGCAGGCTACTCAGAGGCGAGGTTGTCCCCACCCCAGAGCTTGGAAGGCCTCCCTGCAGAGGCCCCCCCCCAGTGTGGAGACCATTAGCACCCTGCCCCTCTCCACCCCCCGCCCCTTAACTGAATTTGCTGGGAAGGCAGGGGGCCTTTGAAGGCATCTGAATCATATTCTAGGGCTTGGAAACAATGTAAGGCATAACTGGGTCACCTTACCTACCCCCACCCCCTGTTTTTAGCTGGATGACCAGTATCCTGCTCCCTGAGGCCCCTGGCTGGCCTCTCTGCCAACATGTTCTGGCTGTGACAGCACCACCACCACTGCATAGGCAGCTGCAGTCACATTCAGAGTGGGTGAGGCAGAGACACTCACTTCAACCCTGACATTCAGTCTGTCCCTTGTGACTCAGGTTGCCACCTACCCCTGGGGCTGCAGGATACAAGCAGGATAACCCTTTCATTAGATATCTATGACATGGGGAAAGGTCAGGCAGTGGGCTGGCTGCTGAGTCATGGAGTGTGTCTCCCTCCCTCTGCCATACCTGCCGTGGCCTGCCCATCCCAAGGGTGCCTCTTCCCGTCCCTGAAGCTGGATTGATTCCTGGAATGGACTCAATTCAGGGCATGCAGGTGTCCCTTGTCCACCTTTATGCAGTAAGATGATATAACATGGCTGGGAAGAAAACAGGCTTTGGAGTCAGATGTGCCTGAGTTGAATCTCAACTCTGCAATTTACTAGCTGTGGCACCCAAAGCAGGTTGCTTAACCTCCCTGACCCTCAGCTCCTCATCTATAGAGTGGAGATAATACTACTTACCTCACAGGATTGTTGTGAAAATAAATGAGCTTAGTGGAGTGCTTGGCAAATGGTAAACAGTCCATAAATGGTAGGTATTCTTATTTGCACATGCTGACCTCTCAGTGAATGCTCGATCTCTGGGGAGCACTGTGTCTCCCCACACCAGGCTCTGGCTTCCAACTCCCCACATCCACAGTCATATGGTTGTGGCTTTGGAAAATTTAGTTTAAAGGGGTGTGATATGCGAAGAAAGGAAGAAGAAGTAAAAGGCTAGTGACTTAAAAAAAAAAAATCTCCGAAGCACAAGCTGCTTCCCCAACTCAAATAACTCTAGCTGTGTTTGTCTGTGTGGAAACCAGATACACAGATGGACATGGAGCTATGTAGGTAGCCCAGAACGCAGGGTTTTTACTATGTCAAGCTTTCTGTCTTAGACAACTAGAGAAAACACAGCCAGTTAACTGAGACCTCTGAGATACATGCGCTCCTTTACCGTCTGCTGAATTCTGGCTGAGGTTTTGGTTTTGGCTCATGGTTCCATCTCTTCTCCCCTTCATCAATGCTCTGCTCCTCCAATTAGAGGGAAAACATCTACGTACTCTTCGGACCAGAGTGGAGAAGATCTAATTTGCTCTGTGTCATTTGGCAAGATGTTTAACCTCCCTTGTAACCTAGCTATCTTTAGCCTCCTTGATGCTATTTTGAAATGTCAAACTAGAGATACTGCTTCCAGAATGGTTCTGATCTGGGATGTGACAGGATGCTTGGGGGTGGGGAGGTGAGGAGGAGGTGGGGATAGTAAAGGAGCCTTCTGGTAGGGGTGAGATAATGCACCGACTTTACCACTGCCAGGATTCTCTCCCTTCTCCTGTCTCACCCACCTCCCCCAGGGGACAGCCCATTTAAGGGAAAGTGGGGCATTGAGTCTCACCTGTGCCTAACCAAGAGGAATGTCTGCTTATGCACCTCTGGAACCAGAACTGGATGTCACATTAGCCAAAAGAGCAAACTGACTCTCTTGTGTGCCCAGCCCAGTCTAAAAATATTCACTCATTCACTCACTCATTCATTTATTCAACAGGTATGTATTGAGTACCAACTGTGTGCCAGGCATTGCATGAGGCACTGGGGATTCAATAGCTTGCAAAGGTTAATATTCATTGGAATCATCTGCGAACATTTATTAAAATGCAGCTTCTCAAGCCCCAGCCACAAGAGTCGATCTAAGCGGTTTGATGCAGCCCTAGGAGTCTGCATTTGAACAAACAGTCAGGCATTCTGATGCAGGCAGTTCAGGGTGTTCGAGAAACCTTGCTTTAGCTTGTAGTAGCATCCATTTCCTTAGTAAGCATCATCCTCATTCTGAAAGCTAGGGATATAGAAATACCATCGCAGACCTTGAAGAGCTCACGGTTTGTAGTCTCAAAAAGGAGACAAACAAAAATGCCATTTCAGGGTATGCAGTGTTCTGAAAGCAGAGATACAAAATGCTGTTATGGCCCATGGAGGAGGTAACTAGCTCTGAGAGAGCTGGGACAGCTTCATAAAGTAGGTATAAATGATCCAGGTCATGAAACATAGGAAGTGTTTTTCAGATAGGAAAAGAGTAGGTGCAGATTGTACTTTTGAAAGATGGACTCACCAAGATATACCTCGCATCCCACATGCTCTTATAATGGGACTGCCACACTTCCCATAGAGAATTGGGGGGACCGTGTTCCCTGCTCTTGAATCTGGGTAGGGATATGTGGCTGCTTCCACCCAAACAGTGTGGCAAAAATGATGCATGTGACTTCTGAGGCTAGGTTACCAAAAAGGCCATATGGCTTCTCCTTGGTTCCTTCTCTCTTAGGAGCTACTCCTGAGCTGACACATAGGGAGTTCAGCTATCCTGAAGCTGCCATTCTGGAGACACCATGTAGAGAAGCCACACAGCGACAGAGGGAGATGCTGGATCATTCCAGCCCCAGCCTTTGAGCCACCCCAGCTGACATTGCGTGGAACAGAGACGATCTGTTCCCTTTCAGCCTGCCTAAATTGCAGATTCGTGAGCAAAAGAAATATTTTATTATGGTTTTAAACCACTGCATTTTGGGGAGGTTTGTTATGTAGAATTAGATGCCTGGAACCGGCTGTAAGGGCATTTTAGGAAGACGAAATGATAGCAGGTGCAAAGGCGTGCAGGGGTGATGGGGGTGCATAACTATTTTTGAAATTTGGAGAGATTCAATGTCCTCATGCAGAATTTAGAGATCTTGACTCAACACGGAATGACAGGGGCAGTCAAACCTCCCATGCATTGGCTGGAGAGGTGAGGTCTAAACACTTTCTCCAGGCCATGTGACCCACCAATCTGGTGATGCTTCTAATTCTCATATAAGGTTTTAACTGTCATATCTTTGTTGAGATGTAATTTTAAGGGTGAGGGCAGCACCTTCTCAATTCGTAGGGAAAGCTTTGTTAGATGTTGAAACTGAAACGACTGAGGCATCATTTAGTCCACCTGCCTGAGGTCTTACAGTGCTGAGCACTGTGCCTGGCACACAGCAGGCCGGAAGCAATGTCGATCCAGTGTTTGAGCGAGGCCCCTGTGTGAGTAGCAGCATCAGCACCAGAGCCTGTGTCCCTGACTCAAGGGATCACAGAATCCCAGGCATGGAAGGAACCTTTACAGGTCACCCTCCCAAACATCCTGCCAATATCAAGGTCTCTGCTGTTGTCTGCTCACACACCTGTACTAGCAACTCATTCCCAACTATTATGAAGTTCTTTCTTCTACTAGGTCCAAATTGTTTCAAGATTCCTACCCATTGAACCCAGTTCTATCTGTCTTTAGGGCACAGGAATAGGCTCCCTTTTCCTTATGACCACTGTGATGGCTTTGGGACGTGTCAACATGGCTGGGCTGAGCCACCCTCCCCAGATTTCTCTGTCTAGTCTGTTTCTTGCTAGAGTGGGCCACAAGAGAGATTTTCCCATGAGAATTGCAGGTTGGACGGGAGGCAGCAGCCACTTGGTAGCATATACGCACCTCCCCCCAGTGATTCAGCCACACACTAATCTAAGTGCTGCGGTGAAGGGAATTTGCAGATGTACTCAAAATCCTTAATCAATTGACTGTTAGTTTGTCAAGAACAGGTGGGCCTACAACTTCTCACTCTTCCCTGTGGGTCTTCCCTTCCTGACTGCCTACCCTGTGGACTTTGGGTTTGCATAATCACTTCTCACAATTGAATAGGAAAATTAGTAATAACTGAAACAATAGTAATAATCATAGATTATTAAATTTCATTTAATAACCTATCTATCTATCCATCCATCCATTCATCCATATACCTGTCTATCTATCTACCGCACTCATCTATCTCTCCTATGGTTCTGCTTTGCTGGTTAAATGCTGACTGATACCACCACCTTTCAGAAGACCTCTATGCCCCAGTCTTCCTTCTCTAGTTATGCAGCCTTATTTCTACCAATGCTCCTTATACAATGTGGTTTTGAGTACCTTCACCATGCTGGCCTCTTTCCAAACATGCTACATTTTTATGTCTGTCCCTCTTACAATTTTTCCATTTGGCAAGCATTTTTTGCATTCCTGCTACATGCCAGGGATCTGGGGGTACAACAAGTTTCAAGGCTCACTAGTTCCTGCTTTCATGGAGCTTGGGTCCCTAATTCTGAGGCCACATTCGCTATAGGTATAGACCATCCTACAGGCAGGAAGAGGAAGCCTGTTTGACCATCAGGACCGTAAACACCACTCAGTGCTAAGGAGGAGCCTTGCTGTATTTAATAAATATTATTTGATGACAAGGCTGGACAATAGTTCTATTAACTTCCAGGAATTTAAAAATTTGTCATTCCACATAATATTCACAGCAGTCAAATGAGGTAGACATGCTCCTTCCCATTTCTCAAATGACCCAGGAAATGCATGGCTTGTAGGTGCAGAGCCAAGCATTGCCCCCAAGTGTGTAAAACCCCAAAGACCATGCTGTGGCCAAACAGTGACATGTGGCCTTTTCCTCCAAGAGGCTCCTAGGAAGACAGCCAGCTATCATCCATCTGGGGTCCAGGTTCTTTTCCAGGTTTTCTTGTCCCTGTGGCTCTAATTCTACCAAAGTCTTACTTTGGTCTCCAGTCCACCTAAGTACAGGGAAGACCCTTGTGCTCTTCAAAGGCTCAACAAGGCAACTTGCTTGGACAGGAATAAATTATAAATTATATTGAGAACAATTCTTTCTCTGGTTACCAGTCTGGGCCTTTGACACATGAAACATGAAAGATGGGCTCCTGTTCTCTGCCAGGACTTTAAGAAGAGCCATGGAGTGGAGGAAGGGAACTATCACTTGTGAGTATCCACCGTGGACCAGGGTCTGTGTCGACTATAATGATAAGAATAATAAAAAATGTTAATTGTGAACTTACTATATGCCAGACATGGTTTTAAGCTCTTTGAATATATTAACTTATTTAATCTTTCTAACAACTACATGAGTTAATTACTCTTATTATACCCATTTTATTGATGAGAAAACTGAGAGAGGTTTAGAAACTTCCTTAAGTCACATAGTTAGTAAATGGCAAAATATGATTTGAACCCTGGCAGTGTGATTCCAGAGACTGTGCTCTTATCAGAAGCATGCTGACTATTGAAATACTTTATCTCATTTAATCCTAATAGCCCTGTATGCCAAGTGTTATCTCAGCCCTGCCAGATATTCCCACAGCAAATGCTTTATTCTAATAACTTCTCAGTCCTTTCCCTTACTCAGTAAGCTTCTGGGAGCACAGGGACTGTGTCTGTATTATTCATGGCTGTGTGTCCAGTGCTCAGCATAGTGCCTGGTACAATGACACAGCAGCCTATTAATAAACATAAAAAAATGCACACATATTACAAATGAGGAAAACAAAATAAACCATGCAAGGTCAAACTGGTAATGAGAGAACTGAGACTGAAATCCAGATTTCCATGAGGTTGAGTTCTAAGCTCCTATTCTATCACGTTTTCTTCTTTGCTATACACTAACTTCCCAGAACAGGGCATGTTACATAGACGATGCTCAATAGAATGTGCTATTAAATGAATGAAATGGCCTGTCCCCCAACTCTCCCAGCACCCCCTTCCTCCACCCATTTATCTTAGGTTTCTGTCTTTTCCATGATGCCAACAACATAGTCTAAGACATGTCCTTCATGCTCACTTTTGTCCTGACCCTGAGATCTCTAGCTACTCTTTAATAACTCATGATGTACATATCATGTCCTGCATGCCCCTCCCAGCCCCTTTTGGAAATGCCTTCTGTTTGAGCTTGCACCCTCCTTCAAGGTAATGAGGCTCACTTATATACTAATATTGCATTTTTTCCCCTATGAAATTCTCAATGTAAATATTAGTTTGATTTCTTGGAATCCATGTGCTTCTAGATGGAGGAGATTTCCCTAGCCTACTAAGGCATCAAAATGGGGGTTCTTAGGTTTTGAGGAGGTAGGCACTTTATGCCAAGAAAAGTATGGCAACTTCCTGAAATAGACGGAATCATTTCAGTCCCAAAAGTTACAATGGGAGAATCTCAGGCAAATGTTAAAGTCACACTAGAGAGATTAAAATTCTTGTGAGTCAGAGGTAGTTTGAATTGCTGGAATAAACACTGACCCAAAGAGGCAATGCCTTCCAATGGAATGAGCTATAAACCCAGGTTTAGGTCCTTCCTTCCTTCCTTTCTTCCTTCCTTCCAGAGAAATGTTCTCAGCAGGTGGACAGCATTTACATTGGCCCAGCAGTAAGAAGGAGCTATACTATTTGGGAAAAAATAAAGATGTTCCACATGGATTAAGGTGAGTTCAAGGGCGGGGGGTGGGAGAGAAGAAATGGAGCTTGCCAGGTAAGTGGAGGCTAGCTACCGAAGTCTGCTCTTAAGGCAATGGGGAGACATTGATAAGATATAGGTAAGGGAGTGCTTATGTTAATTCTCAATTTGTTATTAAAATACTTTAACATTTTTGGAGCTCTGCACATACTCTTTGGTCCTGAAATCACACAGAGGAGCTAGGAGTTAATTTCAGTTCTAACTCACAGCACGACTTAGGCAATTCACTTCCTATTTTGGGTCCTTAGTTTTCTCATCTCTGAAAGAAGGAAAAGAAGAGCAGGGGATTGGCAAGCTTAGCATGCTGAATAGTTTTCCTTTGCTGACCTGTTCCCAGAGGGTCAACCAGTCTTCAATAGGCGTGATTAATAAATTACAAAAGACAAATAGAGTGCCTTGAAAGATTTTATGTTCCTTATTTACATTTTACCTGTCTTTACAGCCTGCCAGGAAGCCTGTCATTCAACCCTTCGCAATAAAACAGCCGTGCATGAATGAAGACCAAAATAAATCAGAAGTCGTGTTCTTTTAAACTCACTAAATGAAAGCCCAGCATGCGTGCAGCCTCCCTCTAAATTAATCACTGGATTAAACGCAAGATGTGCACACCAAATCAATAGCTTGTGACAGAGATCTCCTGCCTGTGCTTCAGGAAAATTCCACTTCCTTTCAGATATTGTCGCTTTAAATGTCGGGAAGTTTCCATTCATCACTCGCCGATGAAAATGCCACCATCACCATACTTCATGTTTCCTTGCTTCCTTTCTTCAAAGAAATTCAGGCACCTTGTGGAAGGAGCCCGCTTGCTGTCACAGCCTCCTCCCGGAGGCTGAAAGAGGGTCAGTGTGCAGAGAGGGGAGGTGTAGAGAGGCCCGATTTAGAAATAAAAAAACCAAATCATAAGGAAGTCCAATGGCTTTTTCCAATGTCCCATAGAGACAAGACTCATATACTTCCTTGGGTGGACAGTTTTGGGTACTGGGAAGAACATGGATTTAGGAGTTTGAGAAACATGAATTTAAATCTTGACCCCAACACCTCTCTGTGCTTCACAATTGTTATCTATAAAATAGAGGTAATAAAAATACTATAATTCTGAGTCTTTACACCAACACTTACTAGCTATGTAACCTTGGACAAGTTATGTGATCTGTCCATGCCTGAACATCTTCATTCGTAAATGAGGTCCCAAGGTTAAATGTCTAGCCCAGTGTCATTGCTGCATAATGGAATATTTCTTCTTTAGATCAAGGCAACATCCACTTTCTCTTCTCTTCAAAACTTGACCCTTCTATTACCTTCTTCAGTAACCCCCAGATTGAGTTCATTCCTTTTTGCAGTGCTATAATAATATTAATAATAATTAAGAAAAACAGTGATAAAACTAACATATATTGATCACATGACATGCTATAAGCACTTTATTTGGATTAACTCATTTAGTCCTCATAACAATGCTATCAGATAAGTGTTATCAAGCTCTGCATTTTTCAGATGAAAAAACTGAGGCACACAGAGCTTATATTACCACCCAAGATTTCATCACTGGTGTCTTAGTCTACTCAGACTGCTATAACAAAATACCAAAACTGGGTGGCTTATAAACAGCAAGCATTTATTTCTCACAGTTCTGGAGGCTGGGAAGTCCAAGATCAAAGCACCTGCAGATTTGATGTCTGGTGGGAACTGCTTTCTAATTGATGGCTGTCTTATCACTGTAACCTCACAAGGTGGAAGGGGTGAGGGATCTCTCTGGGTCTCTTTTATAAGGAACTAATCCCATTCATGAGAACTCTGCTCTCATGACATAATCCCCTCGCAAAGCCCCACCTCTAAGTACCATCAACTCAGGGATTAGGATTTTAGCGTATTAATTTTGGGGGAACATAAACATTCAGACCATAGCAACTGCTAAGCAGGGGAGCTGTCCTGTCTCTCAGAACACTTTGGGTTTCACTCTGTCTTGACTATGTGACCAAGACATTCCTCCTTATACGGCTATCAACTCCACTAGACTTCAGGCTTCCCTGAAGTTATCTAATTTTGTGTTTCCAAAGTTTAGTACAGAGTAGGTACTCCTTAAATTTGAAATGAAATGGTCTTATCATGCAATGATAGTAAACTACAAGTATTTAATAGCAAGGGCTCTGAATTGAGAAGGTGACTTCCCAGGTCAGGATGTTGTAGAGCTAGACAACATTTCATGTGGAAGATACTCAGCCAGTGTAACTATAATAACATTTATCCAGATAACTGGAACAAAGCAAAGACAAGAGCAGTGTAAACAACAATCAATTCCCCCCAAACAAACAAACAAACAAACAAAAAACCCTACCCAAACACCAAACTCCAAGCCACCAAAACCAAAAACCTCAAAACTCCTCTTCTCTACCCATGTGGAAGACTCTCAGTAGATGTTTAATGTGTATGGTCTGGAAGTTGCCATCAGAACCTCAGTGAATGGTACATGTGGTTGTCACACACAGAGTGAATGGTAAAGGAAAATTTTTTGGATTTCTAATTCCAGAGTGTTGGCTCAGTCATTCTCAATGAATTCTTGTGTCATTGGGGTATTGCTAGAAGTGGATCTCAGGACTGAGTAGAACCCACTGACTATTGCAGTCAAGATTCTGATGCTACTAGCCATGGCACAGAAGAAAAAACAAACCCTATAAACATACAGACAAATACTCAGCAGCACTGATCATTAAAGAAATTCAAATCATGTGATGAAATATTTTCAATGTTAATAAGATCAACAATGTCCAGGTTCTGTGAGGCTCTAAAGAGTGGGAGTGCAGGCTTGGAGTGTCCACTCAAATACAGTTTCTAGAATTCTGTCACTCAGAAATACCAGCACATGCCTCACCATATATTTTCAAGCATGTTCATTCCAGCGCCATTTATAACAGTGAGAAACTGGAAGCTTCTAAAGTAGGGAAATGGCGTAAACATTTTATGATATATTTACATAATGGTTAGGGGCAATAAAAACAAATACAATAGGTCTGTATGTGTTGACACAGAAAGATGACCTGATGCTGGCAAATGAATGAATGAATCTGTGCCTCCACAGGAAACCTCTAGAACTCTGCTCTAGCTCTTTGGCCCATGCCTATGCCACTCTAGATATGTTACTAAGTAATTATAATGTATAGGGGTGGGAAGGGAAGGGGGATAGGACTTTTATTTTTCCTCCCTCCCTTCCTTCCTTCTAATGAACATTCATGTCTTTGTTTGGGCTGCGATAACAAAAACATCATAAACTGGGTAGCTTATAAACAACAAATATTTATTTCTCACAGTTATGGAGGCTGGGAAGTCCACAGATGGGAAGTCCACCTTCTCACTGTGTCCTCACATGGTGGAAATGGCAAAGGAGCTCCCTCCATCCTCTTTTATAGGACACTAATCCCCTTCATGAGGGCTTCCCCCTCATAACATAGTCACCTTCCAAAGGTCCCACCTCCTAATACCATTACCTTGGAGGTCAAGATTTCAACCTATGATCTTTGGGGTATCATATCAATACATTTTTTTTGCTATCAAATCAATATTATTTTATTTGTTCTTTTTTAAGGTTCTGGTGTCCAGTAAAGGCAAAGCCAGACTCTTGATGTGATGAAGTTTAATTCAGTCTAGTGTGCTATGTGTTATATTGTAATAAAAACATGGATAAAGCCCCATGTTAATACAGAAGAAAATGTAACAACAACAACAAAATCCTGGCTGGAAGAATAGGGGAAGGTGTCACAGAAGAGAGGAATCTGATATTCAGCCTGGGTCTTGACTGGGGATCAGGAGCTCTCCAGGGGAAACTGTGAAGAAAAAGCTTTCCAGGCAAAGGCACACAAGCCCAAGCCTAGAGGCAGGATACCATGTAGACTGTTGTGGTCTGCAGCTGCAGGTGATGACTTCTTTGGTGCTCGGATGGTTTATTTCATCTTGGGATGGGGCACCAGAAGAAGCACAGTCTAAGGAACAGCTCGAGTTGAGCTCTAGTTGGGGAGCAGCCACAAGGGAAGAAGGTGGGAAAGCCACAGTGGGTAGTTTTCAGTTTATTTTCATCTGACCTGCTATGGAATGTGGCTTATAGCTTATCTGCATATGCAGCTATTGAAGTGGACAGAGGAAACCCAGCCAGTGGAAATTCCTGGGAAACTGTGATGAGGCCCAAATAGGAAATGCCAATGAAGAGGTTTTACTGGTGTCAAGCTCAAGTACCAATGCTCAAGCTGTGCTTCTCAAAGAACCATTACTGCTTGTCAACTGCAGATGAGACACTTCTGTAAAAGGTACATGGATAATAATGAGGGTCCCATTGATATTATCCTTTCTAACCCTTTTGCATCTGACTCAGTGTTTCAAGAACCTTTGAGACAGGGATGATTATCCTAATTTTAAATCTTGGAACTGAAGATCAAGGAGGTTTAATAAATTCCTTAGGGTCACACAGCTAAGGGAGACAGTATGATATAAAAAATCATTTTAGATGGAAGGATATAGACCTGTTTTGAAATCTTTACTCCATGACTCACTATTTTAGTGACTCTGAGCAATTCACTTTCCTCTCTGAATTCATTTGCCCATCTGTAGAATGTGTATAACTTTATCTACCTTACAGAACTTTTGGAAACATGGAATGAGATTATATATGTTGCCTATTTGCTATCCATTTCCCTCTTCTTCCATAGGGACTCAGTGCTAATTTAGGGTGGAGGGAGTAGCAAATACACTCTACTCAAACATTCAGTTTTCCAGTCTCCCTTGCACCTGGGGGTGGCCACATGACATAGTTCTGGCCAATGCAATATAAGCAGAAGTCTTTAAGAAGGGCATCTAGTCCTGAATAAGAAAGCTAAACTAACCCTTTTTGGTAAAAGGCTTTCTTCTCCTCTTCTTCTTTCTTGGAATGGGGAAAAGATCTGGAAGTGCAGCAGCCATTTTTGGAAAAGTGGGTGATCTTGGCTCTCTGATGGTATTGTTGGACTGCTTCTTCCTGGACTTCTCTGTACTTGAGGCAGATAGTCTCCAATTAAAGTAGTTTGCAGCTGAGCATATTCCTGACTGATGGAGTAATTAAGCCTCGACACATCATACATAATCAATGAATAGTAGCCATTTTGATCAAGGTAGGCACCTTTCTCTGAAGTGGGGAAAGAATTTATACTCCTGTACTCTACACAGAGAACGGCTTTAATCTTCACAACCTTCCCCACCTCACACTACCTAGCACTCCTTTCTCTGTTCTCTGCTTGCTCACCTCCAAAGTTGGATTCATGGCTCTCTCCACTTGCAGACCAATCTCAGTTTAAATGAGATAACGTAGATAAAATCTCTAGCACAGTGCCTGAAAAACAAGTATAAAGCAAATGGGATTTTCCTTTCTTGAAGCAGAGATTTTAAAGCAGCCTCTGCAAATGAGTCTTCCTGTTTAACAAACACATGGAAAATTTTAGAGGGTCTCATAACCTACAAGGTAAAGAAACCCAGGAGCTTTCTCATGGCATTCAAGTCCCCACCCCCTGCCTAGAGCTCCAGGCTCCTTTTCCTGAGCCCCTGGATAATGTCACTCCCCTACAACCTTGGAGTGGCATTTTTGTCCCCCTCTCCTGTAACACTCATCTGATCATAGTCATTGTGTTTGCCTCTCCCACTGAAGGTGAAAGTTGCATCTCATTTATCTTTGACTCCCTGGTAACCCTGCACAGAACAGGTGCTCAATAAGGAACTGCCAAATGACTAAATGACTTTCCAGTCAATGCCTAAGATTGTTCACATGGAGGTTTCAGCTTTTCCTCGGGCATGTCTGAGCATCCTCATGCCTCAGTAGCTTTGCACATGCTATTGCTTTTGCTTAGAAATCTCTTCCTCCATTTGATGCCCGCAGGACTCCTACTAACCCACATACACCCACCTCAGACAGCACTTCTTCCAACTCTCTCTGTTGCTCTCTCCCCTGTCCTCACAGGGCATCTTATACTTGCTCCTACTATAGCACATAACTCTCTGTTTGTTATTATTACGATTTGTCTACATGCTTCTCTTTCATGCCTGACAGTGAGCCCTTAAAAGCATTTAATGTTTTTTGTTGTTGTTGTTTCTTTTTTTGTCACTTGTATTCAAAATAGGTCCTGGCACATGGTAGATACTGAGAATTTCGGTGAATTTTGTTACACAAAGTTGACACAAAATTTTGGCTTTGAGTTGTTGCCCACCCCTACCCCTGTGATGAGGCTCGTAACATCAGGTATTGAGGAGGGAAATGAAAGGAAATGCACCTTTTATTAGGTGTCTACTGTGGACCAGGCATGTTTATTGTCTATGCTGCTTCTAAACTAAGTATGAAACATGCCCTCAAAGAGTTGTGACTTCATTGTGAAGACACACTATGCTTACCTGAGTGTCTTAGAGATTGGTATAAATTGAGGTAATGGTCCCTTTTTCACTTTAAACCACACCTCATGGGGTGACTGACTCACAATCCATCCATGGCTCTAAGAATCTAGGGGGTCCCCAGTGACCCTGTCTGTATTATGATTGCCCACCCCCCCCCAAAGGACACAAGAGCCACACTCAAGCTGGCCCAATCGCTGTCTCTCTAACAGAAATATGAAATTTGGAATGGATTGCTGAGGAGAATGAAAGTTGTTGGAGGTGAGTCACATTTGTGGCAGTCTTCCAGGGAGAAAGGCCATGAAGAATTCTGAGATATCATAATTGCCCTGGTCCTTCTATCTTGGTACTTCAGCATTTCCTTTGATTCTCTGAGACACCCCCAGCATCCTTTCAATAAATTTCCCCTTTGCTTAATCTAGACAATGTCAATTTCAGACACTTACAGTTAAAAAAATACATACATATATATATAACCAATACAGTCCACAACCCCAAAGAATTTCCTGTTGGGTCTCTGAATTGCTTAGGATTTGCACCAGCTGCAAATGACAAAAAATCCAAAATAACAGTGGTTTAAAACAAGTTTGTTTCTCTTAGAACTAGTTACCTGATTGTCAGGCATTCAGGTCCCCTCAGTTAAGTTGCTCCACCCATCTCAGGATGTGACCTTGATCTTGTAGACCAAGATGACTGCTCCCATTCCAGTCACCATGTCATCAACCTAGCCTATGGGAAGGAGGAGGACATGCCCCTCCCTTTAATGCTCTGTCCCAAAGTTAAACTCACCATTTCTGCTTACATTCTGTCAGCCAGGATTTAGTTATGTAACTCCTATGCACTAGTTATCTTCCATTTGCCTCCCCAGACCCACTTCTTACTCCCCTTCACCTGCTCTCTGCCTTGGCAGACTGGGCTGTGTGGACCACCTCAAAGGGATACTGTAAACTTTGGACTCTATGGTTCTAGTTCAGACAATAAGGGCTCTATCAAGACATCAGAAAAAACAAGAGTGAGGTCAGGGTATTTATGTTTCCAGATCCCTCCCTTCTAGGTTGCATTGAGTGGGCTCTGTCTCTCAACTCAAGGTTACTGATCCTTAAGAAATGGTTGACACTACCTGACTTTCTCTTTTTCTAGGCTCTGGTAACTGTTCCTTCCCTTCATCCCATTAGGCCCTAAGGGAGGTAACAGCCTGGCTGATATGAGCTCTGGATTGCTACACTATATTATAGTTCCTCCACAACCAATGGTAGTAAATAGCCCCTTTATAAATAAATCCTCTTTGGCTTATCCTATTTTGCATGTGTCATTTGTATTGCATTGGGACTTTGATACACCTGTTTAAATATGCGGTTTTTATTGTGAGCCAAGTTCTCACCTAAAAATTGAAGGTTCTGTTACCGAAAAAGGGAGAAGGGAACCAACCCTACGTGACAACTAGCAGTTGCCAAAGTTCCATCAGTCTTTTTTGATCAGTTCTCCTGTTTCTATTGTCCACTTTTTATAAGTTGAATCTTATATCTCATACTCTTAATATCCATGACATAAGGAAATCACTATCTTTCTTACCTTATACAAGACTGTAAGAATCTACAGATGTACCTCCATGTATGGGAGAATTATAATTATTAATTAATCCTGTTTGACCCTGGCAGGGTAGTAAAATCAAAATGTGCATAGTGTATGTATGAATGAAATGATAAAACTATGTTCAACTGTTTCATCTGCAAAATTGATGTGTCATACCACATGATGCCTAACTCCCTTCTAGCTCTGATATCTAAGTATTATTTTGCCAGTTCTATGTAAAAATTTCCCATCAGTCATAGAAAGGAACATGGTGGAACTAGTGTCAAGCTTGGGATATAGGGTTCAGAGCATACAGTGTAGTGAGACAGACTCAGGAAGGTACCTGACCTGCTATCCCAGGCAGAACAAGGAAAGCCATGAATATTGGCTTACACAGATTCTGACTATTAGAATAGGCAAGAGATGGAAGGCAGCTCTGAAGACAGGAAACCGTCTTAAACACCCAGAGGAAGTATGTAGGCCCAGGCAACTAGGAGCCTGGAATCACACACATGGCAAGATAATAGTCAGTCCAAACAGAACCCAAGAAATCTGCTATCTTTTAATATTCCAGTTGTCCAGGTCAAAACCTGGGTGCTATCCATGACTTCTACTTCTCCCTTAATTACCATATCCAACCAGTCTTCAAGCTCAGTTAATTATGTCTTCTAAATATCTCTCGTGTCTACATCTCTTGGTTTTCATCTGTGACATAGCTCAGGCCCAAGTCATCTTTTTCCTGCATTAATGCTAAAGCTTCCTGACAAATCATTATTTCCTCCCACCTGCCCCAGCCTATTTTCCAAACTATAGCCCATGGCATCTTTCTAAAACACAAACTAGATCATGTTATCCACCTGAGTAGACTATTCAATAGTTGCTCAGTTCTCCTAGAATAGGGTTAAAATTTTTACCAAGACCTCATATTAGTCAGAAATTACAAATCTTTTTAGACTTATTTTACTCCATTCCTCTTCTACCCTCTTGATACTTCAGCAACACTGAAATGCTTTCAATTCCCAGAAGAAATTATTATTATTATTATTTTAAAAAGATCAACAAAATTTGCAAACTTTTATCCAGACTGACCAAGAAAAAAAGAGAGAAGACTGACATTACTAAAATCAGAAATAAAGCAGGGGCATTATACATTGTCATTATACTTTCTTGTTTGGTAAGATTGTTTCTTTCTCTTTCTCATTTGCATTTTTGTTCTACTAGTGGGTTTTGTTCTTTCTCGTGTATTTGTGGTAGTGATTATCATTTTTCAGATTCCACATGTAAAACTTCCTTGAGGATTTCTTATAGAACTGGTCATGTGGTGGTGAACTCCCACAGTTTTTGTTTCTCAGGAAAATGTACTATTTTCCCCTCATTTCTGAAGGTTAGGCTTGCTGGGTATAGTATTCTTGCCTGGCAGTTCTTTTCTTTCAATATTTTGACTATATCATCCCATTTTCTTCTGGCCTGCAGAGTTTCTGTTGAGAAGTCTGATGTTAGTCTGATAAGGGCTCCCTTATAGGTGACTTGATGCTTTTCTCTTGCTTCTTTTAAGATTCTCTCTTTGTCTATGAGCTTTGTGAGTTTGACTATAATGTGTCTTGGAGAAGATCTTTTCAGGTTGAATCTGTTTGGGGATCTTTGAGCCTCCTGAATCTGAAGGTCTGTGTCTCTCTCTATACCTGGGAAGTTTTCTGTTATTATTTCATTGGATAGGTTTTCCATGCATTTTCCTTTCTCCTCCTCTTCTGGAACACCATGACTCAAATGTTTGTGTGCTTAAGATTTTCTGCTAGCTCTCTTAGATTTTCTTCATTTTTAAAAAATTCTTTTTTCCCTTTTTTTTTTTTTTTTTTTGTATGCCTGGGTTATTTTGAAAAAACTATCTTCAAGATCAGAAATTCTTTCTTGTTGTTCTAGCCTGCTGCTTAAGTGATCAGTTGTGTTTTTTTTTTATTTTGTTGAGTGAATCTTTCAGTTCCATGAGTTCTGCTATATTCTTTTTTAAAGGTTTTAATCTCTTTGTAAATATCCTCCTTCATATCCTGGATTTTTTTCTCATTTCATTATGTTGTCTAACTGAGTCTTCTCATATCTCACTGAGTTTCCTTAAGATTGTTGTTCAGAATTCCTTTTCAGTCATTTCGAGGGTTTCCTGGTTGATATGATCTGGTATTTGAGAATTACTATATTCTTTTGGTGGTGTCATATTTTCTTGAGTTTTCATTTTTCTAGTATCTTTATGTTGATGTCTAGTCATCTGGTAGAGAAGTTGCTTCTTCTATTACTCTGAAATGGTCTTTGAGGAGAGAAACATTCTCTTTTTTTCTGGTCTCTGCTGGTGACTCTCCTTGTGTCAATGCAGTTGAGTGTCTGGTAGGCTGCCTGCACAGTGGCTGTGGCTGCTCCTGTGCCATTGAGCCACTTTTGTGGCCATGGCTGTGGCAGGCCACCAGCATGAAAAGGGTATTTTGGGTGTGCTGTCTTTCCTGCTTTTGGGCAAAGGAGGCTGCCCTCAGCTCCTGCCTAGGACCCTGGTCATTCATTTTTCCATTCCCAGAAGAAATTAAATAGGCTTTGCATATGTGTATTTTACTTCCAAATCCCCTCTCTTCCTTCACTTAATGCTTTCTTACTCATCCATGAGTAATCTACTCATAAGTCATCATCTCTCCCAGAAAGCCCATATTGATGCCCCTACCCTTGCTCAGGTTAGAATAGGTATCCACTGCTTTGGGTTCTCACAACCTCTGGGTTTATCTCTACTGTGTTACTTATCATGATGTATTGTTATTTCCATGCTATTTGCCTATTCTTTCCTGGTCTGAGTTTCCTAAGGACAAAGGATACATCTGATGCCACATGGTATCCTCAGTGCCTATCACAGAAGCTGACAAAGAGGTGCTCCAAGCATGCTTATAGAATAAATGAATAAATGAACAAGGCCAGCTGGGTGTGGAGAACACTGGGACTTTCCCCTTCCTTGACTTAGATACCATACTTCTATTAATGCAGCCTAGTATGGCTTTCACGTTCTGTTTTGTTGTTGTAATTTGAACATCTCTGCCTTCAGTCTTGAGGTTTACACTTTCATCTAATGTACAAACAAAAATGTAGTACCTGAACTTCTGCCCTGATGGGGTGGCAAGTTCCAGACATATTCTCCCATCATAAACAACAAGAAGACTGGAAAAGTCAGATTTGACTTCAGGCTATAGTTTGCCAACCTATGCCCTTTTATTTTTCACTAAAAATAAAATAAAATAAAATAAAATAAAATAAAATAAAATAAAATAGTAAAATAGATTAATAAGCCAATAGTGGAGATAAAATGAAAGAATAATAATAATAAAAAACTCAATCCAAAAGAAGGTAGAAAAAGACAAAGAAAGAACAAAGAACAGATGGAACAAATAGAAAACAAATAGCAAGATGATAGATTGAAGCACCATAATAATGTTAAATATATTAAATGTAAGCACCAAAATATTGCTAAATTCAGTTAATGTTCTTGAAACACTCAAATAAAAAGATAGACATTGTAAGACTAGATAAAAAAAAAATCCGGACTCAACAATATGCTGTCTATTAGAACCTCATTAAATGTAAAGTCTAGACTAAAAGGATGAAAGAAATATACTGTGAAAATACTAACTATAGGAAAGCTGGAGTGGCTGTAATAATAATAGACTAGTATATAACCAGGGATAAAGAGGTATGTTTCATAGTGATAAATGGGTCAGTTCATCAAAAGGACCCAATAATCCTAAATTCCTGCCACAGAGCTTCAAAATTCTTGAAGCACACAGAACAGAAAGGAGAAACATATAAATCCACAGTAATATCTGAAAGATTTCAATATTTCTTTCTCAGTAATTGGTATAACAAGCATAAAGAAAATCAGCAAGAATATAGCAGACTTGAACAAAGGTATCAACTAACTTGACATTATTGATATTTATAAAACATTCCACCAACATTAGAATACACATTCTATTCAAGTGCACATGGAACATTTAAGATGTATCACATGCAAGACAATAAAACAAATCTCAGTAAATTTAAAAGTATTACAATCATATAGAGTATGCTCTTTGACCACAATAAAAATAGATTAGAAATCATATTTCCAGACACATGTCTGGAAAATCCTCAAATATTTGGATATCTAAAAAGACAGTTCTCAATAACTCACAAATCAGAAAATAAATCACAAAGGATATTAGAAAATATAATATAATGAATGAATCTATGGTCATACCATCCTGAACATATCTGATCTCATTTGGTCTTAGAAGCTAAGCAACATTGGGTCTGATTAGTACCTGGATAGGGGAAAATATATCATAATGAAGGAAAAGAAAATGAAAACACACTTCAGAATTTGTGAAATGCAGCTAAGGCAGTGATCAGGGAAAATTTGTGGCTTTAAGTGCTTATATTAGAAAATTAGGATGTCTAAAGTCTGTGACTGATGTTAAAAAGGTAGAAGAAAAAGAATGATTTAAAACCAAATATGTAGAAGTCAGGAAATAACAAACATAAAAACAGAAAGCAATGAGAGGAAAAATAAAAAAATCATCTTAGAGAAAATCAATGAATCCAAAACCTGGCTTTTTGAAAAGACATATAAGTTGATATACCTCTAGTAGAGTCATCAAGTGGGTGAAGAAAAAGACACAACTATCCAATAACAGGAATGAATGAAGGGCCATTATTACAAATCCTTCAGAAATTAAAAGGATAATATTATAAACAACCTTATGCCCCAAATTAAACAATTTACATAAAATGCACAAATGCTTTGAAAGACTTTAATTACCAAAATCAATTGCAGAATACACGAAGAAGAAATAGAAATAGAAAGTCTGTATTGCCTTAAATCTATTATAGAATTTGTATTGTTCTTAAAACTTTTTCATAAATAAAAATAGACTTCCAAGGTAAATTATATCAAACAGTTAAGAAATAGTACCAATCCTACACAAACTGTTTCAGAGAAGAGTGGAGAAGGGGAGACTTCACAACTCATTTTGTGAGGCCAGCCTTATCCTGCTTATCAAAACCAAAGAATTTGTAAGAAAAGAAAACAACAAACTAATATCCTTCATTGTGGAGTATACTAATATTTATAAAGCAAATGTACTTCACAGGGCCTAGTTTCCAAAGCCCTGTAGTTTCAGGTTTAGCCTAACTTTTTAAAATTACACATAAAAATGTTAAGTTTGCAAAAGACAGGAAAATTTCCCCAGGCTAAAGTCTCTGTTCTGGATATAGAATTGTAATACAGCAAAGTTGCTGGCTCTCAAGGACAGACGTCCTTGAGAGCAGGTTAACCTACTGATTGATATGTTAAGAAAGTTGCCTTATTGTTATGTAAAAATGCTAAGGAAACTGCTATAGGAAAACACGGTATTTGATAAGAACAAGCTTTTGTTGGTGGATCAACTTAACCTTCTGCAGATTGCATCATAGAATGTCACTTTGTTATTTCACTGATGTTACCAGCTTCTATTGTTAAACTATACTTAACCATAATTTCACCTATGTTCTTTTTCTGTAACTTTCTGGCCTGGAGAATAAACACTGAGACAGAACCCCAGTTCCGTGTTAATTTCCCAAAGGAAGGAATGCCTCTCTCTTGAGGGTTCCAGGAAATTAACCCCTTCAGGGTGTCTCACTGCTCAGAAGAAATGCACTTTGAGTAATCCTTTTTGCATCTCCATCACCCCATGTGAGGCCAAGCAACACTTCATGAAAGTAGATGTAATTTTTTTTAAAGTAGCAGATAAAATCCAGAAGTACATAAAAAAGGCTAATATACTACAACCAAGTAGTTTATTCCAGGAATACAAGGTTGGTTTACCACTTAAAAATTTAAAATATTAAGTAACAAAAAAGAGAAAGATTTAATGAATGCAGAAAATCATTTTACAAAATTCAATATCCATTCAGTATATCCTTCCTTCCTTCATTCTTTCCTTCCTTCCTTCCTTCTTTTTAAATTATTTTTTAAAAATCCACTCAACAACCTAAGAATGGAAGGAAACTTCCTCAACCTGATAAAAAATGTCTATGAAAAACTTAACAGCTAACGTACAAAAAGGTGTATGACTAAATGCCTTCATCTTAAGATCAGGAACAAGACCATTAACTTACTAACTTATATCACGGCAAAAAAAATTACTTAAAATGGATCATAGATCTAAATGTAAAAGCTAAAGCTACAAATTCCCAGAAGAAAATGTAGGACAAAATATTTGCAACCTTCATGTTGGCAAATATTTCAACAGGACACATACAGTAGGAAAACAATTTGATACATTGGATTTAATCACAATTTAAAACTGTTCTTCCAAAGTTAGCATCAAAAGAATAAAAAGGCATTTCATATACTGGGAAAAATATTTGCCATAGATAAATCCGACTAAGGATAAGTATCCAAAGTATATCAAGAACTCATAAGAAGACTAAAAAATTTTTTTTGAAAAGTGGGCAAAAACGTAGAGCAGGCACTTTTTAAAAGAAGATATACGAATAGTCAATAAACATGTAAGAAGATGCTTAGTGTTATTAGTCATCAGGGAAATACAAGTTAAAACCACAGTGAGACCAGATCACATCTATTAAAACAGCTAAATTTAGAAAGACTGATAATACCAAGTATTGCCAAGAATATGTAGCAACTGAAATTCTCAGATTTTGCTGATGGTAATAAAAACAGTACAACCATTCTGAGAAATAGGAAGGCATTTTCTTTTAAGGTTAAACATATACATAACCTACATCCCAGCAATTCTTTCAAGCTATTTATTTAATGAAAACATATGTCCACACAAAGATTTGTACACAAATGTTTATAACAGCTTCGTTAATACAATCCTGAGACTGGAATCAACTCAAATTACCACCAGCAGGTGAATGGTTGAGCCCTTTTTGGTATAGCCACACAATAAAATACTGCTCTTTGAATCAATCAAGCAACCATCAATCTACTGAAAAATGGAAACACACAGAGGAACCTAAAATGCCATTATATACAAAGGTGTATATGCTGTATCATCCCATTTATATGAAACTCTAGAAGAGACATATCTAATCTACAGTGACAAGAAGTTGTTTGGCAGTTGCTTGTGGCTAGAGGTGCTCGGGGTTGACTGATGATCAGATGGACAGAGGAAATTTTTTAGGTGATAGTGATGGATATCTTTCTTGATTGTGGTGGTGAAGGCTTCTGTCAGAATGGATTAAACCATACACTTAAAATGGGAGTATTTTACGGTATGTAAACGATATTCCACAAACCCCAGGCTTCCAGAAGTCTGCCTAAGAGCTCCCAAGGAAGGGAACCCACATTTTTAGAGATTGTGCTGTAGAAGCCACCTCATTTCCCATGGCTTCTCCCTCTCTCACCTCTGCTCCTCCTGGCTAGTTCCACCTGTCTCTAATGTGTCACTAGACAATCCCAACATCTCTTCTCTCCTTCACCTCCTAACGTACCACCAACATAGTTCTGCTTTGTATACTGCATTTTACTAAAGGTTTGGTAATGAAGGAGGGAAGTCACATCACAAAGGAGGAAACAATTAAGACTAAATGTCAGACAGCATGTCAGTGCTATTCATCAGCCACCGTTTGGAAGCAGTGACTCATGGCCTCTCCCCTCTGCCCTGCAGCCTGCTTTGTGGGGCTGGACCCATGTTCCTTTCCCTAACTCCAGGACTTGAGACTCTAACAGTGGGAAAACTCTCAAATTCTTTTATGTTGCACAACAGAAAAATGTAAATCTCCTCCTCTTTTGCCCTCTCCCATCAAGGTGAGCCTGGCATCTATATTTGCATAGCTCAAAAAGCCAATTGAAGTAACTTCTAAAGCAAAAGAGCACTTGTTTCCTAAATGGAAGTTTTTCCTTGATTAGGGTTTTTAACCTAGGACCAAAAATGCAAACAATAGTGTCCACCCCAGACCTACAGAATAAGAATTTCTTAGTCTGGAACCTAGGAATCTGCATTCCAAACAGCACATCACCTCATCAAACTCTCTCTACCTTGAATTTTTAGACAGTTTAAAATAGCAAAAGTTTTCCTTGTTTTGTGGTTAATACATCCTCCAGATATACTCTAATAAGTGTCCTTTAAGACAGAGGTTTCTAACCCTCTATAATTTAATATCAATTTCAGTAGATAATATTTGAATTTTCTGTACAGGACTGGTTCATATCCCAACCTCCATCCACACAGCCCACCTTTGGACCACGGAGAGAGTTTTGGACCACCAGCTCCCCAGCCCCAATACTGCAGTGGGGAGTGGAACCACAAAAATGCTGTTTTGTCATGAATCTTCCTTTGGGTTCATAGACTGTATTTGAGGCTGGTGGCCTGGGAAACATAACTACATAATGTGATATTTATCTATAGCTCCTTAAAGCCCAAAGTCAACCCAAACAATTATCACTACTCTTAACTGCAGATTACTGTGGGCCTCCCATGTTACCAGTGAAGAAAGAACTTTTTAAGCTAGCTGTAGCAACGCCATTTTGCAAGGCACAAAACATTACCCTGGTTAAAAGTCCCTAGCATAGGAAAAGTACAGCCTGAGGTTGAGACCAGATAACGAACAGGATATCTGTGGTCATGCACCTGGGCCTCCGCCCGAGGCCAAGGGCAGAACTAGATAAATCGACAACAGTTTCCAGGGTGCCCCTCAGCTGTTTCAAGGACTCCCACCAGTTTCCAGGGTGCCCCTCAGCTGTTTCAAGGACTCCCAACAGTTTCCAGGGTGCCCCTCAGCTGTTTCAAGGACTCCCACCAGTTTCAAGAGTGCCCCTCAGCTGTTTCAAGGACTCCCACTTGACCGAAGTTCACCCCTGGCTTGATTCAAACTAACCAATTAAACTCGCTTCTCGCTTCTGTACCCGCGCTTATTTGAACTGACCAATTAAACTCGCTTCTCGCTTCTGTACCCGCGCTTTTTGCTATAAAAAGGACCCAGGAGCTCTACTCGGCGCGCCAGTCTCCTGAAAGACTGTGTCGCCCGGGTACCCGTGTGTTCAAATAAACCTCTTGCTGTTTGCATCCGTCCTCGTGGTCTCGCTGTTCCTTGGGAGGGTCTCCAAACCAATTGACCGCCTGCTCCTAGGGGTCTTTCATTTGGGGGCTCGTCCGGGATCTGAGACCCCCACCCAGGGACCACCGACCCACCAACGGGAGGTAAGCTGGCCAGCAGTCGTTCTGTGTCTCGTTTCTGTGTCTCGTTTCTGTGTCTAATCCTGTGACTCTGACTGTCTTTCTGAGTGCGCGCATTTTGGTTTCAGTTTGTTCCGGGTTAGTCGCTCTGGGAGCGAAGTGCGGGTAGCGAACAGACGTGTTCGGGGGCTCGCCACCCGGCAATCCTGGGAGACGTCCCAGGATCAGGGGAGGACCAGGGACGCCTGGTGGACCCCTTGGCAGAGGATTATTGTGTTTTGGTCTCACCGCGTCTCGGGAGGCGCGCTCTGCCATCGGACTCTTTCTTCTATTTCTACGGCACTCGGTCTCGTCGCCGTTTCTGGTTTCTTTTTGTCTTAGTTGTGATAGGTCTTTGCGTCGTCGTTCCCCTATTGGAAATTTTCGAGATGGGGCAAGGTGCCCTTACCCCTCTCTCCCTTACTCTAGATCATTGGAAAGATGTCAAAGCCAGGGCTCACAATCTGTCCATGGAGATCAAAAAAGGAAAATGGCAGACTTTCTGTTCGTCTGAGTGGCCCACATTCGGCGTAGGTTGGCCGCCAGAGGGAACCTTTGACCTTTCTGTCATTTTTGCAGTTAAAAAGATTGTTTTCCAGGAGATCGGAGGACACCCGGACCAGGTTGCATATGTCGTGGTATGGCAAGACCTCGCCCAGAATCCCCCTCCCTGGGTGCCACCCTCCAGCAAAGTCGCTGTTGTTTCGGGATCAGAAAATACTCAAAGGCCACCTACAAGGAAGCCTTCCGCCCCTCCCCAACCCCCCGTCCTCCCGACACCAGATGACCTATTTTCTCTCTCTGAACCCCCACCTTACCCGGCGGCTCCGCTGCCCCCTCTGGCCCCTCAGGGAAACAGATCGGCACCAGGCCGAGCGCCCGGTGATCCTAGCCCTGAGGGACCGGCTGCGGGGACTAGGAGCCGCCAACCTCGCAGTCCGAAAGGCGACTCGGGTCCTGACTCCACCGTAGCTTTGCCCCTCCGAGCCATAGGGCCCCCAGCCGAGCCAAATGGCTTGGTCCCTTTGCAGTATTGGCCTTTTTCCTCAGCAGATCTTTATAATTGGAAATCTAACCATCCTTCTTTTTCTGAAAATCCAGCAGGACTCACGGGACTTCTTGAGTCCCTTATGTTCTCTCACCAGCCCACTTGGGACGATTGCCAACAGCTACTCCAGATCCTCTTCACCACTGAAGAGCGAGAAAGGATTCTTCTGGAGGCCCGCAAGAACGTTCTCGGGGACAACGGGGCCCCTACACAACTCGAGAACCTCATTAATGAGGCTTTCCCCCTCAATCGACCTCAGTGGGATTACAACACAGCTGCAGGTAGGGAGCGTCTCCTGGTCTACCGCCGGACTCTAGTGGCAGGTCTCAAAGGGGCAGCCCGGCGCCCCACCAATTTGGCCAAGGTAAGAGAGGTCTTGCAGGGACCGGCAGAACCCCCTTCGGTTTTCTTAGAACGCCTAATGGAGGCCTATAGAAGGTACACTCCGTTTGAACCCTCTTCTGAGGGGCAGCAGGCTGCGGTTGCAATGGCCTTCATCGGACAGGCAGCCCCAGATATCAAGAAAAAGTTGCAGAGGCTAGAGGGGCTCCAAGATTATTCCTTACAAGATTTAGTGAGAGAGGCAGAAAAGGTGTACCACAAGAGAGAGACAGAAGAGAGAGAAAGACGGCGCGATAGGCGCCAAGAAAAAAACTTGACTAGGATTTTGGCCGCAGTGGTAGGTGAAAGAGGGTCTAGAGATAGGCAGACAGGGACCCTGAGCAACCGGGCAAGACCGACACCTAGGGACAAAAGGCCTCCTCTCGACAGGGACCAGTGCGCCTACTGCAAAGAGAAAGGCCACTGGGCAAGGGAATGCCCCCGAAAAAAGAAAAACGACAAAAAAGCTAGGGTTCTATCCCTAGACGACTAGGGGAGTCAAGGTTCGGACCCCCTCCCCGAACCTAGGGTAACATTGACAGTGGAGGGGACCCCCATCGAGTTTCTGGTCGATACCGGGGCTGAACATTCGGTACTGACCCAACCCATGGGGAAGGTAGGGTCCAGGCGGACAGTCGTAGTAGGAGCGACCGGCAGCAAAGTCTACCCCTGGACCACTCAGAGACTTTTAAGGGTCGGACATAGGCAAGTGACCCATTCCTTTTTGGTCATACCTGAGTGCCCTGCTCCTCTGTTGGGCCGGGACATCCTGACCAAACTAAAGGCTCAAATCCAGTTTTCCGCAGAGGGCCCACAAGTAACATGGGGAGATCACTCTACCATGTGCCTGGTCCTAAACCTAGAAGAAGAATACCGGCTGTATGAAAAGCCGGCCTCTCCCTCCATCGACCCATCCTGGCTCTGTCTGGCCATAAGCCCCCCCTACTATGAAGGAATAGCCTTTTTGGGAGAGGCCAATTATACCAGCGCCGAGAGTTGCCGTTGGGGGACCCAGGGAAAGCTTACTCTCACAGAGGTCACAGGACAAGGGTTATGTATAGGAACAATACCTTCTACCCATCAGCATCTTTGCAACCAGACCCTATCCATCAATTCCTCCGGGGACCATCAGTACCTTCTCCCCTCCAACCATAGCTGGTGGGCTTGCAGCACCGGTCTCACCCCTTGCGTTTCCCTCTCAGTTTTTAATCAGTCTAAGGATTTCTGTGTCCAGGTTCAGCTGATTCCTTGCATCTATTACCATCCTGAAGAAACTTTGTTGCAGGCCTATGACAACCCTCATCCCAGGTTTAAGAGAGAACCTCTCACACTTACCCTAGCTGTCCTACTGGGAATTGTGGCAGGTATAGGTACCGGCTCGGCTGCTCTGATTAAAGGACCTATAGACCTCCAGCGGGGCCTAACCGAGCTCCAGACTGCCATGGACACTGACCTCCGGGCCCTCCAGGATTCAGTCAGCAAGTTAGAGGACTCATTGACTTCTCTATCTGAGGTAGTACTCCAAAATAGGCGAGGCCTTGACTTACTGTTTTTAAGAGAGGGAGGCCTCTGCGCGGCCCTCAGAGAGGAGTGCTGTTTTTATGTAGACCATTCAGGTGTGATACGAGACACCATGGCCAAACTCAAACAAAGACTAGATAAAAGACAGTTAGAGCGCCAAAAAGATCAAAACTGGTTTGAAGGTTGGTTCAATAGCTCCCCTTGGTTCACTACCCTACTATCAACCATCGCCGGGCCCCTAGTACTCCTTCTTCTGTTGCTCATTCTGGGGCCCTGTGTCATCAACAGGTTAGTCCAATTCATCAATGATAGAATAAGTACAATTAAAGTCCTGGTTCTTAGACAAAAATATCAGACTATAGATAATGAAAATAACTTTTAACTCCGCTCTAAGATTAGAGCTATCCACAAAAGAAATGGGGGAATGAAGAAAGAACTTTTTAAGCTAGCTGTAGCAACGCCATTTTGCAAGGCACAAAACATTACCCTGGTTAAAAGTCCCTAGCATAGGAAAAGTACAGCCTGAGGTTGAGACCAGATAACGAACAGGATATCTGTGGTCATGCACCTGGGCCTCCGCCCGAGGCCAAGGGCAGAACTAGATAAATCGACAACAGTTTCCAGGGTGCCCCTCAGCTGTTTCAAGGACTCCCACCAGTTTCCAGGGTGCCCCTCAGCTGTTTCAAGGACTCCCAACAGTTTCCAGGGTGCCCCTCAGCTGTTTCAAGGACTCCCACCAGTTTCAAGAGTGCCCCTCAGCTGTTTCAAGGACTCCCACTTGACCGAAGTTCACCCCTGGCTTGATTCAAACTAACCAATTAAACTCGCTTCTCGCTTCTGTACCCGCGCTTATTTGAACTGACCAATTAAACTCGCTTCTCGCTTCTGTACCCGCGCTTTTTGCTATAAAAAGGACCCAGGAGCTCTACTCGGCGCGCCAGTCTCCTGAAAGACTGTGTCGCCCGGGTACCCGTGTGTTCAAATAAACCTCTTGCTGTTTGCATCCGTCCTCGTGGTCTCGCTGTTCCTTGGGAGGGTCTCCAAACCAATTGACCGCCTGCTCCTAGGGGTCTTTCACCAGGAAGTTTTATGGCAAGCTCTGGAAACACACATTACCCTTTAGGATCTTTAGATTGGCAAGATCTAATTGAAGTTGTTAGACAAAGTTCTGGAAAACTGGTCTGAGTACGTGCTCTGTCTAGAGCCATAGAATTGCTTAAGAGGAAATCTTGAAATAGCAAATGACAAGGCTTTCCCTGAGGTTCACAGATGTTCTCTATATATGCTAGAAGCATACCAAGGACTAAATTTAATTTTGGGGTCTCTTATCGGCAAGTAGACAAAAATCAAGAATCAACACTAAACGCGTGGCTTGATGTAAATAACGTTTTCAAAGCCCTTCTTCTCCCATTCTAATAATTGCTTACAGCTCAATTCTTTTTAATTTTTTTTCTCCCAAGTTCTATTGAATTGTTTTGATTCCTTCTGGGATTATGAATGTAGAGACTAAGGTATAAATGTATTAAACTCAGTCTTTAGCCACAAGTCTTTCAGAGGTACATTGTCTACTCATGAAAATTATGATGTTCCTCATGGCCTGGAGATAACCACACTTAATTAGCTTCTTCTAGTCTTTTAAATATAAATACTGTATTTTTACTCTTTTATTGCAAATTTTTAATCTCTGTGAGTATAGTTTGATGTGCTGGTTTACTAACCATGAGGATATTCTCTTATAACGCCGGTGGATAATAATAGCAGGTAACATGTATTTAGTGCCTTTATGTTTATGTCATCTTATCTATTAATTATTGCCTTCAATCCTCAACAAAATCCTATGAAAAGGATCTGAGTTCACCCTCATTCTGCAAATGAGGGTACTGAGGCAAAGTTGTTGTAACTACAGATTGAGGGCCAGGAGGTCCAACTTCAGAGCATGCGTGCCTGACTATGATCTTATACTCATTCAACAGACATCTGCTCAGTGTCTACTACATGCCACGTGTTGTGTGATAGGCTCTAGGGATACAGCAGCAAGCAAGAGACAAAGATCCCTGCCCTGATGGAGCTTTCATTTATTTCACATCTATCATGTGAACTTGCGGTAATTTACCTAACCAATCTCTACTGCGGGATGTTTACACTGTATCTAATTTTATGACCTCAAATAAATAAGTAAATAAATAAATAAACAAATAAATCTATATCCCAGTCTCTGCTATTTTATTAGAGGAGTTTCCCAGAATGGGAATTATAAAATTCAAGGGGATGAATATTCGTTGAAATTCTTGACTCATATTGTCAAATAACCCTCAGAAATGGTGTGACAATTTACATTGCCATCAACTTGGGCATTTTCTGAGAATGTCCATTTCACGACCCCCTTGCCAACACTGAATTATCTTCCCATCCCTCTTTAATCTTTGTCTACCTGATAGGCATCACGTTCATAGCTCTGTAACAACAAATACCATACTGACTGTTTTGTTTAGAGAAAATGAATTTCGCTGACTCAAAATAGTTACAGAATGACAATTCGTTTTTTTTTTTTAAAAAAAAACCTCACACTCATGTGTCATCAAAAAGAAAACTTTAATACTTTTGTTGCAGTGCATATGAATATCTTTATTAAGCTATCAGCTGTTTCTGAGAAACATACCTAATATTTAGAGTGCGTATTGACATATAAATCTCTCTGTGGTTTTGGTAAGGGGCAACAATAATCAACCACAATGCATATCAACAAAATAAAAGTTAAAAAAATAAATAAATCTCTCTGTGGAGTGGCCCATCTACATTCTCACACCTGTATCAGTGGTGCCTGTGAGCATCTGGCTTCTTTGTGAGGTAATGACTTGCCCATCACCAAAGGAATCCAAAACTATTCCACTATGCTGGAATAACATTCTCTCTGGCCTGTTTTAAAGTCTTCCTTGCACTACCTCTCTTAATTAGGTGTGGTTTCTCCCTTTTCAGGATTTCCAGAGCACATTTTCTATACCTCTGTTATGATACTTAACATACTCAGTTGTATTAAGTGTGTGCTTTCCTTAGCCCTTGGGCTAGAAAAATAAAGTTAATGGCATTTGCCGTACAGAGCTGCTGAGAGAATTAAATGACTCAATTCACACAAAGTACTTAGCACAGTGCCTAGCACACAAATACCCTCAACAAATATTTGTCCAATGAAGGAATGAATAGTCAATGTACAATAAATCTTAGATGCTGCCGACTGCTGGCAAGTAGTCTCAAACCTTAGTGTACATAAGACTAGCTGGGGGAACTTGTAAAAATGCAGACCCTGAGGTCTCACCTCCATAGACTGTGATTCAGTAAGTTTGGAGTAGAGGCCCAGGAGTCAGGGTGAGACAGGTGGTCCAGATGGTCCAGACACTACATATAATTTAGAGAATCATCAGTTAGCCTGTGAGCTCTGTGATGGCAAGGAAAGTATGATGTTCATCCCTAGATGACCCTGTGCCTATCTATTCCAGTTCCTGGCACACAGTAAGTGCTTAAGGAGAGGTGACCTGAATGTCAGCCTTGTTGGGTGGAGAAAGTATTGTTTCCAGTCCTATCAATACAAAGCAGACAAAGAACTGATGGCTCTAAAATGTGTCTGGAGCCTCATCCCTCCCCAGACATGATCTGGAAAATATAGCCACCATTGTCCTGGAGCAGAATTTCTCCAAGTCTCACATTCTTCGATGTCCCCATCGGCACTGCCAAAATTTGAGCACTTTACTATGGGCCAGGTGATTTATCTGATTTAATCCTCATCTTATCTCCATGAGGGGGAAGCTGAGGTTCAGAGAGTTGGGTACCTGCCTGAAGTCACACAGCAAGTAAGTGATAGTGCGGGTTTCAAACTAGATGTGAGCCATTGCCAAACCTGAGCACCTTCCACGTGGCTCACTGGTGGGACGAGGAAAGGAAATGAGCATGACTTGTGGCCTGCCGGGGCAGGTGAAGAGTGGGATCCAGTGCCTGTGTGTGTTTGTGTGTGTTGCCAGCAAATTCTTGATTGCGGGTAATTGCATAAAACAGAGGAGATTTTTCCCTTGTAAGTAGATACTATAAATATAGGATATTAAGTAACCCTGACTTCATCCCTAGCCAATCAGCCCGGCCAGTTTGCATGCTACACATGTGCGGCATGACTCAAAGGCCCCTCAGGCAGCAGGTGGGTTAAGAATCAATCAGACAATAATCATTTTCATAAATGGGAACTCCCCAGCTCCTCCGTTGGCTGTTCAGTTCATCGTGAGTCATAGATTTCCTTTTTAGGGTAATATTTACCATCGAGCATGGCTGCTTATAGGGAATACGTAATATCCATTTATCTGATGGGAAACATATTATTAAAACATTACCTAATGATAGATTTACCTGATAAATAATCCCTAGTATTAAACAAAAGAGGTTGGGGAGGGGCTAAGGAGGGATTGCAGGGACAGAAAGGTAAGTGGGAATAAGCCATGGCTGGGGTAAATAGGAAGGGTGTTTGTTTAGAGCTAGGTGTTGAAATAATCCTTACGGTAGTAATTAGAATTGAGGGGAGAAAGGGAGAGACAGAGAGACAAAGAGGAAAGGAGGAGGAGAGAGTGAGCATGACCGGAGGAAGTGGTTAACAATGTACCTTTTTATTGTATGGTTGGTTTGTGCATGCACGGAGCTAATCGTTTCACACGCATCCTTATTTCTGTTCTCACGAGAATCCTGAGGACTGCTTCCACGACCGTCCCCATTTCTCAGATTCTAGACAGTAGAGTAAGGTGGTTAAAAGCACAGACCCTGGAGCTAGCATATCTCAATCTGCATCTCAGCTCCCTATTTACTAGCCATGAAGCCTTAATTTATCTGTGCCTCAGTTTTCTCATCTGTGAAATGGAGGTAATGGTAATTTGCCCACCTTAGAAAGTTGTCTGGAAGATTAAAGTAGTTCATTAAAAAAAGGAATTTGAACAGTGTGTGGCATATTGTAAACTTAATAAATTGAGCTACTAGTTCAACTGCAGTTGAGGAATCTGAGGTCAGAAATTAAATCACTCGCCCAAGGTCACAGAGCTAGGAAATGGTGGAGCTAGGATTTAACCCCAGTCAGTCTAACTCCAGTCCGTGTTCTCTCAGTCTCTCTGTCTTGGCTGATGGGAGCAATAATGGTGGGCACAAAGAAATATAATGGCATGTTTTCCTAAGGCGCATGATGCCTACACACACCATTTGAGTCAATCAACACTAAATTTATGGGCCATTTTATAATCAGAGTACAATCTAGAAGCAACCCTAGAAGTCACCTCACTCAAAGATTACAAACTGCCAGCCTAGGGACCCCTGATTTTCTACATATATGATTTGTTTGGTCTGCACAGTGTTGGCTGGCAGAAAGCTATGAAAATTTTTGAACTGGTTGCCCCTCTACAGAGAGGTTGGAGGATCTGGTAATGGTTGACCCAAATCCCTACATGTAGCAGTCAGGTGTACTCAGTGGACTCTGAGTATATTCTCACCACTCCTGACTGTTTCTTGCTTTGGGCCATTTCACACATTTGTGTCCACATGACAGTCCACCAAATATGGGATGATAGAACCTCCGCAACCTGAACTTCCTTTTTCCATAATCAATACTATATAACTCAATGAATTTTTTCCAAAGAGTGGGGTCTCAATCCTTCCCCCAGGCTGCCTCCCTCTTCTGAAAGCTGGCATTGACCCATGCCCCTCTCACAGCATGTGGCGCTGAGAGAACCCAGCTCTCTGACTGGGGTCTAACCAGCAGAGTACAGGGGGACAGCTGACTCCTCTCCTGAGACCTCCCATCAAAGTTTCTCCTATTGGACCAGCCTCACCAGCGTGATGAGGACTTCCATGCAGCTCTTCTAAGCTTGCTGGTGACAAGGAAGCTCAGGTTATCCCAGGATATTGGGCTGTCCCAGGGTCTGGGCATTTGAAAATCTTCTGGCCTGTGGTAACCTGATTCTCCAGCCACAAGGTCATGTTCACTCTCTGCCCTTCAAAGTTACAGGGTTTCTCCACCACTACACAGTCAAGCCCATCTTGTTCAACTGTTGCCCAGATCACAGCAACACTCATTTTTCTTGTACAGTTGTAAACAGTGACTCCCAGCTAATCTCAGAAGCTGGGATCCTCAAATTCAGCAGCTCGGCGATTCGCCCATCCCAGTGAACACCTCCTTTGTGCCAGGCTCTGTGCTGCTGCTGTGTTCTCAACAGCAGGTGACGCTAACCTTGCTTTGAGTACCGGGTAATCTTATTTAATCTTCATAACTGCTGTGCGAGGTAGGTATTAGAATGCGCATAAGAGGAGTCAAAGGTGAGAAGTATTGGAATATATCATTTAGTTTACAAGGATTGGGACATCTTTGCAGGAATGAAAAGAAAGAAAAGGCCACATTACAGGGACACCTTGAGTGTAACACTGAGGGATTTGGATGAAGAGGCACTGAAGAATCCTGGATGGGGTTTGAGCAATGGCCACTCATAATCACTAGCCCCAGAGACAGCCACTCTGTCCTCCTCCTCCAGTTGTTGTTGAGTCCTTGTATCATAGACAGGTTTTAGTGTAGGGTCTAGAGTGGCAGCCTTGATGGAGAAAGTGGAGAAGGGCTTTGGAGATTGGTTCTAGCTGGAGCAAGGAGAATTGAGAATTATTTATTGAGAAGGGAGCATTTGGCCAGAGCCATGAATAGCAGATGAGGTGTCAGCACTCAGAGATGAGGGCAAAGGACACCCCAGATGGAGAAACCAGTGGGAACAAAGGGACAGAAGCCGGGATTCAACAGGCACATTTGGGGAGCAGTGAATCATTTACTTTTCCTGAAATGGAAGGTTCATGATGAAGCAGAAATGGTAGGTTTTTGGCAAATGTCAAACTAAGGAGCCCTTTTCTATTCTGAAACACAAAGGAAGCTTGGAAGAGTTTTGATCAAGGGACTGATGTTGATGACTTGGGCAATAGTCTGTAAAATGGATCAGTGAGAGACCGGACACAGATTCAAATGGAGACAGGACCCGACTATTCAGGTGGGACGTAATGAGCACAGGAGCTAGAGCAGTGGCAGTGGGAATGTGGACTCTTTCTACCTCGCACGGCTGGAACAGTGCAACCAAGTTGTAAGCAAGACATGTTCTTGTGTTGTCGTTGTCGCTACCCCTCCTCCTCCTCCTTCTCTTTCTCCTCCTCTTCCCCATCTTCCTCTTTTTCTATAATTATTTATGTTTCACAATTGTTTCCTCATTTTTGGTTATTCAGAATCTTTTTTCAACTCTGTAACAATTAGAATTGAAGTCTTTTTTTTTTTTTTTTTTAAATTTTATTTTGTCGATATACATTGTGGCTGATTATTGCTCCCCATCACCAAAACCTCCCTCCCTCCTCCCTCCCCCCCTCCCCCCCAACAATGTCCTTTCTGTTTGCTTGTCATATCAACTTCAAATAATTGTAGTTGTTATATCTTCTTCCCCCCCCCAGTTTGTGTGTGTGTGTGTATGTGTGTGTGTGTGTGTGTGTGTGAATTTATATATTAATTTTTAGCTCCCACCAATAAGTGTCTGCTCGGAGTAACTACAAACCCTAAATAACAGTAAGGCTACTTTCTCTGTCACGTCACGTGGGCAGCACAGGCTCCCTGATTGTCAGACCCAGGCTCTTTCTACCTTCTTGCTCAGCCATCCTCAGCTCATGGCTTTGGCTGCTCGAGCTTTAACCATGGCATCTGTTTCTCAGGGAGTGGAATGGCAGAAGAAGGTGGGGAAGGGCACACTCCCTCTCTATTAAGACACTTCCAGGAATTTGCACACCCAATAAGCCAGATCTTAGTCACATTGCCATACCTAGGGGTCAGGGAGACTAGGAAATGAGGGTTTTATTACCATTTGCTGGAATTGGGACCTGCTGGTGTGGCAAAGAGAGAGCTACTCCCTGATCTCCCATTCTGAGGACAGTGCAGAGGAAATTGGTTGCACCACTGGCAAAGCCATGCCCAGGCAAACATTCTCTCACCACTCCCTTGGCAGGCCTGTGCCAGGTGCTGGGGGATGGGGGACAGGTGGAGAAATAGTGATGTGGTTTCTACCCTCAAGAGGTTTAAATGCTCACAAACTGTAGACTCTCAGAGCTGGAGGGGATCTTAGGGACCGTCTAGTCTATTCCTCTCTTCTACTTCATTGTAGGTGAACCATCTTCAACCTCTGCCTGTGGATCTCCAGAGCTGGGGCCACCATCTGAGGCAACTCACCTTGTGAGTCAACAACGGGAATTTCTTTCACGGAATAATATTTGCAACCCTGTAACTTCTACTCAACATATCTGGTTCTTTCAGAGAACAGGTCTTGCTATTCTTCATTATACAAAATAACCCAGTTGCTATGTGAAGGCAGCTCTCACATCTGTTTGTCCATCTGTCTGTCCCCTGATTTCCCAACCTGTATCCTCTTTTCTAAAGGGGTGTACCATATGGTTAAGCTCACATTCTTTGGAATTGTCAGGCATGGTTCTGACACCTGCTAGCTGTGTGACCTTGGACAACTGATTAACACTCTCTGAGCCTTCATGACTCTATATGTAAAATGAAGCTAATATTACCCTCCTGATGAGGTTATTATGAGGTTTAAATGAGCTAATGAATGCAAAACACAGAGTCTGGCACCAAATATAGCAGTTATCACCATTACTAATACATTTATAATTAATAATAATAAAACACGCTTCTTCCCTCTTGGGTGAACTGTGATAAGTTAGTAGATAATAAAGGGAAAGAAACTTTTAAAACTTTGGGGGAAATTAGCATAAAAATGCTGCCTGCAATTGTGACCAGTAGCCACAAGTTTTCTCCCCTTACCAGTTTCACTGAATTGCTATTACTATCCATAGAAAATCAGCTCCTGGGGCTGACCAGTTTGCTCAGTTTGTTACAGCGTGGTTCTGAGAAAATCAGCTCCTGAGTTCTACAGTTTGCTGTCTCCATTTGCAAACTGCCTCCTGGGAAGCTCCATCTGTTATAATAGGCATTGGCATTCCTTGGACTTGCTTATTTTTTTATTTGTCAGCAGAAGCATACAGAACACAAATAAACATATTGGAGAATTTAAAGATAGTCGGCATTGTATAGGGAAAAGGAGCCAGAAAGCCTAAGGTTCTCAATTGCACCTTACCACCTACTGGCTGGATGGTGAAGTGTAAGTTATAATACCCCTCTGGGCCTCTGATTTTTGACAGCCTGTTCAGCAGCAGCATTGTGCTTCCAGAGAAAGGATGTGCCATAGCCTGATTCCCCTGGAATCTCTTTCTTCCCACCTAGGGCTGGTCCAGGTGGGATGAGCATCTGGGAGGAGGCTGGGTGCATGCCCAGGCAGCCCTGCATGGTCTGTGAGCCAAGCACAGCCTGCCCGCTCCCAGGGTGTGATTGTTCTTGTGATTTGGCAACACCAGGCAAACGTGTCACATCAGGGCTGAGCTAAAAATAGGTCTTATGCATGGCACCTAGGAAAATCAGCACCCAGCACCCAGAACCCAGGAGGATGGCCAGCCAGGCCAAACCAAACTGCCACCACCACCCGAGGGGCACAGTGGCCAGGGAGGTGAGGTCTGACTAATTTTCCCACATACATCCTCTTTTCCCACCTTCCCCCTTCATCCCTCCCACATCAGGGCCGGTTCTTGTGCCTTTCCTCTCTCTCGGGAGGTACTACATGTGGGCACAGTGCAGTGAAAGGGCTGGTGTTCAGGCATCAGTGGGCTCAGGTTCAGTGCTGGCTCTACTATTTTCAGCTCTTTGACCCAGGAGCAGGTGACCCTTCCGAGTGATACAGTAGTGTTAATTATCCCTTCTTCGAAGGAATTTTTCAAGAATTTTTTTGGTGGCTGGCCAGTGCAGGGAACCTAACCTTTGACCTCAGTGTTATAACACTGCTCTGTAACCAACTGAGCTAGCTGGCCAGCCCCTGCTAAAGATTTTTATGGGTACTAAAAGCAGCAAGTGACTAGGGCAATGGTTCTCGAAATTTTTCATGCATCAGAATTATCTGGGTGGGAGAGCTTGTTAAATAGGGATGGCTGGGCCCCGCCTCCGGTTTCTGATTCAGTGGGTCCGGAGAGCTTGGATGCTGATGCTTCTGGTCCAGGACCATCTGGAGAGGACCACCAGGTTAGAGATGGAGGTGTGAGCTCTAGAGTCACACCATGAGGGTCTGGCTCTGGGCTCTGCTCCTGCTAGCTGAGTGACTTTGGGCAAGTAACGAAACCTTTCTGAAACTTACCTGGAAAACAGGGGAATAAGTCCTCCTTTACAGTACTGATGTGAAGATTAAGTGAGTTAATTCATATAAAACCACTTAAAGCAGTGTCTGGCAAACAGCAAGCCTTGGGTGAACATTAGCTTTCATTAGTATCACAGAGTCTGCATAGAATATAAGTTCAACACATATTCTTTTTTTCTCTCTCTCTCTGCAGTTATTGTCTGCTCAATTTGAATGTCTGTCTCCACACTACCCCTCCCAGGGTCTTTGTGTTCTGAGCCTCGCCCCTCTGTGTGGAAGGGCAGGCATATGCTGGGAAGATATGGGGCTGCCGAGGAGCACAGATTCACAGAAGAACCTGAAGCCCTCAGCCAGGAATGGGCTTACCCAGTGGGATGCAGTCTGGAGAGGCAGAACTAAAACCAGACCCAGGTTTCCTGTCCTCCCAGCCAGGACACTTTCTACGACATCATAATCTGTCCCCGGAGGTAGCCCTGGCTAGTCCTGAGAGTTCTTAGGGAACGACCATCTCGCCGTGCCACGCCTGTGCCATTGCTGGGCATTTGGGTTGCTTCTCCTTTGGTTGTTTATGATTGAAGATGGCACTGCTGTGAACATCCAGCATCTGAACATAAATGATTGTTTTCTTTTGGACTTTTTTTTTTTTTTTATCCTTGGGCTAATGTCCTCAGAGTGGAATTACTGGGTTGAAAAGTATAGACAGAGTTACAGCTAAAAGAAAGCTAGACTTAGCAACTCTTCCAGGGGAAGGAACCTCTCATTTCCCAGAAACCATAAGGTGGCTGGGGATGGTGGTGTTTGTGGCAGGTTAGGGAGCAGGAAGGAGAGCCCAGGGCTGAATCTTCAAGTCAGCAGTATGAGACAGCTGTGGCTGAGAGAAGGGCGTTTTGGACTAACAGTGAGATGCCTGTTAACCACTAGTAATTTCCCCAAGAAATGGTATTTAGATAAATGCTTTGTAAACACTAGTGTGCATAGGAATTCCCTGGGGATCTTGTTAATACACAGAATCTGATTCAGAAGGTCAGGGGTGGGGCCCAAGATTCTGCATTTCTCACAAGTTCTAGGTCATGCTTATTCTGCTGATCCATGGACCACTCTTTTGAGTGGCAAAAGTTTAGTTTACCCTGCCTTTGCTCCTGCTATTTCTCTGCCTAACCCACCATTCCCACCATTTTATAGATCCAGCTTCAAAGATTCCACGGATTTCTCTCACCAGGTTCCCCTCCTCTCCGGTACCTTGTGCCTGTGACTATCACGTACTTAGTCTGCTGTACTAAATTGTCCCTCTATTTTCTTAAGGGCAAGGACCAGTCTTATTCATCCTTGTATGCCTGTTGTGGTTTGGGCCTAATTATTATTAATGGATAAGTGGGTGGATGGGAGGATAGATGGTTGGAGAGACAGATGAATTAGTGAACTATGAGAATAAGGGAGTAGGAAATAACACGTTAGGAAAAGCACAGTGAACAACCAGATTTGGCCTCAAGATCATTATTGTTCAGTTGGGGTTCTCTGAACCATATTCAACTACTGAAAGCCCAGAGTTAGTGACCCTCTTCTGATCCTTACCAACTTTTTCCACGTTCCCCAAAAATGCTGACCCTGAACCAAGAGTGAACTCAGATAAATGAATAAGATCCAGGAAGCTTAGAGGTCCTTCACAGGGTGGCTCTAATAAATACCAGAAAACAAAAAGCAGGTGTTGGCAATCTTTCTCCTGCACAAAGAGTTATTTACACAAGTTTCCAAAGCAATCCCCTTCATCGCTTTACATGCCTATTACACGGTTCTCTTCAGGGAAAGGTCTGGAGTTGGTTAGCTCAGTGGATTAGAGTAAGCCCCTCAAGGCCAAGGGCAGTAGAAGCCTTATCCCTTCCTCCACTCCAAGGCTGCAGTCTGGCTGCCCAATCCTGGCCACTAGTGCCCATGGTCCTCCTTGGTCCTAATAATTAGAGAATGAGCATAGGTCAGTGAAAATTTATTCCACTTACTCAAAGTTGTAGTTTTAAGCCATTATGTTTTGAGGTGGTTTGTTGCAAAGCAACAGATAACTGAAACAATAGTATTCTGCTTTGGGTATGCCCCATCTCCTACATTTGGGCATTTAGATCATTCTTGCAATTACAAATAGTGCTTCAGTGAATGACCTTGTGCCTATGTATTTTTGTATTATTGGGGGTTTATTTTTAGGGTAAAATCCTAGAAGTGGAATGGCTGGGTTAAAGGGTACATGCAGATATTTTGTTAGATATCACAAATTTCTCTCTATAGGAGGCATACCATTTTGCATTCCCACTAGCAATGTACAATTGTGGCTGTTTCTTGAGCTTTTGAATTTTTGTCAATCTGATTGGTGAGAAGTGGTATCTCAGGGTAGTTTTAATTTGCATTTGTATTAGTTATCTATTGTTGCACAACAAGTTGTCCCAAAATTCAGTAGCTTAAAACAACAAAAAATTGTCAGGTACAGTTTTCGTGAGTCAGGAATCCAGGCATGGCTTGGCTGGTACCTCTAGCTCAGGATGTCTCAAGACCAGATCAGTGTGTCTGCTGAGGCTGCAGTCATGTCAAGGCTGGATTAGGATAGAATCCATTTCCAAGCACATTTCTGTGGCTGTTGGAAGGCAACAGGTCCTTGCTGGCTGTTGGCTGGAGATGCTGTTTCCTTGCTGTTTGGACCTCCCCATAACGTGGATTACAATATGGCAGCTCTCAGAGCAAGTAAGCTAGAGAATGAGAGAAGATACTCAAGATGAAAGCAATAGTCTTGTAACCTAATCTCAGAAGTGACATCCCATCACTTTTGTAGTATCCTATTCATTGGAAGCGAGTCACTATGTCCAGCTCATAATCAAGTGGAGGGACTACACAAGGGGCCATCTAAAAGGCTGCCTGCCACAGCCTTTCTCAGCATGAGTGGGCCATGTCTGCATATATCTTTTACATCTGTTTATTTTTTTATAAGCAATTTTTGTTTTTTTCTTGATGTTTAAAAATTCTTCATATGTTAGAAATCTCAGCCTTTTATCTGTGATATGTGCTGCAAATATTTTTTTCCCAACTTGTCATTTGTCTTTTGACTTTGTTGCACCGTGCAAAAGTTAAAAAAAAAAAAGGTCAAATTTATCATTTTTCTCTTTTATCACATCTTGATTTTGAGTCATAGTTAGAAAATCTTTCCCTACACTCAGCTTACAAGACATTCATCCATGTTTTATTCTAGTACTTGCATAGTTTTATTATTTTCCATTTAGATCTTTGAAACATTTGGAATTTATTTTTGTCTATGTATAAGGAATAAATCAGATTTTATATTTCTCCAAATGTTTAACTAATAGTCCCAATAACATTTATTAAGAAGTCCATTTATTTGTCCTAGTAATTTGAATTATCACCTTTATTATATCCTTGAATTCCATATATGGTTCTATTTCTGGACTCCTGAATCTATTCTATTAGTCTGTTTATTCATATAGTAGTACTACACTATTTTGTGTTTTAAATTTTTTGGTGGCTGGCCAGTATAGGGATCAAACACTGGACCCTGGGGTTATTATCAGCACAACACTTTAACGAACTGAACTAACTGTCCAGCCAGTTACACTATTTTAATATGGAGGCTTTGAGGATGTTTTAATATTTCATAGGGATAGTGCCCCCTCCCAGGTCTTCCTTCTCAGTGTTTTCCTAGCTATTTTTTGCATCTTTATTATTCTGTATGAATTTTACTACCAGCTTGTTTAATTCCAGAAAAAGGTTTACTGGTATTTCTTGTTGGAATTACAATAAATTAATAAGTTAGCTGAGAGTAAACTGACATACTGGCATTGTTGAGATGTCTGAACCAAGAATGGAGATATTTTTCCATTTATTCAAGTCTACTTTTATGTCATTTAGGTGTGTTTTAATTTATAGTTCCCTTCATAATTTTTGAACACTTCTAATTAAAAGTTATATAATGTTTAACAAGTTACTTCTTCCTTCTGAATCCCAGATTTCTCATCCATAAAAAAGAAGATCATCATATCTTTCTTGAGGAATTGTTATGAAAAGTAAATGGGATAAATTGCAAAATAAGTGGCTGTGTAAATCCTGGTTTTCTTACTCTTTCCCTGAAAGCTCATGGTTACTCTTGGGGTGTGGGGAAGGAGGATATTAATGTCACATATGTTTAGGAAGAACATTGTCTATGTCAGTCAATAAGTCAATAGCTATTATGGAGCTCACCATGTACCAGGGGCTGTACCAGTTGCTGGAGATATAATAGAAAATCAAACATGATTCCTGCTCTCTTGGAGTTTCTGGTTAATGAATACTTCCCATTAATCATATGAGATTTTATAAAAGCAAAATACAAACCCAATTAGCAAGCCAGGCCCTGGAATGCAACACATTCTAAAATTGCACAGCATAGGGTTTAAATACTTTTGTAATCCAGATCCCAGTTTGACTCATTATGTAAGCAGATATTACCTAAAATGAGAGAAAATTGGAGCTGGAAGGGACCCATGGAGGAGGGAACTGAGGAACAGTGGGTCATGATCTAACCAGGATCACACAATTAATGAGTGACTGAGCCAGGGCTGAAAACTTGGTATCCAAGGCTCCCCGGCTGGGGTACTTTCCAACACATACCCACTGTCATTCTGTTTTCCATCTGCATCTCTTGTCACTGCCATATACCTATCAGGGTCTCAGCTGTCCTCACTAGTCATGTATGAAACACTGGCCAGAAATAAACATCACATTTCTAAGAAAGACTTGCTATCACTAGAGTCATTATGTCATGAGGCTGCAACTCAATCCACAAAGAAGGCAATTTAACAAAACTATACTGATATATAGATTTAGAATGTGGATTGAATGAGGCAAAATCAGAGTTACTGTAGCACAGAGTTTTTTGGAATCAGACAGACACAATAATTTACTGTGTGTGACTTTTCCAGGTTGATTAATTTCACTGAGCTTTGTTTTTTCTCACCTTTAAAATGAGCTTACTAGCATGTCCCTTGTGGGATCTATGGAAGAGAGAGCTAATTGTTCCCAGTTTGGTTTTCTTCTTCTTCTTTAGTAATAGCCCCTGTTCTTAGCTGGTCAAATGGCTGTCTGGAATGAAGGCCACAGTTCCTCAGTTTTCACTGCAGCGAGGGATAGCCACGTGACTAAGATCTGCACAGTGCGAGGTCAGCAGAAATGGTATGTCTAACTTCTAGGAAATATCCTTAAAGGGCAGAGGTGTGACCTTCTTTGTTGCCTTTTTTCCTTCCTTTGGTTGGAATATAAGGGTGAAAACTTTAGCTAGAAAAGCTATTGGGGACAACAAGGTAATTTGGGGACCAAAGGCCACACACAATGAAGCACAGGATAGAAGGAGTCTGGGACACCATGAGCTCCAAACCATTCCTGGATAGCTTTCTGATATTTTGGTGTAGTGTGTTTTTTCTCCTATCTTTTTTAAAACTACGCTATTTGGGGACTAGGATGTCTCACACAGTGATGGAAAGAAGTACCAGCAATATGAACTCCTGGATCTAAGGGCAGCTGTTATTTTTGCCTACCTGGCCTCCATGTCTCCTGATCTTAATAATTGCACCTCAGGTTTTCTTTGAGGAATAACCTCTTGCCTCAGCCTTAGTAGATCTGTCAATTAAGTTGCATCATCTTCTCCTAAGCTGGACCTATTGGATTTTGACTTTGAATTTGAATGGAATTTTGGACAGTGTTACCTAAGCACCAGGAGCGTCAGAGTGAATACGTCCTGGAGGTGGGTGGACAGGAAAGCTTTTCTTTACTAAGAACATTCATTAAGAAATGTAGCAGGAAAGCTAAATATAGAAAATGACCATTTTACAACTACTGTAATATTGGATTCAAGGAAGACTCTTCAAAGGATGCTAAAGCCATTCGGGGAAAAAAATGTTGGGGAACAAAATATTCACACAGTCTCAAAGTACCATTCTACAGATTACTCATCAACTGCAAAGTAATAAAGCTACCTCCACAATGGAGAGACCTGGTGGACACCACTTAACCAGATTATCAAAGATAATATCACTGATGATAGGGAATCCTGTGTCCTCAGATGTGGGGTACTAAAGAGAATTGAATGTCACCTATGCAGTATTTATGCCAAAATGAATTAACCTGAATATAATCAAGAAGAAATAATCAGACGAATCCAAACTGAGGGACATTCTGTACAGTTGGCTTAGACTCTTCAAATATTTCACTGTCATCAAAGACTTAAAAGGAAAATAAACAGATACACAAACAAAAAGCCCTGGGGAATCATTCCAGAGGAAAGGAGACAAAAACCACGATATTTAAAATACATGGTTCTTCATTGGATCCAGATAAACAAAACAATTATAAAAGACAGTTTGGGGACAATTGGGGAAGTTTAAATATCGACTGATATTAGATACTAGTACTGTATTAATGTAACTTTCCTGAGCATGAAAATTGTGGTTATATAGGAGAATATTCTTATTTCCTTGTTCTTAGGAGATCCGTGCTGAAGTCTTGGGGGCAAAGTATTATGATGTCTGCAACTAATATGCAAATGGTTCAGCAAAAACATTATAATGGTACACACAGATACACACAAGAGAGATAATGAGAGAGAAAGAAAGCACATTTTGCCAGATCTGAACACTTGGTGGGGCTGCATGAAGGGCATATATTCATTGTACTATTCTTGCAACTTTTCTACAGGTTTGAAATTTTTCCCAATAAAAAGTAGAGAGAGAACTGCAGGGACTGTTCAGTGCAGGGAGTGCCCTGCAGTCCCTCTCAGGCCTACTGACTCATGGGCACACTGACAGGCCAACCACTGGAGGGACCCAGACAGCACTAGAGCGACAGGTAGCCAGCTGAAGCAGGAGCCTGTTCAGAAAGCCAGGCTTCAGGACCACCTGTCCCTGGAGCAGCACCCTCCTCCCACAAGTGTCCAACCCAGGGACAGGGGAAGCTTCCTACAGGACTGCCTGAGGATGCCCTACAGGAGCCTGTGCCTGTGTCCTCCCACCCTGAGTGGTCTTGCTATTGGGGTGGGTGTTGCCCTGGGGCCCCCAGCACAAAGCAGTGTGTTCTCTGGAGAACAGCAGACCCCAAGGCAGCAGCACTGAACCGGCAACCTCTGAGTGGGAACCAGCCCAGGCAAGTCCCTGCCCCCAAGAGGCCTGACCTGCCAACCTCCATGCTGCCAATCAGCATGCCCTGAGGGATCCAGGCCAAACACCAGGGTGGAATGAGTAGACGGTGAAACCCTCTGCCACAATGACTAAACACCAACAGAGAGATACTAGAAATATGAAAAACCGAGAAAGTAAGACACCACCAAAGGAATATAACAACTCTCAAGTTCTAGATCCTATAAAACAGGAAGTCCTTAAAATGACTAACAAGGAATTTCAAGGAACAATGCTAAGGAAACTAAATGAGATACAAGAAGACTCAGTGAGACAACATAACAAAATGAGAAAAAGTATACAGGGCTGGAAAGAAGAAATGTACAAAGAAATCAATGCCCTAAAAAAATGTAGCAAATCCTGTGGAGCTGAAGGATTCATTCAACAAAATAAGAAACCCAACAGAGAGCTTAACCAGCAGACAAGAACAAGTAGAAGAGAGAATTTTTGACCTTGAAGACAGCCTGTTTGAAATAACACAGGCAGACCAAAAAAAAAAAAAAAAAAAAAAAAAAAAAAGAAAGAAAGAAAGAAAAAAGAATTTAAAAATTTGAAGAAAATCTAAGAGAGATAACAGACAACTTTAACCACTCAAATATCTGAATCATGGATCATGGGTATTCCAGAAGGGAAGGAAAAGGAAATGGCATTGAAAACATATTCAATGAAATAATAGCAGAAAACTTCCCAGGTATAGGGAAAGACATAGATTTTCAGGTTCAGGAGGCTCAAAGATCCCCAAACATATTCAACCCAAAAAGGTCTTCTCCAAGACAGGTTATAGTCAAATTGGCAAAACTGAAAGACAAAGAGAGAATCTTAAAGCCTCAAGACAGAAGAGTCAAGTGACCTATAAAGGAGCCCCTAACAGACTAACACCACACTTTTCATCAAAAACCCTAAAAGCCAGAAGAGAATGGGATGATACATTCAAAATACTAAAGGACAAAAACTGCCAGCCAAGAATACTTTCCCCAGCAAGGTTATCCTTCTGAAATGAAGAACAAATAGTATATTTCTCAGACAAACAAAAACTGTGGGAGTTCAATACCACAGGACAAGCCTTACAAGAAATTCACAAGAGAGTACTGGGTCTGGTACGTGAAAAAAAACCATCATTTCCTTGAATACTGAAGACAGGACAAATCCCACCAGCAAAATAAAAATGCTAACAATAAAGAGAGAGAAAAAAAGTTTATCTACCATCCCAAGAAACCAACAAACACAGAAGACAAACAGTAAATCAGAAAAAAAAGGAACAAAAGATATTTAAAACATCCAAACAAAAATCGGTAAAATACCAGGAGTAAATCAACACTTTTCAACAATAACTCAATGTAGAAGGATTAAATTCCCCACTCAAAAAATGCAGACTGACTGGATTAAAAAGACGGGCCCCACACTATGCTGCCTTCAAGAGACTCACCTCACCTATAAAGACACACATAGACTGAGAGTTAAAGGGTGGAAAAAGATATTCCATGCAAATAAAAACAAAAATGAGCTGGAGTAGCTATTCTTATATCAGATAAAATAAACTTTAAACCAGAAACCATAAAAAGAGATAAAGAAGGCCATTATATAGGCAAAAAATCAATAGAGAAACACAAGATCTAAACAAAACTTTAGACCAATTGGACTTGGCAGATATCTACAGAACATTTCATCCAACAATCTCAGAATATTCATTCTTCTCGTCAGCACATGGAACATTCTACAGGATAGACCACATGTTAGGTCACAAATCAAGTCTCAACAAATTCAAAAAAATTGGAATTATTGCATGTGTTTTTTCAGACCACAATGGATTAAAATTAGAAATCCATAACAAACAAGACTCTGGAAACTATACAAATACATGGAAATTAAACAACATTCTACTTAATGACATATGGGTACAAGAAGAAATTAAACGGGAAATCAAAAAATTTATTGAAACTAATGAAAATAATGACACATTATATTAAAACCTGTGGGATACTGCAAAAGCAGTACTAAGGTGGAAATTAATCGCATTAAATGCTTACTTCAGAAGAATGGAAAGATGGCAAGCAAACAACCTAACATTTCACTTTATTTTTATTTTTATTTGTTTATTTATTTATTTATTTATTTAATTATTATTATTTTTTTAAATTTTATTTTGTCGATATACATTGTGGCTAATTTTTGTTGCCCATCACCAAAACCTCCCTCCCTCCCCCCCCTCGCCCCCAACAATGTCCTTTCTGTTTGCTTGTCGTATCAACTTCAAGTAATTGTGGTTGTTATATCTTCATCACCCCCTGCCCCGTTTTTTTTTTTTTTCTTTTGTGTGTGTGTGTGTGTGTGTGTGTGTGTGTGTGTGTGTGTGTGTGTGTGAATTATATATTAATTTTTAGCTCCCACCAATAAGTGAGAACATGTGGTATTTCTCTTTCTGTGCCTGACTTGTTTCACTTAATATAATTCTCTCAAGGTCCATCCATGTTGTTGCAAATGGCAGTATTTCATTCGTTTTTATAGCTGAGTAGTATTCCATTGTGTAGATGTACCACATTTTCCGTTTCTACTCATCTGATGATGGACATTTGGGCTGGTTCCAACTCTTGGCTATTCTAAAGAGTGCTGCGATGAACATTGGGGAACAGGTATACCTTCGACTTGATGATTTCCATTCCTCTGGGTATATTCCCAACAGTGGGATAGCTGGGTCGTATGGTAGATCTATCTGCAATTGTTTGAGGAACCTCCATACCATTTTCCATAGAGGCTGCACCATTTTGCAGTCCCACCAACAATGTATTAGAGTTCCTTTTTCTCTGCAACCTCGCCAGCATTTATTGTTCAGAGTCTTTTGGATTTTAGCCATCCTAACTGGGGTTAGATGGTATCTCAGTGTGGTTTTGATTTGCATTTCCTGGATGCTGAGTGATGTTGAGCATTTTTTCATATGTCTGTTGGCCATTTGTATATGTTCCTTAGAGAAATGCCTACTTAGATCTTTTGCCCATTTTTTAATTGGGTTGCTTGTTTTCTTCTTGTAAAGTTGCTTGAGTTCCTTATATATTCTGGATATTAATCCTTTGCCAGATGTATATTTTGCAAATATTTTCTCCCACTCTGTTGGTTGTCTTTTAACTCTTTTAATTGTTTCTTTTGCTGTGCAGAAGCTTTTTAGTTTGATATAATCCCATTTGTTTATTTTTCCTTTGTTTGCCTGTGCTTTTGGGGTCGTATTCATGAAGTCTGTGCCCAGTCCTATTTCCTGAAGTGTTTCTCCTATGTTTTATTAAGAAGTTTTATTGTTTCAGGGTGTATATTTAAATCCTTAATCCATTTTGAGTTGATTTTAGTATACGGTGAGAGGTATGGATCTAGTTTCATTCTCCTGCATATGGATATCCAGTTATCCCAGCACCATTTGCTGAAGAGGCAGTCCCTTCCAGAGTGAATAGGCTTGGTGCCTTTGTCAAAGATCAGATGGAAGTAAGTGTGTGGGTTGGTTTCTGGATTCTCTATTCTATTCCATTGGTCAGTGTGTCTGTTTTTATGCCAGTACCATACTGTTTTGGTTATTATAGCTTTGTAGTATAGCTTAAAGTCAGGTAGTGTTATGCCTCCAGCTTTATTTTTTTTGCTCAGCATTGCTTTGGCTATGCGTGGTCTTTTATTATTCCATATAAATGTCTGGATAGTTCTTTCCATTTCTGAGAAAAATGTCTTTGGAATTTTGATGGGGATTGCATTGAATTTGTATATCACTTTGGGTAGTATGGACATTTTCACTATGTTGATTCTTCCAATCCAAGAGCATGGGATATGTTTCCATCTTCTTGTGTCCTCTCTAATTTCTCTCAGCAGTGGTTTGTAGTTCTCATTATAGAGATCTTTCACCTCCTTGGTTAACTCAATTCCTAAGTATTTTATTTTTTTGGTGGCCATTGTAAATGGGCAGGCTTTCTTGATTTCTCGTTCTGCATATTCACTATTGGAGAAAAGAAATGCTACTGATTTTTGTGTGTTGATTTTGTATCCTGCTACTGTGCTGAAATCATTTATCAATTCCAAGAATTTTTTTGTAGAGGTTTTAGGCTGTTCGATATATAGGATCATGTCATCTGCAAACAGGGACAGTTTGACTTCATCTTTTCCAATCTGGATGCCTTTATTTCCTTCTCTTCTCTGATTGCTCTGGCTAGTACTTCCAACACTATGTTGAATAGGAGTGGTGAGAGTGGGCATCCTTGTCTAGTTCCTGTTCTTAAAGGAAAAGCTTTCAGCTTTTCCCCATTCAGGATGATATTGGCAGTGGGTTTGTCATATATGGCTTTAATTATGTTGAGATCCTTTCCCTCTATACCTAACTTATAGAGGGTCTTTGTCATGAATGAGTGCTGAACTTTATCAAATGCTTTTTCAGCATCTATAGAGATGATCATATGGTCCTTGTGTTTGAGTTTAGTAATATGGTGTATCACATTTATTGATTTGCATATGTTGAACCAACCTTGCATCCCTGGGATGAATCCCACTTGATCGTGGTGAATAATTTTACGTATGTGTTGCTGTATTCTGTTTGCTAGTATTTTAGTGAGGATTTTTGCATCTATATTCATCAAGGATATCGGCCTGTAGTTTTCTTTTTTGGTTGTCTCTTTACCTGGTTTTGGTATCAGGATGATGTTTGCTTCATAGAATGAGTTTGGGAGATTTGCGTCTGTTTCAATCTTTTGGAATAGTTTGTAAAGAATCGGTGTCAATTCCTCTTTGAATGTTTGGTAAAATTCTGCTGTGAATCCATCTGGTCCTGGGCTTTTCTTTGTTGGGAGCCTTCTGATAACAGCTTCAATCTCCTTTATTGTTATTGGTCTGTTCAAAATTTGTACGTCTTCATAGTTCAGTTTTGGGAGCTTGTGTGTGTCCAGAAATTTATCCATTTCCTCCAGATTTTCAAATTTGTTGGCGTATAGTTGTTTATAGTAGTCTCAAATGATTCCTTGTATTTCAGATGAATCAGTTGTAAAATCGCCTTTTTCATTTCTCATTTTTGTTATTTGAGTCTTCTCTCTTCTTTTTTTAGTTAGCCATGCTAATGGTTTGTCAATTTTATTTATCTTTTCAAAAAACCAACTTTTTGATTCATTGATCTTTTGTATTGTTTTTTTGGTTTCAATTTCATTCAGTTCTGCTCTGATCTTAATGATTTCTTTCCGTCTGGTATCTTTAGGTTTGGATTGTTCTTGTTTTTCTAGTTCTTTAAGGTGAAGTGTTAGGTTGTTCACTTGCCATCTTTCCATTCTTCTGAGGTGAGCATTTAATGCAATAAATTTCCCCCTTAATACTGCTTTTGCAGTATCCCACAGGTTTTGGTATGATGTATCATTGTTTTCATTATTTTCAATAAATTTTTTGATTTCCTGCTTGATTTCTTCTTGGACCCATATGTCATTAAGTAGAATGCTGTTTAATTTCCATGTGTTTGTATAGTTTCCAGAGTTTCATTTGTTATTAATTTCCAGTTTTTATCCATTGTGGTCTGAGAAAATACATGGGATAATTCCAATGTTTTTGAATTTATTGAGACTTGATTTGTGACCTAATATGTGATCTATCCTGGAGATTGATCCATGTGCTGATGAGAAGAATGAATATTTTGAGGTTGTTGGATGGAATGCTCTGTAGATATCTGCCAATTCCAATTGGTCTAGAGTCTTGTTTAGATCTTGTGTTTCTCTACTGATTCTTTGCCTAGATGATCTGTCTAATATTGACAGTGGGGTGTTCAGGTCCCCTGCTATTATGGTATTAGTGTCCATTTCCTTCTTTAGGTCTAATAGAGTTTGTTTTATAAATCTGGCTGCTCCAACATTGGGTGCGTACATGTTTATGATTGTTATGTCTTCTTGATGGATCAGTCCTTTTATCATTAAGTAGTGTCCCTCATTGTCTCTTTTTATGGTTTTTAGTTTAAAGTCTATTTTGTCAGATATAAGAATAGCTACTCCAGCTGGTTTTTCTTTTCTGTTTGCATGGTAAATCTTTTTCCATCCTTTCACTCTTAGTCTATGTGAATCTTTATGGGTGAGGTGGGTCTCTTGTAGGCAGCATATAGTTGGGTCCTCCTTTTTGATCCAGTCAGCCAGTCTGTGTCTTTTAATTGGGGAATTTAAGCCTTTTACATTAAGAGCTGTTATTGAAAGGTGTTGATTTATTCCTAGCATTTTATTGGTTGTTTGGTTGTCTTAGGTGTCTTTTGTTCCTTGCTTTCTGATTTACTGTTTGGTTTCTGTGTTTGTTGGTTCATTAGGTTGTAGATAGTGTTTTTGTTTGTTTGTTTTCTCTTCATGAATGCCATTTTTATTATACTAGTGGGTTTTGATTTTTCTTGGGTTTTTATGGCAGTGGTAGTTATTTTTCAGGAACCAAACCCAGTACTCCCTTGAGGATTTCTTGTAAGGGTGGTCGTATGGTAGTGAACTCCCGCAGTTTTTGTTTGTCTGAGAAATATACTATTTGCCCTTCATTTTGGAAGGATAGCCTTGCAGGGTAGAGTATTCTTGGCTGGCAATCTTTGTCTTTTAGTATTTTGAACATATCATCCCATTCCTTTCTAGCTTTTAGGGTTTGTGATGAAAAGTCTGATGTTTGCCTGATAGGGGCTCCCTTACAGGTGATTTGACACTTCTCTCTTGCAGCTTTTAAGATTCTCTCTTTGTCTCTGAGTTTTGCCAGTTTGACTATAACATGTCTTGGAGAAGGCCTTTTTGGGTTGAATACGTTTGGAGATCGTTGAGCTTCCTGGATCTGAAGATCTGTGATTTTTCCTATACCTGGGAAGTTTTCTGTCACTATTTTGTTGAATATGTTTTCAATGGAATCTCTACTTTCCTCCCCTTCTGGAATACCCATGACTCGGATATTTGAGTGCTTAAGGTTGTCTGATATCTCTCTCAGATTTTCTTCAATGTCTTTGATTCTTTTATCTTTCTTTTTGTCTGCTTGTGTTATTTCAAACAGCCCATCTTCAAGTTCAGAGGTTCTCTCTTCAACTTTGACAAGCCTGCTGGTTAAACTCTCCATTGTTTTTTTTATTTCGCTGAATAACTTCTTCAGTTCAGCAAGTTCTGCTACATTTTTTTTCAGGACATTGATTTCCTTGTACATTTCCTCTTTCAGATCCTGTATACTTTTCCTCATTTCATCATGATGTCTAGCTGAGTTTTTTTGTATCTCATTCAGTTTCCTTAGAATTATCACTCAAAATTCCTTGTCAGTCATTTCAAGGGCTTCTTGTTCTATAGGATCTAGAGTTTGAGATTTATTAACTTTTGGTGGTGTACTTTCTTGATTTTTTGTATTTCTGGTATCTTTTTTTTGATGTTTATTCATTGTGGCAGGGTGGTTCACAGACCACTGGTTTGAGACTATTGACTAACTAAGATGTTGCTGTAGTTGCCAATTTGTTATGGCTACCTCCGTGACTGCTCAGTTGGCCTCTAGTGCCTTGTGTGTATGGTTGTCTCGGGTCTTGGGCTCTCTGGGGAGCTACCTCTCTGGTCAGCTTGGACTCTGCTGGGCTGCTGGATCACGTACCACAGGGTGTGTGATCTCTGCTGAGCTTTCACTTCCCGTGCAGGACTTCTCCCTGTTCCGTGTGCTCTGGCCCAGGCTGTTGGATCATGCAGTGGTGACTCCACAGGGTGTGTGGTTTCTGTCGAGTCTCCACCTCCCTGGCCAGATGTCTCCCCGCTCTGTGTGCACTGGGCTGGGCTGGGACATGTCTTCTGCACCCCTCGTCTATCAGCTGGGCCTTCAAGACCCTGCTCAGCACCACCTCGCCCAGGAAGTCTACCAGGTTTCTGCTAGGCACAGATGACCGGTCGCTCTGGGTGCCTTTGTAGCACTGTGTAGATCTTTCTCAGGACTTATCACCTTCCTCCTGGTATCACGGTTATTTGTGTACTTGTCTTATCTCCCACACCAGAGTGTGAGCTCCTTGGGGGAGGAGCCCGCAGCACATGGTTCACCTTTGTATCCCGCCTGCACGGACCAAGTCCAGTGCCCGCCTGCAGTCAGCTCTCCAGCGGGTTCAAGCGGACTTGGGTACTCTCCTACCACACTATTCCTAACCAGAAATTGGTTAGGCATTTTTCTGAACTGGTGGCCGCAGAGATGGTATCTGCCTCCCAGTAACAGGAAGTTTACTGGGGGCTGGAGTCCAGGGTGTGGTGGAGTGACAGTCGGCCCCGCCCATACTTCCTTGCCCTCCCGAGGCTGGCCCAGGACACCCCATGCCACCAGCCCCGCCAGAGAACCGTGGAGGGAGTGGGAGGGGAGGCCAGCCCGCAGGCCCTGGGAAGCCCCGCTCCGGGTCAAGCAAGTGGGAAGGCTCAGTGAGGAGCCGAGCAGGGCAAGGAGGACAGGCTTGGCTGAGCTGGGCCGGAGCTGCCACCACCTGAGAAAACGGAGGCAGTCCTGGGGCGATGAGTGGCCCGGTGATGCAGGCGGAAGCCGGGTGGGCGTCAGCTCCCTGAGCAGGGCCAGGTCGGGGGTCACTCACAGGGCTGTGCCAGGTTGGGAGCTCACTCTCTGCCTCTGGTTTGTTGCCGTCCCCGTTCTCGGTTCCCACCGCCTCTGGCTGCTCCCTCGGTCCCGCGGCGCGGCTCGGGCGCTCCCAGGAATCTTATTTTATGCCGGCCTGAAACCTCAAATCCTGAATAGGGCAGCTGGCTGCCTTCAGTGTGGCCCCGGCCTCCGGAATCCTGGCTGCATCCACAGCAGCCCTGGCGCTATGTTCCCTGTTTAGAGACTTGCTTTTGCAGCTAAGAAACAGTTCTTTTCCTGCTCCATACTTCAAAGCTGTTGCCTGTAAATGAGGCAGCCTCTCCTGCCAAGGGCAAAGTGGCGGTCAGCCCCCACGACTGGCCACCAGCATCGGTCCTCCCTTAAGAGATAGCAAGAGGAAGGTCCACAAGTTTCTCTGCTGCCTAAGGCCCAGTGGCCACCTTTTCCACCTCAGCTACTCCGCGCCAACCACCGCAGCCACCACCATCTTGAAACTGCATTTCACTTTAAAGAACTAGAAAAGCAAGAACAATTCAAACCCAAAGCTAGTAGATGGAGAGAAATAATTAAGATCAGAGCAGAACTAAATGAAATAGAAACCCCCCAAAATGATACAAAAGATCATGAAACAAAAAGCTGTTTTTTTTGAAAAGATAAATAAAATTGACAAACCATTAGCAAGGCTAACTAAAAAAAGAAGAGAGAAGACACAAATAACAAAAATTAGAAATAAAAAAGGGGAGATTACAACTGATACCTCAGAAATACAAGAAATCATTAGATGTCACTATAAACAACTATATGCCAACAAATTTGAAAATCTGGAGGAAATGGATAAATTTCTGGACACACACAAGCTACCAAGACTAAACCAAGAAGACACAGAAAATCTGAACAGACCAATAACAATTAAAGAGATAGAAGCTGTTATCAGCAGTCTCTCAACAAGGAAAAGTCCAGGACAAGATGGCTTCACTGCAGAATACTACCAAACCTCAAAGGAGAATTAATAGCAATTTTGTACAAACTATTCCAAAAAATTGAAACAGAAGCCATTCTCCCAAACTCATTCTATGAGGCAAGCATCACCATGATACCCAAACCAGACAAAAAAGGAAAGCTACAGGCCAATATCCTTGATGAACATATATGCAAAAATCCTCAATAAAATACTAGCTAATAGAATACAGCAGCACTTACATAAAATTATACACCATGATCAAGTGGAATTCATCCCAGGGGTGAAAGGTTGCTTCAACATATGCAAATCAATAAATACGATACACCACATCAATAAAATCAAAGACAAAAACCATATGATCATCTCTATAGGTGCTGAAAAGCCATTTGACAAAATTCAACATTCGTTCATGATTAAAGTTTCTTTATAAATTGGGTATAGAAGGAAAGATTCTAAATACAATTAAAGCCATATATGACAAACCCACTGTCAATATTATCCTGAATGGAGAAAAGTTGGAAGCTTTTCCCTTAAGAACAGGAACAAGACAAGGATGCCCACTCTCACCACTCCTGTTCAACACAGTGTTGGAAGTACTAGCCAGAGCATTCAGGGAAGAGAAGGAAATAAAGGGCATCTAGATTGGAAAAGATGAAGTCAAACTGTCCCCATTTGAAGATGATATGATCCTATATTTAGAAAAGCCTAAAGACTCTACAAAAAACTCTTAGAGCTGATAAACGATTTCAGCAAAGTTGCAGGATACAAATTCAACATGCAAAAATCAGTAGCATTTCTATGTCCCAACAACGAACTAGCAGAAAAAGAAATCAAGAAAGCTAGCCCATTTAAAATAGTAACCAAAAAAATAAAATACCTAGGAATAAAGTTAATGAAGGATGTGAAAAATCTCTATGATGAGAACTACAAACCACTGCTGAGAGAAATTAGAGAGGACACAAAAAGATGGAAGGATATCCCATGCTCTTGGATTGGAAGAATTAATATTGTGAAAATTTCCATACTACCCAAAGTGATCTATAGATTCAATGCATTCCCCACCAAAATTCCAATGACACTTTTCTCAGAAATGGAAAAAACAATCCTAACATTCATATAGAATAACAAAAGACCATGAATGGCCAAAGCAATCCTGAGCAAAAACAATAAAGCTGGAGGCATAACACTACCTGACTTTAAGCTATACTACAAAGCTATAGTAACCAAAACAGCATGGTACTGGCATAAAAACAGACACATGGACCAATGGATAGAATAGAGAATCCAGAAATCAACCCATACACCTACAGCCATGTAATCTTTGACAAAGGCACCAGGTCTACACACTGGAAAAGAGACTGCCTCTTTAGTAAATGGTGCTAGGAAAATTGGACAGTCTGTGTAGGAGAATGAAACTATACCCGTACTTCTTACCATATACCAAAATCAACTCAAAATGGATTAAAGAATTAAATATACATCCTAAAACAATAAAACTCCTTAAAGAAAACATAGAGGAAACACTCCAGGAAGTAGGATTACAGACTTCATGAATATGACCCCAAAAGCACAGGCAACCAAAGGAAAAATAAACAAATGGGATTATATCAAACTAAAAAGCTTCTGCACAGCAAAAGAAACAATTGGAATGAAAGACAACCAACAGAGTGGGAGAAAATATTTGCAAAATATACATCTGACAAAGGATTAATATCCAGAATATACAAGAAACTCAAAAAACTTAACAGCAAAAAAACAAGTAACCCAATTAAAAAATGGTCAAAGGAGCTGAGTAGGCATTTCTCAAAGGAAGATATATGAATGGCCAACAGGTACATGAGAAAATGCTCAGCATCACTCAGTATTTGGGAAATGCAAATCAAAACCACTTTGAGATACCATCTCACTCCAGTTAGGATTGTTAATACCTAAAAGACTAAGAATGATAAATGCTGGTGAGGTTGTGGAGAAAAAGGAACCATCCTACACTGTTGGTAGGACTGCAAAATGGTGCAGCTTTTATAGAAAATGATATGGTGGCCCCTCAAACAACTACAGATAGATCTACCATAAGACCCAGCTATTCCACTGCTGGGAATATACCCAGAGGAATGTAAATCATCATGTGGAAGGGATACTTGTACTCCCATGTTTATTGCAGCACTATTTACAATAGCCAAGAGTTGGAACCAGACCAAATGCCCATCATCAGATGAGTGGATAAGGAAAATGTGGTACATGAACACAGTGGAATACTACTCTGCTATATAAAAAAAAAAATTAAATACTACCATTTGCAGCAACATGGATGGAATTAGAGAAAATTATATTTAGTGAAATAAGCAGGCACAGAAAGAGAAATACTGCATGTTCTCACTTATTTGTGGGAGCTAATAAAAATAAATAAATAAATATACAAACAAATAAATGGGAGGGTGGAGGGAAGAAGACACAACAATCACAATTCCTTGAACTTATTAAGACATGTGAACAGATAAGATGCTGATGGGAGGATGGGGGAGAGGGAGGGAGGAAAGGAGGAATTGGTAAAGGGACATGAAAATGAACTACATTGTATATTGATAAATTAAAATAAAATAAAATAAAAGAAGTTGGGAGAAAAGTCACTTTTCCTTTTCCTGAAAAAATGGAGAAGGGTGAAATGCAAAGACCTTTAAAGTGATACTTACCTCTTGTCACATGCCCTGGGCTCTTAATGCCAAAGCATCTGTGGATGGCCAGGGGCATGACTCCCATGGCTACCAGCACTGAGCTGAAGAGACTGTCCACTGCTAGGATGACATTAGATGTTGTGTCTGGAGTCAGTTCAGTGAGGATGCTCCCAACATGGGCAGAGCATTAGAAGAGGGCTGTGAGGTGAGGAAACTGGCAGCCTATTACATCAAAGATGCAGCCTTGCCACTCCAGTCCTGTCTCCTACCTCTCTTCCCTTCTACCTCCACTCTCTAGCCCCACAGATCTTCCTTCTCAAATAGGACACATTTGTCCCCACCTCAGGACATTCACGCTTGTTGGTCTCAGGGTTTGGAATACTTTCCCTTTGGATCCTTGCATGGCTGCCTCTCTCAGGCAAAAAGACACCTCCTCATTGAGGCCTTCCCTAACCACCATATCTAATGCTTTCCTTCACCCCCAGCCCACCCTATACCCCATTCCACCCTCTACCTCATCCACCCTTAGGTTTTCTGCACAGCCTGTATCAGTAGCTGGGATTTTGCTACTCATTGACCATCTCCTGCAGTCAGATGTTGTATTAGTCAGGATTCTCCAGAGAAACAGACCAGTAGGAAGGAGATGTGTGTGTGTGTGTGTGTGTGTGCGTGCGCGTGCGCGTGCGCGTGCGTGTGTGTGTGTGTGTGTGTATGATTTATTATGAGGAATTGGCTCATGTAATTATGGAGGCTGAAAAATCCCACAATCTGCTGTCTGCAAACTGGAGACCCAGGAAAGCTGGTGGTGTAATTCAGTCTGAGTCAAAGGCCTGAGAACCAAGGGAGATGATGGAGGAAATCCCAGTCTGAGGGCAGAAGAGATGAGAGGTCTCAGCTCAAGCAGTGAGGGAGGAAAAAAAAAAAGGGTGAATTCTCCCTTCCTCTGCCTTTTGTTCTATTCAGGCCCTCAGTGTATTGGATGATGTCCATCCACATTGGGGAGGGCTGTCTAATTTACTGGGTGCACCAATTCAAATGCTAATCCCATCCAAAAACACCCTCATAGACACACCCAGAAATAATGTTTAATCTGGGCACCCTATGGCTCAGTCAAATCGACACATAGAATTAACGATTCCAGATGATAGAATTAACCATCCTAGATGTAAACTCTGCAAGAACAAGAACTTGACTCTGTTTCATATCTGTATCCCAGCTTGTAGATGGGTGCCTGGCCCTCTGCTGGGAACTCAGGACACAGAGTGAATGAGGCATGTGGCTTTTCCTCTTGTGGTGCTTAAGTTCTAGCAGGGGAGAGAGGTGTTACATGAGTAGCCAAGAACGTGGTGGGGTTATGACGTGGGGAGGAGCTATGGGTAGGCACTTAGGCTGGAGGCTGGGGGGGGTTTGAAGTCATCCAGGGATAGAGTGGTTTTCATCAGGGTGGGCTATCTATTCTACTTATTTCCTGTCTAATAATAAAGCTACAATGAGGGACTAGGTCTCATCTCACTTGACTTCTCTGTGACATCTACTCTTATAGGATTGATGGTCCCTTTCTCAAAACTCTCTCCCCTCTGGGTTTCTGCAACACACTACCCTGATTCTCCAACATTTACTAAATCCTAAATAAGTGCAGGACACTTCCCTCTGAATCCTACTTGCATCATCTCAATCAATTATCACAACAATCCTATAAGCTAGATGCTCCTGTTGTCCCCATTTTACTGAAGAAAAACAGAGGTTCAGAGGCTGAGTAAGTTGCCCAAGCTCACAGAGATGATAGGTAGCAGAGTCTGGACTCAAATCCACACTCGTCTGATGCCCGAGGCCATGGCCTTAGTTGGACTTGATGCCATCATGCCATCTTTTCTCTCCTTGCCTCTCTCAGATCCTTCCTCGTCAGGCTCCTTTGTGGGCCCCACTTTCCAGCCAGCTCAGTACATATCAGAGTTCATGAATGTTCTAACCTCAGGCCTCTTCTCCACTCCACATACCTCTCCTGAGAATCTCATCCACCTTCAGTTTCTGACTGCCCATGTGCCAATGACTCCCGAGTCCCCATCTGTGGCCCCAACTCTCCCAAGCTCCAGGATGCTATTGGACATCTCTGCCTGGTGGTTGTCCTCTGGGCACCACTATCCTAATATGTCCCAATCTAAACAAGACCTATGTCTTTGTCTTTCTGCGATCCCTGTTTGGTGAACAGTATGAACATCCATTTGGTCACCTGAATCTCACACCCCACATTCGAGCAGTTACCAAGGCCTGTAAAATCTACTCCTTCCTCTCCATTCTTGCTCTATCTGCCCTAGTCCTGGTCCTCATCATCTCTCACATGGATCACAGAGTATGGATTGGTCTCTCCATATGGATACCTCTGCCCACCCTCCACCCACTCTCCAGGGTGTGGAGACAATCACAGAGACCATCACCTCACGCACATTTTTAAGTCTAGTCAATGTCTCTCCACTTCCAATGGGATGGAGCCCAAGTCCTTAGTGTGCACAGAAGGCCCTCCACCCTTGGGTCTTTTCTGCATCATCCAGCTCTTCTGTCACTTGACTCCTTTTGTCTGTATGAGCAAGCCAGTCTAGAGCTTCTGTAGTTTTCCAAATTCAACACTTGCTGCTTCACATCTCAGACTGCCTGCCTGAAGTGGCCCTTCCCCTTACCCCGTGTCCAGTAAACATCCATACTTCCTTTAAACCTCAGCTCAGTGCCTTCTTCAGTGCACTTTCTCCTACTCTCTCTTCCTGATCCAGAAGTTACTACTTCCACCAGCCCACCTCCCTGCCTGGCCCCAGTACATCCTCTCATCTGACAAGGCAGCTAAAACCTTTCTCTCTTGATCAATCTTCCTCTCCTGTGGTTTTGTGAACTTCCCAACACCAGGGATGGTGTCTGACTCATTCTAGTGTCAAGAGCAATATCTGACACAGGGGAGACACTTCAGGTTTGTGAATGAATGAATGAATGAGCGAATCAAAGGTAAAAGACTGCAGGTTTAATAATGATAACAACAACAAGAGCAACATTATTGATAACAAACACTCATTGAGCAGTTATTCTGTGCCAAGCATTATACTAGTTGCTTTTTACTGAATTATTAAATCCTCAGAAGAATCACAGGTTATCAAATCTTAATAATAGACAATCAGTACTGAACTATTACCATGTGCCTAAGCATTTTACATGTAGTTGCTCATTAACCTTACAATAGCCCTATGAAGAATACTCCTACAATTTTTATTTTTTTATAGATGAGCATACTGAGGCCTCAGGAGACAAGATTTTCACCTCAGGTCACACATTTAGTGAATAAAGGAGCTGGGATTCATCTCCCTACAGTCAATGGCTGGAATCTAGACTCCATTACTACATATATCCAAATGCCCTTGTCAAAATTTAGAATAAATGTATTCATAGGGAGTCGTCTTGAATGTTCAGTGCGGTCATTGCAAACAGTTCTGAACTTCAAAACACATTGTTTGGGGCTTGAGAATGCGATTCACATGCCTATGCACGCAGCACCTCTGAGTTGCCTGTCGCTTAAACTCAGATGCCATGCATGATAATAGACATTTTTCGTTCCACCAGTTGAGATAGGTAACATGATAAAACATCTTAGCATGAATAAATGCAGAAGACGTGACCAGCAGTGCTTTGGAAAAGCCATTCGTTCTGGATTCCTAAGTCATAATCCTCCAGGAAGAGGGTTTGAAATGCAGACTTGCTGGAAACAAATAATAGACTAAACATTGCATGCTCACATCCATGCCAAAAGACAGGATGTTACGGGAGCCTGACTTGCTGGCTTCAACCTCTGGCCTCTTGCAATACAGAGTGAAGCAGAATGTACAAGTCTGCAATCTGTGCACGGATTCAGCATGAATGCTTCAAACACCAGCGCACTTCAGAGTTAGAGCCAGGCTGGGGCTTGTGGTTTCCCAAATCCAGATACTTTGGGAGCTAGAGTCAGAGAGAAGGAGCTGGAGAATTTGATGTAGTGACAAGTCTGTTATCTTTCAATTTGGGGCTTGAATTCATGCTCTAAAATTTACTTTCTGTCTGAACGTAGGCAAATTGCTTAATCTCTCTGAGCCCCAGTTTTATTATCTGTAAAATGGGAATAATAGTTTTTACCTTATAGGTTTGTGAGAATTAAATGAGAATACACCTGGAAAGCTCTTAGTAATAATGGATAACATTTATTGGGCAGTTCCAATGCCAGGCATTGTTTTAAGATTTTCTTTTCTTTCTTTCTTTCTTTTTTCCTTTTTTAAATGTTTTAACTTATTTAATCCTTCCAAGAACTCTGTAAAGAAGGTACCTGGAAATCAATAGGCTCTCCTGAGAAACCAGAGACCAGGGAGTCAGGGATGGAGGTGGTCAGGCATGTTGTCCCACAGGGTAGGTGTATCTCGGAAAAGCTACTGCCTGATCTGGACGCCAGCCCCTCGCTTCCAACCTTGAAGAGGCAGCACAGTGACGGATGAGGGGGGACCACCTTTGGAGTCAGACAGTCTTTGTTCTCAGCCCAGCTTTTCCATGTGCCACTGAATGTCCTCAGGCAAGTTACTTACCGTCCCTGAGCTATCATTTCCTCATTCATATCACGGGGGATAATCAACTGAACTAAGAGGTAGCAATGAGGATTAACTGAGATAAGATCTACAATGAGCCTAACTTTAATGAGTGCTCAGTAAGGAAGCTGCTATCGTCATTAGTATCATTTTAATTATCATTTCCCAAATGTAGGCAGTCCACACCTGCAGCCCCGCCCTGGCCTCAGACCAACATTTATGTAGGTTTCGGCACCTCTTTACACTCTCCAGAAGGAATTCATTCACACCAAAGATGGATTTTCCTAGAGATTTTATCAGGAAGACAGAGGAGATAATTCACACTGCACATTCCAGAACAAGCACTTGGAATCCTCCTTTGACATCTTTCTTCTCCTGAATTGATTTTCTGTCTGCCGCTAAACTAGCTCATCAGTCTACCATGCGATGTTCTGTTCTCCCACCTTCAAATGCTCCCGTGGTCATTTCAGTCTCTCACCCCTTCTTAGTTCTTGACCAAATTTTACATCTAAACTTGCCCATCCTACTCAACAAATCCGAAGTGCCGCCAATAATCAGCTGATTCTTCTTAGAAATAGTTTAACTTTTTAGGGATCTAAGCCTCACCTCCACCTCAAGCTGCCTGTCAAAGTTCCTTCTAAATACTCATAGAGCCCTTTTGAAAGGTGTTCTGCTACAAAATTTTTTCTATCTCATTCCATTACTACTCCCCCCACTACTAATATTGAGTAGCTTGGCACATAATAAGGACTCAGTAAATGGCAATTGTCATATTATTATTTACAGATCATTCTTATTTGTTCTTAGTAAAGCAGGTTTCTTACAGACTTCTACTATGAAATATACTTAACCGATGGAGTAATTTTGCAAACTTGGGTGTTACAAATGTATAACATTTTAAAAATAAGATATATTTTAGAGTGGACTTTTCTAAGATTTTCTCAAATGATGAAGAATATTTCCACAGTTTAATATGTAATGTCATTTTCTAAAATTAGGATTTGCTTGAATGTTACCAACTAAATAAGTCAATAAAAAAAGTTGAATGGATGTGGAAACATCTTTGCTTGATCTCTTAATAACAAGAAAGACAAAATGATATCTGTTCTTTATAAAGCAGCAATCATTTTGGGGAGAAGAGAAAGAAAAATATCCATTAGTTTGCTTGATGTGAAATACTGATGACCACAAAGCAATATTAGCAAATAGGCAAAATCATCAAAGGTCTAAATATTTTCAACTCTGGTTTCAAAGGACTGGACTAGCAAGCGTCATTTAATTTTTTACCGGGAAACAAAGGTGAGTGTGTGGGTGTGTGGGTATGTGTGAAACAGAGTGGGTCTTCTGACTATTCCAGTCATCTTTCTAAAGCAGCTAACCTTGACCACAAGGTTGATGAATCCTACTCTCTACTACTTGAGAAGAGGGAAGGCCTGCTATTCTAGGTCAGAAAAGGACATAAAAGTACTGATCATGGGATTCTGGTTTTCTTATTAAAACTACCTGTACCAGGCAGGAATTTGCAGATTTTAGTAATTTGCTACATTTGCAAAGGCTTTTCTTACTCTTTTTGGATGTTGGTTGTCTCCAGTTTAAAGGAGTGAACCCAAGGGGTTAGGGGTAGAGGATAGGAAAGAGCATGTAAGAAACATAAACTAGGGGAAAAAAGCATGTATTGAGCATCCACTATATTCCAGGCATGCTGCCAGCTGCTTTTACTTACATAATGATGTTTAATTATCATTACATTCTAGTAGATTAGTATTATTATTTCCATTAAGTACAGGAGGACACTGGAACTCATAGAGTAAGAGGCTTGCCGAAGTTCTCAGGGCTAGTGAGAGGCAGAGTTGCATTGTTTCTTGGTCTTCTGATTTCAAGTCTTATATTCTCTTCAGAATACCATAATGCCTGTGAGAGAGAGAAAAGAGGAAAGTGGTATAGTTTTCCACAGCCAAACTCCTTGCATGCCCTTTGGGGTACATGGGGTCACGGTAAGAGCTCAGGCTTTGGAGATAAGACAGTTTGCAGTTTACCTGCAAGAATCCATCTGTTATTAAAATAGTAAAAATGGAAATATTTTTATATCAATTGGTTACTTGCTGCTGCTCTGAGCCCCTTCAGTGCTCCCTCTGCTGCCTCAGCCATTCCAGACCCTCCCACAGGACTTTCCAGACCTTCCTCTGAGTCAGCAACCCAATGGTTAAGTCATTGAACATTAGGGAGCTGCCAGGGCCCTAATCCAATTTTTTGACTAATCTATTCTGATTCATAGATATCTCTACTGTATCAGCTGTTAACAATTTTGAATACCATTCCTGATCCTAACCTCTTCCTCCCCTCCTTCACAAACCCAGTTCGTCTATGGATAGTTCTATCTTTGTGAATAAGGGTGCTTGATTTTGTGATGCTTTATCTGGAAAATGGGTAGAGGGAGACAGAAACAGCGTGGTGGGAGGAGAGGTACCATGTATCCAACAGGAGAGAGAATCTGAGTTGATCTTTGTAATAAAGAATTGAAGAGGAGAGATAGGAAAAAAATAAAACCTTGAAGGTTGAAGTTTGAGAGCTTGTTTGGAGGTTCTAGCAGGGGAGCGCAGCTACTCGTATACCCTTGACCGAAGAACGGTCCTCTCCTCTAGCGGGGAAGGTCGTCCTCTTCGACCGAGCGCGCAGCTTCGGGAGGGACGCACATGGAGCGGTGAGGGAGGAAGGGGACACCCGCCTAGCCAGCCAGATCAGCCGAATCAACCCTGGCGATCAATGGGGTGACAGATGTCGCAGCCAGATCGCCCTCACATCCTTGAAGGTTGAAGTTTGAGAGAGTCAGTATGTTTGATGAGTGTTTCTGGAACAACAACAGAATTCAGTAAATTAATAAGAAAGGAAAAACTTCTTGAGACATGTTGTTGGAAATTGGTTTTCCTTAAAGTTCCCAAGAAACATGAGATAAAATGGGAATTTGTCTTAATTACAACTGGACTATGCTTTTTTATATTCTACTCAGTGTAAAGACTGGGCCACATGGAGCTCTGGATTAATGAAGTTTACAACAAAATGATCTTTAAGATTCCTTCTAATGTTGATCATAAATGGAACACCTCAGCCGATCCCTCAAAAACTGATCAACTTCTGTGGGTTCTATAGGTAAGACAGCAGGATAAGAGGTCAACGGTACTGAACTCAGTAAATGAATTATAGTCTTGGATCTACCTATAGCCCACTGTGAGTTCTTAGGAAAGTATCTTGCATTTATGGTCCTCAATATTTCCATTTGTATAATGGAAGATAATTTTTATTGTTGCTGCTTACTTTGAAGTTATTTTTCTTGTTGTTACTATTTTTTCAGTTCTGATTATGTGCCAGACATTGTACTTTATGTCTATCACTTAAGTAAATCCTTACAACAAGTCTGTGAATTATATATGATCATTTCTTTTCCACAAAGTAGGCCTGGAAAACATGAGAGACATGTAAGGACTCCCAGCTGGACAGTGGCAGAGCTGGGATACACAGTGTCCTCTCTTGCTCCAAGTCCAAAGCTTTTTCCTTTACAACACATGGCTTCTCAGCCTGCCTCAAGATCCTAGAATATAGGTCGTGAGTTAGCTTTTGTATAGGAGAATGCTTTGAAAAATATAAAATGCCAAAGAAATACCAGGGGTTTAAGATATATTATTAGCTACTTATCCTTTTCTCTGTACTTTTTGTTGTCTCATCAGGATTGACCTTACAGATTAGGGGTGGACACTGATGTGTTAGCCAGATCACCTTTCAGTGAAGAACTTGTTACCTGTCTTAGTCCATTCTCTGTTACTATAACAGAGTACCTGAGACTGGGTAACTTATAAAGAAGAGAGGTTTATTTAGCTCATGGTTCTGGAGGCTGGGAAGTCCAAGACTGGGCTGACACATCTGGTGAGGGCCTCTCCTGCTCCATAGCATGGTGGAAAAGCAGAAGGGGAGAGAAGGGCATATGCACCAGAGAAAAGGTGGTCAGACTCCTCAATGGCTGATATATTCCCTTGAGAAAGGTGTTAATTCCTTTTCACAACCTAATCACCTCCGAAAGGCCCAACCTCCCAACATTGCAACAATAGCAGTCAAATTTCAACATGAGTTTTGCAGGAGACAAACAATATTCAAACCCCAGCATTTCCCTAGCTGCTGGGAGTGTTGTCAGTCTTCAGGGAAGAGATGTCTCACCCAAGGTCACACCCCTTCCTGGGCCACCCACATCCAATGACTGATTGATACATGAGTATAAAAGCCTCTGTCCATCTCGGCCTGACTTTGACAACGCCAAGGGTCATTCTAGTTCCAGAGCGCTTGGTGTTGTTGGCCACGATTGTGTTGTTGGGGCCTGCATCAGCGCTTGCCTTCTCACTCTGCCAGTCCTGCTACTGGCCGCTCCCCTTTCCACAGGTGTTCATCCCAAGGCACTTCCTAAAAACAGCCTAGAAGCTGAACACCTTCTGAGTCTGCTTCTTGGGGGAATCCAGCCTGTGACAATAATAGATTACAGTTCTTCATGAATCTGACTCCTCTGCAAACTGAAAGCTTCTTGAAGGCAGGAAACTTGTCTTAGTCATTCCTAAATCACAGTACGTGGCCTGGTATTAGGCCCAGAAAAAAGGCTCATTATATGTTCAATTAAAGAGGAATATATTGAAAACCTCTAGGATAATAATAATAGTAGTTTACACTTATGTAGTATCTATGATTTGCCAAGTACTATTTTAAAGGCTTTGAACAAACAGATTCAACCCAACAACAATCCTAGGAAGGAATTATTATTGTTATTATTATTATTCTCATTTTATAGATAAAGAAAGGGAAGCACCGAATGGTTCAAAGTTCTGCCCAAGGTTCATATATAGCAGTGGATCTGGGTTTTCATTATTGGGAGTATCTCTGGAAATCACTCTCCTAAACACTACTCCTTACTGCTCCTTGTATCCATGTACCTATTAATCTCTCATTCACCAATTTATTAAAAAGGGATAGAAAAGAGCTAGGGAAGGGCAGAGGGAGGAACAGTCCTTTTATTTCAGGGGGACTGGAATCATCAGAGAACACGTCTGGTGATTAAATGTCTGCATGGCATATTAAAGTTGAGATTTGGTATAAGATCACCAAATCTCCCCAGTGATGTTGATGCACAGGCAGGTTTGGGAAGCACTAATGCAGGTGGTCATTTCAAGCACACAGAAGGCACTTATACAAATGCCTTAACAGTGAGCCCAAGATGGGGAATGATCTGGCAGTAGCCACCCTGGCAGGGAGAGAGAAGGAGCCAAGACTCTCCCCCGTTTCAGGGTCCTGGTCCAGGGCTCTTTGAGCTGCACTTCCTGAAGCTGGACCAGGAATCTGCCCTGGGCATGGGGAACCACGTACTTCACACGTGCATCTAATGATTGCTCAGGAAGTGGAGGCTTTGAGGCTGACAAATGCTACACCGGAAAGGGGAGGGAGAGCCTGTCAGGAGGGGTTAGCAAAGCCAGCTCCCTCAAAGCATTGTCCTTTCCTTCCTCCAACAGGATGCCAGGAGCCACAGAAAAGGGACTCATTTGTCTTCTTCCCAGCACAATAACTTGCTGCTGGTCTTTCTCTTGGGCCTTGCTCAGAGCAACAGGATATGGTCTCTGCCAGGAGAGAAGGAAGGAAGGAGGGAGGGGAGGGAAATGACAGGAGTTCAGGATCTCCAGGCCCACAGCCTGGACCCTGGACCCTGGACAGACCCAGCACTGCAAAGCCCAGGCCCCAGTCAAGCAATCTGGGTCCAGCTGGGCCTGGTATGAGAAACGATCTTCAGTTTCTGGGCAAACCTTAATCAGATGTAAGCTGAGAAAGCCTTAGAAACTGAGCTCTCATTTCTGAGCATATCTGAGTGGCCTCTCTCCAACTTTTATCTTAATCTAGTCTTCTTTGCACATCTAGAGAAGAAAAACAAATTGGGTCAATTCAGAACAGGGCTTTTTTTCCTTTCTTCTTTCAGTGTTAAAAAGAATGTATGCTTTGGAGTTTTTTTGTTTTGTTTTGTTTTTTAAAGATCTTTTTGCAATTGAGATTCTGGTCTCATCTAAGACATTCAGCATCAGAGATTCTGTGTGTGTGTGTGTTTCTGTGTTAGGAGGGTGGAGGGGGCTTAGTCATGGCAAAGATGGGGCTGGGCGGCTTGAAGAATTGGAATCAATACTGTAATCTACTACAAAGGTATAAACAAAACAGTGAACAAATCAATAAATTTTAACAAATGTTTGTTATGTTTATGAACTCTGCATATGTCAAACACTGTGCTGGAGATGGGTTGTACAAAGCTAACCTAGTAGCTTACAGTTGAGCAGCTGGTTCAGATGGGTAATGTATAACCAAGTGTGTTAGAAGTAGGCAGTAGGAGGCAGTTGTCTGGGAGACTGAGGAGCTTCTTGAAGAGACTCCCTCACCCTGGCTAAGCACGCGGGGAAGATGAGTAGACAAGAGTGGGCTTAAGGTCACTATCCTCAGTGGGAGTGGTCACTGAAGACAGTCACATTCCTTTTGGATTAGCATTCTAGTCTTACCTATAAGACTTCAGAGGTGCACGAAAAAAATTCATCAGTCAATGAAAACATGGGCCCTTGATATGAACTCTGCTGCCTGTCAAAGAGATCACAAAATTAATATTATTTTTTTAAACTAAAGTTATTTGGGTTTCGGCACAGACCCATTTTAGTGATTAGGCTGGTGCTCTTGCGCATTCTCTCTCTTTTCTGTGTTTCTAACCTAGAGCTGGGATAGAGAGAGGAGACGGTGAAGAGGGCCTGAAGAAATTTCTGTGTTAAGGTGAAGGTCACAGCCTCTGCGGACCTCCCAGCCTTGCTGGAGGTCATAGCTGAAAGCGGCAGACTAGATAAAGTCTAGACAGAGTGAACCAGGCTCCAGGCTCCATCCTCTTTCTTCCCATCCAGGTTGCCTTTGGGTATGAGTTCCCAGAAGAGGTGAGAGAAAGGAAGGGCAAGAAAGAGGGGGAGAGCAAGAGAGAGACGGGAGGAGGAAACGCTATTTGTTAAGTGTGTGTTCTGTCAAACACTGTACACACGCCAGGGCTCCTCGTCCTTCCTATATCCTCCTGAATTACAAACTCTTGTCCTCGTTTCACCAGGGTGAAATGGGAGCTCAGAGAGATGGATGAAGGTGATTTGCACAAGGTCATATCACTGGTAAGAAGCAGATCTGGGATTCTTCCCCAAACCAGCCTCATGACAAAGCCTGTGTTATTGGACTACCCCAGTCTTCTGATTCAAAACATTTTCCTGGTTGGTTTTTTACCATCTGATGAAACTGAGATACAACTGGGTGTTGGGCAAACCTCACCTGCATATGAGCCTCAATCTCCAATGGTGACAGGGGAACTCTTTCTCAGAATTTTAATAATTCTTTTAGAACTTGTTATTTCTCCTCCTTTCTGTAAGTCTGTGGTAAGCATTTCTTGACAATGGAAGGAAGGGGGAAAGTTTTGCTTTTTTAAGAGAGAGAAAGTTTGTTAGCCAAAGTGTGATCCATGACTTAGCAGCTGTGGAAGCTTGCTAGAAGTGCAGAATCACTTGCCACAGTCCTCCAGAATCAGAATTTTAACAAGATCCATGGGTGTTTTATATGCACATTAAAGTTCAAGACGCATGGTATAGAGGACATGATTTAGATTCAGACCTGGGTCCAAATTCCAACTCTACTATTTACAAGTGAGACCTTGGGCAGTTTTCTGAATTCCTCCAGGACTTTTTCTCATTGATAAAACTCGAATGGATGGTGCCCATTGCACAGGCTCGTTGGAGGAGTAAGTGAGCTAATGTTTACTTCAGTGCTGGTATGCAGTATGGCATCTGGGACTGGTATTTCCTTTCTGCAACCATCTTCCCTTCCCTTTAGAAAGAAGAAAAAATTTCCTTTACAAGAGTGTACACAGTATAATCTGTTCTCTGAGAGAAAGTGCTCCTGAAATACCAATCATGTTCATTAGACCTGTGCTTTCCAATATGGTAGCCACTTGCCACATGTGGCTATTTAGATTAAAATTAATTCAAGTTAAATAAAATTAAAAATTCAGTTTCTCAATCACACTAGCCACATTTTAAGTGCCCAAAAGCCATATGGTTAGTGACTAGCATATTGAATAGCACAGAGATAGACCATTTTCATCATCATGGAAAGTTCTATTGAACAAGACTACCTTAGATAACTCCCATTTCTCCTGGGCTTTTGCTAACCACAGCCCAGCTGCTCACACAGTAGGAGCTCAATAAGTGCTCCTTCACTTGAATTCTGCAGCTTCACTTATTGGAAAGAGAAGTGGCATGAAATTCCCAAAATCTGTTTTACCATTACTCCTCTGTCTACTGTGGAGCTAGATGACCTTGGGTAAGTCACTTTCCCTCTCTGAGCCTCAGTTTTCTCATCTGCAAATTTAGAAGGAAAGAGGTAACGAGAATACCTCATATTAGTCTAGAAGCTTTTGAGCTTTTTATCTCTTTTGATAGTTTCGCCAACCTTACAGCCTTTAGAGTAACCAACTCATCCTGGTTTGACTGGAACTGTCCTGGTTTTAAAACTGAAAGTCTCACATCACAGGAACTCCCTCATTCCCAGGCAAACCAGGATGCCTAGTTCCTTCCAGTTGCAAAATTTCATGGTCTTGTGCAAATCTGAGAGTGGAATGCCAGGAACCCCCAAAGTGCTGTGAACAGTGGAGGAGCGTGAGTAAGAGCTCAGGCTTGGGAATCAAATAAATCTGAGTGTCATATGCATGCTACCACTTGATTTCTATGTAAACTTGGGCAAATTATTTAATTTCTCTTAGGCTCAGTTTCCCTCTCTGCTAAATGAGAATGCCAATCGTAGTTTCTTCCTCCTGTGTGTTGTTGTGATGATTAACTTAACAAAGCTTTTCACATTGCTGTGTACTCAGAGCAATGTTCGTTATTAATTCAGCAGACTCTGAAAAGAGGGGTAGGTCTATCTTTAGGGAAACTCTGATCAGGACATTCATGTGTAGCCCAAAGTATCTGCTAAAAGAAAGATGACTTGCTTATTAGCCATTAAGCACCTTTTTATCACAAACTCCCACAACTCGTCTCTAATAAATAGCAGTTCAAACTGGCTAAAGAGAGCACATTTCAACTCCCCCTGCCCCTGCTGTAGTGACTGATGCAGCACATTTACTGAAACACAAACTAATCATTCCTGTTGCCAAAGTAGGCTTTTGGCAGAGCTCTGGAGAGAGAGGAGAGAGAGAGAGAAAGAGAGAGAGAGTGAGAGAGGGAGAGGGAGAGAGAGAGAGAGAATGCCCTGGATTGCTGAGACAGCACTGTATTTAGACAATTAAATTTTGAAAAGCAAGACAGTTCCTGGAACTACCTCCCACACCCCCTACTCCAGGAACAAAAGGTTTTGTTGAAAGTATTCATATGGATATTAACACCGACATTTTAATGAGCCCTCAGTAAACTCATCAGCAGTAATTACTCCCAGTCAGGATGCCACCAGTGGGAAGGGTACAAAATTGCACCTCCAAAAATTAGTCACTTGTAAGTTAACCCCACAGTCATGTCAAGCAGCCTATACTTGATGGCTGATTCACAAAGACTCCTTGACACCTCTGTAGTTAAAGGGGCCAAATCACCGTGGGAAGTCTGAAGAAAGGGAAAAGTTCACGTTTACAATAGACCTTCATGTCAGAGAAGAAACTTTTGAGGGAATCAGGGTTTTAAGTTAATCGCTGGGTTCAGGCAGCAATACCAGCATTGCTGAGTGCTTGCTATGTGCAGTCAGGGTGCTGGGCATTGTGTCTGTCCCACCTGGATCTGGTTTAATCCTTCCCTAAGTCCTGGGCTCAGGGACATTTCTTTGATGCCCATTTTACAGGTGAGGAAACTGAGGCTCAGAGGATGTGAACAGCTTTGTCCAAAGTCTCATTGCTAAAGTGGCACAATCAGAGATTTGAACCCAGGCTTTAAGTGAGATTTGAATCTCACCTATGAAATGGGGATAGAAAAAAAGTTGGGATTTTTCTTCTCATTTACTTGCTGTTTCAGGGGTTAAATACTTGCCTTGTATTTACCCTGACCCTTGATCCATAGAGGAAAGACTGATTTCCTAACCCTCCCAACTCTCTGAATTTTCCCCTCAGATTCAGACACTCCAAAGACCGGAGCTCATACCTCTAGTCTACTACCCTGCTGCTGTTCCTTGATCTAATCTTTTCTCTTTTCTTTTTCCTAGCTGGTTATTTAAGAGAAATAACATGGTCTAAGAGAGACGAAGAATGAAAAAAAGTGAGCAAATAAGGGTGAAGGAGAAAGAGAATGAAAGAGAGAATGACCCTGAACTCTCAAAAGGAGAGAACGGAACTGAGGCCACCAGAGGTGGGAAAGGGGGAGGGAGGGGTGGTGGTTAGCGAGAAATTGGTAAAGGGCCACAAAGCGATTACACTGTGTAATGATAAACAGAGTAATCATCCTGATTTGAGCATCACATGTTGCACACAGTTATTGATATTCAACGGTGTACTCCACAGATATGTACAATCAATTATGTTTCAATTAAAAATAAATAAATAAAGAGAGAGAATGAAGAACAAATAAAAGTGAATGGGAAAGACTGAAGAAGAGCAGAGAGAGAGAGAGAGAGATCAGGCTTAGGAGTGATCCAGACTTGGTTTAAATCATTGCTTTCATTTATACTTACTAGCTGTAAAATTTTGAGTAATGCTCTCTGTGACTCAGTTTCCTCATCTTTAAAATGAGGGTGATGCTTCTTGTAGGATTGCTGTGATGATCAAATAATATCGTCTCTGCATTCCCTGCCACCTATTAGGCATTGAATAAACCAACCAACCTCCTACCTAACTCCCTTCTGGTTTAGTCCTTGAAACAACTCCTGAAGCAAGTGGTATTATATCCTCATTTTACAAATGAGGAATAGAGAGGAAATAATAAGCTGAGGATCACCCAGCAAGTGAATATCTTAGCCAGAATTCAAATGCAGGTCTGCCTTTCTCCAAAGGGTGAGCATTTCCCACTACTGGAAAAAGAAAGAGCAGGGTTGGAGGGCATCTGAATGGACTGGGTTTTTATGGTTTTCTTCTTTAGCTGCTCCACTGGAGGGCTGTTGAGAAAATTATCCAAGTCATGTTAATGAGCAATCGAATGCCAGAGTTTCTGGGAGGGAAGATAGTGAACAAAAGCTCTGGCTGGGGCTGGCAGCCAGGAGCATGATGGTTATCTCCGCTGATACCACCAAGGGGCTCTCAGCTCAAATAATTAACTCAATTGCCTCCTCTCAGGGGTGAAGTGGGGCTAATAAAATGTAACCGCATCGCTTGTGGGAAAATGACTGCACTCCTGGATGAAGTGCTTTCAAGACCATCTGGTGCAGAGTGGTGTCATCACAGAGGCAGCGGTGAGTACCGGCTGGGCCCAGGGAGAGCCTCCAGTGCCTGGAAGGAGCCCACCAAAGCCTTGATGTTGGTTCAACTGAAGTAGGTCTGAATCCAGGATCTATCACCACCAAGCCTGAGATGTTGGGCACAGCTCTCAGCCTGTCTGAGTCTTGGTGCCACTCTATAAAATGGAGTTAATAGAATTTGCATCCCAACAGAAGTGTTAGGTGGACAAGAAAGACCTTGAATAAGGGCCCAGCACACAGTAGGTACATGGCATATTTAAGATTTCTCTTCCTAGAGCAGATCCCCTTGGGGAAAGGGAAGGAGAGAGAAAAGCAGTCCCCACAGGCAAATACACTGGTCTGCATCTCTTCATCAGGGAAATGGCAGTTCCCCAACCCTAAGACTTGCAGAGTTGAGTAGGCACATCACTTTGACTGATGGTGTGGGTGTAAATGGCTTCATCCAGTTCGTTTCTTCCTCCCTCCCACTGCCCCATTACTACAGAAATGTGTTTCCCTTTTTCCTTCTCACACATAGCCCCTATTCACTGAATGTTTACTCTGCGCCAGGCACTATGCTAAATGCCTTACTGAGTTACAACAAGTGAGTGATTGCATGTATCCTCTAACAACGTAGTGGAATGGGTGTAATTGTTATTTCTATTTTACAGATGGGGAAATTGAGATACAAAGAGGTATAGTAACAGGTCCAGGATCATATAGTAATAAGAGCAGTAGTAAGAGACAGAGTTAGGACACACACAAGTCTGTCTGATTCCAATGTTCTTAGCAGGATTGGGGTCAAGAACTCTTTTTTAGGTCCCCGTGCAAGGATCTAGCTGACCAGGCTGGGCAGCTAATCTGTTTGGGAGCTCAATCACTCCTTCCTGAAGACTGATGCCACCTCCCAAAAGCAGGTTCAGAGCTTCATCTTCATTCAGAAGTCACTGGATACCTTTCCCCAAAGCTATGGTAGTGTTGCCTGATAAAGGAGACTCTAAAGTTGCCAAACTGAGTCATAACCCTCCCCCTGTCCCTGCTCCCTTGTCCTGTGGACCCACAGCCTCCTCTTCCCCTCAATGCTGCCTGGCACTCGGTAGATACTTGCGCTGGGTCTCCAGTGTCTATGGACTGGATTATCACCATAGTCTCGTTCTTGGATCAAGGCCAAACTCCTTAGCATGGCAGTCAACGCTTTTTGTGAATTCAACTATCTCAGATATATGAACTACAGGTCTCTCTGTGCCTTAGCTTGTGCAGTGTCCTCTTCCTGGAAGAGTCCCCCAAGCCCTCTCCACTTGGAACTCCTTCTTCAAGAGCCTAATGCTATTTCAGCGAAGTCTTCTCCAGGATGCTTATCTGCCTGCCCATCACCCATCCTTCTCAGCAAAATTGAGCACTTTCTCCTAGATCCTCTCCTGCACATCTGGACACAGGGGCGAGGTCAAGTTTGCACTCATCCTGCACTGTCTTTCTTTTTTTCATGAGACCATGAGCTCCCAGAGGTGATGGGGAAAGTTGTCTTAACCAACACTTAAAGCGGTGTCCAGCCACTGGAACTGCCCATCATTCCAGTCTTGGTTTAAAGGTCACATCATCTTGGAGAGAACATCTCTAATCACTGCATTGCAATGAATCTCCCCCCACACCTCCCACTTCACCATCACAGCACCAGCTAGCTTGTTAGCTGTCAGATAGACCTAATGGTGTGCTCCCCTGTCAGTTGCTGGAGTTCGGATCCTTGCCCAGTATTTTATGAGCTATGGGATCTTAGGCAAGTTATCTCATTTCTCCAAGCCTCTGATTCCTCATCTGTAAAATGGAGCCAATGATAGAAACTTGCAGGAGTTTCTCAAAGATTAACAAATATTTGTAATATGCTTAGCAGGTCTTTGTTCTCTCTGAGTTCTAGGACCTACCTTCATAAACACTCATCCCTGAGCATTCTTTCCCCTTTAAGCCCTCATGACAGAAGAGGGAGTCAATTCAGTTTAATTTTACCAATATCTATCAGATAATGGTAAGTCACATTTGTGAGGTGCTTCACTGTTTAAAAATAACCTTCACATTCATTTTCACTCTTATGCCAGGAATTGTGTGCCGGGGCTCTGGGAGATGAGTAAGACATGGCCCAGCCCTCAAAACACTCAGGACCTGTTGGGGGAAAAACAGGAAAATGCACTTACCTTATTACTACAGCCATGCTGCTACTACTATCTACTGTTTCCTTGCGAGTTTACAATATTCCAAACACTGCACCAGACTCCTTTAAGTTGTACCATGCCCGATGAGATGTGTTGTCAGATAAAAATGTAACCACTACTAGAGCTGGAAAAAAAACCAAATTTGAGTTTATTGCTTACCAGGCAGAAGAAAGCCATATCACTCAAGAAACGAGTTTAGCTGGTTTCCCAGAGCAAAAATGGAAAGGGCTGACTGTTAGGGCAAAAAGCAGTGAGTTCACCACATAAGGCAAGACTCTGGGTTCAAGTCTCTGGTTGGCTCATGAGCTGGATTATAAAGTATTGCTTTGTTACTGCACTGGTGCAGGTCAAAAATACTGGGGCAGTTCACAACAGAGTCTGCAGTAGATTACATCAAATCTCTGGTGGGTACAAAGTCACATGGCACGTAAATTTGTATGTGCACACCCAAGGTCTGGTAATAGATTTCAACAGTTTGTTTTCTCTCTCCATTTTACAGGTAGGGAGACTCAGGAAGCTGAAGAAGTCTGCCTGCTGTCACTCAATTACTCAGCCCTTTTAAAAGGCTGTTCTCAGGATTTGATAAAAATAATAACTGGCATTTATATGTTACAGAATGTAAGACCTTTTCTCAGATCCTCTCATGGCAGCCTCTAGAGCTAACTGCTGTCAGTCTCCTGCCTTACAGTTGAGATAACTGAGGTTGAGAGAGGCCAGATGATTTTTCCAAGGTCACACAGCTGTGAAGGACTGAAAAGGAATGCAGACCCAGGATTCCTCCGTCCTGCAGAGGCAGCATACTGTGGTACAGTCTGACACACATCCTGGTGAGCCTCTCTCTCTCTCACATTCTCTCCTTCTCTCCCACCCCTCCCTGCCTTTATCCCCCTCACCTCTCTCCTCCATCTCTGTGCAGATGTGAGAATCTCCACATAATCTAAGCCTTGATTTTCTCAATTATAAAATGGGGATGCTACAACTTATCATCTGAGACGATCTAAACACTTGCTACTCGGAGTGTGGTCCACAGACCAGCAGTACCACCATTACCTGGAGTTTGTCAGAAATGTGAAGCCTCGCACCTACTGAATCAAAATCTGCAGTTTAAAAGGATTGCCAGGTGATTTATATGCATATTAAGGTTTGAGAAACTCTGAACTAAAGGATGTGAAAGTGTTTTGTAAACTGTGAAGTCAGGTGCACCATGTTAAAAGTGATTTGTTAGAAATGAACAGCAGTGTCTCTATGCACACCCAGTATTTCCATTCATACAGACATTGCTGATCGCTTGCTCACGAGGAAAGAGGACAAGAAAGTGGCCAAAGAGGCATTTTTGTGATTAAGTAAATTGGTTCTTGGGGAACATACTTACATGGGACATACTTAGGCTACAAAATTATACTTTGCTTATCTGAAGTTCACATTTAACTGGGTCTCCTATATTTTATCTGGCAATCCTATTCCTAAATGGATCCAGTTGTCATTAAAGAGCAAAGTCCGTGAAGTTTGGGGTACTCATTTAGGTAATAGTGAGGCCAGACGGTGGGCTCTCTCCTGACCCTAAAATGCCTGGACAATGACAGGGAAGGAAGTCATATTGACAACTGTTCTGCTTTGTTGAGCACCTACCTTTTCCCAGTTGCTTTACTTAGATAATTATTCCTCCAGTCTGAGCCCTGCTGCTCCGAATGTGGTTGTGCACCAGCAGCCTTGCTTGTTAGAAATGCACTCTCAGGCCCACTACTCCAGACCTACAGTCACCTACAGGTAATTCATATCCACATTAAAGTTCGAGACACACTGGGCTAGGCCATTCTGGGTAAGGAATAATTAGTCAAATATTCCTTAAAAAAAAAAAAACCCAAAAAACAAGTAGACTTGATTTTTAAGAGCAGTTTTAAGTGTACAGAAAAATTGAGCAGAAAGTACAGAGTTCCCATATACCCTCTGCCCTCCGCACAGAGTTTTCTCTATTATGCCATCTTGCATTAGTTTGGTACATTTGTTACAATGGATAAACCAGTACAGATAGTCCTCTGCTTACAATGGGGACTTATGTACATCCTGATAAATCCATCGTAAATTGAAAATATTGTAATCAAAAATGCTTTTTATATACCTAACCTACAGAACATCATAGCTTAGCCTAGCCTACCTTAAACAGGCTCAGAACACTTACATAAGCCTACAGTTGGGCAAAATCACAAAGTCCATTTTGTAATGAAGTGTTGAATATCCCATTTAATTTATTGACTACATCAAAATTGTGATGGTTTCACACCATCATAAAGTTGAAAAATCCTAAATTGAACCATTGTAAATTAGGGATTGCCTGTATTACATTATTATTAACTCCAGGCCATAGTGTACACTAGGGTTCACTCTTTGTGTTGTACACCCTACGAGTTCTGACAAATGCATAATGTCATGTACTCACCATTAAGAGTGTTGTACAGAATGGTTTCACTGCCTTAAAAACCCCTGTGTGCCACCTGTTCACTCCTCCCTCCTTCCTTCCCCCGAACCCATGGCAACCACTATCTTTTTATAGTCAAATACCCTTTCGATTTGTTAAAAAATTAAGGAACAAATCCTTCCATAGGGACAAAGAGTATGTTTCCAATAATGAAACTGATACAGAGATTAATTGACTTACCCAAGATCACCAAGCTAATAAGTTTAGGATCTGAGTTTCCATCCCCAGTCTGTCTAACTCCAACATCTAGTTTTTTCCAATATGGCCAAGCCCTTTCTTACTAAGGAGAGGAAACATTTGTTCTTCTGCTGTAGGGGAGGTCTAGCGGTCTTGGTGATTGTTCCCCCATGGAAGGTGTTGGGGGAGGGGGAAGAGGGGATCTGTCTGATCTATCAAGGTTCCCAAGGATTCCCAATGGGCATTTCAGATTGACCTGTGGATGAATCTCCAGAGAGAATCTTCCACCAGCTGTCATTGCTCCTCAGTCAAGCCAGTTATGATTTAAAAATGAGAACTTAGAAATACTAATGATCCTGACTGGCTTGCTAATTACCCCTGAATCAACTGCTAATGGGCCTTAGCTGCCAGCCCTGAGTGGCTGCTAGCCTCCAGCTGGCCAGAGTTAAAGGGAAGCTAGTTGTTGAAGTGCCACTGGCCTTGAAAATAGAAAGCCGGAGGGTGTGATGGAAATTGTCTTCATTTTTTCTGCTCTGCCTTTTTGTCCTGTTGTTTTGGCCCAGTCATGTGGTATTCAAAGGGAAGCCCAGGTATTCAGAGGAGGTAAGGAGCCAGACAGGCAGGAGAGAGCAGTTAGGGAGCAGAGGTTAGTCAACAAATGATCATTGAATGCACACACAAAGTGTCAGGTGCTGTGCTGAGTACTTTCTTCCTGACCCTGTGCAGACTTCTGGTTTTGGAGGAAGAACATGGTGGCAAGGAAAAGTGACTGAGTAGGGAGGGGACTTCAAGGAACATGTGTGAGAGAGGACATCATCAACCAACCAGAGGCACCTGCAGGCTGACAAGAGAGGATAGGAAGAAAATTAACATTGACAGAGCACGTTCAAAAATATCTGTTGAGTGAACTATCTAAAATCAAACGCTCTCGATGTAAGACACTTTAACAGCGGCCATGAATTATTTATATACTATTGCCTGGCATGTGCCAGTTGGTCACAATGACCATCTGAAGTAGAGGTTTACTATTGTGAAAGTTAATAAAATCACTTTCTGTCGGAACCAGACAAAATAGAGCTGGGAAAGGCACAAAGGCTCAAGCTTGCTTGTCTGAGATAAGAACTGTTTCCAAGACCTTCTAAAAACCCATTAGAAATCCCTTCACGTCTTTCATGTCCTTCAGGTATCTCCTGCTTTGCACGTATGCACATGTTTCTGTGACAGAGTTCATCATTAGACATTCTTTAGAACTGTGGCAATTCAGATAAGATGCTCCAAGAAGAAACTGCCCAGTAACAGCCTCTCAACCAATGAACTCACAACAAATCTGACTTTGAGCCTCCAAAACCAATGAACTCTGTTTCCAAGCAGCAAACATGAATTTCTCCCTTTTTGCCAATAAAAGCTTTCTCTTACCTTTCCCTCACTGAATGCATTTGTGGCTTGCCATGATGGGCATTCTGGATTATAATCTTATTTCTATTCCTGAATAAACTCAACATATTTGGAGATTTTTTCTCTAATGTATTTCTCCTAGGCTAACACTGTATCTACCTGTCTTACAGATGCAGAAACTAAGATTCACAGAGGATAAGAACAATACCCATGGTCACACTCTTAGTAAATAGCTCTGTTGTTTTCCTGATTACAACATTTATAATTATTCTGTTGCTGCTTCTGATATTTTATTTGCTTAGATTTCTAGATGATGTCATACAAATATCTATTTAAGAGCTCAAAAGTTAGGGGAGGGAAAATCCCATATTGTATCTGTAAAAGTCCAGCCAAAAGAGACAAGCTACACCAGTTATGTTAACAGAGAAAATTTAACATAAAGAATTGCTTTCTGGGAATTGAGGAACTCATATGTGGAAAGAGAATGCTAAGGTAGCATGGGCTAACCACTGTAGGAAGTAGCTACTCTAGGGCTGGGACAACAAAAGGAAGAGGTTGGCATTATTTAAACGTGGAGATATGGGGGAGGGGCCCTACAGAACTGAAACTCAGACTCTGAGAAGGGGCACTGCCTGGTTGAGGATGGTGTTTCTAAGCTTGATGGACAGGGCCCATTGGTGTGGGATCCAGATCTCTGAAGAGGAAGAAAGGGTAGACTAGTGTCACTGAGGGAGCACAATCAGGCTGGTTCTGTGAGTGCTGGAAAAACTGCAAGGTGCATTCAGCTGTCACTCCTGAAAGCAACCGCTGCTGCCAAGGTGAAGAGATATTGCCCATTAGACAGACAGGAACAAGTAGACAGGAAGCAGGAAGCAAACAGGAAAGAGAATCCCTTCTTTTCCCCCTCTGCGGGCTCCTGCTATCATCCCGCTTCTGGCTGAGCCCAACAGGTAACTAGCTAGCCAAGCTGAAATGTGGTTTGCAAAGTCCTAGCCCCAATATCTCAGAGTACACATTGTGGTGGTGTGAAAAGTATCTTAAATTTAGCATCCCAAAATCTGGACTACTGCAAAAGCTTTTCACTGTTTGTTTGTTTGTTTGTTTGTTTTCACTCAACTCCATTCTTATTGCAACCAGAATGATTGTCTTGATATGTAAATCATGTCATTTCTCTATTTAAACCTACAACGGATTCCCATTTCACTTACTAAAACTCCTTGAGCAGTTTGCAAGTCTTTGCTTGATTTCCAATGTCTCCAGCCTTGCCTGAAACCACTCTTCCCTTCCATTATTATATCCTGGCCATAGTGGATTTCTTGGAGTTCCTTGAACTCACCAAGCTCTGTGCCATTCTAGGGACTCTATACTTGCTGCTCCCTTGGCATGAAATGTTCTCCCCCAGCTCTCACTCTAATTCCTTTTCATCCTTCAGGACTGAGAATAAGCATACCTTTTTTTGTTCTCTGACATCACAGTCTAAATGAACACCCATGCGCCATTTTTCTTACTGCATGCTTTGCATACTTGTATACAATTTAAAGCACTTCATACAATTTGTAATTATTTCATACTCATCTTACCCACTAGATTCAGAGCTTTATGAAGGCAGAAATCCTTTCAGTTTCTCATAAAACAGTTGGTCTGGCATATAGTCATTATTCCTTAAATATTTGTGAAAGGAACGTGTAGGTTTATCTCTAGGCCCCACATTTGTGGTTGCGCACCTCATATTACTGCTAGGGCACATTTAAGGTCCTGAGGGCAGGAATCACATCTTCTATGGCTTATCTAGCACAATGGAGGGCAAAGCATAAGCACTGATGAAGTCTTGTTACCTTTTCATTCATAGAGACTCCTCATACACAAGGTCGTTTATAGATTGTCTGAATCCTTTGGTGCATTTTCAAGTCTTTGCTCTGAAGCTTGTGGTGGCACCTTGGGGGATAAAACAGAGAAGCTGTAACCACAGCTAAGCATGCCAACCATGTGGAGACATGCTGAAGGGCATAGGCTATGGATGCCTGGGTTTGAAACTCAGCCCTACCACTTACACTACCCATGAACCTTGGTAAAGTCACTTATTGGGTTTCCATTTCCTCAACTCTAAATGGTAATAGAAATGCCTTCCTTACAGGGAGCTGGGAGGTGTTCATATACAGATGGTCCCTGACTTACGATGGTTTGACTTAATGATTTTTCTACTTTACGATGACATAAAACTGTCGCAATTCAACATAATGTAGAGTATTCAATAAATTATATGAGATACTCAACACGTTATTATAAAATAGGTTTTGTCTTAGATGATTTTGCCCAACTGTAGGCTAATGTGAGTGTTCTGAGCACATTTAGGGCAGGCTAAAGTAAGCTATGATGTTCAGTAGGTTAGATGTATCAAATGCATTTTTCAACTCACATGGGTTTATTGAGATATAACTCCACATAAGTCAAGGGGTATCTGTAAAGTGCTGTAGTAAACATGGATGCTAATGGGGAAACACAAACTAAGACAAATATCTAGTACTGTGTTTGGAATTATAAGCACCCAACAAATATTAGCAGCTGCCTCAGCTAAATTTTACATGTAAAAAGGAATTGCCCACATCTTGTCACTAGCTTCCAAAATAAAATTTATTAGGCAGTACCCTGTGACCTGAAGTCTTTATTTTCTATTACTCACACCTCAGGCTAAGCCTTCCTCTTTGTTTACCTCATCTCCAAGCATACTACTCAGTTTTCTTGTTTTTGTTTTTGGCAAGGCAATTCTTGTGTTTTAAATTTGATTTTTCAACTACACTGTATGTTTCTTAAAAGCCACATCTTAGTCCTATATTCCTTTCTGTTTTGCTAATGGGACTTAGGTACATAAATTGGACTCAACAGCTATTGTTTAATTCCATTCCAACTCAAGATGGAAGGCCCTCTCGATGTCAGTTTGAGTAGCTGTGACAGTCAGCTTTCAGTTGCACAGAATATAATTCCTCTAGCTAGGTTAAGCAGGACAGAATGCTTTTTAGTCAAGCAGGTTATACCAAACTTTGTGCTGATGCTGACACACACCATGGCTTTGTGATTGAGAACTTGGACTCTGGCATGAGACTGTGTTGAATCCCACTCTGTCACGTATTAACTAAAACCTTGAGTAAGTTCGTCTGTGTGCCTGAATGTAAGGGAATGTGTTGTGCTTTTTCCCCTGAAAAATACTATCCCCCAGAAAAGAGGGCCTGGTATTATATTCAACTCCTTACAAGAGTCAGTATTTTATTTTCAACAAAAATATATGCCATTAACTTGAAATAATATCAGTCAATTTAATATATGATGCCTTTGAGAGAAGCTGCCATTCTCCCAAGGTCACACAACTGGAGATTGGTGGAGCCAGAATTGAACCTTTCTTCATGGCCACTTCTTAGCTATTAACCAGACCATGCTCCTTGCCTTCTGACTGCTTCTCCCTAGTGCTCATTTCCTGCACTGTAGCTAATTTCCAGACAGTCCTCCTAATACTGAGGACCTTGCCTTTCTTGTGTATTTTCAGCCAGCCTGCATGTTTGGCCTCAGTAACTCCCAAGGTCTCAGGCAAGGATGCCTTGGCTCCAGCTCTGGGGTTCTGGAGTACCCTCTTGTGATCTGACCCCTGTGCTGGTTGGTGCCATTCTCAGACCTTTCTTGAGTCAGATATATCCCATTGTGAAGATATCTTCAGATGAAGAGGAGCAAGCAACACTGTAGACCCCAGACATGCCAACATGCTGGGATGACCCCATCTGCATGAGTGTGTACTGGGAGCTGAATTCAAACTCTGTAAACAACTAGCCTGCTTAACACTTGTATGAGCACTCACGACTCAATCACAGGTGATTTCCTTCTTCATAACACAGCAGCCAGCACTCAACTCATTCTGGCACCTATACAAATGGGAATCAGTATCTGAGGGACCATTCTTCTGCCCCTCCCTGAGTTTCCAGAGATGCCCTGTTATCATTGGCTATCCTGGTTTTCTCAGTCTCACTTGCTCCTTAATCCACCAAGTTTGGGCTTTCTCTCAAACATTATTAGAATATAATTTTGGTCCCAATTCACAGACTGCTATTGTCTTATCTTATCCAGCAGTATCAAGCTGTAATGAAAGACCAATGTTCACCTTCCTTGTTACCCTGAGACCTAGAATGCATTTTCTTATAAATAAAGTACAGAAAAATAAGCTGAGGTTCTAGGAAAACCACAAGCTGGAGAGACAACCTGAAAGCATGGTTTGGGAGTCTACAGATAGGAGTTGAAGCCCTAGTTCAGATGTTGACAAGCTGTGTAAATTTTTGACAAATGATTTCCCCTACCCATCCTGTTTCCTCAGCAATAAAATCCAGAAGTTGGCTAGAGTAGACCAGGGCTTTTCAAATACTAATATGCATAAAAATCACCTAAGGATCTGTGAAAATGCAGATTCTGATTCAGTATTTCCAGGGTTGGCCTGAGATTCTGCATATCTAATGAGATCCTAGGTGACGCTGATGTGGCTGAGTGATGGAGCATAGTTGGAGTAAGGGTCTATAGACAATTTCACAAGTTACCTCCAGCTCCTGGTATCTGTTTATCACACACTTTTAGTAACAACAATAACACCTCTGATGGGTTTAAATATATACTTAAACACACATTTGTTAAATTAGACATATAATAACAGGTGGTTAAAAATTCATACAACAGAGAAATATAAAAACACAGACTGTGGAAGTGCCCCAGTAATCCCAAGCCTGAGAGGGAACCACTGTTAATGGTGTAAAGTATTTAAGCATATGATGACCCACCCAAAAGTTTAGGGTTCTCAGCTGTCCCTACTCAGTGATCCTCCAGGACATTTTTTGGAAGAAGCTAGTTTCATTTCTAGCTCAAAGTCATTGTAGCACACCAGTATGGCAGGTGACAAGGTGGCGAGCGTGGGCTTAGTAATCAGTATGGCAGGTAACAAGGTGGTGAGCACCAGAGTTCTTTGTGCTGTATTCTCAGATGGGGATTTAGAGTTTATGGTGACTTCGGAAAGAGATCTTCACACAGCTAAGGGAGAGAGAATGAAAAACCAGAGGCTCAGAAATCTGGCCACCTAGGGGTTTCCAAATAGGGGCTTTCTCCACCTCGGTCTCTCTGTGTGGGCATTGCCCACTTGTTAGGAGGAAAGTTTGGCACATGTTTTCCCTAGAAAATTCCCTGTGACATTAAAGAATGACCTAATGGAATCAAGAAAGGTGAGAATTTCATCAGCAATCAGCTCAGGACCATTTAGGTCCTGGCTTTCCAGGGCAGAATCCTAAATCCAGGGGACCCAGGAGAGGAGTAAGTTTTATCTTCTACCACCTCCAGCCTGGAGGTGAGAGGGCCACATGCAGACTCTGGCCTTGCTGCTTTTTTGAGAAGAGACTCCTGAGATAAGATTCCCCGGTTGCCCTCAGAATTACATTCAATCTATTGCAGGTGGCCCTTCTTGGCCTGGCACCTCACCTCCCTTTTCTCAAGTCTTCCCCACCCCCATTCTAGAGGAAGGAGTCTTGATACACTTAGAAAAGCTGTTTCCCCAAATGACACCCCTCTGTCTTGCCTCTGGACCTTTTACAGGCTGTGCCCTCTTCCTGGAATACACCCCTGGTCCCGTCATCTCCTCCTCACAACCTCACTGTCCCCCACTTCCCCTCCTTCCCTCCCCAAGTGGAGTAGAGTGGCTCTTCCCTCCGCTACTGGCATCTTACACCACCCCTATAACAACACTTCTTACACTCTGTAATGTTCTTTGTTGCTGTTTATTTGTTTATCTCCTACATTAGACTGGAAAACCCCTGAGGGCAGGTACCCTATCCTATTTACAGTCATGTCTCCTAGGAGTCCACAGCCTAGAATGTGCTTATTGAATATTTGTTGAATTAATGGAAATCCTAGAAATTTCAGTCACTCAAGGAGAATTAAAATGATCATTACTAAATATGCTTGCATGAATTCATTTCTGGTTAATTGATGATTTGCTAATAAAGATAGGACCATTGATTCATTCAACTTATGGACAAATTTTGGGAAGACAGTAAGGTATAGTGAAGAAGACACTGGGCTTGAGATCAGAGAGGCTGAACCAAGATCACCATTTATATATTGCACATTATTTGACAAGTGCTTGAACATCCTGGGCACCATTGTCTTCAACGGAGAAAAAAATAATGTCTATCATTCTTACAAGATTCTCACAAGATAATAGGCTTGAAAAAAACTGCAGTGAGATGTGCAAATGTCAGCACTTATTATTATTATGGGGCATCTAAGGCAATTAAATAAACCAAATTACAGTCATCAGAATTGGAGATGGCTCCATATACAAGTTATCTCAGTTACAGTTATAACCGCCCCCTCTCACCTTCTGTACACTGTTTTGAGACACTGGGCTGGGACCCTACTAACCAAATTCCTCCTTTGCCAGCAGCTCCCTTTTAGGCCCTGACAGGAAGGGATGCTAAAGAGAGACCATAAGACAGGAGGAAGACGAGACTTGCTCCTTCCTGTTTGCTTCCTGTGACTGTCAGTGTCCTCTCAGCCTTGCTTCTTCACCCTGGCAGCAGTGGTTCCTTTCAGCTGAGTCCAGTTTGCAGTTTTTCCAATACTTGGAGAACGAGCCTCATCGCATTCCCTCAAAGACACCAGCACCAGCAGTGGCACTCCCTGCTATGAGGTCTGATTCCCAGTACCACAAAGCTTTTCCTTCAGCCACAGAGACCTCAGCACCAACCGAGCAAGGCCCCCTTGTTAGTGATGTGTATTTCAGTGCTTTGGAGCCCCTTCTTTAAGTCTCTACATGTTAATAATTCTAATCTCTTTCTTTGTTTCCCCAACGTGAGGGGTGGTAGTTGCTTCCTGCTATCACTAACTCCTGTTAATCTTTTTGCTATTTTAGCTCTTTAGTACTTAGTTAACAATTCCTTATATTAAATTCTCTCGTTAAAAGTAACTGGTGTGTTTTCTGTCTCCCAACTATGTCTTGAACCACTTCCTAAACTGACATATTAGTCCAGGTTTGGAAAAGAAATAGAAGGAGAACTTGGGTAGAAAAGAGCTCAGTAAATGCTAGTGTGCTTTATAAAGTCTCCTTGAAAAATTCTAGAATGTTCCTGGGACAAGCAGCTTCTAAGATGGCTCCCAATGATTCTATATGCTAGTATTCATGGCAGAATTGATGGGATGTCACTTCTAAGACTTGGTTATAAAAGTCTGTGGCTTCCATCTTGCGTGCTCTCTCTTGTACTGGTCACATTGAGGAAGCTAGCTGCCAAATCGCTAGGCAGTCCTGTAGAGAGGCCCACATGGTGTGGGACCAAGGCTTGCAAACACATGTCAACTTGGAAGCAGACGACCACCTCTGCCCCCAGTATAGCCTCAGATGAGGCTGTAGCCTTAGCTAACAACTTGGCTACAGACTCATGAGACACGTTAAGCCGGAGGCACTCAGCTAAACCATAGCAAGATTCCTGACCTACAGAATTGAGATAATAAATGTTTGTTGTAAGCCACTGAGTTTTGGTGTAAAGTTTTTATTACGCTGAAATAAAGTTCCCTTTATTGAGAAACTATGGAAGGAAAAAGAAAACATTTTTCAACTTTATTTCCTTAATCAGTGAATATGGAAAACTGATCTAAGAATCAGCAGTTATGCGTAATTTCATTCAATTACATATTCATTTAGTTACTACAATTTCACTGTCTCCAAATCTTGGCTTCCTTTTTTTTTTTTTTTTTTTTATGAAATGTGTTCTGTTAAGGAACTGGGGCAAGAAGAAAGAATAAATATTTCTAAAAATACTTTCTGGCTCTAATTTACAGGTATACCCAGAGCTAGGTATTGGACAAGAAAAAAAAAATCAAACTCTAGACATCATTTTTAGGGAGCTTATGAGATAATTGAGATGACAAGACATGGACAAAGTTGAGTAACTTGTGAAGACCAGGACTAATCAGGATTCTTGTTTGCAAATAGTGTATTTGTCATGGTAGGTTAACTTCTTTAACAGGCATGAGCAAACTATCAATGCTTTAATATTACAAGTTTATTTCTTGGTATGTAGAGGAAAGAGGGACTGTGTTCTGTGGAATCAAGGACCAGGAGCCCAAGGTTCCCCCATCTGGTGGCTTTACCCTCTTCTAAGTGACTTCAGTGAATGGCTGGAGAAAGAGAGAATAGCTGATGATCTGGAAGAGTTTTGTGGGCTAGCTCTGGAAGTACATCACTTTTTTCCACATTCCATTGGCCAGAACAAAGTCATATGGAGCCAAAGAACTGTAAGAAAGATGGGGAAATGGAGTCAGCTGTGTGTCCAGGGGGAAAAGGAAGTGAGGTTTGGTGAACACATAGCAGTGTGTGCCACAAGCCAAATAGTTATTTTGGAATTTGATAGCAAAGAAACATTGGAAATGTATTTGTACAGCTCGTGCTACCAAGTAGAGATGTGCAGGTTGTGTCCTGCAGAAAGATTCCTAGACAAGGACAAGTAGAGTTTACCTGTGTACAGCTTGAAGGAAGGTTTGCTTCTTTCTAATGATCTACCAAGAGGGACATGCTGTTAAGAAATGCATACAAAGGCACTGTACATGCTAGGTGACCCTACGTCTAGCTCACAGAATTGAAGAGATGGCAAAGGGATGAGACTAGGAGATAAGGCAGAGCCCAGTACTCCTACAAGAATAGTCTATTGAGGATGTTGCTGCTGACCCTACACCACTGAACATTCACTACTGCCCTGGAAGCTATATCTTCAAATGGTGGAGAGGGACTAACTAGTTCTGGGGTCTGTTTTATAAGAGAACTTGTAAGGGTGGAGCCCTCATAATCTAATTACCTCCCAAAAGGCTTCACCTTTTCTACTGTCACCTTGATGATTAGGTTTTGACATGAAATTTGGGAGACACAAACACTCAGACTATAATTCTGTCTTACCAGCTGTTTCCTTAGACCCTTCCAGTACCACTTATGTTATTCTGGGTCCTCTGAGAAGCAGACACCAGATAGGTTTCTATGGGTGAGAAATTTATTAGGAAAAATACCTGTGAAAGAAAATGAGAAGAGAGCTGGGGAGCCAGGGAGGACATTAGACCATGATGCAAGTCTGGCCCCGAGTGAAGGAGAGAGGGATTTAAGGAGGGAAAGTTGGGTGGAAGTGTCTTATACTGCAGTATAGTTCTAAGAAAAGTGTAGCAAAGTGGTTGGGCAGTCCTGAGCCCCTGTTGGAGAAGTCCCCTGTCTCCCAGGAACCAGACTGCCTTAATATTCGTGGAGTGCCCAGCCATCGGCTGGGAGCAGCTGTGGACACATGAGTCAGGGGCAGATGCAGTGATGGATTTCGGCATCCTGCAGTGAACGCCTTCATGCTCCATGCAGCTGGAGACCCGAGAAGCCCACTGTCATGGCCACCAGAGCAGCAGACAATCAGAATGCTCTAAATCAGTGGCTGGACTCAACATGTTTTAGAATCCATCCTCATCTGCCATTCCAGAATGAAGGGTGAAACTAGTTCTTTTTGAATTTGGTAGAAAAGAAATACATTGGAATAGTACTTGTACAGCTAGTACACTATGCATTGAATTGTGTCCCCCAATGTCCATTTATGAGAAATCGAATCCCCACTGTGACTGTTAAGAGGGTGGGAAATCCTATTACAGTAACTGAAAGGTGGGGCCTTGAAGAGATTGTGAGGATCATGCCCTAACAAATGGATTAATCCATTGATAGCTTAACTGCAGTTGTGGGCATGGTTCTGATGGCTTTAAAAGGGGAGTGCATGAGAAGCTCTCTGTGCTTAAGCCATTCGTCATGTGACACCCCATGTTGCTGTGTAGCCTCACCCCCAAGAACAGGCCCTCCACAGACGTGTTTCCATCTCTGGAGAGTCTGGATTTCCCAGCCTCCAAAACTGTAAGCAATAGATGATGTTTCTTTACAAATTACCCAGTTTCAGGTATTCTGTTATAAGCAACAGAAATGGACTAGATTCTTGGGTTCTATTCATGCAAAGGTGAGGATCATCTCCACAATATTTTACCCGATGTTCCTATCTTTCAAATCATTAATTTTATCAATAAATTCTATATCTAACATCTATAATGATAACAAACAAAACTTCTGTGTTGAATGGAGTGTAAAGACAACTGAAATGTCTCTAGAGTGTGGCCCTGACTAAATGCTGGCTAACTACCCCGGGAGTGTGTTTTCCTGCTGAGGGCAACTAGACATCCCAGGGTACAGAATAAAATGAACTAACACAGACTTACAGAGCTCACTGAATCTACACTAGATTATGTTAAAGAAAATTTGAGACAATATAACATGGTGATACTCACGTATGACAAAAATAATGAAGGTGGAGCAAAAATGACTTGGAAACATTGAGCTCGTCTACATACAACCTTCAGAACTCCACCATGAAGTGTAGACAGTATCATTATAGTCTTTTGCCATATCACGATTTGATAGAGTTTTATAGCATTATGGAAAGAAGCCTTTGATGCTATAGACAACCAGGATATCCTCATTTCTCTCTGCCAGGTTATGAATGAAGCAAGCAGAGGGTGAAGCTAATGGTGTTAGTGGTACGAAAAGAGGGCTGGACCTGTATGTGCTTAACATATGCAGGATGTGTATGGACAGGTGGCTGGATTAGGTGAGAGCTGGAAGGGAAGGCTACACCCCTGACGCTGTGCACAGGTGTGTCACACATGGAGAGCCAGGGAAACATCAATCCATTCAGGGTGAACTTCTGATTGATCAGCATCTGTGTCAACATCACAATGAGTATTTACACAAGGCTTTGCAATTTTTAAAGCCCTTTTCCTACAATACATTGTCTCATTTAATCCTCGTAACCCTGCAAGACAAGTAATATTTTTGTCTCTATTTTACAGATGAAGTTCCTAAGGCATGCATAGTCATTGTGAAGCCTGACTGGGAACCCAGTTCTCCTGTTTCCCAGACCAATGTTCTTCTATCTTGTGCCAGCACTACTTAGTGCTGAGGATACAGATGTTATTAGGACACATCCTGTGCTCCCAAAGAGCTATTTTCTACAAGATATCCTTGAGAATATTTGGAACTACTAGGAATTCTGAGAAGATAAAGAAAAGTACCCATGATGGCCTTTTCCGTGGAAGAGTTTACACTCTAGGTTTTTTTATTTTAAGAACTTTTTCTTTTGGAATAATTTTAGGTTTATAGAAAAGCTGCAAATATGGCATAGAGAGTTCCCATCTACCCTTCACCCAGCTTCCCCGATGGTAACATCGTACATACTGTAGTATATTGGTCAAAACTCAGAACTTAACACTGGTTCATTATGATTAACTAGACTACAGACATGATTCAGGCTTCATCGATTTTTCTACCTTTGCCCTTTCTTCTGTTCCAGGATCCAATCTAGGATACACATTGCAAGCACTTGTCATGGCTCCTTGGTCTCCTGCGATCCGTGGCAGTTTCTTTGTCTTTCTTTGTCTTTTGTGACCTTGATACTGGTCAGGTGTTCTGTGGAATGCCCTTTGATTTGGGCTTGTCTGAGGTTTATTTCATGATGAGACTAAGGTTATAAATTTGGGGGAAGAATACATAGAGATGATTTGCCATCTCATTGCATGAAACCAGTGGCTTATCACTGGTGATATTAACCTTGCTCACTCGGTTGACGTGGTATCTATCTGGTTTCTCCACTGTAAAGCTGCTCTTTTTCCCTTCGTGCACTCTAGTTGTTAGAAGTGAGTCAGTAAGTGTAGCCCAACTCAAAGGCAGGGAATTAAGTTTCACTTTCTGGAAAGAAGAGTATCAAGGAATTTAGGATACATGTCAAAACTACCACAGTAATTAATACATATTTTGGAGCAGATCGTTTGACGCTATGCAAATATCCTGTTTCTCCTTAAAGTTTCACCCATCAACTCTAGCATTTACCAGTGGATCTAGCCTGAGGCAATTATTACTGTTCTATTGGTGATTTCTCACGTTGATTTTCTATTTCTCTCATTCCTTTTACATTTATTGTTAGAAATCTTCTACAAGGAAGATCTGACCTTTTCCCTCATTTATTTATTTATTCATTCAATCAATCATTTATTTACATCACTATAGACTCATAGGTATTTATTTTATTCCTTGTGGTCTAATCCAATACAATTATTATTTATTTTGTTGTTCAAACTGTTCTAGCCTTGGCCATTGGGAGTCCTTTCAGATGGGCTCGCACATACCTTTGAACATGCTTCCATACTTTTTTTCTAACACTCACTTATTTTTTGCCACTATAATATTCTCCAAGCTCAGCTTGTAACTCTCCAAGAAGTCCTGATTTCCTTTATCGGAGAACAGTATTCAGAAACCAACTTAGTAGTAGCTGTTACTGGAGTGTCACTGCTTCTAGACTCTCTCAGTGGCCAGCACTAGGGAATGTATGTTTGCTAACCTATGTACACACATTTCTATCCATGTTTATCTCCATGAAGTAAAATGTGGGTTCATCCTGATGTCTCCAGCTCCAGCCCAGTACCACAGGGTTCACTCTAGCAAACACTTTTGCTTATTGGCCTTTTCTTTCTCCAGCAGCGAGACACCTCAGAGAGGTTTTGCAAGCTAGAAAGATTCTACAACCTTGTAGGTGATGAACTGTCTCTGAGTGGAAGAAACAGGTAGTAGAAGAGCTGGCCAGAGAACCTGTCTGTGGGTGGGCTCTAGGAAACGCTATTGTGTAAGACAGCTTTGCCCAAACTGCAGAATCTTGAGGGATGTTAAACAGTGTTGTGGAAAAAAGAAATCCACATTTAATTCAAAACATATATGAATTGCTCTCCAACGTGAGGTCCAAGCAATGTTACTTTCTTTACTTAAAAGAAAAATATGGCTCTGGATCTGAACCCCCACTCTTGAAGATCAAGAAACTCGTTATCACTGATTGTTGAGGCTCCCCAGCCAGGATCACGGCACCGCCAGGAAAGAGAGAGAGAGGGTGTTATACAGACTGCAACCAGTGGTGATTCTTCTGCCATGCATTCACACGCCCTAACTGGGCCTTTCACCTGTCAGGCACTGCGACAGGGATGCCCCTCACAGTGGCTTCTCCTCTACCTGTGAGCTTGGCCACAGGACCCTCAACACCCTTCTCAAGACTGTGGCATGTTCCTTCCAGCCTCTACAGGCTGACATCCCTCTTCTGAGGTTCTGCCACCTCTGGGTGCTCAGGGCTCCCCCACCTGCAACAGCCAACCCCCAGGGGAGTCAACCTCCGGGATGGAGCAACTTCCTGCTTCAGCCCCAGTGCTCCCCTCTCCAGGAACCAGGCTTCACTGCCTTGCAGGGGTTGGAGAGGCTGTCCATCAAGGCCAAGGTGGGTGCTGTCTTCAGGTTAGCCCGTCCTTATGCAGCTGAGGAAATACATACTACTGACTCCCCTTGGAGGCAGCGCTACCCAGAATAATCCTAGCAGAAATATCCATGGCTGGGATTGGAGGAGGGGAGAGGGAATGAAAAAGCAGGGAAATTCAAGGTACATTTTCTCTTGACTCCAATATTACAAGTTAGATATTATTATCACATTTTCCAAGGTTGAGTAACTTGCCCAGGGCACCCAACTTCCTTGGAGGGGCAGCTCGTAAAGGGCAGGTCTAGAATTAGAACCAGACCTTCTCGACTCCTATGCCTGTGCTCTGTTCATTATATTGCACTGCCCTGAGAATGGTCTCTTCTGCTGAGGATACAGAGCTGACCAGAGCTGGAAATGGGCAGCAGGCAAGGCATCTCTGGCTACTGTAATACTTAGCCCTCTCCAGGCCATGTTTGGTATCCTCCAGCTCTGATGGAGAGACGCGCCTTCTCCTTGGGAGATGGGCTGAGACAGCTTCCAAGGCTCCAGTGATGAATTGGTTGGTCTGGGGTGTCAGGAGCCTGGAGATGCTAGCTTGGTGGTTACCCACAGGTCCAGGCTTGGATCCCCACTCTGCCTGTGATCTCGGGCTCATGTGTACTTCTTAACTTCCCCATTTTCAGTTTGCTACTAATCCTAGCCTCCTAACTGGCCTCCTTGTCCTCTCGTTCCCTTCCTGAATTGCCATGCTGTGCCCAGGAGTAATCTTTTAAACATGTGAATCTGATCAACTCAGGACTTCTGCGGCTCCCTCGATGTTGTCATCAATAAATAAACCCCAAGGGCTTCTCATTGCACTTAGGACAAAATCCTACACCCTTCTCATGTAAGGGCCTATGTCATTTGGCCCCTGCCTGCCTCTCCACCTGCCCAAGCCCTTCGCTGACTCTTCTCCTGCCCCCCGCTCATCCTGGGCAGCAAGATCTTTCCTGCCTCAGGACCTTCTCGCTTGCTGTTCCAGCTGCTTGGGACTCCCTTTCCCCTCTTTCCACCTGGCTAACACCTGTTCATTACTCAAGTGTCAACTTACCTTCCTAAGAGAAGCCCACCCTGAGCACTCCATTTGAATCCAAACCCCTCCTTCATTGTCACATGCCGCCCTTTCTTTTTCCACAAAGCATCTAGCACGATGGGTAATCATCATTTGACATTGTGTGATTCCTTATTACTGTCTGTCTCCTCCCATAGGTTGTAGGTCCCTTGAGAGCAAAGAGTGTGTCTATTTTGTTCCTTTCTGTCTATCCCTGGAGTCAGTGCCTGGTATACAGTAGGGCCTCAAGAAATGCATGGTGTATGAAGGAATGAAGGATGAAGAGTTACACGTAAAGCACGTGTATTGGGGACCTTCAGCAGATTTGCGGAGCCCTGTCCCCTCTCTTCCCCCTCCTGGTGGATCCAGCCAGGGCATAGTTCCCAGGAGGGGGTGCGGACCCTCCCTCACCTCAGATCTCCACCATCGAGGAGAGGGCTCTGACCCTGATGCTTTGGGGCCAGCTGGTGCAAAGCCTCCAAAACTGTGGAGCCAAGTTGGGCAGGTCCAACAGCAGGCCTGCCACCCCCGAGAGCAGGAGTGACCTGGAGGGGGTGGGGAAGGGCTGCTGGGGAGCAGGCTCATCAGACACAACCCTCCCTTCCCTTTTTCCCGGCTGCAGAAAGCTGTCCAGCCCTGGCCAGCACCAGTCGACCTGCTGCTTGTTTTGTTGTATATGCTGCCAGGCAACTGGTCTGTTTTTGCTTATTTACCTCCCCTGGGCTGTTTCACAACACTCTGTAATAGGCCCTGCTCTCTCTGGTGCACATCTGCTTTGGATTTGGCCTGTCAGAGCCCCCCGTGCAAGGAGAGCTCGTACTTTCCCCGGCAGTCACCAAGACGGACCCCCACGGCTCTGGCTGCTCCTTGGTGATGGGCCACTCCAGGCCCGCCCATCCCCCAGCACCGCCCCCCCCCCCACTCTTGTCCAACAGTTTACACATTTCAAAGCCTGGAAAGGGAAAACTTTGAGAAGGAGAAGACTGAGCAGGGTTCAAGGAAGGTTAGAGCAGGAAGGACATTTAGAGAGAATAAAGTTTTAGCTCCACACCGCAGCAGTATTCTCTCTCTCACCCACAGAGAGGAAATTGGTGTGCCCAAGGGGACACAGAGACACAGGGACAGGAACCCAAGACCAGGTTCCTTGATATCTCTCTCCTCAGGCTGGAGCCTTCCCACCATCAAGACCACTTTGTAGATAGACTGGGTTAAATAAGACGTTATTAAGTTTGAAAGAAATGCAAGGGTATTTCAAAAAGTTCATGAGAAGACTCGTGCTATGTTTCAGTTCTATTTTTCCATGAATTTTTGGAAGTACTTTGTAGTAGGCTTACCCTCTCCTCATCACACCTGAAAATTTCTCCTGGGTTTCTGTAAAAGACCAATAGAGAATCAGAAGTTTCGCAGATGTCGTTTCAGAGACAGAGAGAGAGAACAAAAGTTTTCAATTTCTCTACCTGCCTGCATAGAACATATTGGCCAAGCAGGGCAGGGCAGGGGTAGGTGAGTGGACTAGGGCTGGAAACAAACACGGGGCACCTCTCTGCTCCACCTCTCTGCTTCCCCATTGCTCTGGCAGACACGTTCTACTCAGAGTGAAATCCAAAATCCTGGCTGTGGCTTACTCTAAGGCTTGGCCCCGTTACCTCTCTGACCTCATCTTCCCCTCCCCCCACCCTGGGACATTCAGCTTCAGTGGTTTCTTGGTGTGAAAGCAACAGCAACTGGGCAGAGCTCAGCAAACAGAGCAAGCACTGGGTTACACACCCTCATTTTCTATCAGCCCGGCCTCATCGGACAGTGAAGAACATGCTGAAGCTGCACAAGATGCACCAACTGCCTTATTTTTCTCCTCAGCGCTTATCCGCCCCTGACGTATGGATATAGTTTGTTTACCATCCGTCTTCTCCCACTGGAATGTAAGTTCCTTGAGGGCAGGGTCACTGTTCTGTTCATGCTTTACCTAGAGGAGTTTTGCATGAAGTTGGGTTCCATAAGGATTTGTTGAATGAATGAATGAATGAATGAATGAGTCCATTTTTCCTTCTAGCTTTTTCACATGGTGATATTCCCTTATACTTAGCCCTCACCTACAAAATAAAATGCTAATCTCTCATCTCAGAATGTAAACCTCTCACAAGTCCCATTTCATCTCTCTGTTCCGGATCACTGTGATCCTGCCCATCACTGAACTTTGGAAGCATGTGCCGTGTCTCTGCCTAGAATGCCCATCCCAGTCCAAATGGGCATCTCCTGGTAGAATTTGACCTGGTTACGTCTAATGCTAGGGTGGACCTCATGGAAATTTCTGCATACCTTCCTGTGGTTTGTTGTAATGGTGATTATTACTTGCAAGTCTCTTCCACATTGATTAATCAATGACGAATTGGGGACCAGACGGCCAACTGTGTGGCAACTGAGAGCCGTCCATGGTCTCTGTCCTCTAAGGTTTTCTACTGATTCTTTCTCAGGTTTGTTTTGTTAGTTGTTGACCTTGGATACGGACTTCTTGTGGTACAAGAGTGTAAAGTGATATGCAAAACAGACCTCTTGATTTGGTTTTTTATCCTCAAACCTTCATCTTCCCCAAATACCCACAATGCCATCCATTCAGTTTTTTAAGACAAAAACCCAGGACTTAGCTATGGATCCAGATTCCATCATCCCCCAGTCCCAAGCCATCAGCGAGTCCTATCCACTCTACCTCCATAACACATCTCAAATCCATCCTCTTCTCTCCATCTTCATTGTCCAGACCCTAGACATTATTTCTTGCACTACTGGTTCCTTATTTTCACTTTCCATTATCCAATAAGTGATCACAATCAGGTTTTAAAACAGAAATTTGATCATGTTGCTCCTTTGCTTAAAATTGCCCAAATGGCTTCCTGCTGCACTTAGATTAAAAACCCACTTCTTTACCTTGGACCCAAAGGCCCCTGCTGACCTCTCCAACTTCAGTTTGGCAGCCTCCTTCCTCCCTTTTCTCACTGTGCTTCAGCCACACCAGCCCTCTTTCTATTCCTTGAACAGGTTAACTCATTCTGATGTCGGAGCTGTTGCATGAACTGTCTCCTCTCCTTGCAATACCCTTCCCTCAAATCTTCATATGGCTGACTCCTTCTGGCCATTCAGATCTTGACTTAAATGACACGTCTTCAGAGAATCCTTCTCTGACCATTCAATTGAGAGTAACATGACTCCCCTCCCACCATCCATACAGTGTCATACTCTCTCAAATCATCTTGTTTTAGGTTCTTCTCAACATGCACCACCAGATTTTCTATTTGTTATCTGTCTTCCTCCAATTAGAATGAACCTCTATTAGGGCAAGAATTACTGTGACCCCAGCACCTAGAACAGGGCCCAACATATAATAGACACTCTAAATGTTTGTTGAATAAATGAATGGATGAGTCAATGGTAACTTGAGCATGGACTGAGAGTCAGGAGTCCTGTGTTCATATCTAAACTGGCTACTCTCAAGCTCTGAACATGTCATGAATGTGCTCTGGGCTGCCATGATTCTTAAAGTTCTATTCAGCTTCCAGATACTCTGATCCTATAAATCTTTCAATACTGTTGACCATAAAAAGCTATCAAAGATGGTGATGACAACAGTGATCCAACTATAGTTGATGAAGTATTTTTTTAACCTTATGCAACATCCCAGGTTACATTAGTTATTTTTGATTTATACTTAATCTACACATCCAAAAAGTATTTGATGAAGCTCAAGTTTCAGACCCAATTTCCCACTTTTACAAAGAAGTCCTTCCTTGCATTCATTTATACAGAATAAATGCTCCTATCTAGATTGTTACATTAGAAAGGACCCTTATGATTGAAAATGACAGAACCCTAACTCAATCAAACTATAACTATAACAATGAGGGAAGTGTATTGACAGCTCATGACATCAAAGGAAGAGCTGAATAACTGAGGTGCTCAGAGGGCAATGAGAGATCTAGGCTTCAGTGCTGATGAAACCAGAGGCTCAAATCCCACTAGTGTTCCCTCCAACTTTTGCTCTGTCAGTGTTGGCTGCATTCTCCTTTCTCAATGCAGCCTAGCTCTTTCCACATAGTCTCAGTGCCACATTTGTCACACTCTGTTGTAACTTATTTACATTTTCTTGCTTACTTTCAGTTTCTCTCAGTACAATAAAGCTAATTAAAGGCAAGAATATTATCTATCTGTTAATTTCTATATCTCTTGCACCCAACACAGTGCCTGGAACATAGAAGGTGCTCAATAAATATTAATTAGATAGGAGCCATGGGCAGCCCCCCTCCTAACAGAAGGCATGAGTGCACCTGGTGACCTCACCAGGAGCTGCAGGAAGCCCCCACCTTAAAGAAGGCAGGTGCCTGCAGATCTCATCCTCTGCCACTGCTACAAACACTGCTTCTGCACATGTGGTCAACCACAGCCACTTCCACAGCCACTGCTGCACAAGTTACCATGCAGGTGGCTTGTTGACCACTCAACTGCACTGACATAAGGAGAGTCACCAGCAGGAAAAGAGAAAGTCTCTCTTCTCAAGCCCCATGCTGGAATAACAGAAGAAACAACTGCTCTACCAGATAAACAGACATCAATGTAAAGATACTAGAAATATGATAAAACATGAAAATATGACACCACCAAAGGAATACAGTAATTCTCAAGTACCAAACCCCATAGAGCAGGACACCCTTAAAATGACTAAAAAGGAATTCTGAACAGCAATCTTAAAGAAACTCGATGAGATACAAGAAGACTCAGTTAGACAACACAATGAAATGAGAAAAAGTATCTAAGATATAAAGGAGGAAAATTTACAAAGATCAATACCTTAAAAAAGAATGTACAGAACTCCTGGAACTGAAAGATTCACTCAATGAAGCTAAAAAACAAAAACAAACAAACAAAAAAACCAACTAAAAGTATAAGCAGCAGGTTAGATCAAGCAGAAGAAAGAATTTCTGATATTGATGACAGTCTTTTTGAAATAACCCAAGCAGACAAAAAAAAAAAAAAAAAGATTAAATAATGAAGAAAATCTAAGAGAGGTAGCAGACAACCTTAAGCACAGAAACATCTGAATCACTGAATCATGGGTGTTCCAGAAGGGGAGGAGAAAGGAAAAGGCATTGAAAACCTATTCAATGAAATAATATGGAAAACTTCCAAGGTATAGGGAGAGACATGGACCTTCAGATCCAGGAGGTTTAAAGGTCCCCTTCAAAATTCCATCCACAAAGATCCTTTCTGAAGCACATTGTAGTCAAACTGGCAAAGCTCAAAGACAAAGAGAGAATCTTTAAAACAACAAGGGAAAAGAAAGCATCAAGTCACCTGTAAGCAAGTCCCCATCAGACTAACAGCAACTGAAACTCTCAGGCCAGAAGAAAACTTTCTTCTTACTGAAATTCCACAGGCAAGAAGAAAATGGGATGATATATTCAAAATACTAAAAGAAAAAAAAACTCCCAGCCAAGAATACTATAACCAGCAAGGCTCTCCTTCAGAAATGAGGGAGAAATAATGTATTTCCCAGACAAACAAAAACTGTTGAAATTCATCACCATATGACCATCCCTGCAAGAAATTCTCAAGGGAATACTTCATCTGGAATACAAAAAATGATAATCACTACCATGAATTCACAAGAAAGAACAAAATCCACTGGTAGAACAAAAATGCAAACAAGAAAGGAAAGAAGCTAAATCTTACCACCTCAAAAACCCAACAAACATCAAAGACAAACAATAAAAGGTTAAGAAAGGAACAAAAGATATGTAAGACATCCCAAGGAAAACCAATGAAATGTCAGGAGTAAGACAATACTTTTCAATAAGAACTCTAAATGTAAATGGACTAAATTCCCCACTCAAAAGACACAGAATTGACTGATTGGATTGAAAAGTTAGACCCAACTATATTCTGGCTTCAAGAGACTCACCTCACTTGTAAGACACACATAGACCAATAGTGAAGAGATGGAAAAAGATACACCACGCAAATGGAAACCAAAAATGAGCAGGAGTAGCTATTCTTATGTCAGATATAATAGACTTTAAACCTAAAACCATTAAAAGAGACAAAGAAGGCCACTACATAATGATAAGTGTATCTGCATTAGTCTGTTTCTATTGCTTATAACAAAATGCTTGGAACTGGGTAATTTATAAAGAAAATGAAATTTATTTCAGAGGCTGGAAAGTCCAAAGTCCATGGAACATGTATGGTGAGGGCCTTCTTTGATGGTGGCTTTATATCAATGCAGGGATCTCACTTGGCAGAAAATGGTGGAGCACAGAGAGAGAGAGTTCCTCATGCACTCTCCATTTAAAACCTTAAGAAACAAGCCCCAGACCACCATTATTAATACATCCACTATGGCAAAGTCCTACAATCTAATCACCAATTTGAGGACCCATCTTTCAATTACCATAATAGGATTTCCTACCCTCAACAGTTATGGTAAGAGTTAAGTTTCTCATATATGAACTTTGGAAGACACAACTTAATCAGCCTACAGCAATATCTATTCAGCAAGAAGACATAACAGTCATAAATATATGTGCACCCAATACTGGAGCACTCAGATGTATAAAGAAAATACTATTAGACTTAAAGAAAGAGAGAGACCCCAATACAATAATGGTTGGGGACCTGAACACCTCTTTCAGCATTGGACAGATCATCTAGGCAGCAAATCAACAGAGAAATACAGGATTTAAACTATACTTTAGGCCAATTGGACCTGGCAGATATCTAGAGAACATTTCATCCAACAATTACAGAATATGCATTCTTCTCAACAACACATGAAACATTCTCCAGGATAGACGACATGTTAGGTCACAAATCAAGTCTCAACAGATTTTTTAAAACTGAAATAATTTCAAATATTTTTTCAGACCACAATGTATTAAAACTAGAAATCAATAACAAGTGAAACTCTGGAAACCATACATATACATGGAAATTAAATAACATGTTTCTGAATGACCTATAAGTGCAGAAGAAGTTAAACAGGAAATAAAAAAAATTCTTGAAATTTTGAAATGAAAATAAAGGCACTTCATACCAAAACCTGTGAGATACCACAAAAGCAGCACTAAGAGGAAGTTTATTTCAATAAATGCTTGCACCTCAAAGAACTAGAAAAATGAGAACAATCCAATCCCCAAGTTAGAAATAATCATTTTCCAATAATTCTGAAGAGAAATAATTAAGATCAGAGCAGAACTAAATGAAATAGAGACCCTAAGAATGAAACAAAATATCAATGAAACAAAAAGTTGGGTTTTTTGAGAAGATAATATAGACAAACCATTAGCTAGGCTAACTAAAAAAAGAAGAGAGAAGACCCAAGTAATAAAAATCAGAAATGAAAAATGAGACATTACAACCGATACCACAGAAATACAAAGAATCATTAGAGACTATTATAAACTACTATACACCAACAAATTTGAAAACCTGGAGGAAATGGATAAATTTCTGGACACATACAAGCTTCTGAGGTTGAATCAAGAAGAAAAAGAAAAACTGAAGAGACCGATAACAAGGAATGAGGTTGAAATGGTAATCAGAAGTCTCCCAACAATGAAAAGCCCAGGACTGGACGGATTTATTGCTAAATTCTACTGAACCCTTAAAGAGGAATTAATACCAATTCTCTTCAAACTATTCCAAAAATTTTAAACAGGAGCCACTCTCCCAAACTCATTCTATGAGGACATCATCACCTTGATACCAAAACCAGAGACAGACATAACAAAAAAAGAACAGGCCAATATCTCTTATGAACACGGACACAAAAATCTTCAACAAAATATTAGCAATCAGAATAGAGCAACATATCAAAAAATTATACACCATGATCAAGTGGGATTCATCCCAGGGATGCAAGGTTGGTTCAACATGCAAAAGTCAATAAATGTGATACACCACATCAACAAAATCAAGGACAAAAACCATATGATTATCTCAATAGACACAGAAAAAGCATTGGACAGAATTCAACATCCTTTCATGATGGAGATTCTTAGAGCAAATTAAATATAGAAGGAAAGTATCTCAATACAATAAAAGCCATATATGGCAAACCCACCACCAATAACATTCTGAATGAGGAAAAGCTGAAAGCTTTATCCTCAAGAACAGGAACAAGACAAGGATGTCCACTCTCACCACTTCTATTTAACATGGTATTGGAAGTACTAGCCAGAACAATCAGGCAAGAGAAAGAAATAAGGACACCCAGGTTGCAAAGACAAAGTCAAACTGTCCTTCTTTGCAGATGACATCATCTTATATATAGAAAAACCTAAAGATTCTTTGAAAAAACTTTTAGATCTGATAGACAATTACAGTGAAGTTGCAGGATACAAAATCAACACACAAAAATCAGTAGCGTTTTTATACTCCAATAATGAATTAGCAGAAAAAGAAATCAAGAAAGCAAGCCCATTCATAATAGTCATAAAACAAACAAACAAAAACACTTAGGAATCAATTTAACTAAGGAGGTGAAAGATCTCTATGATGAGAACTACAAAACACTGCTGAAAGAAATTAAAGAGGACACAAAAAGATTGAAAGACATTTCATGCTCTTGGATTGGAAGAATTAACATTGTGAAAATGTCTGTACTACCCAAAGAGATGTGCATATTTAATGCAATCCCTATCAAAATACCAATGACATTCTTCACATAAATGGAAAAAAACAATCCCCATATTCATATGGAGCAATGAAAGACCCCATATAACCACAGAAATTCTGAGCAAAAAATAAATAAAGCTGGAGGCATAGCATTCCCTGACTTCAAATTATACTACAAAGGTATAGTAACCAAAACAATATGGTACTGGCATAAAAATAGATGATCACACCAATGGAATAGAATAGAGAACCCAGAAATAAACTCACATACTTATAGCCAACTGATCTTTGACAAAGGCAACAAGAACATACATTGGGGAAAAGACTGCCCCTTCAATAAATGGTGCTGGGAAAACTGGACATCCATATGTAGAAAAATGAAACTTGACCTGTACATCTCACCATATACCAAAATCTACTCAAAATGGATTAAAGAAATAAATATTAAAGACATAGATCTGAAACTATTAAACTCCTAAAAGAAAACATAGGGGAAACACTTCAGGAAGTAGGACTGTGCAAAGACTTTACGAATAAGATCTGAAAAGCACAGGCAACAAAATAAAAAAATTAAAAAATGGGATTATATCAAACTAAAAATCTTCTTTACAGCAAAAGAAACAATTAATAGAGCAAAAAGACAAACTATAGAATGAGAGAAAATATTTGCGAACTATGCATCTGACAAAGGATTAATATTCAAAATATACAAGGAACTCAAACAACTTAACAGTAGAAAAAAGTAACCCAATTAAAAAATGGGCAAAAGAGCTAAACAGGCATTTCTCAAAGGAAGATATATAAATGGCCAACAGACACATGAAAAAAATGCTCAACATCACTAAGCATCAGGGAAATGCAAATAAAAACCACATTGAGATATCATCTCACCCCATTTAGACTTGTTATTATCGAAAAGACAGAGAATAACAAATGCTGGTGAGGATGTGGAGAAAGGGGAACCCTCCTACACTGTTGGTGGGACTGTAACTTAGTGCAGCCATTATAGAAACAGTATGGAAATTCTGCAGTCATCTACAGTTAGCACTGCCATAGGATCCAGCAATCCCACTGCTGGGTATATACCCAAAGGAATGGAAATCATTGTGTTGAAGGGACACCTGCACTCCCATGTTTATTGCATGTCTATTTACAATAGCCAAGAGTTGGAACCAACCTAAATGTCCATCGACAGATGACTGGATAAGGAAAATGTGGTATATATACACAATGGAAACTACTCTGCCAAAGAAAGAATGAAATTTTGCTGTTTGCAGCAACTTGGATGAATTTAGAGAAAACTATGTTGAGTGTAATAATCCAGGCACAGAAAGGGAATACTGAATGTCCTTACTCATAAGTGGGAGCTAAAAAATAAACAAATAAATAAAAAAGAAAGAAGGAAAGATAAAATAATAACAATAATTCATCTAACTTTCAAAAGGAGAGAACAGAACTGAGGCCACCAGAGGTGGGAAAGGGGGAAGAGAAGGAGGTTAGCAAGAAATTGGTAAAGAGCCACAAAATATGATTACATTGTGTAATGTTGACTATATTAATTATCTTGATTTGAGCATCATATATTGCACACAGCATCAATATTCAACACTGTATCCCACAGACATGTACAATCAATTATGTTGCAATTAAAAAAAATTAATTGGGTAAGTAAATGGTAGAAAACATAGCCACCAATTTCCATACTTTTTAATACCTAACAACTTTAGTTACTAGAGAAAAGGTACTGCAGCTCTCTGAGGCTCTGATAAAATAAATAAACAAAAAAACCCAAATAAATAAAATCTCGGGAAAGGGAGTCTTTGGTCCTTCTAGGCCATTTGCTTACCCTTGGACCAACAACAGCAACCATTGAAGATGATGATGTCTTAGCATCCATGTGGAGTGAAGGAGAAGAAGCTTTTAGAAAAAGATTGTGAGAAGAGATCCCAGAAGTGTGTCAACACACTCACAGAGTTGTTGTGAAGATCAAATGAGATATTGTAGAAAGGGGTGCCTTGAAAAGCTCTTACAAGGTCACCATCTTTGTAGGTCAAAAATTAGTCAAATATTGGCGATTTTGTACGTTTCAACTTAATGTAAAATGTTGAATGTGTTACATGAATGTAAGATGTGACTAATTAGATTATCAGTCAGCAGAATAAGAAGGACTACTATGTTTTTAAGATGAGGGGTTAAGTTGATTCCTTTTTACGAGGATAGTAACCTAACTGATTTTCTATGTGCTAGCTTTATAGGGAAAAGTACTAAGTGCTAATAGATCATCTCATTATTTCTTCCAACACTTCCTTGATTAGATATATCCCCATTCTGCAGACAAGGAAACTGAGGTTCAATGAGGTTAAATTATTTGCTCCAGATTACAAAGTTCAAAAAGTGGCAGAGCCAGGATTTGAACCTAGGCTTCTAGGATCTAAGGCTATTCATTACACTACATTAGGGAAGGAGTCAGAGGTCCACTTCTTCTGGAAAACTAATTTGCTTCTACCAGCAAGAATGAAACTTTCCTTTAGTTGTGAATCTGCAGACCTGAGTACATTCTGCTTCCAAGTCATTTGCATGGCTTTGTAACTAGCAGTGAATATCTGTCACCCATGGCCAGGCACATCTCCTTGAGGGCCTATCTTATTCATCTTTTCACTCAAAATGAGCCTTAAATTCTACCTAGCACTGAAAGGTAGAATAAGGTCTATTGAATTGAGTGAGGTGAGCAGAAGCCAAAAGATGATTTAGTTGATATCTCCAAAGGAGGTAGTCTTTGGTCTGCATATTTAGGGGTGATGAGAGGGATGGAATAACAGGAATAGCAGGGACAACTGTAAAGACCTCACTATTGTTTGTTGAGAGCCAACTAGCTTTCAGGAAGTTTATGTCCATTATCTTTAGTTTTTGTATTGTCTTGCAATGTGTAGTGGATTGAATGGCCCCCAAAGTCACTGAAGCTTAATCCCCACTGTAACTGTTGAGGATGGGAAATCCTATTAAGGTAATTGAAAGGCGGGGCCTTGAAGAGGTGAATGGACTATGAGGACTGTGTCTAGTGAATGTATTGATCCACTCACTAAGTAATAAGTTGATAGATTAATGGTGGTCATGAATGTGGTTCTGAGGACTTTAAAAGGAGAGCACATAGGGAGCTGTCTCTCTGCTCCACCATTTCTGCCATGTGAGATCTCTGGGTCACTGTTGCCACCAAGAAGGACTTCACCAGAGGTGTTTCCTGGACTTGGACTTCCCAGCCTCTGAAACTGTGAGCAATAAATTTCATTTTCTTATAAATTACCCAGTTCCAGGTATTTTTGTTATAAGCAACAGAAATGGATTAATACAGAAAGTAAGTTGTGGTGTCTCCAGGTCTTATTACCACTTGATAGCAGCAGAATGTATTATTTCCAGAAACTATAAACATCTCCTTTATGTTATCAAAGCTGGGTCATGAAAGTATGTTTGCCCCAAGTAGGGTCACACAGAGTCTTGAACCTAAAAATTGTCTTCGACTAAAATCTCACAGAATTCCATTCTGGGTGGATCTCCAATTTCACCCGAATGTAAGTTCCACCCACACTCCAGAGCCCTACAACATTGTCAAAGAAATGCTTGACTTGATTTTGTACGTGAACTTGATTCTGAGCTATGGAATTTCAGAGCTGTGCCTGCAAGTCTGGAATTTAAATATTAGCCTTCTTAACCTGGATAGCTTTGATCTGCCAAGTTCACACTCAGAAGTGTTGATAACACAGCTCAAATCGCAAGCAAGAGCACCAGGTCTACAGTCTGTGGCTGCCGACTGTGTGCTTGTGTACATAGACCTCTGCTGAGACCAAAATGGACTTAGGTTGTATAAGTGCTTATCTGATGGTGGCGGGAACTCACTTTCACGCAGCCAGTCTTGCTCGCTTCACCATATAGGACAGACTTAAGAGTGAACTGTAGGTGAGCTCTGGCACGAACAGCTCTTACAGTATGGCCAACCTTCCTTAATTTCTTGGAGTCTGCTCTCATTGGGGAATAGCTGGTATGGTTAGTGACTATTGGCCAAGTATCTGTCTTGTGCCAGGTACCTTATGTGTTTACATAATATTAATAAAAAGTAAAACTTATATAAGCCAGGAAGTATCCTGCAGGTTTTACATATATGTCATTTCATCCAGTCAGGAGTCATATAAAGTTGGTACTACTACTTGTAGTATCTTCTTTTTTCAGATGAAGAAACTGAGGCACAGAGAGTTTAATGCCGAGAGTCACACTGCAAGTCAATAGCAGAGCTAAAATTTGAACCTAGGCACTATCTCTTTCCCTCTTCTTAAGAGCATGGTGAGGCAGGGATGGTCATGGTATAGAGAAGGAAAAGGAATTAAAGTAACTTGCCAAAAGTCACACAGTCTGTTAATGGCAGAACCAAAATTCAAACACATGTCAAAATCCAAGACCATGTTTTTAAAAATACACTATAGAGGCCTGATTTTTGAATAGCCTGTTTGGTATGGCCTGATTTTGTACGACTCACAAGCTAAGAATGGTTTTTACATTTTTAAAGAGTTGTTTTTGTTTTTTTTAAGAAAGAATATGCAACAGTGATCATATATGGCACCAGAAAGCCCAAAATATTTACTACCCGGCCCTTTACAGAAAAAGTTTGACGCCCCCTTTACTTGACTGTTTCCTGTCCATGTTGGCCTAAAGTACCATTATGAGAATGAAATGAAATAATGGAGGTGGGAGTGCATGTGTATAATCAGGAGCTTTCCCCTTCACTGGCCTCAGTTTCCCACTGAGAAGGAGAAGTGAGAGATCTGTGAGCCTCTTCCAGCTCTAATCTGCCCTACCTAAGGGAAGGTGGTGGGCTGCTGCTATGCTGATGTGAGGTATGCCTTTTCTTTTTCCTCCCAGAACCTGGCACTTCTGTGATGCTCCCTGGACACCAAGGCCTTATCTTAGCTAAATTTAGGCTTTTTGCTTATTCTCCCAGCCTCTTGTCATTTCAAGTTGTTAATTTCATCAGAAATGTTTGCTTCTGATCCTCCCACTCTCTGCCCCCTCTTTCTCTTCCCCATGGCATTCAACACTAGCAATAGATAAATAAATAAAATCAGAGTGACCCATTGATTTCCCTCCAATTTGTTTCCTAGTGTCAGATGCACACACTTTTCCTTTTTCAGGATCCATTTCTTCCCCTGGGAGTGGTCTCCCAAACATTCTAAGACAAAGCCTCCTCCTTCTAATCTTCTGGCCTCTTCTCTCTGTCTCTGTGGTCAAGGCAGCCTTTGTAATCTTTCCCAAAGTCCTCTTTACAACCTCTCTCCACCCAAAAAGAAACCAATCCAGAACTCTCTCTGAGACCCCATGACCTCACTCTGGTCTTCAGCACCAGCCCAGCTCAAGGGCTGAACAGCAGCCACTGCTGCTCCACGTGTGACTTGGAAGGGAGACAAAGACATGGTGGGGAAGGAGGCCCAGGCCCTGTGGCACCTGTGGGTCTGGTATGTCTTCATCTTACTTGAGGGAGAATGGGCTCTTGCCTGTTCAGACCTTTGGCCTCACCTCTCCAGTATGGTTGCAGTAAGCTCCCACGGGTGTCCCCTGCCACTAGACCCCTTCCTCTTCCTCAAATCATCCACCACTCTGCAGACAGAGGAGTTGCTTCAAAACATGCACCCCCCTGCTTAAATGCCTTCAGTGGTCCTTGGTGTCTGCAGAATGGCATTCCCTGCCTTAGCGCTCAAGGACCCAGCCCTGCCTTTCTCTCCAACCTCATTTCCTGCCATTCCATCTCTCATTCTCTGTGCCTTTGCTGTACCGATGTACTTAGAATATTACAAGCATTCTGGACAACATGACTACCCATCATTTCCCTCAATGAGATGCCCTTCCTTAACACTGCTTTCCAGAAAACATTTGCATATCCTTCTGGTCTGTGCAGAGTATTTTGTTTGCCCCTCTGGACTCACACCTTCCCCTACCTGTTCTGTGCTCAGGAGGTTGATCTGCAGGAAGTGCATCAGTGGGTTTCTGAGCCTTCGGCTTCTGGTTGGTTTTGGCCAACTGGGAGCCTCAGGAGATCCCAGGAGACTCAGGGGGATTGGGGGAAGGGAGGTGAGGGTGATTTGACCCTTTCCTTGCAAGGTTGCTGGAACAGGTCATGGCCCTCATTGCTCCTACTAAGGCAGACAGTGCTGCAGGACTTTCCCTCTCCCCTTGTGGGAACAATTCAGCAGCTACCAAGCTCCTACACCCTTCCTTGTGACTCTTCTATGTCTGCACCTTTGCAAATAAGCCCTCCTCAGAATATGATGTTTCACAGGAGCCATCAGCACACAGTGACCCAGCACCAACTTCAGGGAGCCCTTCATAGGCACCTCTGTCAGTGATCCTGTTACACGCATGCTACCAGTTTGCTTCCCTGTCTCCCTGACCAGACTACTTCATTTCACCTTGTCTTACAGATATGCGGGTTGCCCATGCTCATTTAGTGAGCATGCTGGGCCACGGCCTAGGCACTGCTGATTCAGAGGTCAATAAATGGTCGTTCCTGACCTTGTAGAACCCTGACTCTAGTGTGAGAGATGAGAGTTGAGCCCCCTTTGACATCATGGCTATGAGCACAGGACCACTTAGCAGTCTGCTCATGCTCAAATCCCACTTCCACCACTGACTAGCTGTTTGATCTGGGTGAGTTATCTCTCTGAGCCTCAGTTTCCTTATCTGTAAATGGAAATCAAAGGGTTACCTCAGAGGGTGGTTGTGAAGATTAAAGCATTAAGCATAGTTCCTGGCACATAGTTGGCACTCAACAGTGTCCATTATTATTTTATTATAGCAGTTGCTTAGTGTATATTAAATAAATAAATGACTGAATATATTATCTCATTTGATCTCCATAGCAACCCTTCCTCCACCCTTCCCCACTATATACATTCAGAGTAGACAGGGATGGAATTGCTTTTCTCATTTCACAGATGAGGAGATTGGGAATGAGTGAGTGAGTGAATGAATGAATGAATGAATATCTGACCCACCCAGCCTGCTCTGTCTCCCACCTCCTCCCAGCAGCCATAGCTAGTCTCTTTGTCTAGAGAGCAGGGAGTCCTGGGCCCTGGAGAAGAAGTAATCCTGGCTTTCTCTCCAACTTTCCAGCTCCAAAAGACATGTGCCAAGAGCTCACTGCAATTTGCTTTGTGCCTCACACAGTCTGGGTGCAGGTGCTCCCGGAGTTTGTAAACATTGTAAACACCGGGGCCTGCCGGCTCTCACTCCGAAGTCCCCGGCTTCCCAGAACCGGCGGCCCCAGTTCCTGTGCAGCTGCTGCTCTTTCTGTAACACTTTTGCAAGCCTCACTGCCCCTTCTGGTAAGCGCAGGGGCCAGGAGGGAGGTTTTACTTTCAAATTCGCCACCACACCCACAGGAGGGAGATTTCTCCATGTGGAGGGGAACTTTCCATTCTCCTTAGGCCTAATCTCAATGCTGCTCCTTAATGCCTTGATTTTTTCAGAAAATACTTAATTTCCCACCGAGGATCAGGAACGGCAAGTCCCAGTAACATCAAAACTCGAATCTGCCCAGAAATTAAAATGCCCTTTATCCCTGTGGAGCCCCTGCCCTGTGCCCTGTGCGCTTTAAGTACATTCTAGTGTGTTCCTCCCAATGCCCCTACGTGGTGGACACAGTCCCTGATTGACAGAGGTGGGGACTGAGGCTCAGGGTGACCAAATGCCTAGTGCTGGAATGTTCAAATGAGAAAACCTACACTTTCAAACTTTAGAAACAGAGTTGGAAATTGCCATGAAATGGAAGTCCCCAAATGGAATTAATCTTTGAGGCTTCTGTGCCATGTGCTTCCTGTATATGGCATGTTTATTTGTGTCCATATGTTTCTCTCCTACTTGACTGTCCCTCCTCAAGGACAAAGAAAGTGACTCACTCCTGTCCCCCTCCCTGGACCAGCACAGGGCATGAGGCCAGAAGGGACAGTGGTCTGAGAAGCTGAAGGCAGACAAGCCTGGTGTAGATACTCACTAGAGGGGAGATGTGGGGCAAGGTCATAAGGGGCTCTGCAGGTCATGGTAAGGAACCTGGGTTTAATTCTAGCTGCAAAAGGAAGCCACTGAAGGCTTTTGAGCAGGACCTTTGCATGTCATGAAAAGATCATTCTGGCAGTAGCGTGAAGAATAGATTGGAAGGTGACAGCGGGGGAGGCAGAAACCAGTTAGGAGCTCTCACAGTAGACCAGGCAAGGACTTGGGAGTCTCCCCAGGTATGTGGTTCCCAGGCTTTGGTGGGCATCAGGATCAGCTGGAGAGCTTATTAAAGCACAGCCTGCTAGGCCTCACCCCAGAGTCTCTGATACAGGAGGTCTGAGGTGGGGCCTGAGAATTTGCATTTCTGTCAAGGTCCCAGGTGATGTTGATGCTGCTGGTGCCCGGGAACCACTGCTTTAGAGAAGGACAGAAGGGAAAGAGGAGTAAAACATAGTCTTGTCCATAAAGAACTTCCACTTTGCGTGAGCACTCTATGAACAGCACCTTCTGGAGAGGCAGATGCGTGCCCATCGCAGGTGCCCGGGGCAGGACATCCCCGCCAGAGTGGGGTGGGGGAAAGAGTCAGAGGAAGCCTCCAGGAGAGGGAACTCTTGAATGAGGTTGTCCTAGTTAAGTGGTAGTGAACCAGGTGAGGGAGGTCCCCAGGAGGGATAGAAAGAAGAGGGTATTCAAGGCAGAGGGCCCAGCTTGAGCAAAGGTGAGGAGGCAAGGAGTAAGATGTGCTTGAGCAACTGGGGCCAAGATGTAGAATAAGGATGGTGCAAGTAAAAACTATATTACAAAGGGCTTTGTATGCACTTCTGATTAAGGAGTTTGGACTTTATCCTGTGGAGCAGAGGTTTGTAAACATTTTCGTTTGGTGAGGGGTGGTCTCAGACCTCTCTGAGAATCTGATCAAAGTTAACGTGCACACACACAGGACTAGGGTGTATATTTCAGGGTGTCCATAAATTCCCTGAAGTCTATCCATGAACTTCAAAGAGAGAATCCCCATGATGGACGATGGGTTTTGAGCAGAGAGGCGGCCTAATTTGATTTTTATTTTAGAAGGATCTCTCAGTGGCTATATAAAGAATAGATTTGAATTTGAGCGAAAGTAAGTGGCCTAAGAAAAGCTGGGGTCCAATAGTCTGGATGGAAGGTAATAAGTGCTGATTCAGATGGGGCACCAGGTTAACACCTGCAGCCAAGTGTTAGGTTGGTGAAGGTCAAGATCAGAATGACTTTTTATCAAGGTCACTCTGCTTAATTCAGAAAACATTTGTGGAGAGCTGAGCTCAGTGATCGTCTTTGCATGGCTTGAATCTAAGCTGATGGGTAATGCAGACCAGCTAAGCAAGGAGGAGCCATCTCCATCCTCACCCCATGTACTGGAATCTGCCGGTCATGGGTCAGTTGGGGCCCAGCTGTCCTGTGCCTTTGAGGTCTGGAAGCCAAGGACGTGGAGGAAGGCAGCACTCTGACAAGCTGGGGAGAGGACCAAAGGGCAGAGTGGGGTAGTGAGTTCCTGGGAGGCAGACGGTGTCATTCCTTCCAAAGGTTTCACAACAGCCTCAGGAAGCAGATAGAGCTAAGATGATTATCTTCACTGTTCAGATGGCAAACTGAAGGCCAGAGAAGGTAAGGACGTGATGAAAGATGCATAGCAAACACTGAGGCAAAGCCGCAACTAGAACCCCAAGAACACTCCACTCTTGTATCAATGTCCTGCCTTAGGCTGGCCCTGGTGCAAATTCTGCCTTGGCTACTCCTGGTGGCTCTAAAATCCTATAATTCTGTGATTTTTAAATGACTGACTTCTAGCAAAAGGCTCTCCACCTTTCCTTTGGGCTCTTTTATCTATATCTGCCTTTTTACCCCAAGATCTTACCCTCAATCACCTGTGAAATTTGGAGCCAGCCTTTTAATCTCTCTGGCTTGAGTTTTCTCTTCATCTCTAAACCAAGAAGATTTCTCTAAATATTCCCCACATCTTTTTCTTCTCTGAACTACAGTGGTTCTGTGAAGGCTTCCAAGCCCCCAAATTCTGCCCCAGCTCTGATGTGACCACATGATTCTCACCAGCCCAGCTCCGTTTATGTATAGGTATCAGGGAATAATAATAACAATAATTAACACGTTTTATTTATTCCCATGGACCAAGCCCTGATCTAAGCACTTTGAAGCTTCAAAACAAAGGTACAAGGCAATTGCTGTCATTGCCCCCATTTTATAGATGAGAATATCAGAAACACACAGAGAAGTTACATTTCTTAATGTAAGGCCATAGAGCTAACAAGCTGTGGAAGCAAGGATCAAATCCAAGCAATGTGTGTCCATGCTCCTTGTCCCCAGGAGCTAAAGAGTGAGAGAGTAAAGGTGCAGGGAAGGTATGGATCAGCCAAGTGAGTGCTCAGTGATGGGAGGCTCACTACCCTCCGTGGCATAGTCTGTCTTTATCTCCCGTTTTGCGGGTTGTTCTGTGCCACACTACCTCCCACCACCTGCAGGGGGACACACTTGCAAGAAGTCATGTAGTGACTTGTGAAAGGAGTTGCCAGATTTAGCAAGTAAAAATACAGGACACATGGTTAAATTTGAATTTCAGAAGAACAATAGCTTTTTGTTTTTTTGGTTTTTTTTTTGTTTAGGTATGTCCCATGCAACATTTGGGACATACCTCTACCAAAAATGTTTTGCTGTTTGTATGAAATTCAAATTTAACTGGGTATACTGTTTTTTGTCTGGCAGACCTACGTCCAGTGCAACAGAGTAAGAAGTGTCATGGTGATTTCCCTTTAGAAGACTGAATGGGCATGATTATAGCTTTGCTCAACTGGCCCAGATGGTTGACACAAAAGGCTTGGCTGAATCAGTTTCAAGGGCATAGGAATGACCTCTCTCTCCTCATCTCAGTTGGGCCGTCCTTTGCAGCCCCCAAAGTCACCCCTGAGGAAATTTGGAACAGCCTTCTGAACTGGAACAGAACTCCCTGGAATGATCTGGAATAGGCCTTGCTCACTGGCTGTTGTGTCCCTGGCTGTTTTGAATGGCCCGCTCACAACTTGAAAGAAACCTTAAATGGTAATCTCCCTCCTTCTCAACTCTGCAAAGGATGCCCAGGGCCCTTGTAGGATGTTTGACTGTAAATACTAATTCCTGCTCCTCTCTTAACCTTAGTGACCTCTTCTGTGATAATTAAAGAAAAATTAAGAAAAGCACGTGATAGATTCTCAATATACGTAACCCTTTCTCCTCCCACTTTGCCATCTCACAATCTGCAGTCAAAGTAGGTCATTTTCTGGGTTTCCCTCATAGTGAATATTATTATGTTCTGGGAGAAGAATAATGATCCTCAGAGGATTGCCCGACCTTAACAACATGTTGTGAATTCCCAAAAATCTCCCCCAGGAAATCGGTTTGAAATATAAATATGTGGGGTTACTCCACGGCACGGACATCTGTGCTGAAGATTGCTTTAGTCATGGCTGGTATTCCAGACAGACCCCTTGGCTTAGACAAACCCCCACCTCCTTGTCGCAACCTGACCCCAACACCTCCCCCTCCCTCTGTCCCCCATTGCGTCCCGCCCATGCCCTGTGTCGTGTGGTTTCCATCAGCAGAGCATGTTTGGGCTCATTGGAAAACTGGCCTCTCACATGCTTTCAATCTGCTTTGTCTTCCCTTATTACCACGATGTCCCAGACCAAATTGCATTTAGATGAAATGCATTTGGGTGGGTGTTCTCTGCCTGCCTCAGCAGAAATATTCGAGCAGCTGCCCAGAGCATAGCTGAGACATGCACAAAACACAGACCAGCATCTCGAAGCAAAGGGAAGTTTAAAAAGCATACTATATTCATGTCCATAAATGTATACATTTATAGGCATCTTGATTAGGCTCCAAGCAAAGCCCATAGTATTTCTTTAAAGAGGAGAATTCATTTAAAAAGGATTTAGAACAAGAGCAAAAACAAAGCTTTCTTGGATTTTAAAGCTTTGTGGGCTGGAGAAGAACTTCACCTTCTTCCTTGACCTTCTTAATTACAACACATCTCTCTGTGGGACTGTGAAGGACAGGGTCCCAGCTTTTTTCTGAATAGCTTCTTAATGGAAGCCACTAAGCCGACTTTATCCGCAGACATGTTCCTTGACCGTGTCGGCTGGATACTGAATATCCTCATCGCCATCATTTATTTTATGTCAGGAACTTTGCTTAATATTCCACATAATTTATCTCACTTGATTGCACAATGATCTCCTATCAGGTACATTTTCAATCCCCATTTTAAGGATGAGAAAACAGAAGTTTAGCAAGATTGAATGATATACCCAGCCAATCAAGGGAAAAAATTGGTATTCCAAGTCCAGACTGTCCAACCCAAGGCTGATACACACAACCGTGGTACATACTGCTTCCCAGGGGTGGCTAGCAAGGCAGTTCCAGTCACTGGCCAAGGAGATGAGAAAGACTAACTTTTAAGGCCCCACTCAAAATGTTCCTGGATAGGGGAGTGGATCCATCCCCCCTCTTATTACTTCCATGGTCTATGAAGGCATTTATAAAAATTCGAGTTTCTTTGAGGAGAAGGGCTCAAAGAATAATAAATAATAAAGAAAAAAAAAAAAAAGCTTTGATGTCAAACAGAGCTAGATTTAAATCACGGTTCGGAATCTTACCAGCTGTGTGAAATTGGGACAGAAAACTTACTTCTCTAAATCTTAGTCTCCTCGCCTATAAAATGCACATAATTCTATTTGTCTCACAGGATTGATATGAAAGTTAACTAGAAAAACCTAGCCTGCTGTTATGCATGGTCTGAATGTTTCTGCTCTCCCCTGCCCCCCGCAGCCAAATTCATATGTTGAAACTTAACTCCAAAGTGATGATATTAAGATGTGGGGCCTTTGAGAGGTGATTTGGTCGTGCGAGCTCTGCTCTCATGAATGGGATTAGTCTTTTATAAAAGAGACTTGCGGAAAGACAGCCTGTTTGCCAAGCAAGAAAGCATCATCTCCAAAACAGAGAGCCTTCACCAGACACTGAATCTGCTGGTGCCTTGATCTTGGACTTTCCAGCCTCTAGCACAGTGAGCAATACATTTCTATTGTTTATAAATTATCTAGTCTAAGGGCTTTTTTGGTTTTTTGTTTGTTTGTTTGTTTGTGTATAGCAGCTATAATGGACTAAGATACTTGCATTCAGGCTTCCAATTTTTTTTGAGGACCTATTACATTCAGGGACTGTTAAGACCTCAGTAAGTGTCCATTACCATCCTTTAATGATGAGGATTCTATATTCCAAGGTTTGTATCCCTAGGACCTAGTGCAGAGCCTGGGACATAATGTGTGTTCACTAAATGTAGAGCATGTGGTGCTTGCATGAATGAATGAATAAATGAGTGCAATAAAAGTCAAACTCCGTGACATGACATATTAGCCCATCCAGTTTATCTTTCTGTTCTCATCGACCACCACTCCCCTCCAGCTACACATGACTAATTGATATTTAATAAATAAGCCATGTCTTTCCATATCTCAGCCTATCATTTGACACAGTGCTCATATATATTTCCTATTGTCTTGACTGCCTGCCACACCCTTTTTGTGCACCTGGAGAACCACCCCGTAGTTTTACTTTATGGGAAATATGGAGTAAGTCTGTTCCTGCTCCACATTATCAGCTCTTGAATCAGTTGAAGTCAGTCCTCATGGCTCCCTTCCTTGTTCTACAAATTAGTTCTCCCTTCGAGGTCGAATTCCCCTTCTCTCTCCTAATAATTCTTATTGGAGATGGACTCTGAATCCCTTACTATCTTGGATACTCTTGGCTTTGCCAGTTGCCTCTTGCTCATTCATTTATTGAATATTTTTTGAGTCCCTACTAGGTGTCAGATGAAACAGACTTTGTCACTAGAACGTTAGTTTATGGGGCCTATCTTCTAATGAGGGAACTGGACAACAAACAAATAGAAATTTAATATATACATCAGCTGTTGATGTTTCATGAAGAAAATTTAAGTGGGGGGATAAAGCTAGAAAGAGAGGGGAGGAAGTACAATTTATAGGGAGATGGTCAGGGAAACCCCTCTGATGTCACCCTATTTGAACAGGGGAATAAAATGAGGGGGCCAACCACGTGGCCTTCTGAGTGACATGTGTTCCAGTGGAGGGAACGGCAAGTGCGAGGGTCCCAAGGCAGGTGTGTCTTGACGTGTTTTAAGTATTGCAGGGAGCAGAGGGGGTGAGAGAAAGAGCAGTTGCAGATGAAGGCCAAGAAGAACTAGAGGCAGATCATGTAGGCCCTTGAGGCCAAGGAAGAGGACATTGTTTTAAATGAGATGGAAATCCAGTGGTGAGTTGATCACGATCACATCCAAACCTCTCTCTAGGAGCTCTGCAAAGTTGAGATTTTGGAAGAGCAGCAATGGGAGCAGAGAGAACTGTTTGGGGACTATTGCAATATCTGTTGCAGGAGGTGATGGAGGCTGGAACCAATGTGTTCACGCTGGAAACGTGAGAGATACACTAGAATTCGAGGTTTTGATTTGCGCTTTCCCTGATGATTAGCAATGTGAGCACGTTTTTATATTCATATACCTGTTGGCCATTTGTACATCTTCTTTGGAAAAATGTCTATTCATGTCCTTTGCTCATCTTTTAATTGGGTTATTATTTTGTTGTTGTTGTAATTGAATCTTCTGAGTTCCCACTGCATTTTTTGAAAAATTGGGTGTGGGGCATGAGAGTGTGCCTCAATTTTCTTATCTATAAAATATTTTTACTGCAGAGTTGTAAAGTTTAACAGCAGATGCTCAAGAAATGTGAATTTTCTTCCTCAGCAACATAGTGCTGTGATTGGCAGTGATTGCAGTATCATTAATAGTGGTAGATAATTCAAGGGATGGATGGGGGAGGGGAGATGATGAATTTCAGGTACCTGTGGGATCCCCAAGGGAGAAGTCCCATTGCATAGGTGTAGCTCACAATTGGGATACAGGCTCCAGATATAGGTTTGGGATAAAAGTTTGGAAGTTGTCATTGCATAGGTAGCAGCTAAAACCACCAGGGCAAGTCAAGAACAGAGTCCTCCCCTGTTCCCATAGCAATATTGTGCAACATTCATGAGACTAATGTGTCTCTTAAAGAGGAAATTATAAGATCACTAAAAGAAGTGTGAAAAACCTGGAATCAAGTGAAATGAAGGAATAATTATTCCAGAACACTAGGCTAAGGGACGGGTATGCATCTGGAAGCATAGTATAAGGAGAAACTGAGCAGCTCCAGGTTGTTAGTAATTAAGAAAAGGAAGACAGTTTAGGCCACATGGGTGTAAATCAAAGAGGCTTGGGGCTTCATGCAGGGCTTTCCCCCCACAGTACACTACCTGCTCTTGAAACGCTGGCCATGTAATTTTCTTCAGTTTGGGCCAGCTAATTGCATATCTAGTTGGTCAGCACTTCTGCATCTATGGGTGGGCTGCTCTCTTCAGATGCTCGCTCCATAGGATCCCAGGGGAACAGCACAGACATGGTAAGTTCCACACAGAATGTTTGTGCGTTGCACATGCTAGTTTCCTCCTCTGCTGGTTTATTGGTGTTTTCTCCACCAACCCCAGGTGCTAGGGAATCAGCAGAACTGGACTCTGTCCTGGCTCTGTCATCACCCAACAGCATCTGCATGTTGAGAGGATTGCTCTGCTTTCCACGCTTGCACAACTATGTGCAATTCTGCCACCCCTGTGTGAAGGTGACCGTCACACCGTGAATCCAAAAGAGGGGTCCCACAGGGATGGCATGCCTGGAAGCCTTGTAGCATAAGCACAGACTGAAAGAACTAGGAATTGTTTTGTGTGGGGACTAGATTTGGGAGGGATGTGTTAATGTCTTAGAAGGTTTTAAAGGCAACTATTTCGATGAGGAATTGACTTATTCCTCATCCTCACTGACTAATATATGGATTTGCCAAAGAGGTATATTTTGGGTCATCATTAAGAAAGCTTTCTGATCATCTTTGCCATCCAACAGTGAACTGAGCTACCTTTGGAGAGGTATCCACACTCAGGGGACTGATAGAAGCCTTCTAGCTTGGGTTCAAGTATCAGAGCTTAGGTTGAGCTGGAAGCACAACACCCAGTTACCTCCTCCATCCCATCGTCTCCCCTCCCTCTCTCTGTGGTCCTCCGTTCTATCTCAGAGGAACAAAACTGCATGATCTTTTCCTAAGTGGGAGTCAAACCATGGGCCCCTTTTTCTGTCAAGATGGAAACTGTCAATTTGACCCAAGAAATTTGTAACTCTTCTGAGTGATTAACAGGGGAGGCAAATACCTCTCAATCCTCAGGGCTCCCGAGGACCATGTGGTAACTGACCTCATCTGGGCACTGAATGTCACCCCCAGCCCCCTGAAGCTTCCTTCTCTGTGGTGCGGCCCCAGGTCAAGGCCGATCAATTTTGCTGTGAGGGGAAGAATGTGAGGCACGGCCTCTGCAGAGGCTCGGAACAGATGTTAGTTGTTCTTTCACGGCTGCCTTTGCTAAGCGTCCTGTGAACCGAGCCCTTGAAAGTCAAGCCAGGCATGGCTGGGAAGCTAATCACAGAGCTGCTCAGACCCTCTAGGACAAGAGGGAAAGTCTGATGGGTAAAATGGAAGAGGGTGAGCTGTCACAGCAGCCGAAGGAGTGGAAAGCCGTTCAAAGCCAGAGAACCTACCAGGCCAAACAGTTTGACCTTTTCACTTTATGGATGAAAAAACTGAAGGTCAGAAACACAGTGGCATCCTTGAAGTCATGCACAAAATCAGCCCCATCAGGGCTGGAATTAGTGTGAGGCCGGTAAGGCACCTGCATGGCCCTGAGAGTGATCCCTCAAATTTTGTCTGCTGGCATCTCACTTGGCTCACCTAGACTCGACCCTGAACCCAGTACACACTCAAAGACCTTCGGAGAGATTGCTGTGGCCTGCCTGCGTGTTTGTGTCCCCCTCCCCCAAATCCACGTGTTGAAATCCTAACCCCCAGTGTGATGGTCTTAGCAGGTAGGACCTTTGGGAGATGGTCAGGTCATGAAGGCAAAGCCCTCATGAGTGGGATTAGTGCTCTTATAAAAGAGGCCCGAGGGCACCCCTTTGCCCCATCTGCCATGTGAGGACTCAGTGAGAAGGCACCATCTGTGACAAATGGACAGTCACCAACAACCAAATCTGCCAGTGCCTTGATCTTGTATTTCACAGCCTCCAGAATGTGAGAAATAAATATTTGTTGTTTATAAGCCACCCGATTTATATTTTGCTATAGCAGCCTGCATGCACTAAGACAGGTTCTACCCATGGAAGGTGCCACATTTTCTAGCCAATGATCCTGCTCCCACTGGGACAAAGAAGAGTCTTTGCCTACAAGCGGCCAATAGGAAGTCTGGCTGGCCTGTGGATGGCCTGGTGTGGACAACTGCCTCATTGGGGCCTGCGGTGGTTTAACTGGACGATCACATTTTCTCTTGGGAATTTGAATCATCAACAAGGGGAGACAGTTTTTGATAGCTGAGTGATTAAATTCAAGGGTCTTTTTGCTTCTCAATGCTAGTTGCTCTCATTGTCTTCTACCCATTTCTGTGATGGGAAGGAAGAGGCAACCAGCCCTGTGCCTCTTCCAATTTCTGCCCATCCCTAATGAGTACACCTCTTATGTCACTCACTGCTCAGATTCCTTCCCACTGCTGTGAGGCCACCTGCCTCCCCAGTCATTCACTTAACAATAATGGAATACCTCCATTTTCCTCGGCACAAAGATGATTAACACGTGGTCCTGATCTTAGGTGCTTACATCTTAGCAGGGAAGGCGGAGGCAAAAAATAAATTACAGGACCACTTGATAATGATGGAGAAAAACAACAGATATTGTTGGGGCACCATGAAAAGATACATGACCCGTCTGGCAGAACTGGGAATGAGGGCAAAGAATGCTTGCTGGGGGAGATGCTGCCTGTACTGAGTTTTAAAGGGGTAAGCAGGATTGTGACAAACGAAGGGCAGGAAAAGGGTGTTCCAGGCTGGATCAAAGGCACAGACCTGAGGACCAGCATGGCAAGTGTGGAGTGACTGCACATAGTATGAGAGACGTATGAATTTTAAATCAGGCAGGGCATAGCAAGAATGAGACTGACCCTTATAAGTCAGGCTAAAGAGCTTGGACTTTGTACTCCAGGCTGGACCTCACATGCTAGTAGTCAAGGTCAGGCACTCTGTCCCAGGGCTTTATTTGGCCCATGGAGGGTTTTACATAATTCTGAGTTTCAATGTCCCTGGATAGCCAAGCTTTGGTTTACCACAATCCCCATCACTCCTCATTGCCTACGCACAGCCCTGGCAGTCACTTTTGTTTCCTCCTGCCTTCTGTAGGTCGTGAGAGTATGCTCCCTGCTCTGGGTGGTAGAGAGTCTCCGAAGGGTTTTCAGCAGGTGAGGGGCATGATCAGGATTTTGCTTTACAAAGGTTCCCTTGGTGATAGTGAAGAGGAGGATTGGATGGTATTTCTGGAGGCAAAGTCCTTTGGATGCCATTTGATAATGGAGAAAACAACAGTTTTGTTTGGGCACCACGAAAAGATATGCAACTCATCAGGAAGAACAGGGAATGAGTGCAGAGACGGCTTCCTGCAATCCAGGCAAAAGACATCAAGGGCCTGCAACTGTGCCATGATGGAGGGCACAGTGAGCACAGAGGAATGGCCCCACCATCCCCTATTGTGGGGCTCTTGAGGCCTGGGGAAATGTGGGAGAAGTGGATGGGCCTAAAGCTAGCAATTCTATGTCCACCTTAAGTGACAGACTCTTGTGAGCGTCCTAACCTTCCCAGCACCTGCTGTGCCCCAGAGGCATAACATTCATTATCTCCTGTAATTATCTCAACAACCTTGTGGAGCTATTACTGCCACTCCCCCACCATTTTACTAAGGCTCACAGAGGTTAGGCAACTCCCATGAAGGGACCTTGCTGAGTGGTTGGCCTGGAATTCAGACCCAGGGCTACGTGACTGCCAAACCAGGGCTTAGTCCACTGCTATCCACCTGTATGGGTTTGTCTGCAGGTCTCCAGAGCCCAGAGGCCATCAGAGTGGTGTTTTGACTCAGTGGTGGGGAGTGTGACTCAGTAGAGGATCAACATGGACTTTGGCAGCCTCATGACTAAGAAGAGAACTGAAGATAAACTTCCCAGGAAGATAAGCTGAAAATATATGTTTGGAGCTTGTATATTTGGCTTGGTGTCTTAGCTGTTTGAGCTGCTATACAAAATACCATAAACTGAGTGTCTTATAAACAACAAAAATTTATTTCTCAGAGTTCTGGAGGCTGGGAAGTCCAACAGCAAGGTGATGCAGATTCAGTATCTGGAGAGGGCCCTTTTTCCTTGTTCATTGATGGCCATCTTCTCACTATGCCCTCACATGGTGGGAAGGGCTAGCTAGCCCTCTGGGGTCTCTTTTGTAAGAGCACTAATCCCATTCATGAAGGCTCTGCCCTCATGATCTAATCACCTCCCAAATGGCCCACCTCCTAATACCATCACACTGAGGATTAGGATTTCAACATATGAATTTTGGGTGATATAAACATCCAGACCATAGCACTTGGCAAAGCCCCTCAACGTTTTTCTCAGAAAATAAGGAAAAATTCTAAGTTTGTTTGCACATTAGAACACAAATGCCAAAGCAAGGATAGGTGTTGTTCTTTGGAGTCCACTGGCTTTAAAGTCTCAGAAGGAAAGACCAGGTTGGAGAGGATTCCTCCAGGAAGGGCACCAGATGGCCTAGACTGGGAGCTCTTGTCCCCAGATCGCCTTCCACCAGCTTTGAGGAGAATTAGAAAACACTCCCATCATACCCAGTGTTAGTCACTCTCTCTAAGCCAGCAGTTCTCAAAGTGTGGTCCCTCAACTAGCAGCATCTACATCACTCAGGAACTTGCCAGGCCAAATTCTCAGGCCCTACCCAATACCTCCCAAATCAGCAACTCAGAGGGTGGGCCCAGCAATCTGTATTTCATTCAACAGGCCTGCTAGGGGATTCTGGTGTGAGCCAAAGTTTGAGAACCACTTTGATAAGTGATAATGTGACAGCATGAATGTTTTATTGAATGTTTTAGTAAATCTCACATGTCTTTCCTGTAATGTCCTGGTCTCCCTTCAAATGAGAAAGATTACTGCAAAGTCACTTAGGGTCCCTCAGAATCCCAGGTGTGGCTTGTCAAAGAGTGGGCATGGGCAAGTAGACAATTCGTATGTTAGAATTCAAGTCACATGCTGGCTTTTCTTTTTCAAGTTTTCTGTGTTGCTTCATCTACTCTCTGCTTTGATGGCACCTCCTCAGGGAAGTCTTCCCTGGCCTTCCTGGGCTGGGTTAAAGGCTCCTGTCACATTTTCCCAGAAGCATTTTGAGTTCCTGCTCATCATCACAGTGCTCATCATATCTCGCCCCAACCACCTGTTCAATCATCTGTCCCCTGGACTTCACTCTACATCCAGGAAGGGAGGAGACTGTGGTTTTCTTGTTTGTCCTTAAATCTCTGGAATCTAGCAGAGGGATGTTCAGTAAATATGCATTTAGTTAGTTGAACACCAAGCTCACTTTGCCTGTAGGACCTTACTCTGGCATCCCTCGACTTGGATTGTTTATCCCCAGCTCCACCTGGGGCTTGCTCTATCTTCTCATTCCAACCTTGGCTGCTGGTCACCTGAGCTGCTGGGTCACCATCTTCTGACCACCCAGCCCAAGTTGGGTGCTGGGCTGGTCTCTAACATCCCTGCCACTTCGCATTCAACACAGCACTTACCATTATTTGACAGTCCATTTGTTATTTTATGTTCTGACCCTCATCCCCTAGAGCACAAGTTCTACAGTCAGGGCCTGGTCTATCTTGCTCAACCCTGTACCCTCAGCACATGGGAGTCTCTCAGGAAACGATTTTAGAATGATGCATGACTTTTCACTGACTCATTTATTCAAACACTCATACATCATCTATGTATGATCATTTTAGAGATGGAGAAAAATAGACCCAAGACTTGCCTAGGTCACACAGCTAGTGGGTAGCAGAACGGCAGCTAGAATCTGTGGCTTCTGGCTCTCCAGCCAGTCCTCTTTCCACCACATCTGTTACCTTTTCACTGGACTAAAAAGTTTGATATTTTTCCTGCAAGTAAGGGGGAGCCATGGAATGTTTGAAGCTTCAAGGAAGTGGCAGGACAGATTCTATTTTACTATAAGGTAAGTGCCTCCCTGCTCCCCTCTTGCCACATTGACTAATTTTATTTCAAAGGCATCTGCTTTTGCATCTGGGGGTCACAAAGTCACTGCTGCACACCGTAAATCCATTGTCGGTGTTTCCTGGCAGCTGTGTTAGTTGACATCCTGAATCACTCGTGCTGTGAAGATGCCAGGGGAGCTGGTGCTGTCAAAGCATATCAGGCAGAGAAGTCCTGTGAGTGCCAACGGTTACACTAATGTACCTGCACTGGGGGGCGAGGGGGGGCTCTGCCCTGCCTGGCTGCTGCAGGGACGCATACAGGGCAGATGAGGGATGTCACTTCAGGAGGCCGCTGATTCATGTCAGGGGATTAAATATGAGCCTGTATCAAGTTCAAGTTTTCTGGAACCAACCCAGAGCCTCAGAAACTTTAGAGAAAGGTAGCTCCTTTGCTGACTTTGGCCCAAAAGGAGAACACTGATGTTCATCTTTTATAAAGGCAAAAAAAAAAAAGGGGGGGGGGCTTGGTTAAAGCAATTGTAGTACTTTCATAGGATGAATATTATGCAGCTATTAAGATCTGACTAAAAAATAGGTAGACAAACTAGATTCTCATAATTAGTTAGAAAAATTAGGTTACAAAATGTAAAGTACCATATGGGCTTATTTATTTTCTTTAGAATAGATGGATAGAAGGATCATAGATAGATTGGTAGGAAGGTATGTATAGCTAGATGGACAGACAGATGGATAGAACAGATGGAAAGATACAAAAGAAAGATTGGAAAGACCTACACCAGCATGTTAACAGTGGTTATATCTGGATGGTGGGATTAAGGGTACTTTTCAAAATTGCTTACCTTTAATTTCCTGAATAATAATAAACTTATATTGTTTTTGTTAACACATAGTTATTAAAACCAATGATTCTAATATTCAGAGTCAAGAGCTCATCTTTTAGCTACGTCTCCTCTTTGCATTCTCCTCATTCTTCCTGAATGAGTGTTCATAACATCCATCCATCTACCCATCCAGGAGGCAGCATCTATTTGTACTTGGAGATGGCATTTAAACAATCTCCCTGATACTTTTATATCCATTTCATGTCCCTCCATGGCTCTGAACTATTTTTTTTTATTTTTGTCGTTCCTTTTCTAGACATTGGAGCCCCTTTTTATACTCCACCATGCCCCCTTTGTCCTCCTGGTCAGTTCCTACTCATGTTCTGAAACCTGCTTCAGATCTCATCTCTCTCCCTTTCCCTCTGTTGCTTCCATCCCCTCCCTCTTCTCCCTCCTCCCCCTGTGGCCTGGGTTCTCCCACTGCATCTTGTACCTCACTCTACTCCAAACTCTCCAATGTGCACAGTTATTACCTATGTACTTGCTGTCTCTTGATCGGATTGGTGCTTTGTGATGCAGGGACTATGTCATCCATTTCTGCATCCAAAGCCTAATTCCCTAATAAGTGCTAGTCTGCCTCTCCCACAAGTATGTTCCTGTCAGCCTAAAGGGAAGCTTGGCTAACACCCCTAATGCCATTCACTCGATCAGCAGGTATTTACTAAGCATCTGCTGTATGCCAAGTACGGTGATTAACAAGACACAGTTTCTCCCCCCAGAGGCTCACAGCCAAGTGGGGGAGGCAGACATAGGCACATGAAAAAGAATCATAAACAGGCTACCAGAGGATGTCAGTGTCCTATCATGGCCTAGACAGTGAGTCTTCTAGGAGTTCAAGAGGCTCTTGCAGACTGTGTGAACAGGGAATAGACTTCCTGGGGGAGTTAGAGCAGGGACCTCAAAGGAGAGAAAGATTCAGACAAAGAGCAGGTAGAGAAGGGCATTTCAGGCAGAGGAGATGGTGTGGCAAAGGTGCGGAGGTGGTGGGCTCCCATTTGCTTTGAGTTTGCAGACTGTGGGTATTGAAAGAGCATCAGACTCTGTGTCAGCCCTGGGGTTATGTCTAGATAGTATTTATTGGAAGCGGTATGTTTTCTCTGAGCCTCAGTTTCCTCATCCATGCACTGGATATCTTATCACCTGCTTTATGTCTTACAGGGAAGTTGAGAGAATCTAACGAAACGTGGCATGTGGAAGCCCTTTGTATATTGTGAAACAATACACTTATATAATTCAAAGAGCAATAATATTCACCAATATGGTAAACAAATGGACTTATAAGGGAAGGGAAATGCTGTGTATGTTGGAAATATTTAGGGCAGGTTTTGGGGAAGGCCTTAAAGATTCTGAATCTGATTTTTCCTTTGGCTCTCATGATCCCCAGTACCACTCCTCCAGTGAATTCTTCCTCCTGGACTTAGCCCCTCCACCTCAGCCTGGGTTAGCTCCCCACTCGTGTTCCTAATATCCTGATTACTGGTAAGACAGCCTTTTAATTTCTGTTAGCATGTCTGTCTTCCCAACCGAGCTGGGAGTTCATTGAAGGCAGGCACCTTACCCTATGCATTCTGCATCTTCAGCAATTGGCACATCGTCTGGCACCTTGCAGGCACTCAGTAGATATGTTAGTGATAACCGTCTTCTTGTCTTCTTGGCTACTATTCGTGGAACACTTACCAGTTGGTACTGGTAATTTGGATTAGCACTTAAAATTTTCCTCATCCCCATTACAACCCTGTGAAGTAGGTCTTATTCCCATTTTTAAGTAAGTCTTAAGAAGTTGGTTAGTTTCACCCAACCCAGAAGCACTGGGGCCAGGGTTTGAACTGAAGCAGTTGGGCTTTAGTGTGTCATACCTTTCTCATGAATTCACTCATTCATTCTATCCATGATGATCGTGTGTCTACCACGTGCCAGGAACCGTTCCAGGCTGAGGGAATGCGTCTGGAAGAAGTGATAAACAGGATGTCCGATAATCCCACGCTAGGTAAAAATGTGAAATGAATGTGTGACCAAAGTACAGAGCTTCCCAGAGGCTGTGGGTGGGGGTGGAGGGAAGCCTCCAGTCGAGGACAAAGGGGGCCAAGGGCATTCCATTCAGGCAGAGGAAACGGCAAGTGCAAGGTCACTGGGTGGGGTGAGGTAGGGGGGCAGCAAGTCCGGGCTGGATGCTGCAGTAAGTCTTCCTGTAGACAGTGTGCTTCTTGAGGATGGAAAACATGTCTTAAATTTCTCTATCTTCATAAGCCTGTGCAGTGCCTAGAAATGGACACTCAGTGAACGTTTGGTAAATGAATGACATTGGTTTCTACATTTTAAAAAAAAGAGAGCAAACTTCAAATTTTGGGAGGACACTGGAAGGCTGAATGAGAAGATGACTCAGACTTGCAAGGGGCAGCCAAAGATGACCAGAAGGAAATGAATTTGTGTGTTTACCAAGAATCTCTGCTTGGCTCAAGATATCCCCAGGCCCCCATCTCAGACCTGCTCTCCTGTTAAGGAAATGCAAAACAAACCCTGTCAAAGGTACTGTGGCTTTTGCAAGTTGCTAGGATATCAATATATTTACCCGCAACCACAGACATTTGGCTCAAGAACAGCCCACTCAGCCCTCACATGAGGCTAGATCATGGGGATTCAATCAACATGAGGTCCTGAGGGGGCTTTGAAATCAGCCAGGGAGTTGATAATTGCTTGGAGGTGCCACAGCTGAAGTTGTTTTTTTCCAGGTTTTGCTATAATAAGCTTTTTAGTTGTTGTTAAGTTGATTTGCTTTGGCCTCTTTTGGGGTTTCAAATTCAGTTGTGATTTGCACCTGCTTTTTTGAACCTAAAAAACCATATGCGGGAAAGAAAGGAGTCATATTATTCCGTTCCAATGTCACTGAGTTTCCAGTGTGGCATGGTCTGGGTCCAGATGCCTTCAGGGAAAATAGGACATTTGAGTTGGGGACCCCTCAGGTGGATGTGTAGGAAATATGGCCTAGAACAGATTGAAATCCTGGCCCAAGTGCCACACACCAGAAGACCACTACCTCTGCAATAATTTTAGGAGAGGAAAGACTGTCTTTTTTCAAACTGCAGGACACAGGGCTGACTCACAACTTACACCAGAACCAGCAACTTATCTTCCACATGCCTCAAACAAAAATCTATTCTACTCCATCAGGGGAGAGCAAAAGGGACTCACTCCCTGATTTTTATAACTCATCAGAAACATTACACTCTCTAAAACAAGCAAAACAAAACAAGATTTTGCCATCTCAGTTTTGTCTTTTCTTAAAAGAGCTGCAAACTTCTCTCCACATCACCATCACCTGGCATTTTTTGAGGCTTTCTTTATGTGGCCCCAGGGCTACACAGGGCAGCACTGCATCCTACCAATCATGGATGGATGATAACTTACAAACGTGCCCATCCCACATTCCCATAGAGACTAGGAGAAAAGAATCTCTTTGGCTGAAGTTATTATCCCAATGGGAAATTAATCTTCTATCTAATTATTGGCAGCAAGGGAGGCTTACTATCAATACTTCTGAATCTCTATTTGGGGCTGACAACTACAAAAATGTAGTTGTCTCATAGCCCATAAGCCTTACAGTGGCTCAAGTTTTTTAGAGTTACCAGTTACACTGGTAACTTCAGTGACATAAATGGAACTATTCAACCTGAAAGACTCATTGTCAAGCTATATTGCTCAAAACATGTTCCTTGGTATGTTATAGAAATCTTTTCTACAGTTCTAGTGGACAACTGGGAACTCCTGCTTTGAAATCCAGTGTATATCATTCTGACTATATTTAATGTCATATGTTAGCTTTTTCCAAAGCTTCCTTTGCCATACAGAGTCCCACGAGAAGATCATCTATGTGGAGGAGTTCTGTGGTCTAACGCTGTGATTGGTTTGGGTCATGAGGCTGTGCAGAATCTGTGGATAGTTCGTTGACAGGAATCACGGTGGCTCTTATGGTCTGCAGACTTGTATTCTCCTGCCTCCCCAGTTTTGACATCTATAATAATTTTATTTTTCTGAACCATCCTAAATTTTGTTTCGTATTTTGATTTTATTTTTTTAATTTGCTATTTGTTTATTTTTATTTTTTATTGAAACATGATTAATTATACATATTTTGGAGGTACAGCATTGACTACCATCACTTGTTTACAACAAATTTTAAAATATTATAAATATATTATGGGTAAATAAACACAGCATTATTTTACTATCACCACAGAGCCCTCCATCCCCCTTCCCCCATCAGAGCCTAAAATAAGCCCTTTTATGTTTTCAATGCTTGTTGAATTCAAGACACAGTCCCTGACCTCAACATGGTCCAGGGGAAAGGGCAGGTGAAAGCCTTTTTCTGCACTGCAGCTTTCACAGGGGAAAGTAGAGAAATAATATATGTTCTCATGAACTCAAGGTGTGTTATAGACAGCTCTGTCAATTCTGCTGTGCTATAGAAATGTATGTTAATTGTATAAGCATAAATAGCATGACAGGCCCACAGAGCATATCCCAAATCCTACATAATTGATCTTCCACTACTTTCCAGACATTACTTTTGTACAAGAACCCTCGGCTCCAGCCCAGCTGGGGTCTTCTCAGAGGTAAACATGTCTTCTGCCTCACCACCTCTGCTCTCCTCTGCCTTTTCCAGCTCCCCCCTCATCCGCCTTACCCCAGGACTTTCTCTTCCTTGTGTGTGTTCACTCATTCAGTCACTTATTCGTTGATTCTTTTGTTAATATCTGTATTTATGTATCTATATATCCACATCCACCCCCACTCTGTCAAGCAAGCGGCATCTGTTGCCGATTATCAGCAGCAGAAGTCCAAGCGCTTCTGCCTGCTGTATCACGGTACTGTGTCTCCAGGGAAAACACAAGGCAGGTGAGCAATGGATGGAAGAGGCTTCACTCACACAGAGAAGAGGCAGAGCAAGACCAACTTCAGCAGTGGGTGGCACTCCCTGTGTTAGTCCATTTTCTGTTGCTTATAACAGAATGACTGAAACTGCATAATTTATAAAGAATTAGAATTTATTTCTTACAGTTTTGGAGGCTGCAGAGTGCAAGATCCAGGGGGTACATCTGGTGAGGACCTTCTCAGTGGGGGCTCTCAGCAGAGTTCCGAGGCAGTACAAAATATCATGTGGCAAGGACCGCCAAGAGCACTTGCTCTCCTTATAAAGTTACCGGTCCGCACCCACGATAACCCATTAATCCACTAATGGATTAATCCATTCACAAGGGCAGGGTCCTCATGATCCAATGATCTTCTAAATGCCGCACCTTTCAACACTGCCACATTGAGAATCAATCTTCTACCTGAGCTTTGGAGGGAATAAATATTCAAGCCATATCACCCTCCTCCCCATGGGTAGCAGGTCCATTCTGCAGCCTACTCAGGGCCACTGGCCTGCACACACTCCTCCTGTGCTGCAGCAGAAGGACCCTATCCCCTGCATCCAGAAGACAGATGTAGTAGTGGAGTTGGTCTGGGGCTGTATTATGCACACGCTAAAGTAGGGCAAAGGAGTGTGCATTGAGTCTGAAACAGGAAAAGGCATTTGTACACAAGGCAATAAGTCCAGAACAGGCTGAGGACTCAATTTCTTGGTAAGAAAGTGTTCCAGACCCAAGGTGCATTCTTATGTGGCTGAGCAGGGGTGGAGAGACTGTGTGTGTGAGACTGCCTTTTCCACCATGCACCTGCACCTGCATCCATATCCGTATCCATATCCATGTCTACATCAGTATCTATATCATCTCCCTCATACTATCACTTGTTTTCGGTTCTATTTATCTGCCTGGACTTGATGCATTTATTCTTAATGTGGATATTTTTTCTTCTGTATTAGGCCATGAGCTCCTTAGAGATAGCAGCATGATTGACTGATTTTTGTTTCTTACACCAGCACACAGTAGGTCTTCAAGGTCTAGATGATGTTGGGGACATAAAGCACCTATCAAACACATCACTTGTGTCAGGCTTTGTTGTGGGCAGGTCAGACATACCATCTAATTTAACTCTAGTCATCCTCTGACTTTGTCTCTCCCCAGTTGGCCTTTCAGTGCTTTAAGTGTGAAACTCATCTCACTTCTGACTTTTGCACTGGCTGTCCTTCTGCCTGGAACACTTTTCCCATGGTCCCCAGATCCTCTTATGGTTGGTTTTCTTTTTCCATTCTTATTTAAGTTCAAAAGTCACCTTCTCTGAGAGTCACACCCTGACCACCTTACCAGGGAACCCAGCCTGATTCCCTCACTAAGTTATTCTATATTCCAGGGTCCTCTTTCATCCACCTCATAACACCTATAAATACCTGAAATTAACTTTCTGATTAATTTAATTGTTTATTGTCTGTTTCTTCTAGCCCTTTCCCCAACTAAAATATAAGCCTCTGGAGGGTGGGGGTCACCTGTCTGGTTCAAGGCTGTATTTACAGCTTAGAATAGTGTTGACACATACGAGGTGCTCAATTATCCCATGAGGGAATGACGTCTGGGAGGGGGTGTTACTATACCAGTTTGGGAGATGAGGAAAATGAGGAGGTTTGTGGAGGTGGAGTGCTGTGCCTCCCATCAGCAGCTAGTAATTGGCAGATCTGAGATCCAAAGCCCTCCTCAGAGCCCCGCCTCTTACACCATAGGACACTGCTGCTGACTGAGCACAGGTGGTGGCATCGAAGGAAATGTGACGCTTCTACTTTGATGAGACCTTCTGATGTTTCCCTTGTCCCCTGCCTATGTTGAAATTGTAGAAAAACAGGCACATGGGTCTCTAATTTCAGAAAGTTTTATTCACTAGCATAATAATAATAACAATAGCTTTCATGTATGCCAAGAACTTTGTATACACTGTTTCACTTAATCCCCACTATAACCCTATTAGGAGGGAAATTTAATCTCTGTTTTACACATGAGGAAAATAAAACTCAGGAAGATGAAATACTTTACCTAGAGTCAGTGGAATCAAGACAAGAATTGGAAGACACAAATAGGGTAATCTAAGAAGTGATGAGTAAAAGACTAGGGGAATTAAGATTGAAACTCACATCTCTTTGCCACCAAAACCTGTGTTCCTAACAACCATGCTAGTCTGAGCCCCTTTCTGAAAGGCAGGCTCTGAGCTGGGTACCAAGGATGCAAAGACTCATGGCCTGACCTCCACAAGCTCATGGTCTAGAAAAGGAAGGCTTGATTTGAACAAGAAAGGTACCAAGGTATGGGGGTGAGAGTGGGGTGGGGAAAGAGGCTGTGGAAATGCTGGGTCCTGTGACTCTGAATGGGGGTAAAAATAGAAGTGATTGACCTTCTAGTTTTGCAGTGTAACAACAGAGCTGTAGAGGAAGAAGGGTGTTTTAGTCCATTTTGTGTTGCTATAACAGAATTACCTGAGACTGGGTAATTTATAAAGAAGAGAGGTTTATTTGGCTTATGATTCTGGGACAGCTGCATCTGGCATGGGCCTCAGGCTGCTTCTATTCATGGCGGAAAGTGGCAGGCAGCCAGCAGATACAAGCAGATCACATGGTGACAGGAAACGAGAGAGAGAGAGAGAGAGAGAGAGAGAGAGAGAGAGAGAGAGAGAGGAGGTGCCAGGGTCCTTTAAACAATCAGGTCTCACGGGAATTAATAGACCAAGAACTCACTCACTACCTCTCCTCCCCCAGGGAGAGCATTAATCCATTCATGAAGGATCCACCCCCATGACTCAATCAGTTTCCAACACTGCCACATTAGAGATCAAATTTCCACATGAGTTTTGGAGGGGACGACACATCTAAACTCCCTCAAAGGGCCACTAGGAGATTCCATGTCAGTGATGTGGCTGGCAGGAAAGAGCCCGCTCAAGTGTGGGGGCTGGAGAAGTATCTGGGTGCCCTGGAGCATGGCAGGAGGGACAAGGAGGCTGACTCTGCACAGCAGGGACACTAGAGTTGGTCCCTAGACCCACTTCTCCCAGCCTTGAGCCAACTGCTCTGACTCATGCCCCTTGGCTGCAGGAAATCCATTACAGCCCAGTTTCCTGCCTAGATCACTTGACTTTGATTTCATTTTCTAGTATGGGGTAGGATCATGCTGTACATTAAACTTACAAATTTCCTTGAAATTTTCAAAATTTCTTGCAGAATGAAAAGGAAGTGATATTTTGACAATGCCTCAGTGAATGTTCTAGAGCTGACCAGAGAGACAAGGGCTCCTTATCAGGATGAGGTCTTGTTGGCCTGTGTGGCTGGTAATCCCAATATCTGAAACAAGATTGCCTTGGTCAGGGTTCCAACAAGAAACAGAAGGCACATTCTGTGGTTTGAATGTCCCTCCAAGCTCATGTTGGAACTTAACCCCCAATATGGTGGTGGAAGGTGGGGCCTTTTAGAGGTGATTGGAATGCAGGGACTGTGCCCTCATAAATGGATTGATCCATTTGTGGAGTAATGGGTTGGTGGTTTAATGGGTTGTCATGGGCACGGTTCTGATGGCTCTATAAGTAGAGCAAGTGAGAATGTTAGCTCTCTTGCTCTCGCCACCCTCGCCATGTGATAACCTGGTCACCATGAGACCCTGCAGAGAGATTCAAACCAAGAAGAAAGCCCTTAGCAGATGTGTTACCTGGACCTTGGACTTCCCAGCCTCCCAAACTGTAAGAAATAAATTTATTTTCTTTATATATTACTGAGATTCAGGTATTCTGTTATATGTGACAGAAAACTGACTAATACAGCACACTCAAACTGGGTTACTTAGAGAAAATTTAATGAAAAAAACCACTTACTTAGGTGCAAAGGAAACTCTGGGGCTTGTAACAGCAAGAACCATTACCATCCCTAGATCTTGAAGGCAAGAAGGGAGAGCCTTTCCTGGAACCAAAAGAGGGTAGTTGTAGGGAGAAGGCCACCTGACAAGAGGCCACCGTTGTTAGAGGGAAGAAGCCAAGGCCCAGCAACCCTGAAAGCAGGGAGCCAGGGAGAGTAAGTTCTCATCTTCAGTTTCCTTCCACTCCCTGCATCTCCTGCTGATGCATCCTGTAGGCTGGGCCCGACTGGAAGCTAGAAGGCAGGGAATCTTACTGATGTGGTCCGTGCAGTGAGCCCCCGGGTGCAAAGTGGATTATAGAAGGGTGGGAGCGATCTGGAGGGGCAAAGAGACTCATCAGCACAGTAGTTACAGGTGGTTGCTAAGAGCTGTACAAAGAGTGATTGACGATCTTGGTAGATAACTGCCATTGACTACTTGGTGGAATGTATGCGGCCCTTCGAAAGCACTTCTCTGAACTAGCTAAATTCATTGTCATAGCAAGCTCCTAAGGTAGGCACTATCCTGGCCCAGACTGGGAAACGAGGGGTTAAAAGATGAAATACCAGCTGGTAAATGGAGGAGTATGAACCTAAACCCAGATGGCTGTGATTACAGATACAGGGCATACTGTCTCTTGGTCCACCCCATCTTACCCAAATGATAGTTGATGAGGCAGCTCCTAAACCATTGCGAAAATGGAGATAGTAACCGAGGTATGGCCTGGGAGTCTAGGTAAAATATTTCTATAAGCATGAGCTAGCATAAATGAGATCAAACAAACATGCTTCAAGATATTAAAGTACAACCCAAGAAGATGAGAGAGAGAGAGAGAGAGAGAGAGAGAGAGAGAGAGAGAGAGAGAGAGAGAGAGAGAGAGAGAATATCTAATTATAGCTGATCAGGCCCCTCATGGTCTGTGCCCTGCCCGACTCATCTTTCCCTGTTCCCTACAGGGCACTGTGTCCCAGCCAAACGAAACTGTCCTTAGCTCTCTAAATAGCCCTCGGGTATTTGCGTGTGCTGCCTCTTCTGCCTGGAACACTTTGCCCCGCCGTCTACTCACCCATCCCAAATCCTATTTACCAATCAGATCCTAGTGTGGGTCTTTCTTTAGTCTTTTTTCTTTCTCTCCCTCCCTCCTTCCTCACTCCAACAGGTATTTATGAGGCATCTGGTGTGTGCAGACACAGGGGTAAGTGTTGCTCACATAGGGAAACCTTCTCTCTGTGCCCAGCTGTGGGCATGGGGTTTCTCTTGTGTGTTTCCCCACCAGCTTGGCCTATCCTATCACAGCCTCTCTTACTCCTTACTCTAGCACACTGGTTATGTGCCAGTCTCCTCTATTGGACCATAGACTCTGGTGGGGAAGACTATGTCTGTCTCTGTGGGTATTAGTTTCCTATTGCTGTTGTAACAGACTACCATGACTTAGTGGCTTAGGCAACACAAATTAATGATCTTACTGTTCCAGAGGTAGGAAGTAGGACACAGATCTCACTGGGCTAAAATCAAGAGGCTGCATTCCTTTCTGGAGGCTCTAGGGAAGGATCCGTTTTCTTGCCTTTTCCAACTAGGGGCTGCTCGCATTCCTGGGCTGATGGGCCCTTCCTTCATCTTCAAAACTGTCAAAGGCTGCAAAGTCTTTCTCACATTGCATCACTCTGAATCCGACTCTTTTGCTTCACTCTTCCACCTTTTAAGGACCCTTGTGAGTATATTGGGCCCACCCAGGTAAACCAGGATAATATCCCTATCTTAAAGCCAGCTGAATAGCAACCTTAATTCCATCTGCTACCTGCGTTCCTGAACAGAAACTGCTCTCCCTCCAGTGGAGAGGAAAACACACCATCTTCCCCAATGACAGTTCTCAGTTTACGCTGCCTGGTCTTATTAGCTGTGGTTGTATGTGTCATGCTGTGACATAGGCAAAGCACAACACATGTTCTGTAACTGGTCACACCCTTCCCCAACAAGGCTGAGAGCAAAAACCATTCATTTATTCTCATTTATTCAACCAATTTATTGAGCACCTTCTGTGTGCTAGACACTGTACTGGATGCATGTCTGCATCCTTAACCTTGACTCAGGGCTGTACACAGCAGGTACTCACAACCCTGTAGTGAAAGCAGAGCAAGGATGCTGATCTCTATTGTATAGATGAGGAAACTGAGATCCTGAGAGATGAAGGCTCTGGATGATGGCAAGACTCAGATCTTCCTGGGCCTGGCCTTTGGCTCTCTTTCCTATCCAACCCCTACCCATGGTTGCATCTGCACCCCAAATTTGAACACAGGAGATTTCCTGGTTCTCAGGCTGGGGCAGAGGCAGGGCAGGCCCCTGAAGGATACCTCCCACACTGAAGAGCTCTTATAAGAAAATAATATGGTTTAATTCATCTTTGTATCCTTACCACCTACCTACAATCCCTGGCACATAGCAGTTTCTCTGAAAAGTGAGTTGTACAAATGAATAAGGCTCTGGAGTCTAGACATCTCAGATCCTGGAATTCTTTCTGTCTCCAAGTCTCTGCAGATGGAGCTGCTGCCCTAACCTCATAGCCTCTTTGCTACTCTGTTCCTGGATGAAACAAATGCCAACAGGCAAAGTGAGATCATCCTGGAGGCACATGAGGATTTCCTCATGTGCGACAGAAGTCAGGTCAGAGCAGTAACAGAGCTGGGGAGCCAGGGTGGCCCCAGGTTCAATTACTCATGTTTAAGGGACATGGCAAATTCAGGCTTGGACCCACATGAGTCCAAGAGGACGGAGGTACTTGGCAGCAGGAGGTTCCAAACAATGTGTGGTACCTGAAGTTAGGTGAGATCCAAAATGATGTCCCCTTTATTTTGAAAGGGGAACTCTGAAGGGGACAGAATTCACAGCCTATCCTAGCAGCTCCTGCCCTGTTCTGTTCAGAATCTCAGTCATCCCTAGACCTGGATCGAAGCTCTGTCTGTGGTCTTCGAAGCAATTCTGGAAACCATGTTTTTACCCTAATTCTTATGAGTACATCCCAGAGTGGCAGAGTTATCCCCCCCACCCCACCCAAAATGGGCTCAGTAACATCTCCTACACCCATCCCCAGCCCCTCCCATAGGCCAGACTCTGTGCTAGGTAGAAGGGATATAAAGGCAGGAACAACTCAGGTCCTGACTTCCAGGGACTCATACTCCCTGTAGGGGCACAGGGTGGGAGATAGGAAGTGTGAATGGGCAAAAATATAGTGTGAAGATGTGTACAAGCTGCTTCAGAAACACTGAGAGGGGTCAACAGACTTTGCTCAGGGGAATTTGGGAAGGATTACAGAGGAGCTCTTGTTTGAATTGAGCCTTTAAGGTAAGCAGATTTTTGCCAGATAGATAAGGGACAGAAGAGCTCTCTTAGTCAGGGACCAGCATGAAGCACTCAGAGAAGGTGGGATGTTTGGGGGAGCAGCTGGCATGAGGATGGCAAGTGGATGTGGCCATTGCATGGCAGAACAAGGCTGGAACTGACCCAGGGAGGGCACTGAGCACCTTGTTACAGGTCTTGCACCAGCCCGCATGGGGTGATAGGGTCATGGGTGATTTTTAAGAAGGGCAGTGAAGATGCTGGAGTGAGAGTGCTCTCATAGCTCTGGAGATGGATCTTTTAATGGGGGTGGGGGGGAGTGAGATTTGCAGGGACACCAACAAGGAGGCTGTAGCACACTTGTCTAGGTGACAGGCAAAAAGAGTCTGAACGAGGCAAATGTCTATGGGAAAGGAGAGAAGTGGACACACCCAACAGATGTTGGGCAGGTAGGATAGACAGGACTCAAGCCCTCATTATATAAGGGAGTAGGGAGTTTAGATGACTCCAGGCTTCCTATAAAGGGCTTTGGTGGATGATGGGGTGGGGAATTTGGGGGAAGAACAGATTGTGGGGAGAAGATCACAGATTCTGTTTTGGACATGTTGGGTTTGAGGTTCCTGTCAGATGTGAAGTGAGATGCTAAGGGGCAGGTCTGGAACCTCAAACAAGGGCAGATGAGACAGATGGATCTGAGCTCCTGGAGCCATAGACAGGGCCGTCGTGCTCTCTGGGGGTGAATGGAGAGAGAGGTTGTACAGAAACAAGGGACGAACTTTGCTGTGGATTGATTTGTGTCTCCCAAAGCTTCATGCATTAGGAGCTTACCTTCCACTGTGACAGTGTTGAGGGTAGGAGATCCTATTATGGTAATTGAAAGGTGGGTCCTCTGAAAAGTGATTAGACATGAGGACCATGCCCCAGTGAACGAATTAATCCATTGATAGTTTAATGGTGATCATGGGTGTGGTCTGAAGGCTTTATAAGGAGAGGGAAAGAGGAGTTATCTCTCTCTTGCTGAAGCCACTCACCATGTAGATACCCTGCTGCGCTATAGACCCACTACCAAGAACAAGACCCTCACCAGATGTGTTCCCTGGACTTTGGACTTCCCAGCCCCAAAACTGGAAGCAATAAATATTGTTTCTTTAGAAATTACCCAGTTTCAGGTATTTCTGTTATAAGCAACAGAGATGAACTAACACTCACTTAAAGCCATATAAGGATGAGAAAACAAACAACACACCATTCTTTTGAGCCTCATTTTCTTCCAGAACCCAGGATTGCTATAATTCGAAAGATTCTTCAGTCTCTAAACTGAATATGCACACATAGAAATTGGGCTCACACCTTTTGATTAGATCAAAGAGTTACCTGTCCCATAATCCAAGATTTTGCTAAAACGTATTAGCCTTTGATTTTCTAACTTTGTATTCCCTTAAAATGCTTTCAGTTTTAGTCTGTGCTTGGAGGCAGAAAGATCCCAACCTAAAATGAAAGCTCAGTCCTCAAGGCAGCCTTTTTCTCAGCACAGCCTGGCACACACAATGTCATCAAAGGCTCCTTGTACAAGATTAGCAGATTTTCCCCATTTTACCAGTTTACATATTTTTTCTTCCAGCCATACAAAGAAGCGTTTCAGGATTTTCAAATTTCCTTCTGGCATACACAACAAGGCAAGAGGGGCCCCCAGCCACCGAGGTTCCCATGTGCCTAGGAGAAAATGTTTACGGTACAATTTTCCCTGAAGCAAATCCACCATCAGCATTTTCATAAACCTCAGAGAAAGAAGAAGAAACAAAAGCTGTTGAAATGTGAAAATAATTAGAGAAGAGACTTTCCCAGGGAACAAACATGGCTCACACTGTACCGCGGGAAGAGCAAACAAACTTTGGGGAGGTTACGGAGCTGTAAAGTCCTTGTTTATTTCTGAAGAAAGAAATAAAGTTGGAAGAAAGCCACCGGGTGTGCACAATAATAAATCGAGTTCCAGGGGGGTGGGGAAGGAGGACGTGGACTATAAATTCAGAGTGGAAAACAAAGCAACATTCTAGCAGTCCCTGGTGGCGTGTGAACCTGTGTCGTTGGATTTCTGAAGAGATCTGGCGCCTGCCTAGTGTCACTGTCTTCACAGAGTCAAAGCACCCTGGTGCTCCTCGGAGTGGTCACCCCGTCAGAAGAGCATTTGGTTTGGGTTAAGGTTTCTGAAATCAAGTCAGGGTGGTTCAATTCTCAAAAAGAAAGGGAAAAATAATCAAAACACCCTAGTTCCTCCTTCTTCTCGAGCTGAACTTTCCACAGCAGTTTCGGCGCAGACAGAAACCGCAAGGCGCTCAGTGAGGCGCGGCCAGGGCCGCCCAGGAAGGCCCTGGAGGAAATTCCCACAGCCCGGTGCACTTGGAAGGGGAGCTCCCTTGGCTTGTTCCCGCCCTAGGCTTTGGTAAATTTGCCTGTGAAAGGTCACAAGGGCACCGCCTCTTGGCTGAGGGATTTTTCTCCAGGCTAACACCTCAGGTTTCTAGAAGAGAGAGATCCTGTTTCCTGAGAGGTCCATCTCCTGGAAACTACACTGACAGCGACTGGAAACCCTGGGCTTTATAAAATGGACATGAAGCTTGGGCACCAAACTTCAGTTTTCACATTCGGTGAAGAGCCCAATAATATTCATTGCCTCAGATCTTCAGACTTTTCTCCTTTTCTATGTTTAAGTGGAAATTTGAGGAAAGGAATTTAATTCATTGAATATTGACCAACTGCCTACTAGCAGCCAGCTATGCTAAACCCTTTACATGCGTTGTCATGTATAATCTGCATAACAATTCTATGAGATAAATACATTATCATTTCATGTTATACATGAGGAAGCTGAAGCTTAGAATTTACATGATTGGCCCAATATTACCCAGCCAGTAAATGGTGGCAATAGGATGCAAACTTAGGTCTGTCTCTACCTTCGTTTCTCTTAATCACTAAGCTCTTCTGTTTCAGTAACGCGAGTTCCTGCCCACAGAAGCTAACTCTATCAAGAATACAGGAGATGAAATTTTACTAAAGTCAATTAGGCTCATTAAGAAATGGGTAACAGCAATAACAAACAACAATAGTGCTAAGAAGCTATCAATTATTGAGCACTAACTGTGCCTAGGCTAAGCACTTTCCCTATGTTATTTCAACCATCCCACAAAAGCACCCTTTGAGGAATGTGGAATCCACATTTTACAGAGGAGGTAACTGAGTCAGAGAGAAGGTGAGGATCTTCTGGAAGGTTATCCAGCCAGTAAGTGACAGAACGATCTCAGGGTGTCAGCCAGTTTCTAGCAGCGGCTCAAAGACTGGGTCTTATATAGAATCTTGGGGACTTGGTAGTCTCTGCAGAATATCACCTATAAGCAGAACATCTTTTTAAACTTTAAATGACTAATCGTATGCTTTTGTGCTAAATCAGATGCAGTCTTAGCTATCTGGTACGGGCAAGGACAAAAGGCCTAAATAAAAGTCGAAGGGTGAAAGTATAAGAGCAAAATATAAAATTAATACATCTCTATCTTTTGGCTCCTTTCTCTCCCTGCGATGTGAGTAAGGGGGACTCCTACTGAATTTAGTCACTAGGTCACATCAGTCCAGATCTTGTGTTCCATCTTGCGTTCCACCACCTAGCTGTATTTTGTCATTCTTTAACACTGATGTTATAGCAGCTGTTCTTTATTGAGCATCTATATACAGCAAGTAGGTTATGACCCCGTTTCACAGATGATGAAATTCTGGCTCAGAGATGAGGTGACTTGCCTAAGCTGGAATAGCCAGATGGTGAAATGACTGGGCCAAACACTCAGTCTTCTGACAGCCATCAGGTCTCCCTCTGCTTCCATCCACACATTGCCTTCTTCTCCATCTGTGTCACATCTCCCTCTGCCCATCTTTTATAAGGACACTTGTGACCTCCAGGGTCTATCTGGATAATCCAACATCAGCTCCCCAACTCAAGTTCCTTAACTTAATCACATCTATTTCCATGTAAGGTAGTATTCACAGCTGCCAGAGATTAGGACCTGATGTCTCTGTGGCACACTTTTTATTCTACCACACTTGCTTCCCTCCCGAAAATTGCACATTGCATTATTTTGCTGGGAGTGGAAGTGGGTTTGAGTTTGACTATACACAGTCTCTTGCCCAGTCTCCTTGGTGACCGTAACACTATATATTTACCTTTCTTCCTCCCCCAGTTATTCACTCTGTGTGCTAGTTGCCTTTTTATAGTGTCAAGTTTATTGTACTTTCTCCCTTCCATGGTTGTTATAGGAAAGCTTGACACATAGCAGTGCCTGGTCAACAATCAAGTGTAAGGAATTAAGCTCATGAAAAGGAGAAAAGAAGTGTCTTTAGGAGCTGATAACCAAATTAAGAAAATGCATCACAGACCTATGAAAAGTTACCTGATAATGCTAAGGATAGTCCACTGAATGCCAAGCCAGGAATGACAAACGAAATTCAGAAGAGAAAGGGGTCCCATGAGCAGGGGAGGTCGCAAAAGACTTTCTGGAGGGGCTGCAGCTTCCATCAAGTTCTGAACATTAGGTAAGATTTGTAAGAAGTAGAAGGGAAGCTACCAGATTTGAGTATCTTCTATGGGCTAAGTAAGACTTTACCTGCCATCTCAGTTACTCCTGACCACAATTTGGGGTGGTGGACATTACATGTTTACAAATGAGGAAACTGAGGCTTGATCAGAGAGATTGTGTCCCTCACTCAGCTGGTATGTGGCAGAGCTGAGATGTCACCTTAAGCCACCTGACTGGAACTTGTGCACTTTCTATACTGTAACACCCTCGGCCTGCAGCCCCGGCCTCAAGGCTAAATAGTGGCAGCATGATCATGTTGTCCTGTGCTCATAGGAAGAAGATGCCTATATGGCAATAAACAGAGAGACAGAAACCATATGACATTAACTTCTAGGCTAGCAGAGGTTGCACAGACTATAGCAGACTTGAAGATATATTTTTGGAGGGGCTCACCCAAGATTTAAAGAAAATCTGAAGCCCATCCCTGTAGCTACATGTAAAATATAGCCATCAGCATGGGAAAGGAGGTAGATTTTCATTCCTACCTGGCAAGAATTAGGGGGCATTAGACAGGAGAGGAGCTCACCACCCACTTTCAGGCATTAGTCTTCAGGCTTCTATAGGCTTGTGAGCTGGAGACTCCTGGTGAACAGTATCTCTCAACATACAGAGGAACCCATTTTGAGAAATGCAATCAGATATCTTCCACCCTCAATGTTAATTAAAATTTCTAAATAATATCAGTATGTGGACTGAAAGCAAGTCAAAGCACAGTTGTGTTTTCAAGCAACACCACTTACAGGCCCATCACATGCCACTTCAGCATCACTGGTGTGACTCTGTTTGAAATTAATGATAACTCTTGCCAGACACATACAGCTTTAGAGTACAGGACATTTTCATATTCCTTAGTTCTCATTATCCTCAGAAAAATGCTACGAGTTAAAGGTTGCTATTCCTATATGCAGATGAGAGAAGTCTTTAAACTGGCCACGAGCCCCATTGGAAAGAGCAGTGGTGTTTGGGTTTAAGCCCCTGTGAGGCCTCATGCTAGGGTTTCCCTTTCCTGGACCTTAAGCTGTATACCATGCAGGGGTTGTCAGATAAGATGGCTTATATGAACCCGTCTACTGTGAAATGCTGTTAAAGAAAAGCAGAATTTTATAGCTTTAAACAAATGCATCCTTCTTTGTAACGGCTTGCAAATGTTCACATTTAAAGTAAACTGTGAACCCTGGCGGGAAGGTTTTGAATTTAAGCATCTACTTTGCTATTCTGTCCTAGTCCTGCCCCATGTTTCTGTAGGCCAAGAAGGCCCTTCTGGGTCTCCTCACAGCCAGCACAGATTATCAGAAGAAATGTACCCCTGGCTGTGAAAATCCAAATCAGTCTTCTGAAGAAAGCAAGGCTCAGAGAGTTTCAGTAGCTTGCCTAAGGACACACAGCTAGTGACTGACATTGTTCAGTTTGCCAAAAACACCGGATCACAAGAGACTGTAGAGAGGTGTTCCAGGTAAGAGCACATTCTCTAGTTCTGATTCCTCCTAAGGTTGAATGTAAGATGAATTCAGATCTGTTCTTGAGGTTGGGTCCTTTTATGTTAGATTCAAGCACCAACCCTTGGTCTTTGGGGATATGAGGGCTCTGCTTTTAAAATATACATAGGCCTGAAGGCATCACAAGTGGAGGCTGTGGATATATCTGAGCCAATGTGAGCTCCTGTTTGGGTCTGAAATTAAAGGTTCATGATTGGCTGGAGTGGTCCTGCAGGTGGCAGTCTGTCCAGCTGATCAGCTGGCACTGTTCATGAGATGCAGCCCCGTGAGACGCAGAGGGAGCACTGCCCGGGACCATCCCAAGTCCTGGTCTGCAGCATCTCCTCCACTCTCTCTACTTTGGTTTCCTCATCTGCAAAATGGGAAGACTGCTAATTCCCAGAACTGTTCTGAAACGCAAGAATACCAACTTAACCTAGAGCCTGGTTTAAGGTTCAGCTTGTCTCCTTACTTGCCCTGTAATTCAGGGCATGGTATTTAATCATCTGAGTTGCAGTTTCTTCATCTGTCAAATGGAAAGAACTATAATGTCTTCAAAGGGTTGCTCTTTAAGTGAAATAAAATCATGAGGGTAAGGAGCCTTATGGTAAAGCCAGCCATTTTTGTTAGCATATAAAAGGGTTTTGTGAAACAGAGCTACAGGCGTTTCAGCGGAGGCATCATCAATGCTGTGTCACAATCACTCTGCTTTGCAGATGGGCCTCGACGAGAGGTCCCCGGTGAATGGGAGAAACACAAGTCATGGAGAGTAGCTCCCGGAGTGCCCAGTCCAAGAGGCGCTCCATCACTAGCAGGTTGTAGAATCCATTCCACTGCCTTCTCCAGCCCCAGAGACACTGGGAAAAAAAAAAAAAAAAAAAAAAACCACAGCATTTTAAAACCTCTCATTGGTTTTGTCTTTTCTTCCTCCATGTATTGTTTTTGGGAAGGGCTGTTTCAGCCACAGAGCTGTCAAGAAAATAGGGTGGTTTCCCTTGACCACTGGCCACCAGTGTGTGCCTCTTTCTAAGCTCTGGTGCAGGAACCCAAAGTGCTTTTAAAAGGTATTAAGATTCTTCTCTATAAATAAACCCTTATGCTTTCTGCTGTGAGTCTTGGATGGATGAGTTCTCTCTTCTTTTGGACTCTTTCAGGGCTAAGCTCCCCTACACAGAGGAACTGCACACTGCAGAGCGAGGGATATTCTGGGGAATCACCACCATTGCACTTTCTGTCAGTGCAGGAATGGCAAAGTTTTGGAACTTTTACTTAAAGATCCACTACTCCTTAACAACACGTATACCCTCCACGGAATACCCCATCTCCATGTCCTCAAGAGAGTTTACTATCACTGCTGTTTCTCATTTTCCAGAGTCTGACAAATTAAGCATTTGCAAAGATTTATGATTTACTCAGTGATGCAGAGCAGTGGACAGGGATGAATTTTGGAGCCCAGAGACTTGAGTTTGAATTCTGACTTTGCTCCTGACTAGCCATATGATTCTGGACAAAAGATTTACATAGTCTTGGACAAGTTACTTAACATCTATGCTCCCGCCTCAGTTTCCCATTTTGAAAATGAAGATAAATGGTCCATAACTCATGGAGTGGTAGTGAGAATAAAAAGAGGAAAAAAAAAATCATTTAAAGCCCAAGCACACAATAGGTATTCAATTGATGGTCATTATTACCAGTGAAGTTTTTAGCATGACTAATTATCAGCAAGAGAAAGAAGGCTCATGTCACTGGGATTTGAAAGTGGAATTAAAGAAGGGACAATTTACAGGGATAGGGGCCGGGCTATGGAAACCATAAGGCATGTTGAGGCACCCAGGGACCCACAACAGTGGGGGACAATTACCCCCCTTGAACCTAAAGGGGCAAGAAGAGGGAAGGGTGTTTCTGGAGCCAAGTCAGAGACAGATCCGTGGAGGAGGGGCCACAGGTGAGAGCTGTGGGTGTAGAGGACACCCCACTGTCAAAGAAGCAGGGAGGGAGCTGGGGGGAAATTGCCAACACCTCTCTCCTCCTACCCTTTACTCTTCTGCTGATGTCTGCCACTGGCCAAGCCCAGCTGAAAGACAGAAGGCAAGAGAGTTCCCCTGATGCAATCGTAGAAGTCAACCTCGCTATGGCACAGTGCAGACCAGAGAATGAATCTGAGTGAGAAAGGGTGTACGTGGAGAATTACCAGGTTGGTCCGAGAGAGTTCATTGTGATTCACATACGGACTAGTATTAGTCCACCCAAACCATAATCACAACTCCTGCAAAAATCCTAAAGTGGCAATTGTAATCACATCATTTCAGGTAGAAGAAGCCTACATTAGTTCCCCAGTACCTAAAGAAATGAGCCCCCTCCCCACCTGGGATCCTGTCCCAGGATCATCTCCTGCCTCCTACTTCTTACACTCTCTGGAATGCATATGTCCTGTCATGCTTCTCTGCTTCCCACTTGCAGTTCTATTTGAAACTTTTCACTGGTGAAAATTTGATTGGTGAAAGTCCTCACCAATCCTCTGCTTCTATCTGTCTCTGCTTGACCAAATTTTTGTTATCTTCTAACACTCGGCTGGGCATTGCCTCCTCTAGGAAATGTATGAAACCCATCCTCCTCTATTTTTCCATTCAGAGGCAGCAGAGTATTACAAGCAAGGCTCTGGAGCCAGAATGCCCTGCTTGTTACTCCTGGCTGCACCATTTTCTAGCTGCATCATGCCCTTGCTGCTTAATACTCTCTGTGCCTCAGTATAATCATGTGTAAAGTGGGCTGATAATAGTACCCTACTCATAGGGTTTTCCTAAGGATTGAGTCAATGTATGCAAATCATTTAGAACAATGCCATAGTGTCTGATATATTGTAGGTGCTCAATAAATGACCAATGAGTGAATGAATGAATGAGTGGATACATGAGTGATATGAGGATTCAAAGTGAGTTTTTGGAATCTGATTTGGGAGTTCATATGAAGAACACCATAGGCCTGTTTTCAAGGATGTGAAGAGCTAAGAATTCAGGTCTAAAAAATTCAAGGCTTTCCAGGGCATGACGGGGCCACCCAGGAGGGCTGCTCTCCTGTAGGGTTGGTTTGGGTGGGTCCCTGCCCTGAGCAGCCAGCCAGTTTCTAATCTAATTGTGTGATAAAAGAAACAGCTCCTCCACCCTTTGCGTTTCCTCCTCCCACATTAGAAAACAAGAGTAACAATCTGTGTTTGTGCCAGAGCCCCAGCCGTGTCTGAGGAAGACACACACTTCTCCCTGTCCAGGCAAAATGACCATTAGGACATGCAGGGGTGGAAGGGTCTGATCAGAGACTCCATGGGTCCACTCAGTCCTAGGAGCAGGTGTATGCTTGGGAGGTAGGACACGGAAGCTCTGCTTTGGCCTCCAGTGGCCAGGGCACCCTTTAGGGCTTCCAGGATGCCCTCTTTCCTTCCATTCACTCATTTACTCTCTTACTTACTCCCTCCCATATGACTCATTGCATTCAGTTAAAATAAAATGCAAAGTCCTAGGAAGCCGTGTGTGATCTGCTTCCTGCTGCTCCGCAGTCCTCATCTCCTGCACTCGCCCCACTCCCCTACCACGGGCAGGGCCTCTCAGCTGCTGTTTGCAGGAGCGAGCACATTTGCTCTTCCTTGCTTGGGGGGGCTCATTTAACAGACAATTACACAATTTGTTTTCTAATTAAAATTTTTTATTTTTAATTGTGGGGAAATACGCATAACAAAATTTACCATCTTAACCATTTTAAGTGCACAGATCTGTGGCTTTCAATCCACTCACGTAGTCGTGCACTGTCACCTACACCCACTCACAGAGCTCTTTTCATCTTGCAAAACTGAACTCCATACCCATTAACAAAAACTATCCGTTTCCACTTCCCCCCAGCCCTTGGCAACCACCTTTCTACTTTCTGTTTCTGTAAATTTGACTACTCTATGTTCCTCATAGGAATGAAGTCGTACAGTATTTGTCCTTTTGTGTCTGGTTCATTTCACTTAGCAGAGCAAGGTTCATTCATGTTGTAGCATGTGCCAGAATTTTCCCTCCTTTAAAAAAAATTTTTTTTATTATCAGCATATTTATTATTATAAATCATAATTTTTCTTTATGCCCTTTACCCGACTTATCACTCCCCAAAGCCCCTTCCTCCCTCCCCCCTGTCTTTAGTATCCTTAGGTTTGTTCTCTCCTTCTGAAAGTTCAATGTATTGTTGTGGTCTTTTCTTTCTTTCAGTCTGTCTTCCTTTCCTTCTTTCTTAGCACCCAGTTATTAGTGAGATCTTCTCTCCTTTTTAAGGCAGCAAAATAAACCGCAAGTGAACCACACATGGAACTGAGCCTCACTGATATTATCTCATTTAATCCTCACGCTCTCCCAAAGGGGAGGAACCAAGATTCACCACACTCCAGTGACTTGCCTCCTAATTATAAGACTAATATATGTGACAACTGAAAACACATGTGTTTCAGACTTAAAAGCCTTTGCTTTTTTCTCTATGACAGTTATTCTCTGATATTTTTAAAATTTTATTGAGCAGAAAATATAAAAATAACTTTGAGACACTGACAGTGTATTGCCAACTTTTTATTTGGCAAAACAGAAACATTAGAAAACAATTAATTTACCATCTAATGTCACTATTCTTGCATAAAAAGAAATTTTAACTACATGCCCTTTGGAAACACACACACACGCACACACCCATATACACATGACGAAGAAAAGTTTATTGAACTTAATAAACTGAGCTTTATGAAAATCTCCCTCCACTGTCCTTATTTTTCTCATTTCCCTGCCCAAGTAGTGAGGATTGGGTCTCAAACTATGGTCAGTCCTTGGCTTCTAGATATCAAATAATCCAGGCCTATGGGCCCTCAGCTAGGTGCTGTGGGTGATGCCAAGCCAAGAAGAGTTGTCTTCAGAGACTGCAGGGGAAATTTAGATATGCACAGTGCAGGGACAATTTAGTGTCCTCACAGTTTAGCCAGCCTGCTTTGCACGTGAGAAGGAGGTCAGAAGCATCACCAAATCTCACCATTTCTGCTGCCTTGATGACTTTTCTTGAACTTCTCTCCTCTCTTCTACCACTAGGCTAGATTCCATTTTCCAGAGGGAAGTAAAAACTTCAATACAACAAAAGCACCATAAACAAAGGGAAAAGATGAGGCATGACTGGGAGAGTAGTTGCTAAGCAAATAAAACAAAAGTTGTTGTTAAGAATATATAAAAATTCAGTAAAACATCAGTAAGAAAAAGAGAAAGATTAGACCATCATAGCCTACTCTCTCTTGCCCCAACCTTGCCTGAGTCTACACTGTTCTCCTGGCCACACAGCAAACAGAGTACTTGCTCTAAGGTACAGCAGTGTAGTGGGTTATTTTTGTGGTGACCAGCTCAGGATCTGGGACCCTGCTGCATGGTTTTCATCTCACCTCCCCATTTACTAGTTTTCTGACTTAGAGCAAGTTACTTAACCCCTCTGGGTTTCAATTTCTTTATCTATAAATGAGGATAGGTGTGCAGACCTCAAAGGGTTGTTGTGTGAAATAAACAAGTTACTACTTCTAGAAGGTACTACATTAGAACACTGCCTGTCACATGGAAAGTGTTCAAGAACTGTTAGCACCATCTGCAGGAAACCCTCCAAGAACCACCCTTCTTCCTTCATCCGCCAGGTCTTGCGCTTCCATAAGATCCTGAGTATGCTTTTATGATAGCATTCACATATTTTAAATATACAGTATTCATATATTTTAAAAAATTATAAAATATTCACCATGCAGAAAAGTATGAGGATAATGCAATGAATGGTCATATTTCTTCCGTTCTGCTGTTCAAATTTTACCATTTTGTCATGTTTGATTCAGATTTTCTAAAAAGAATTTGAGCATTACAGTAAAGCTGTGGCCCCTTGTGGGTTAATCTCCAATCCTATTCCCTTCTCTCTCCCTACATGTGGCCATTATCCTGATTTTAAAGTTTGCTAACCTTGCAAACATTTATACTTTATCCATAAGCAACATGTAGTAGTTTTGCATGTAGTAAATCTATATAAATGATATCACACCATAAATATCCTGCAATTTTCTTTTTCAGTCAACACTGTATCTTTGAGATTTGTTTATGTACAGATATGTAACTCTGAATCTTTGTGGCTGTCATTTATTAGGTTGAAGAAGATCCCTACGATTCCTAGTTTGCTGAGTTCCTCATAGATTGGTGTTGCTTTTTTTTGCATCTATTATCATGTAGTTTTTCTATAGTCTATTAAAATGGTGAATTACATTCTTTGATTTTTAAATGATCATCCAACCTTGTTTTCCTCATATTTACCTCACTTGATCATGAACTATTACCCTTTTTATATACTGCTGGATTTGATTTACTAATATTTTGCTTAATTTTCTTTTATTTTCTCATACTGTGTTTACCTGGTTTTGGTATCAGATTACTGCTGGCCACATAAAATGAGTTGGGAATGTCTCCTTTTCTCTATTTCCTATAAGAGTGTACATGATTAACAATATTTCTTTCCTTAATATCTGGTACAATTCACCAATGAAACCACTTTGTTCCAAATTTTTTTTGGTGGAAGGTTTTTAACTATAAGCTCAATTTCTTTAGTAAATATAGGAACTGGGTAGATCATGGATTTCTTCATGAATGAGTTTTGGTAGTTTGTGTCTTTTAAGAAATTGGTCCGTTTCATCTAAGTTGTTAAATTTATGAGTATAAAGATGCTTATTGTATTCTCTATTATCTTTTAATATCTTTGGGTTCTGTAGTGATATCCTCTCATTTGTTCCTGATATAGGTAATTCATCTCTTTTTTTATCTTGTTCTTTTTTCATTCCTGAATTTCCAAATTTTCTTTTGTTATCATTTCCTTTCCACCCAAAGAACTTCCTTTAGCATTTATTTTAGAGTAGGTCTACCAGTAACACATTTTGTTAGTTTTCCTTCATCTGAGAATATCTTAATTTTATCTTTGTTCCTGGAGGATATTTTCACTGGATATAGATTTCTGGGTTGATTGTTCTTTTCTCATAGCCCTTTAAAAATGTTGTTCCACTGTCTTCTGTTCTCCATGGTTTCTGATGAGACATATGCAGTCATTATTCCCCAATTTTTCTGATTACTTTCAAGATGTTTTTCTTTATATTTGGTTTGATCATGATGTGTCTCAGTGTGTTTTACTTTAAGTTTGCCTTGTTTGGGGTTTACTGAGCTCTTTGAAACTGAAAATTCATGTCTTTCATCAAATCTGAGAAGTTTTCAGCTGTTACTTCTGCACATATTTTTCTGCTGCTAATCTCTTTTTCCTCTCTTCTGAGACTTCAATGACATGGGTATTAAATCTTGTTATATTGTTCCACTGGTCCCTAAGACTCTGCTTGTTTGTTTGTTTGTTTTTGTTTTTTTTTTTTTTTTTTTTTTGACTTTTAATTAATTTATTTATTTTTTTTTTTTTTATTTTTTTTTTTTATTTTTATTTTTTTAATTTTATTTTGTCGATATACATTGTAGCTGATTAATGCTCCCCATCACCAAAACCTCCCTCCCTTCTCCCTCCCCCCCCCCCAACAATGTCCTTTCTGTTTGTTTGTTGTATCAACTTCAAATAATTGTGGTTGTTATATCTTCTTCCTCCCCGCCCCCCGGTTTGTGTGTGTATGTGTGTATGTGTGTGTGTGAATTTATATATTAATTTTTAGCTCCCACCAATAAGTGAGAACATGTGGTATTTCTCTTTCTGTGCCTGACTTGTTTCACTTAATATAATTCTCTCAAGGTCCATCCATGTTGTTGCAAATGGCAGTATTTCATTCGTTTTTATAGCTGAGTAGTATTCCATTGTGTAGATGTACCACATTTTCCGTATCCACTCATCTGATGATGGGCATTTGGGCTGGTTCCAACTCTTGGCTATTGTAAAGAGTGCTGCGATGAACATTGGGGAACAGGTATACCTTCGACTTGATGATTTCCATTCCTCTGGGTATATTCCCAACAGTGGGATGGCTGGGTCGTATGGTAGATCTATTTGCAATTGTTTAAGGAACCTCCATACCATTTTCCATAGAGGCTGCACCATTTTGCAGTCCCACCAACAATGTATGAGAGTTCCTTTTTCTCCGCAGCCTCGCCAGCATTTATCGTTCATAGTCTTTTGGATTTTAGCCATCCTAACTGGGGTTAGATGGTATCTCAATGTGGTTTTGATTTGCATTTCCCGGATGCTGAGTGATGTTGAGCATTTTTTCATATGTCTGTTGGCCATTTGGATATCTTCCTTAGAGAAATGCCTACTTAGTGTTTGTTTGTTTTTTAAATCATTTTTTTCTCTGTGTTTTTCAAATTAGACAACTTCTATTGAATTGATTTGTGTCAGTTGTTGGAAAATGATGGCCCACAGGACAAATCTAGCCTGCCTACTTTGGTAAATAAATGTTTATTGGGACACAGCTGTTCCCATTCATTTACATATTGCCCATGGCTGTTCTCATGCTACAATTGCAGGGCTGAGGAGTTATGACAGGCTTCATGGCCATCAAATTCTAAAACATTTACTATCTGTCCGTTTACAGGAAAAGAGGCCCAGTCCAATCCCTGATCTAACTTCAAGTTCACTGACTTTATCTTCACTATGTTACTGATTCCCTGCAATGAATATTTTTTCTGTTATCGTATTTTTCAGGAATAAAATTTCCACTTTTTCCATAGCTTCTATTTCTTTGCTGAAAACTCCTATCTTTTCATTCAATAATGTTTGCTCTTACTTCATGCAACATACTATAATAGCTACTTTTAAGTCTGTCTGATTATTCCACAACTGGGTCAGCTTGGTGTTGGTGTCTTTTGAATGTCTTTTCCTTTGAGTGTTGTTGAGATTTTCCTGTTGTTGTTGCTGTGGTTGGTTTTTTGTATATTGATTAATTTTGAATTGTATCTTGGACATTTTTAAAAATAGCCTTTATTTTTAAAAAGCTAACATGTGCATTCTAGAAAAGTGAAAAACACAAGAAGGAAAGAACAAAGTAATCCACAATCAGAAGCTGTTACAGTGTGAGGTGTCCTTTTAGGTCCTGTGTTTTTTTGTTTGTTTGTTTGTTTTTTGTCTTTTTCGTGACCGGCACTCAGCCAGTGAGTGCACCGGCCAGTCCTATATAGGATCCGAACCCGCGGTGGGAGCGTCGCTGTGCTCCCAGCGCCACACTCTCCCGAGTGCGCCACGGGCTCAGCCCAGGTCCTGTGTGTTTATACATGCAACATCCAATTTTATATGATTGAGATCACACAGGATGTATCATTCTTTTTCACATATCATGAATATTTGCCAATTCAAAATCCCAAAGCTACATGAGAATTTTGATAACTAAGAATATACTACACCAACTCAATCTGTTATAAAAAAAAATGTAATTCTGCCTTTCTTGGGGATAAAAATTTCATAGAAAAAAAGGCAACAGATCTCTAGATAAAAGTATTGGCAGAATTATGGTTAAAATACTGCATTCCCTTAATCCTCAATTTAAAATGAGACATAAAGCAACAGAGTACACTAAGTATAATATTGCTAAGAGAATTCATTATCACATCTGTACTATCAAAGTATTAGCAAGAAGGTATGTTTCCATTGAATTATTTAATGTGTTCCTATAGTACAGCCAAAAGAGATGCACACACATCAATGATGATCATCAAAATGTAAATATAAACACATCTGCATACATCCCTCCTTTTACACTTCCTTCTGCCCCTCTGCTGCCAACCTAATGAACAAGTCCTGATATACATTGCTCAGAGGTGGTTTAACAGTTCAGTGTCCAAGATACATCTTCTTTATCAATTATAACAAAAAGATATTTGCAAATTGGCTAATTCACTAGCTCTACTGTTTACCATACATTGCCACCTTGGGACATCTATAAAGCTTATATGTTGCAAAATAAAGAATGAACTTTGTCCACAAAAAAACTTTTGTCTGAACACAAATGCACACATAGACCTATGGTTTTAACCTAAAACCATCTTCTAGATGTGGAGATACTAGACAAGAGCCCTTCCTTATCCTTCTTTGTCTCCCTCTTCCATCACTCCAGTGACTAAGTACAGGACTACAGAGCTCCAAGAGAGGGGTTTAGCAAATATCACTCCCAGAAGACAGTCCTTCCTAAAAGCTAAAAGGACATTTATTAAGGGATTATTTTACTACCTCTACTTTTAACATGCTTTGGGCATTAGGACTCGTTTATCCTTTAATACACAGCAGTGTTATATACTGTTCTATATAAATTTATATAACAGATATAAAATGATATATAGAGCAGTGGCTAGATAATCTGAACTAATCTAACCCGTGGGCATAGAACCCTTCTCTCTGCACACTTCTTCCTCCCGCTGCCCTCCACCACCCAGTGAACAGTCAGCGTACTCCCCAAGACATCGAGTCGCCAAATGCAACGTCTCCTATAGGGTGTTACTTTAGCTCTTTACTTCTAAGGTATGTTGTACACTTTTAAACATCTGGAAAGACTAGATGTTTCAAATAAAGACAAGTTTTCCACAATACATACAATAGCATTGAGTAAGCTGCCCACATATAACAAAGGCTCTAACTTGAAACTCTTCTAAAAAAAAAAAAAAACTTCTGGCCTGGAACCCTTGCCCTTCCTACCTCTATCAACCCAGTGGGGACAGGTATAAGCATCCATAATGCTTTGGGGGGATTTTAACAATTTCACTTCCATAAATGATTTTAAGAACAGCCTTTCCTGTGAATTTAAACACAAAGTGTACTTAATGTACTAGTTTACTAACTCTACCTTTGTCATACACTGGCAACCTCTCTCACATCTAGATAGACTAGATGTTATGAATTAGGACTCACTTGTCCTTGAAACACTATATACACAGCAAAGTAAAACAAAATGCACAGACGTAAGAGGCAACGGTCAATCTTGACTCGCCATAAACACATTGGTATAAAGCCCTTTGCACTTTCTTCTCCTTTGTCCTTCGTGAACCAGCACAAACATAATGTGTACAGCTCAGAAAGGTGGTTTGGTAATTCTGTTTCCAAAAGCAACATTTCATATGAATTTTAACACAAGGATACCTACAAAATATGTTATTTACGACCTCTACTTTTAACATACTTTGTGCTTTTCTGAACATCTAGAAAGACCCAATGTTTTAAAAAGGACTTAAGTTTATCTACTTCATACACTTAGTGTTAAGTGATTGACACACATGTAACAATGGTTATATCTGAAAGTATCTTCTGAATAGAAACATTCTGGTCTAGATTCTTCATTTCTTCCAACGTCTTCTCCCTATTGCTAACCCAGTGGATATAGTTACTCATGTCACTTAGATGTGATATTACAATTTCACTTCCAAAAGTCCTTTTCAGAAGACAGCCTTTCTGTGAATTTTAACACAAAGTGTACAAAATGCATTAGTTTACTAAGTCGACTTTTGTCACACATTGGCAACCTCTGCAGAGACTAGATATTATAACATTAGGACTCATTTGTCCAGTATGTACACAATATGTACAGTACAGCAAAGTTAAGTGAAATGCATATAACAGACAGGGCAATGGCTAGGCTAAAAATGAACAGGACTCTGGGTCCTGTTAAGATTCACTAACGAATGTTAACTTCTTTTTTCAATCAACATAGTTAGGTTCAGACCCAAATCCCAACCTACCTCCTGCAGGCTGTGATTCTAATGCCAGTTCAGTTTTCAAAACCTTTATAGCGCTATTAGGGTTCTGCCCCATGTGTGCACTATATAGTGGCCAGTCTGGGACCTAGGATGTAGTCCACACTGTAGTTCGGCCTCAAAGTTCCTTTGGGTCAGTTCCTTGTATGTGAGTACTGGGAGTGAGCCCAGGATCTCACATACAGATTTAAGGGACCCTATTTTCCACCTTCCTCTTCTCTATGATTTTCCCCACGCCCCCTTACTTGGGATCCCATTTTCCTCCTGTGCTGGGTGGAAGGCCAGGGTTTTAGCCTCGCCATGCAGTCGTACATTTTTCACAACTGTGTCCACCTTGAGAATAAAGCAGTGAGAGAAAAAAAGGGAGAATAAAAATAATGCAGATTCCCCCCCCCCCCACTACAGTCTTAAGACCCCAGGGACCCTTTTCCCAGTTCTTCTGGTCAGAGGGAAGAATTTTCTCTCTCAGGCTAAGGTGCCTAAGAATCGACTGCTGCTGCCACCACTGCAGGAGTGTAGCTTATCGCATTTCCAGATAGTGCCAAAATGCTCCCCAAAGTAGTGGTAGCAAGTTAGACTTGTACCAGCAGCGTGGGAGGCTTCTCGTTGTTTATGTGCTCATCCACTTTGCATATTGTCAGATTTTAAAGTTTTTGCTGATGTGTGATATGAATGAAATGATACCTCAGTGCTTTAATTTACTTCCCTGATGACTGGTGAGATTGAGCTTCTTTTCAAGAGTTTATTGTTCATTTTTATTTCCTCTTCTGTGATTTGTTTATACCAGTTCTCTTTTTCTATTAGATTTAAAAAAAAAATAATTTCTTACTGATATTCTTATTTAATCTTTATGTATCTAGTCCATTGTCTTTAATATATGTAGCAAATACTTTTCCCCATCCATCTCTTCCTAACTTTGTTCATAGTGACTTTGGTATACAGAAGTTCTCATGTTTTAGTGCCAAAAGAGGGAACCATTACATGCCTCCTCTTCCCTTACCGTCTACCTAAGATTAGTTTCCAAACCCTGTTGATTTTGCTCTCCTATCTCCGCCATCTATCCCACATTAACTTCTCCTGCCCTGATTCAGACTTTCCATGTCTCTTTCCTGGACAATTATACTAGTTCTTAATGGCTTGCCCATATCCACTCTTACCTGGACACACAGTCTCTGCAGGGGATTTTAAAGAACACAAGTTCGGCTATTCATCTGGCTTAAAAAGCTTTCATGGTTTCCCTTCCCCTGTAGGATCAAGCGTAAACTACTTCACACGACAAACACACACAAAACACCCCGCCATGCACCAGCCCTTGCTGGCTCACCCAGCCTCGTGTGCTGCTTCTGCTCACACCCATGCTCCAGAAACGCTGTGCTGCTTCTCCCTCCCCCAGCACGCCAGCATCTTCACACACTGACTTCCTAACACCTTTATATTTAAAATCACCAGCAACAACTCCCTCTCTCCCCTGCCTCAAAATTATATTTCCAAGGCTTCAAAGTGGAGCAGGAGGCTCTGGCCCAGAAACGAACAGCTACTGTGCACCAGACACTTCCACCTGTGTTACAGTCTCATTTAATTCTCACAACCACACTCTGAGTACAGACCGTTGACCTCATTTACAGACGTGGAGGCTGAGGCTCAGAGACGCTAAGCAACTTGCTGGAGACACATAGCTAGGAAGCCACAGAACCGGAGGCTGAACCCAAGTCTTTGGTGTTCTGGTTACAGACCCACAGCCCTTCCTGGCTCAGGAGGACTGGGTGTGAATCCTGGCCCTGCCACTCCCCAGCTTTATGACCTTGGGCAAGTCACGTTCCCTCTCCAAGCCTCAGTTTTCTCATTTGTAAACAGGAAGATTGTACTCATGGCTGTAACCTCCTTTCCCTCCTGGAGGCATATAATTCCTGGCAGTGCCCCCGTCATCTCACACATGCCTTTAGTCCAGGGTGTCCCACTGAGCGTGGTCAACTCTGACGATGATCTGAAGTCAGCAGAAACCTAACGATCCTCTCCCACCCTCTTTAAAGTTTTTATGCCGGTCTCTGAACCAGCACAGCAACTCCTGTCACAAGTGTGCATGTCTAGGCTCATGCCCGGCTTCTTGCATCTCTTCCTAGAGCCAAAAATCCATTAGGAGAAGGGAGACACAAATCCAAACACAACATTCTCATGCAATTACATTACATTCTCACTCCCTGATTGATCGTGTGCAACCCGTGGCCCTGCTCTGAGCCTCGATGTCCTCACTTGCACAACAGTGGGGGTTGGTTTACAGTAGACTGAGGTCCCTTCCAGGTATAAACTTCTATGATGCTGGGACATCACAAACCACTTGTGGTAAGAGCATGCTAATAAAAAAGCGAACCATTAAACAAAGACCCATTCTCCTAGGGAGAACCTGACCTCAGCAAGTTCAGAGTGTCTCTTTTAGAATTATCATCTACTATCCCAAGTTCAAGGTCAGACAGCAAGGAAAGTTCCCAAAAGATCAGGGATTTAAAACTGAGAAAAGGGGAGAAGGAAGGAAGTAAAACAAAGTTCCATCCAACCAAGTCAGGACATTTAGGGTGGCAGAGAAGTTTGCACAGACTTTAGAGTCAGGTGGTCTTAGATTCAACTCCCATTCCATCACTGTGCAACTTAGGCATGTCACTTAACCTCTCTGAGCCTGTTTATTTATCTGTTAAAAAAATAGGCTAATTATTTTTACTCATAATCACTTATGAGGCTTGAAGGAGATGGCATGTAAAAGTGGCTGTTTAAAACAGTGAAGGAGTTCAAAGTGGCTCATTTTTACTCTTGTGTGTTTTCTATTTAAAGAGAATCAGGGACTGCCAAGAAGACACAAAGAAACTTAAGGCCAGATGTTTTCAGACAAACACATCTATGAAAAACGTGCTCTGGGAACATCCTGAGTCATGGAATCCTACAACCTGAAGTGACTTTAGCAACCGTCAGTTACAGACTAATTACACCAGCTTTAACCCTCTGTCTCCTGCCATCCACCTCTGCTTGAATGCTGGCAATGCTGAGGAGTTCATTGCTTTCCGGAATTCGTGAAGAGGGGTGAGTTGGGGCAAATCATTGAAATTTTGAATGTCAGACCCAATGTCCTTATCTCCTCCTTTATGATCTGTTCATCACCAAATATTTGTAGTGTCCAACACACTCCAGGCTATGTCATCTCACCAAGCCTTTGTCCTTGCTTTTCTCTCTCCTGGGACATGACATCCCTCCCCCCTTGCCCTTTTCTTCATCCTTTAAGATGCAAGCCAAACATCAGCACCTCTGGGAAATCCTCAGTGACCTTCCCACCCCAAGCTCTGTACCCCTTAGCTCCTTTTTCAGAGCCTCTACTAATGTAAGTAGCATTATCTATTTATATATTGGTCTCCCTCACAAGACTGTGGTTCTTCAAAAGCAGGGACCTTCACTTCCATGCCTCTCTATCCCTAGCTCCTTGCACAGGGCCTGACTTGGTAGACATAAGCTCTCTGTGGAGTTGAGCCACCTAAAAGGGCAGAGAGGCCCGTGGAGAGGAGACAGTGGCTGTGCTGCACAGTGAGGATCTCTCCAGGAAGTGTCTGTGCCCATAATTAGAACCTGGATCTGGTCTCCTGAATAGGATAAAATGGAGAAGAAAGGTTTTCATTTAAAAAATGCTCTGGGGGTTGTTTTGGTTTTGTGCCAGGCTGCCACCAACTGAATTCAAGGAAAAGCCTATTAAAAGCATCATGACAGACTTTTCTGTTCTTCCCCCGTAAACTATACTCAAAAATTGGGTGGAATGCTGGATACATGTCTCAACCCAACCGTGCTTCAGGAATGAGATGGTAACTGTTCTTTGTGGTTTTTTTTGAACAGGACAGTGGGGTGTGATGCCATTAAATTATAACTGAGTTATTCAATAACTTGGGAGAAGGAGGAATGGACGTCATACAGATCCATATACTTGACATTGTGCTGGGTGTTCTCCGTGTTAGCTCACAATAAATATGTGAGGTTAGGGACTGTTGTCTACTTCACACATGTAGAAACTAAAGGACTGGAGGTAAAAACTGTCAACTAGTCCTCCATCTAGGAGGAGACCAATCCAGGTATAATCCCAAAGTGTATGCTGTTTTCGGCCCCATAACCAATGTGGTAGAGATAATAAGTTACATACCAAATGTCCATTTTCCCCTGTGTGCTGAGACAGAGAACTCCTGTTATCTGCTGGGGAAATTGCCATCTAGAATAAAGACAAATTTTCCCAGTCCCTTACAGCTGGAGGTGTCATGGAACAAAGTTCTATCCAATGGTATGTTGTCAGAAGGGGCAAATGGGGCATCAGAGAAGGCTCTTCAAACGGAATGGTGTGAGTGTTCCTTTGTTTGCCCTGATTTCTCCTGATGCTAAATTAGAACCAGATATAATACTTGGATCTTCAGGAGCCATGTTGGACCTTGAGGTGACCTTGAGAATGAAAGGCATGTGTTAAAATGATCCCTGATAACTGTAGCACCTTCAGCCAAATCTGGGCCTTCAGACTTCTTTTACATAATAGAAGAAATCCTTGTGTGTGTAAGCCTCTGTGTCTGAGGCTGATACAAGACTTAGAAAGTCTCAGCTCAATCACAAATCCACTGTGGGACTTCAGGAAAGTTGTTTAAACACTTCAGACCTGGGTTTTCTCATCTGGAAAATAAGTAAATTGAATTAGAGCAGCATTTTCAAAGGTTATTTCTAATGCTAAGGTACCAAGTATAATCACTGGGCATCCAGAACTGCTGTGTCAAAAAAGACCATGGAAGAGCACAGGCTTTTTTCCAAGGATTTCCAAGGTAGTTAAAAGACAGGCAGAACATTCATTCATTCATTTATTCACTCACTCGCTCATTCATTCATTAATTCATTCAGTGTAATGGATGCTGAGGTATGCTGCCTAGATGCCCACTTGAGACCATTCTCTTAATTCCAATCAGTGTTGGCTGCTGACAGCTCACAGCTGACTTCATCTTCAAGCTCTACCTTTGGTTGAAGGGTGCTGCCCCAAGCCAAGCCTTGCCTGCTTTCTAGGGGCAATCCATATCTATCGATGGATTGGTGTGGAAGGTAAAAGACGCTGGTTCCCTTGCCTCAATTTGTGACAACTCAAAAGGGCCACCCAAACTGTAGAGCCTCTGGCAACTGCATCCCAGTTCAACTTCTCCCACCATCTAGTTCTGCTTTGCTTAATCCCTTACAGGTGGTGTTTCCCAACACACTCACCGATAAACTTTCTGCGTGCAAATATCTGCCTTGGAACCTGTTTCCCAGGGTACTCAACCTACAGTAGTTGGTACCAGAAGTGGTTCTACATTGGGACTGGAGCCAAGTCACCTACCAGTTGTCTGGCAGTAAGGATCCCATCCCTGGGGCAGGGAGAGTACAGATAGCACCTGGCACACTGTAGCCCCACAACTGTGAGACTGTTCACTCTTGGAGAGCTGGGATGAGATTACAGTAAAAGGAAAGGCACCTGCAGGTATAATATATCAGATATTCAAGAGATATCGAGGAAAGTAGTGATTATTGAGACTACCAAATGAGATGACTCTGCTGAGTGCTATCAATGTATTCGAGCAAGTCAGTGAAAAGCTGGAAGAGATTAATCAGTAATTTAAGACAAAGTGTGAAAGTCACAGGGCTTCCTTGGCAGCATATCAAGAGATTCTCATCTCTTGCAGCTGGAGGGCAGAAAAAGCTGATGATCAGGCTCAGGACTTAATCACAAGGGTATTAGAGTTTCAGTAAAAGTCTAAATTTCCACCCCAGCATGACTAGGACCAGGGCCCTGGTGAGGAAGAGTGGGACCCTTAGATATAAGGAGAGGATATCTGGGTTGAAACACTTAAGAACCTGAGAATGTTGACATTCCAGCTCTGTCTGTGTCTCCTGGGCTGCAGAAGCAGGGGCCCCGTCTTCCCAATTAGAGACTCTTTCCCCTCACTTGAAGAGGACGCAGAGGACTCTGCCAGGTGAGGTCAAACACTTCTGCTTCCCTTCCAGACCACCAAGCCAAAAGCTAGGATTCAGTCACACCAGATTTCTACTGGGGACTTGCTGGGCTTTCAAGAAAGGGACTAGATCCTGAAGAGACTGCAGGACCTAGCCAACCTGCACTGGCTGGAGCCAGGAGCATGTATATGGGACTGGGTCCTAAGCATGCAGGATTTGGAGGCCGGGTGGTGGTGGGGGGGGGAGGGGGATAGACTGTTGGATAACGGAGAGTTTATTGATACGGGAGCATTCTCCTCTGACACAGGATTTGACACATGGCAAGGACCCTGAGAGACAGCCCTAATATGCTACTAGATTGGCTGGGGGATTTTGCAGAAGATCACACTCAGTGCTCACACTAAGTGCAGTAGACAAACCAGGGAAAAGCAGAAAGGCAAGGATGAAAAGACTCAGAGAAGTGGGCATGCTGGGGTGGACTGATGACATGAAGCCAGGGCATCTGATCTAAGACCTTCAATAAATATGCACTGAGTGTGCCCTGTGGGAAAAGGCGGTGTGACGGTTTCTTGGAATACCAGGAAGAATAAGACACAGACCTTGTCCTTATGGTATCTACAAATTGTGATTATGAGGTAAGGACACTGATTTATAAAATCACTCGGCATAGTTGCATCCAAATGGGTGTGATTCTTCTACACAATCCCACTGAGAGACTCTAGACTTCTTGCTGATGTGGAGGAAAATCAGGGAGGTGGAGTCACAGACCTGAGTTTAAGTTTGATTTTGATATAGCTTCCTTAGCCCCGCAGTTTGAGCCTGCATGACCATGAGAACATTTTTAAACTTCTCAGAACCCTAATTTTCTCATCTGTAAAACTCAGATGATAATATCTGCTCTGGTGGGATGTTGTCCCAGTTAAATTAAAGTGAGATCACATAAACAAAATGCCTAGTCCATTAAACACATTACAAAAACTCCATAAAAGATGGTTCCATTCCTTTTTATGAATTCTGCCTATTACTCTGCCAACTCCTTTTTGTAAGGTGACATTTAAGTTTAGTCTAAAAGCCAAATAAGAAAATTCATATTTTTTTTCTTCCTTCCTTTCCTCCATTTCTTCTTTCTCTCACTGACAATGAGCGTGGGCCTGTTATGAGCCAGTCCCCATCCCTGTCACTCTCTTGTCCTCCACACTTGGTTCTGAAAAACTTTTGACTATTTTTACACAACCTGTATAGCCTTATGGGATGAGGATTTGCCCCTCTAGGAGTTACAGAAGACCATGCCCTTGGTTCTGAAGTCACAGCAGTTTCCCTGGAATAAGCCTTAGTCTTCACAACCTGATATATTTAAGAAGTCCACCCTCATTGGGATGGCTCACCTACACATCCAAAGTTAAATAGGAAAAGAATTAAATGACAATACAGAGCAACTAATGTAAAGGGGAAATTCTCATCTGTAAGATAGTAACAAAATATATAACATTTACTGTGAGGCAGGTGCAGACACTGGACAAGTGGCCAGGGATACAATGGTGACTGAGGCAGCGCTTCTGAGAGCTCTGTCTAGTGGGAGAAAACAGCTGTAGGTAACCACAGCTACGTATGCATACCCTGGAAGCACTTCCCCCCATCCTGGGAGTCAGAAGGCTTCGTGTAGGAGGCAGCCGCCCTGGGCCTGAGAATTAACAGTGAAATAGACGAGGTGAAGAGGATGGCATTTCAGGCAGAGGGAACAGCATCTGCAAGGCACAGGGGCCTGAAGAGGCAAGGAACATTTGGTTAATTGCAAGTTGTCCACTAGATGCTGGGAAACTGTTGGTTGGCTGAAGTACAGGAGAGGTGGGGAGGTCATGTAGGATACGACGTGGTTGGCTTTGGTATCATCCTAGGTCAGGCCAGTTACCCTAGCATTAGAATAACAGCACTCCCTCCCTGTCACCCTCAAAAGTATCCCCCGGGCAATTGGTCATAGAGTCACCTGGTTTTAAGGATGGGAGGTGCATGCTCCAACCCGTATTGAAGGGTGACGTCTCTGGCTGCCATGTGGACTAGCTTGGAGGAGTGAGATGAGAGGCCTGGTAACAGTCTTGTAAGGTCCCATCCAGCCCTGGTGTCCTCCGATCCAGACACCATTCCTAGAATAGCACAAAACTGTCTTTTACTGATGGATAAATGCCTAATGAGCTCATAAATGTGACACAGTTGAGAGGAGGGTGATGTCTCTGTTACCAGAGGAGCTCTGGGAAGGATTCCTGGAGAAAATGGATCTGGATCTTGACCTTGAAGGCTGGGTAGGATTAAATAGTCAGAAAGGGGGGAGGTGGATACGTTGTGGAGGTAGGAATGATAGGGGGGTGCAGTGGGAATAGAGTAACTAAAATGAACGAGCCGTGACGTACATGTCAGCAGCCATGACCGCCACCCAGTAATAATAGTAACAGCTTACCAGCACGTCCTCTCCTGTTGTTTCCCCAAACTCCCTCCACATCCCCAGGAGGTATGAAGGCAGGGCACTCGCCTGTGTATTCCCAGAGCACATTAAGCAGAGCCCTGGAAGCCCTCCATGTGTACAGCAGGGCTCAGGATACAGCCTTCTCTTCCTCCACTTGGGTCCCCAGGCTAGCCCCATGCATCCTTCCAGCCTTGGGGCTGGCAACAGAGAAGACACACAGTAGTGTCGGCAGGCCGATTAACCAGAGAGAAGACAGAGGCTCAGAAGGCTTGAGTGACTTGCCTGAATCATTCATGGGGAGCAGGTTCTGGTACTGGAGCTTGAGCCCAAGACTCTAGAATTCTGTTCTTGCCACTGGACCATGTGGCCACAGGTACAAATCAGTGCCCAAAACATAGACAACATAGTGTTGTGAGGTACTACAGTTAAGAAGTGATTCTAACTACAGCTCAAAGCTGAAACAAGGGGAGAGACATTCCAAAGGACCAGTTCCAGCTGCTAGCAACAGAGTGGGTGGGGCATTTTTTAATGGCCTCAGTCAAGAGAGCCTGCTGTCAGGGTAAGTTCTAGACATAAGGGAGGGCCTCTTTGCTCCTCCTTGTAATAATGACCTACCTCCTGGGCTTGTTGAGTTTCTATGGAAAACAGTCCAGGCAGAGATCCTGGATACGTCTATTTATGATGATGTTGACATAGAGAGGACCGGTATGTTCATGTAGAGGCCATGTTTCCTGTTTCTATAAACATCTTCAATGTGAGAAAGGCTTCAGTGGGTCCACGGGCACAATTTATAGCTTGGTCTGTGCCAACATAAATCAAGCACACATACCATCCCAATGAAATAATGCAGATCATTGATTTAGGGTGGTGAGGACAGCAAGCAGGGTGGATTCCAAGTCAACTCATTCTTGCGCCCCTGTGATTGGTTAGCTTTCATCTTTGGGAGCTGTGAGGGCCGGGCTGGCTATGTGATGCAGTGGGAAGGGCACAGGCTTTGGCGCTAGACTGTGTGAGCTCACAGCCAGCATGGGAACATGTTGTTTAATGCCTTGAACCTCAGTGTCTTCCTCTTTAAAACTAGCTTAACAGGGCAACTTCAAAAGGCTGTTGGGGTGGGGGTTTAAATGAGGTAACAGGTAATTAGTCAATGCTACTTTAGTGATGATCTCCAATTATCCAATTCCCATTCTGTAAGCTCCTGGGCATTTTCTTTTCCTTTTTTGTTTTTTATGTCTTGGAATTTTAAATTGGTCTCCAGATTGGTAGGAGTTGAGTCAGTCTGGCAGTGACCTCCAAAGGTAGCTTGAGCATTTGCAAATATGCTTGGAGATAATGAACATGGCCCCGAGAGTCAATCAGGAGTGCCATCCAAGAGCATGGAAGACCGCAAAACCTTTCATTTGCACTATTTCCTTTGAATGCTGATTCTTACAATTACCTTTGGGTGGGGGCAGGTGGGTGTACCTACACGTTTAATAATAATTATAAAATAACAGAAATGAAATAATAGCTTAGCATCAGGAGAAGTCAAGTGGCAGTTCATGGGTCATTGGGATCCGTGGCAGTTCCTAAGAAAGAGTGTTGTCCCAACCACCCTTCCACAACCTATGAAAATTGAGTTTATGTGCATCCTCCATGGGTCAGCTTTTCCCCCAGCCTACTCAACATCTACTCTACCTTAGAGAAGCAGAAAATATACCTGGTGCATGACTCAGCCTTGGAGAGTGTTATGTTTAGTGGATTCAGAAGATCTGACTTTGGCCCCTAACTCTGCTGCTCACTTACCGTGAGACCTTGTGGAATTATTTCCCCACTCTTGGCCTCAGTTTCTCCATCAGTAAAAAAAGAAGTATCATCCTAATCCTAACTAACTCACAGAAGAATGGGGGAAGACCCATTGAGCAGATGAGTAGTTTGTAAACTGTGAGTATGAGGTATCTCAGTTCAACAGAGCCAAAAGAGAATGCTTATTTTCGCTCCAAACCTCCATCTCACCCCACCAGAGTCAAAGGCAGCAGCAGCAGCATCTGCTTGCTCTTTGATTTTCTCACCCACCATATGCCATTCACCAGCAAGCCCTACTGACTCTACTTCCTTGGATGTGGAGTGATCATTTTTAATATATTTATTTTAATATATTTTAAACATTTTATTTTAAAGTAATTTTGACTTAATAGAAATGTCACAACATATACAAAAGATTTTAATACATCCTTCATTCCAAAATGTTAACATTTTACTGGGTTTGCATCCTTTCTCTATACACATACACATGCACATGCACACACACATTGCTTCTCTGGTCCATCAGGTTTCAGCTGAAGTGCCTCCTCTTAGAGGGTGCCTTCCTAAGCCTGTGCTCCCACCCTGCAGTTCCCTTCCAATTGCAGTTCCCCACAGAGCACTGAACTCCAGCTGATATTTTTCTCAGCTATTTATTTACTGGTTACCTTCCTGCCTCCCACACTAGGATGGAAGTCTTATGAGAGAATTGGCCGTACCTACCTACCTTGTTCCCTGCTGAATCCTCAGAACTAAGCACAGGTCCTTCACAGAATTGGTACTTAATCACGGTCTTTCTGAGCAAACAAATTAGGGAGTGGCTGTGTCTGGCCTGTGCAGGATCCTAAGAGGCATTCATTGTAGTCTCTCTATTCAGGGTGCCGAAGTCCCCCAGAGCCTGCACTGGCTGTCACATTCGCTCCCATCATGGAAACATTTGCCTTATCTTGTCCGAGGAGGGAATTACTAAAAACACAGCTTACTTTTGGGTGTAACTCCTTCAAGAAAGAGAGAAAAAACTATACAAATGCACACAAACACAGGAAGAGAGAGTATGACCAGCTTAGTGGTTATACATGGATTCTGCAGCTGGACTGCCTTGTTCACACACAGGCTCTGCCACTTACTATGGTGTGATCTTAGAGAAATTATTTAAAACACACTGTGCCTCACTCTCCTTATGTGTAAAATAAAGATAATAAAGGTATCTTCTTCCTAAGTTTGTTGCATGATTAAATGTATTAATATATTTAAGATGCTTAGAGCCATGCCTGGCACATAGTAAGCGTTCAATAAATGTCATCGTAATATATGGTTACGTAATTGAGAGCAAATAGTATATACTTGTCTTATCTTTTTTTTTTCACTTGGCAAAAGATCTTAAATATTCCATATCAACAATATTCTTTTACAACATGATTATTAATGACTAATATTTTTCTGTCACACAGATGCAGTATAAGTTTTCTAATGTACCCTCATTGCTGGATATTTAAGTTCCTTCCAATTTTTCTCTGTTATCAACAACATTACATCAAACGTCCTTGTACATACAAGTATCTCTACACACATCAGCAACTATTTCTTCTTACTTATTTCTAAAAGTGGAATTGTTGGGTTAAAGGCTATGCATATTTTCCGATGTGAGATATAGATTCTAGGTGCCCAAGACAGGTTGTCTCCGCAGAGGCGCTTCCTCAGGGACCCAAGTCCAGAGGACAGGGCGGCTCCTAATCTCAGCCATTTCTCTGCAGCCCTGTCTCACAGCGCCAGCCAGGCTGCAGCCAATGTGTCCAGCTGAGGCCCCCACAGGTTCCAATGATCCTGTTTACTCTGCTTTCAGCAGGAACACAAGATGGATGTTGTCTTTTCAGGGGATATCAGGGACTTTTGCTTTGAACTTTGTCTAAGAGAACAAAAACAACCACATCCTCCATGCCTGCTGTGTCGCTGCTGGCCTTTCCCCTGTTTCTTGACCGTGACACCGTGTTTACAAGAGCATCTGTACTTTTGGACCCTTTTCAATCTTGTCTTCCCTATCCCTGTTACCTAGCAGAAACCCTTCTGCCTTTAAGGCTTAGCTCAAGTGCTGCTTCTTCCAGGAAGCCTGCTCCTCTTCAATTCACGCACCCTAATGTGGGGAGAGGAAGCTCCTGGGTAGTGGAGTCGGACACGTCTGGCAGAGCTGCAGCTCAGCTACCCTCCAGCTATGTGTGCTTCTCCTTGAGTGTTTCATTTCTGTTGTCAGTGTCCTCTGCTGAAACCAGGGGTGAGATGATGATCCTAACACGGACCTCTCAGTGTCATTATAAGTAGTGTCTTTAAAAGCTCCCAGTAAGTATCGCACAGAGTAGGTGACTAATGGTGCCTTTGAGTTGTTTGGGTTATGTGTTAAGCTTTTGGTCTGCTTGTTTGCATTCTGGGGCCTGAGTACCCTTTGCCACCTCCCTAGGAGAAGGGGAGGCCACTCTTGCCTTTCCAAAGGTCCGAGCCTTATACATCCTCTCTCCTACTTCTTTGGTTAAATAAGGATTGATTGTTCCAGAGGGGGAAGAATGGGCCACGGCTGGTACTTACATTGACCATGTTCAGGAAATACCTTTATTTTTTAAAGGAAATCAGACAACATCTCCCGAGAAAATTACTTCTCATCATGAGTCTCAGCTTCTCCATCTCAAACGTGGGGATGACAAAGCCTACCTCATTGGTTTGGTGTGAGAATGAAATGAGCTGACAAGCAGAAAGATTCTGGCACCAGGGAGGCCATTATTTCCTGAGCATCTGCTTGGTCCCCAGCCCATGGGTTGGTACTGGGAAGACAGAGATGAACTAAACCTGGTCCCGTCCAAGGTGCTCACAGCGTGATCCCTCTGTGGTCTATGGAAGGGGCTTAGCTGTGCAAAACTGAGCTTTGCAAAGCAGGGGAGGGTGGGCCTGGTAACTGTTAGCTCACAGACAGGCGAAGCTCACTTAGACTGAGGCCCAGAGAGTTTGGGGAGCATCCCCTTGCTTTGAGAGCAAACTTTGATACTGAAGTCTGGGGGAATGAATCTGAGGGCCAGGCTGTGTGTGCTTCTGCAAGTCATTTACCCTCAGACCATGGGTATCTACCAGGATTTGGGGAGAATGTCAGAAGGGCTAACAGAGGCAAGTGCACAGCACAGAAGAGGTGCTCAATAGGTAGCAATATGCTCTGTTATATCCATTCCTACATTGATGGAGATTGTTTGGTAAAATCCTCCCCCAGTGCTCTGGAAGGCCATTTCTGAATCCTCTTCTCTGCCAGAAGCCAATTTCAAGGTCCAAGCAGAGGGCTCAGGGTGCTTCCCCCTTCCACTTAATTCTACTGAATTCTATTTAAATGAAGCATCTTCCTCCAAAGAGGAAAGTCAAGCCACTTCCTCCTACTAGAAATTTTTTTTTTGCAATGTCCACTTTTCTTAACATCTGGCCAGATGCCCAGCTGTGAAGAGTCTGAATCCTTTGATTTGGGGACAGTTCTCCTGGTTCCTGTGCTGACTCAGGCAGTGATATGGCCGCAAAAGCCCAAGTGTCCCAACCCAGAGCTCCTTCCCTGCCCTCCCTGCGGCTTTCTTGCGATTAGCACCCTCCAGTCTGCCAGGCAGCCTGCTGCCAAGACAGCAGGCCACACTCTGGTGGTTTTTGTTCAGCTCCAGTCTCTTGTCCCTGGATGGCTTTCCCCATTTCATCAGCTGTGTCTTTGCTGCAGCTTATTGTCATGAGGATGAGGGACATCCTGATAACACGGCTGAGTAGTCGACTGACAGTCAGGAGACCTCAGCTCTGCCAGCATTGTGCGCAGCCTCAGGGATGTCTCTAAGCTCCCATTTCATCATGTGCAGAATGAAGGGGGCTGACCAGATTGGCCAAAGGGTCTCCTAAGAAACAGTCCACACACCCTTCATCCTTCTGCTCTTTCTATTGAGGACTCTGCTCTCTGTTAATTTGAGCATAAGGTTTAACCTTCGGCACTTCTCTTTAAATCTATCATTCACTGAGCATTTGCTATAGACCAGGCCCTACATGAAGGCCTAAAGATGTGTAAATGAAGAACACAGTGCCTACTCTGAAAGAGCTTGCAGATAAAAAACATGAAGATTATAAGACAGGGGATAATTGCTAGGAAGGAATACTGACCCCCAGAGATGTTGTTCCAGATGAAGATCCACATTTAGTCTTCAGGATTAAGTAAATCTCTGAGCTCAGAGGAAGTAAGGGAAGGATATTTTAAGAAGAGGGAACAGCATGCGCAAAGACCGAGAGCTGATTCAGAGATTTAGAATTAATTCAACGTGGCTGTCATGCAATATTTATGTGTGATAAACAGAAGGGCCCAGGAAAGAGGACAGAGCATATGTTGGGGGTTCTTGCACCTTGGACTTCTCCCTGTGGAAAGAGAAACCCCTGTCTGGTGGTCGTTTGTGGAAGTTTCCAATGCAGTCTGATATCAAGGAGCTCACCAAATCCAGAAAGCAGAAACAATTTCCAAGCAACCCAATACTACTTATGTTAAGCCTGAGACTCTTAGTTTCACAGCAGAATCTCAGACAAAGACTTGAAGAAAACAATTTTAAAAGTAAAACAAATATTTAGAGTTTTAAGAGCTCAGCCTACAAATTAGGAAGAATGGCAAACTTGAATGTAAGATGTGCGACTTTGTTCTCCCTAATTTAAAGCAGACTTTGTTTTCTGGTGGAAGATAGATTGAAATCCTCCTGCCTGCTCAATAATATTGTGGAAACCACTTCTGAAGAGCCAGTGTTTTATGTTATAGGCAACCAAATTTAATAAGGTAGCAGAAGAGAAAAAGTGACGTCAATATGGCTTTATCTGAGAATCAAAAGAAATATATTGATTTGACTGAAGTCGTTCCAGTCTTAATTGTAGGAGACAGTAAAAGTGAAATTTTTCCATCTCTCGGTTCTCTTTGCTTTTCCCTACCCATTCCAGAAAAATAAGAGCTTGCTCAGCAAAAGGAAGATGGAGTTTCACTTCTCTTTCCTGCATCCCTTCCCAAGGTGGGAGGTAACTGGTATTTATTGAGTACCTGCTTTGTGCTGGTCCTTTACCTACTTTTAACTTTCTTTTTTTTTTTTTTTTTTTTGACCGGTAAGGGGATTGCGACCCTCAGTACGGTGTTGTCCGCACCATGCTCAGCCAGTGAGCGCACCGGCCATCCCTATATAGGATCCAAACCTGCGGCCTCGGCGCTACCAGTGCCGCACTCTCCTGAGTGAGACACGGGGCCGGCCCCTACTTTTAACTTTCACCATAATACATAATCTTAAGTAGAAATCCCTATTTTCTCCATTGTAAAGATGAGGCAACCAAGGCTCAGAGAGGTTAGGTGTACTTAAGGTCACACAGCTCCAGTAATATTATGTGTGGCTGAGGAGTTAGGATTTTGACCCCATTCTTTGCTGACACTGAAGCCCAGGCTCTTTCTACCTGCCTCACTGCCTTCCTATAATCCAGAGAGCTGGTTAATGGACAGTAGCTGTCTATGCACAGTATCTGTGAATGAAGGGGCTTAAAGAAATGGAATAGTGTAAGCTGCATTTAACCATTCATTCATTTATTTGTTCGACAAATAATTATTGGGCACTGTGGTGTGCCAGGCACTATTCTAGGCACTGAGGATAAAGTGATGAATCAAACAGGCAAGCTCCTGCCTTTGTGTGATTCACAGTGCATGGGGCAGAACAACATGGTGGGTGTGAGTAAGGAATCTGGAAGAAGATTCCTAGAATCACAGTGTAATTCTGCCACTTGTGAGCTGTGTGACCTTGGACATGTTTCCTAACCTCTCTGTACCTCAGTTTTCTCATCTGTATAGAGGGGTAAATAATAGTATCTTCCTTTACAATGGTCATAAGTGAATGAGCCGATATTTGTAAAGCATTCAGAGCACAAAAGTATTGTTAAATAAATGGTAGAGGAACATAGGCAATAGCAAAGTACATAAAGTATATACTGTATTACACAATATTAAGTGTAGAGATGACAAATACATCAGGGAATGAGGATAGGCTTTGTTGGTGGTGGGTTTTCAATTTTAGTTGGGGTGGCCAGGGAAGGACCCCCTGAAAAAGTGTCATTTCAGCAAAGACCTGAAGGTCGATGAGCCAACAGGAGCTGTGTTTGAGCCTTTCACTGGTGGCTGGGAAGGCACAGACGGACTCTGTGGCCCTTCCTCTGATTCCATTGTGAATGTTGACTACCCTCCAGTTATTAAGTTAAGAGTATGGCTAACAAACTGCATCCTTCCATTGTAATGTGATATAGATAATCAATGTGTTTGTAAGATACCATCCTCTAAAGTGAAAAGCCTATGTACCTTCAAGGATAAAGTCATTTCCGAAACATTCCTTTATAATAAGCACAAAATTACTGAAGTTAAGTCGTGGTTTATAAGGTGCACACACAGTCCTTCTCTCACAGATAGATCTCGTCCTGCTGGCTCCAGGGCCTGGACCTGGTGTACCTGTACTGTGCTCTTGACTTCCTCTTGGGCATACCAGGCTGAGAACCTTCAGTCTTGGGAGTGGGGGTGGGTGCGAGGACACCTCTGAATTTAACCCTCTCTTGAGGGAAAAGTATCAAGTCTGGCCACGTGTCTACTGTCCTGACCCCACAGGAAGCCTACTTCAATAGACTTTTTGGATGCCAAAATTAAAACAATTACATTAAAGAACAATTTCATTTTAGTAGTTTCCTTTTGTGCTATCTGAGAATTATCCTTCTTATGCTTCTGAGGCCCAGAACTTAGGAATATGTTTAACAAACTGCATCTTTGTTCTTGTGATGTGAAATGAGAACACTGGCCTGGGAGGCTGGATATAGAGGCTCACTGGCTCTGCTGCTAACCCCTGTGTGTCTGTACATCACAGCTTCTGTCTCTGGCTCTTGTTTCTCCATCTATAAAATGAGGAGATAAGGGGAACACACACAATCTCACACACACACACACACACACACACACACACACACACACACAGAGGCAAAGAAAGAGAGAGAGAGAGAGAGAGAGAGAGAGAAGTCTTCGTTGCTTATCTTCTCTGAGCCAGGCATATCATAGATTATCTTATGTTAAAATCACAACAAACCTAAAAAGTCAGTATTATCATCATTATTCTACAGGTATAATGTAGTGCAGCAAGAAGAGGCAGAGCAGGATTGGAATCCAGACCTGATTCAAGCTATTAAACTGCAATTGCTTAGGCCTTTGCTATACACAGAATGTCTGTATCCCTGCAAAATTCATGTTAAAACCTAACCCCCAAAGTGACAGTATTAGGAGGCAGGGCCTTTGGGAGGTGATTATATCATGAGGGCAGAGCTCTCATAAATAGTGTTAGTGCCCTTATAAAAGAAACAAGAGAGGTCTCTTGCCCCTTTCACCATGTGAGGTTATAGCAAGAAGGCTGTTGTCTATGAACCAGGAAGCAGGCCTTTACCAGACACTAAATCTATTGGTGACTTGATCTTGGACTTCCCAGCCACCAAAGCTGTGAGACATAAATGTCTGTTGTTTATAAGCCACACAGTCTATGGTATTTTTATTATAGGAGCCCAAATGAACTCAAGCAGCTTTCTAAGACTCTTTCCAAGACTGTGATTCCCTGATTTTAGAGGCCACAGGGACTATTCAGTCTGGCTTCCTAGGGAATAGGAATTGGTTATTCCTTTTCTACAGGGTGAGTTGTATGTAATCTCTCTTTTCCTACAGTGCCTATGCCATGGGTTTTATTCCTGCTACAAAGACCCTCTGGCAAAAGGACAACACAGCAACAGGTTGGCATACAAGTGACAGAAACTTCCAAGGCAATCCTCCATTTCATCATCTTGCCCCTGGAGGCAGACCAGACTAAACACAGAAATAGTGCTTCAGAAGAGACAAGAATCCTCCCCAGGTGACCCAATCAGCATAGGAACCCAAGGTCTCCTGCGGATGAGGAGTAAATCTCTAGACCATTGTCTGGAAGCCCTTTTCCATGTCAGTGCTGTGGGAAGACAGATGATGTGGCCTCAGGGAGAGACACTGGACCAGTAGTCAGGAGAGCTGGCCCTGGTCTGGCACACCCCCTTCTTCTCTGTGTGACTTAGGGCAAGTTAATTCCTGCATTATTACAAAGAAGGCATTAGATCTGATATAGAGTAAACAGGCAGCTTAGAGTAGGGAGTGGGGCAGACTGGGTTTGGGTCTCAGTTCTGCCACTTACAGGGGGATATGAAAGGTAACCTTTCAGCCAAGGCACTTAGCATCTAAGCTAGAGTTCCTCCGCTCTAAACTTGAATCTGGGCTGGAAGACAAGCATCACGATCTCTTATTTACTAGCTGTGAGGCAGTGGGGAAGTCAATGAACTTCTCTGGACCTCAGCTTCCTCATCTGTAAAATGCATAGCATAATAAAGGTTATTGTGAGAATGAATGATCGTGTGCACAAAGCATCTCACACACAGTAGGCCCTCAGTAACTATCAGAACCAACCCACTGCTCCTTCCCATTCGACCCAGATCAAGCTATCCAAGAAATGCTTCAGGACCCCACATCATTTAGGGAGCAGGTCTGTTACGAACCAGACTACATTCAGAGATTGGTTTGCAAATCCCATCACTATAGGCTCACTTGTCCAAGACTAGAAACGGAAGTGTACACACTGGGCTCCATGCCCACTCCGTGGGGTGTCGAGGGTTCTGCTCACCATGCACACATCACAGAAGGGGTGGGGGTGGCTGTAACAGGACAATTCAACAGTGTTGTGGCCCAAATGCACAATAGGGCTTTGCTATTATAAAAAACAGAAATCAGACTCATTCTGGGTCTAGGAAGTGGGTGGCTTCCCCCAGTTCAAGATCTCTAGTCTGGGGCTTTTAAATTTTCAAACAGAAGGAAAAAGAGGGTTCCCTCCATCTCTTTCTTGTTCAACTCTTTTTTTTTTTTTTCTTTTTATATCTGGCTCAGACAGAGAAAGGCAAAAAGGAGTTCAAAAAGTCGTGTCTACCATTGTTAACATTTTCAGTTGAGACCCAGCAAGGTCAGAGAAGAAACAGATGCTTATCAGATGCCTCTTTCCAATGGCAAGTGACAAGCACTGGCAGTAAGAAAAATAGACACTCCTGCCCTCATGGAGCTTAGACTGAAGGGCAGGAAAGATTCAAGAGAATTTCATGGGTGGTTCTAACACATTCCTCTATGGAGATTATTATGTATCCAGTGGGTTTATGTCAGGGCTTGCCTTGGATTTCCATCTGCCAAAAGGAGAGGAGACTTCCTGCCCAAGTGTCAAGTCACGTTTAGACATTTGTGTGGGGACCCATCACAGTGCAGAGGATGGAGGGCATCACTTCTTCCTGGGGGTCAGGGAAGTTTTTTAAGAGATTTGAAAAATGAGTAGGTACTTTGCAGGCAATGGTGAAGGAAGGGCCTTGCAGACAAAGGCTACATGATGAACAAACACCTGGGACTAAGAAGCAGGCTGATACACCCAGAGGAGCTGTAAGAAGTTCATTCGTGGTTAAGACTCAGGAGGCGAGGGGTAGACAGGGAGTGAGGGGCTTTCTACCAAGGACCTAAATTTACATTTACCAAGGACCTAAATTATCCTAACTCTGTCTCTCACATTGTTTTATGTAATCCTCACCATCTCTGTGAGTTGTGTTATTAATTCCCATTTTATAGATGAGGCTTAGGGTGGTGGAGAATAGTCAAAGGTCATGCAGTTGAATTAGGGTTTCAAACCCAGGTCTGTCATATCAGAAGGTCCACGCTTCTTCCACTCTGCATGGTTATTTCTGATCTTATGATCCAACTTTCATACCTTCAGAAAATATGTGCTGAGCCCTGCTATGTGCCAGGCACTATTTTAGTCTGGGGATAGAGCAGCAAGCTAGATGAGGACCCTGACCCCATAGAGCTTCCACTCTAACAGAGGGAGGGGAAAAAGGCATCTGAACATATGCCCATGCTAATTTTAGATAAAGTAAGTGATACGAAAAAAATTAAAGATGGGAATGGGAGTGACTGTTGGTTGGGGGTGGAAAGCAGGGAGGGAGGACTGCTTTTCCTAGGGCAGTTGAGAAAGGCTCTCTGAAGAGGTGACATGTGAGGGAGATCTGAATGATGAGAAGCAGGTACACACGGGGAGATTTGGGGCAGGGGGGCACTCTGCAGGCAGAAGAAACTGCAAACGTCCTGGGGACAGAAAGCAGACCAGCGTGGCTAGAACAGAGAGAGTCATGGAGCATACACAGCAGGAGATGAGGTCTGGAGGATTGAGGGGGCCCGTTCACAAGCTCCAGAGAATGTAGTTTGTCCTGCGTGAAGGGGATTTATGGACAGAATGTGGAATAAGGCAGAGTTTTACTGGCAGAATTAGAAAAGCAGCTTCCCTGAGAGAGTCACCCTGGTGCAAAGGACATATCCCCACCCAGTCTCTTCCTAACTGTGTGACCTTAGGCAAGTGACTTAACCTCTCTGGACCTCAGCCTCCTCTCACGTACACTGGAGATTATAATACCTGCCTCACACACCAGAAGTGGGGATTAGACGTCAAGCACTGGCCCAGCTCCTGTCCCTGCTGAAGAGTTAATGGAAAATTCCCCTGGGAACCATGAGACATGCAGCATGCTCTTTAAGCTAATCCCTAGAAGGACTTGGACAATGAATTACTTAACAAATACACCAGCACCTGTCCCTCCCAATGAGTGGCAGGCCTATCCAGGCAGTGTCCCCTCAGGATCTGCACATTTAAAACTACTGGCCTGCTCCTGGGTGATGTAGGTCCATCTGAGGGCCACACTTTGAGTAGCAAGGATTTATAGACAAGTGCCTTCCATAGCCCAGATGATATTGGATCCACCACAGAAAGATTACAAATCAATAGCCTGCTTTTAGTAATTTATTACTGAACTTACTAAATACATAAATGTTCCTACACTGCCTTTGCACTAGGCACCATTCTGGGAAGTAGGATTTTGGTGAAAAGCAAGAGTCAGGGCTTGCTCTCACAGAACATTTACCCTACTAGCAGGATCAAATTAAACAAGCAAGAAGAATAACCTGAGCAGGGCCTGAGTGTGTCCAGGGTCTTAGCTTGAGAGAGTCAGGGAAGATCTCCTGGACAAAATCACATTTTGGGAAGAGCTGTCCCTGAGGAGATAGGGTAGGCAGGTAGAGGGAACAGCATCACCAGAGGCCAAGGCCACCCAACCAGTCAGAGGCACAACCCTGATTCAAATCAGGTCTCTCTGATCCAAAAGTCTTGCTCTTGCTAGTATCTTCCATGCTGCACAAATCAAGTCTTGCTGAAGAGAAGCCGCCAGCTGTCCCTCCCCAGTGATATCAGAGCAGCTACTCTGGGTGGAAAAATATGTGGGGAGCAGAGGCCCTGGCACCACCTGACAGCTATAGCAGTTATGAAACATGTCTTTACACCAAACACATTGCACCACCAGCACCGTCCAGACATTGCTTCAAAGGGCGCTCCTCCCAAAGTCACGTGACTGGGAAGTGTGATTGCCCTCTGATTGCAGCTAATAATAGTCCTTGATATTTTTTTTCTAGCAACAATGAACTTTGAAACTTGGGTGGTGGTGGTAGCCAGTCACATCAGCTTGGGTGAAGTTCATCAGAAAGTAAAAGTCCTGTGACCTGGGAGTTTCCAGAACTCTTTAAGGGGGAAAGAGACAGAAATTCAGCTGAAACAAAAACCTTCTATGTGGTAGACAATGCACACACGTTATTTAAATTAAGTAGAGGTGGCACAGATAGAACTGGCATGAAACTCTGAATGCAGCCACATGACTTTGGGCAAGACATTTATCTCTATCAACCTGTCTTTTCATCCGTTAAATGAAGAAGTTGAATTCCTACCTTGCCTACCTTATGTGCGACAATGTTCATAAAATGGCAAGCTCAGGGACTAGCACGTTGTAAGCACTCAGTAAATGAGGATGGAAAAAGTCTTTACTACAACCTTGAGGACTGAGCACAGATGAGGAGACAGAGGCTCAGAAAGGTTAAGTGATTTCTGTAGTTTCCAAAGTGGGTAAACAATAATTCAGATTTGAAGTCAAATCTACCTCTGAATCCCAGTGTCTTTCTTCAGTTCTTCATGCTTTCCTTATATTATTAGAATTATACCCTTTGCCATTTGACTTTGCAGGGCCTCCCACTGGAGTGGGAAAATATATTTGCTTGTCCAGTGACATTGGGCTTGACCATTGGCTTAGCCTGGGTAAAGGATTGGGGGTGGGGATGACAGCATGGCAGTTCTGGGCTGAGATCTCAACAGGATCGTCTGTTTCTACTCATCTCTCATCTTCTCACTTGCTCATTTGCTATGAGAAGAGCAGGCAGAGGCTCTTTCAGCCTGGCCTGCAGAATGACACAAATGGAGCAGACCCCAACCTGACCCAAAGCCCCACCAGCCTGCAGCTTGAACTTGAGCTGCCCAGCCAACCCTCAAACAGCATGAGTGAGAGAAAATAAATGCTTAAATGTAAACAGCTGAGTTTTGGGTGGTTTGTTACAAAGCATGATTGTGGCAATATCTGACTGATGCACTGCCATAAAACAGTACAGCCAAGACAAGCCAGCTCTGTGAGTGTTTCTTGAGTGCCTGTGTGTGATGGGAAGTAAAAAAATTTAACGTTATCTGTACTCTCAAAGATGGTTTAATTGCACTTTCTAGCTCCTTTGTCAAGCATAGTCATGACACAGAGTAGGAAATCTCAAATTCTTATTTTTTCTTATAAAAATTTAAATGAGTGTATGCATTTATATTGCTGAAGATAAAAGCATAGCTCCATTAAAAAAGACTTAGCAATGTGGAAGTAGATATTTTCTTGGAACTCAGCAGAAGGTATTAGAGTAGCCAGTCCAGAACATGTTAAGACACAGCTGGTCCTTAAGGGATGGAGAGGATTTAAAGAAGTTGAACACAGTTCTCTAGCCAAATCACAAGGCCTTGATGTTCAGGTTTCTTTGCTGGGGTGAAGAGGAATCAGAGACACCTGAGCTGAAATCCTCAGGCTGCCACTTTCTAGCTGCGTGACCTTAGGCAAGTCACACATCTCTGACCTTCAGATGAGCTACCCCCAGGACTCTTTCCTTTACTTCAGGCCTCTTTCCTTCACCATGTCTGCTTATAAAGACCTTCTTGACTCTCCCCTGAGAACTAAGACCTCTTCTTTAGTTCCCAGCCACACCTAACTGAAATGATCTGGGCCCCCAGGGTACTCTGGGATCCTTTTCTGTGCATGTGTCTTTTTCCTATGGTGGAGGCTAAGCTACCTTGGGACAGGGCAGCCTCTTCTGCAAGCCTCGATGCCCAATGCCCAGCACAAAGCCTGGCATGTAATGGGCTGTCAGGAAATACTTGCTGACTTTAACTAAACTAAATGGAATTTCCCCAAATATCATCCAGGGATAAACTGTTTTAAACTACAGTTTCTATGTTGTTTTTTGGCAAGGTCTCAAGACTAAATACATAAATTCATAAAAATACATACTGAAAAACACAATCATCCAAACAAGCATGCATGCAAACAAGCACATGCCAAACACAACTCTGGGAGGTTTTGCAGACTTGTCTCTCATTGAAGGTCTGTAATTTCCCTTATGGCTGACACTGGCTTTGGCCTAGACCATGTTTCACAGACTCCTGGCAGGCAGTGTGCTTGGGTTTGGTTTAGTTTTGTTTTGTTTTTAATTAGACCTGAAACTGAAGCCACAGACCTTTCTGAAACCTTCAGAAAGTGGTAGCTGCCATGGCTCATGTCACCTGCTCACCCCTCCCAGGCCATGAGCATTCATATATGGGTCTAGAGGTCCAGTAACAAGCTGATAAACAGTAGACGCTTTCTAGAAGGAAACAACAGGAGGCTCAGGAGGGACCATCCAATCTGGGGACTGTCTGTGACCTGGCCTAGGCCTCTGTTCCCCCAGAGTAGATTATACCTAATAGCCTGAACTGCAGGCCAACTTCTAGCATCAAAGAAGTGGTGACACTGGAGGGGAAACTGAGGCACATGAAAACAAAACGAATGTTGATATGCTGCTGGCGGGAATGTAAACTGGTACAGCCATTATGGAAATCAGTGTGGAGTTACCTCAAAAAATTAAAAATAGAACTACCATATTATCTAGCAATCCCACTGAAGGGTATATATCCAAAGGAAAGAAATCAGTACGTTGAAGAGACATTTGCACCGCCATGTTTACTGCAGCTCTATTCACAATAGCCAAGATATGGAACCAACCTAAGTGTCCATCATCAGTAGATGAATGGATAAAGAAAATGTGGCATATATACACAATGGAATACTACTCAGCCATAAAAAAGAATGAATTCCTGTTATTCAAGGCAACATGGATGAGCTTGAAAGACATCAGGTTAAGTGAAGCCAGGCACAGAAGGATCAATACTGCGTGTTCTCATTTATATGCGGAAGCTGAGAAAGCTGGTCACACAGAGGTAGAGAGCAGAATAGTGGTTACCAGAGGCTGGGAAGGGTAGGGGGCAGGATGGATAATGAGAGATTGGTTAACAAATACAAAAGTACAGCTAGATGGGAGGAATAAGATCTAGTGTTCCCTACCACTGTAGGGTGACTATAACTAATGACAATTTATTGTATACTCTCGGTTAGCCAGAAGAGAGGATTTTGAATATTACCAACACAAAGAAATGAAAAATGTTTGAGGTAATGGAAAAAAAAAATCAGTGGTTGTCAGGGTTTCGGGGGAGGAGGGAGGAAGGGAGGGACGAATAGGTGGAGCATAGAGGATTTTTAGGGCAGTGAAACTATTCTGTATGACACTGTAATGGTGGCGAATCCATGACATTACGAATTTGACAAAACCCATAGAATGTATGGAATCCTAATGTAAAACAGTTAATAATAATATATCAATATTCATTCATAACTGAAACAAATGTATCACACTAATGTAACATGTTAATAATGGGAGAAACTGTGGGCAGGGGGAGGGGTATGGGAACTCTGTACTTTCTGCTCAATTTCTCTGTAAACCTAAAACTTCTGTAAACAAAGTCTATTACTTAGAAAAAAATGAACGGTGTTGTGCCGCTTACTTGGGGGGACCCTAAATCGTAGGGGCAGGCAGTGGCAGCTGGTTTATTGGATGGAGCTCTAGGATCAGACACATCACGTGATCAAATGCTGGCACTGCCAGTTTCTATTGAGCAAGGCGCCCAACTTCTCTGAGCCTCATTTCCTCATCCCTGGACTGGACAGTACCTACCCTGCAGGGCTGATGTGAGCATTGAATGACTTCATGCATGTGAGGGGCCAAGCACTTTGTAGAAAATGAATAAATGGTGGTTTGATTATCACAGCAGAGTCTCCAGTCTCAGAACTGAAAAAGCCCATCAGGAGGAATCCAGCCCTACCCCCGCCCCGCCCCAACTCCTTCATGGCTGCCTCTCCCAGCCTGTGCATGCAGGTTCCCCAGGCAGCCTGCTGCATCCTGGGGAAACTCTCACTATTAGAAAGTTCTTCCTTTGGCTGAATCTAGAATGGTCTCTCTGGAGCTTTCGCTCATTGGCCGTTCCACTCAGGACCACTGAAAACAAGTCTGCACCCTCACCCCCATTGAAACTCTCTGCGTAGGACAAATCAGCTCTCAGGCCCTCCTTGAGGGGTCTCCAGAATTCTCGAGACTTTATAGGTATATAAATATACAAAGACATATATGTACATGTATTGTATAAGTGTGTGTGTGTGTGTATAACACACACACAGAGAGAAAGTGATGTGTGTGTGTCTTTAGGCAATTACAAGGGGCTATGTAGGCATTTAAAAGCGTCTCTTATCTAACACTTGGGAGGCCCAGGAGAGCTTCTTAGAGGAAATGTGTTTAAACTGAGCAGAAGCTGTGAAGTGATTGTGAAAAGTCCTACAGCCAATAGTGAGAAGTCAAGACACAAGTGCACACCTCCTCTGCTGTATCAGTGGGTGACAGTTGATGTCTATAAAGCACGTAAAGCCAGATATCATTATTGTTAAATCTGTGTTGTTTTGTTATTGAAATTTATCTTTCTAGGCCCAGTTTCCTCAATAGCCTTGGCCCTATTCTGACAGCCTATTTCTCCATTAACCTCTTTACTAGATGGCAAAAGCTAGGTTTAAGTCCAGGCGCTGTCACTCACAAGTTGGGTGACCCCTGCTCTGAGCCTCCGTTTCCACATTGTAAAATGGAGACAGCAATGTCTACTCCCTGGATTGTGTGGATTAAATGAAGCATCACGTGGAAAATCACCCATCACATGGCAGATGTTTAGCAGAAGTGTACTTTCTTTCCTTGTTTGACATGATGATGCCAGCTGACCTGATACCAGTATCAGCTGATAGTGTCATAATAAGTTATACCTTCCAGGGAATCTGCATCTGAACTAGAGAGTACCAACCAGTTGGTGATGTGCCAGGCCCTGTGCCTGGTGGGCTTGGGACGCTCGGAGTGAGAGAGCACTGAGTTCGAGGAGCTCACCCAGGAGAGGAGGAGGTCACAAGGCTGACTGTGGCTGATTGTGATAGTCGCTGCAACAAAGTTTTGTGCACACAAAGGGAAGGAATACTGTAATTCAAAAGTGGAATGACCAGTGGAGGCTTCCTGGTGGAGGTGGCAGGTGTTTCACAGTGGCTGTGCCACAGTCTCACAAGGAAACAGCTGTACTCACCTCCTAAATATTTTCCCTGGGGCTGTGCTCTATCTTCTAGTACCTGCTCTTCTCTTGGAAGATAAGAGAATATTTATAAAATTGTAAATCAGATAATTGCACTTCCCAGCCCCAAAATCTGCCATGGCTTGACTGTTCCTCAGTAAAATCCCAAATCCTCCCCCATGGCTCCTGAGGCTGTCTGTGATAGGGCCCTAGCTTCCCCTGAAGCCCCAGCCAGACAGGTGAGGCCTCTGGGAGCCAGGAGCTCCAATCCCTCCGGGACGAGAGCCCACAGGTGGGACCTCTACCTGTCCTCCTGGATGGCAACAAGTTTGTCAGAGGGCGAGGAGAGAAACAGACTTGTGCCCTGCTCTTGGCTAAGGCAGGATCTCTCTGAGGAACTTTGCAGACCCTCTGTGGACGTATGGCTCAGAATCATGGCAGGAAACAAATAGCACACAAAATGGTTTAGTTGAACAGAATTTAATGACAGGATTGTGTTTAAAGATGATGGCAGGTTTGAGGAAACCATCAAGAGAGGTTGACTCATGCCAAAATTAGCAACATGGGGAAGACCATACCCCTCTATGGATGAAGGGGGAGGGAAGGAGAATGTTCTGGGAGGCTGAGATCTGGAGTCAGAGAAGAACACCTGCCCCCAAGGAGTGACAGCCACACCAGTCGCAGCCAATGCCCGAACTGCAGCAAGGAAGGAGTTTGGCAGGGAGAGAGGGATAGACCTCTGACCTCTCTCCTCCTCACCCTCCTCTGTCCTGCTGGAGCTTCCCTTTGGCCTGGTCCAGCTAGAACTGAGAGCACAAGGGAGTCTGGGTGATGCAGTTCTTAAGGATTAGCTCAGAGCTGGCAGAGAATTGGATGGGAAGGACCACAAAAAAGAATTACCAGCACAGCAGGCATCCCAGCACCCTGCAGGCAGAAGGGGAGTAGCCAACCCTGAGGGGCAACCTCTTCCCCAAGAAAGAGAATGTCATTTAAGGGGAAGAGTGAGCTGGCTGACAGGCAGCTTTCCCAGCCAGGCTGCAGAGTTCACATAGTGTCCAGGTCCTGTGTCTGGCACATCTGCCAGAATACTCCACACGGCCACAGACAGCTCCTACTTTGGCCCGCACACAGCTGTGGAGGGCAAAGGAGTTGTCCTCTGGTCCTGAACCTCGTCCATCTTCCCCAGGACAAAGATCTGGGCAGGCAACGGGTGCCTTCGGTGCTACCATAAGAGACGCAGAGACAATTCAGACCTGGTAATAAAAATGAGAGCAAAAATAGTGGTAACAACATGTTATCACTCTCCAGTCGCATGGATTAAGCTCTTTCTGTGTGCCTGGGACTGTGCTCATTCTGTTAAGTTTTATAATTCTTTGCCCAAGCCCAAGAGGAAGTGGCTATTATTACTATCATTTAAAAGATGAGAGCAAGGCCAGAGCAGGTAAGCAGCTTACTGGGATCACTCAGAATGGATGAAGAAGTCAAGCCCAGGACTGCTGGCTGCGAAGGCAGGCTGTTCACAGCCATGTCAGACTGTTCTCAAAGCCACCTCAAAACCACACAGACGTGTGAGAGAAAGGGGCAAGATTCCTGCCCATGGCTTATGCAATCCTTCACTCTCTAGAGTGGTCTTGTAACACTACCCCTGCACACTCGATTTCCCAGCCTTGCTAATCTTGGAGGTATCCTGAGCTCACTCAGCTTTCTCTCACTTCTGGGTCTTTGCACAGGGTGTTCCCTTAGCCTAGGACATCACCTTCCCACTTGATCCTCTCATAGCCTGACTAATTCCACCTTGGTTTACTATCATTTGCTCCACAAAGCCCTGCTGGAGATCCCAAGTCCTGCACAGGGCTCCTCTTGGGAGCGCTCGTAGTCCCTATAATGCACCACCACAGGACTCAGCCCACCGTACGGTCCTCACTGACCTGTCTTCCTCATCATCCACCCTTGTGATACTAAAACCCACAACATCCTCTTACCAAATGCAAATAACATGCTACAAGACATGCTAACACTCAGAATCTTTGCAAGTACTGTTCTCCTATCTAACTTTCCTGCCCTTTTCTCCCACCTGTCTGACCAATACACCAACCTTTCGGGCCAAGCTCGGAGGCCAAAAGTTGGAGAAAAGAATGGATCAATGCCTCTTCCCATGCTATTCACTTCTTCTATCCAAACCTGCTCTCAGTAACTCCACATCAGGGAGGTGCTGCTTTCTGAGAATAGCACGGGGCAGGAGTCTTTGGGAGATTCCTGCTTGATCAGGATCCAGATCTCAAGTAGGGATGGAGGCAAGAGGTGGGATTCTAAGTGCTTTGTATGTCTTTAGTCTCTACTCATTTAGTCTCTACAGTCACCCTACATAGTAGATTCTGTTATTACACCAGTTTTCAGATGAAGAAACCTAGGCACTAAGAGGATAAAACCTGCCCAAATCTGACAGCTGGGAGATGGAACTTGTAATGGGACTGGGGTTTGAAGGCAAACTGCCTCCAGAGATTGCATGACCACCTGTTGGGAAAATAGAAGAGTTTAACCAGGCCCCCTCGCCTTAGGTCCAGTTGGGGGTGGTGCAGCACATTCTTTGTAAACAAGTTATGTGTGGGTGGAGTTAGTGTGCCTGTGCGGCACCACAGCTTGGCTGGCATTGACTGCCTCAGGCGTCCGCCGCAAGAAGCCATGCTCTTGAACCTATGACTCCAAGGATCTTCTGGCCAGTTACCTAGCTCACAGACCTGCGTGTGAGGGGTCTGGTGACCCAGCCTGGCATGTGAAGGGTTTGTGACCCAGTCTGGACAACAGGTTTGAGGGGTCTGTGAGCTCCAGACCCAGCCCTAGCTCTACAATTAGCCCAGCCGGCAGGATTACAGACAGGTAAAAGAGTGCAACAACACCCCACTCCACAGCCTCAAACATTTGTTAAGTACTTACTCCATACCAGACACAAGCAGATGTTCTATATACATACTTTTTTAATCCTTCTAACAATCCTGAACGGTACTATTGATCACTCTGCTTTAGAGACTGGCACAGCCACTTCTGGGCTAAGACTTTATACTTACAAGAAGGAGCCTCCTGACTGAAGTGCAAGAATTGGCTTTGACTTTTTTTCAAGGCTCAACTAAGTAATAGTCTGTGGGGAATAAGTCAGTCCCAAGAACACTGCAGGTTTCCAGCTGCAATGAGCTCCTGCCCAATTGCCCTAGCCCAGATCTAGACAGCCTGGATGGTTAACCAAAGGCCAGTGCCTGAGGCCTCTTTCTTCAAATTGGATGGAGAGAGACAGGAATGGGTTTGGAGTCAATAGTCCTAGGATCAGTAACACTGCATCCTCTTACTAGCTACATGACCTTGGGCAAGTCATTTAAGCTTCTGTGCCTTAGTTTCCCCACTTGTAAGATGATAGAGATAACATCTCCTTTGCAGTGCTGTTATAAGGATTAAATAAAATGGGGTATGTAAAACCCCCAGTATGTGCCTGGTATATAAGCAAGATAATGTTTATATAAAACTGAGGCTAACAGAAGGAATTGGCCTAAAGCCACAGAGACCCTTTCTGCTCAAACTCTTTTCCTTTGTGGCCTCTATTTTTATCTTTCACTCCAGCACTCTGTCAGTTACTGTGATTTAAAACCGCAGAGTCCTCTTTGATGCGTCCTTCTCCCTGGCAGCTATCAAGTGCTCAGTAACGTTGCATCTGTCTGCTGAGTTGCATCCCCGTTGTTTCTGGCCCCTTCTATCTCTTTCAAGGCTAGCTCAACGACCTTCTCAAGAACCAGAGGCCAGTACAGTGCCTAGTACTTAATAAATATCGCTGAATTAAGATTGTCATGCCCTCTTCAGATATGTTCCTTCTCGATCCAACATTTCCCTGCAAAAAAAACCTTCTAATCCTGAGATTGGTTCAATGCTTTGCCTTGCATACGCAAGGCCCTCCCCCACTATCCCCGTGTGTTCCCATCTGCCCAGTTGACTGACTAACCAACCTCTGTCATTTCACCTTTGCTTATTGTGTTCCCTGTGCTTGGAAAGCTCTTCCCTTCCCTTTCAGATCCACTCAGTGAATTCCTAGTCATCTTCTGAAACACTCTTGATTTATTCTACAAATATTTATTGAGAGCTCACTATGTGCTGGGCACAGTTGCAGGCTCTGAGTCTACATCAGGGAACAAAATAGAAATCCCTGACCACAGGATGCTTATGGTCTACTGACAGCCTGGGGGCAGAAACATCTAACTTGGTTGGAGATGGGTGGGGGGAAGGGGTCTTGCAGCTCCAACAACCTTCTCCAAGAACTCTTCCCAAACCGTTCTTCCATTCTCAGAAAGAATTGGCTCCCTCCCTCCTGGTGCCCTCTCTGTACCTGGGACACCTGATTGTAACTGACTCTGTACATGTCTGTTTCTCAGTGACGGCCAAGTTGTTTCCGTGTCTGAAGTTTGTTCATTGGAAGGAAGGAGAGAAGAAGGGGTTAAAAAGGGAGAAAAGATGGCAGAGAGGGCAGGAGGAAGGAGAAAAAGATTCCCAAGCGATGGAAAGTTTCAGAGAGGAGGTGGAGCTGGAGGGAGTAGTAAAACAGCAGATTGCTCCTGTAGACAAATTTAAATTTACCCTTTCCACAAATGCTTGCATCCTGACCTGGCTTCTGCCTCAGGTCTCCAAATGACCGAAACCAGGCTTTGGATCTGCTCAACCTGTGAGACTGGATCTTTAGCATTTAGCATGCTTCCCTGGTTCCCAAATCATGATGGCTTCAGCCTACCCTTGCCAGTCACTCTAGGAAATAAGTCAATTTCACCAAAAAGTTGAGGCCCCTGAGGAGAAGAGCATGGGAGAACAAGTTGAGACTTAACCCTTGGACTTTTGCACAGAAAAAGAAAGGATCTCATTTAATGCTACAGCCTCCCCACGGTGGTATTATTAGCCCCCTTGTATGGTTGAAAAAACTGGAGGTCAGAGGTTAAGTGACTTGCCCACTCTCACCAGCTAGTGGTAGAGCTCAGATTCAAACTCAGGTCATCTGGCCTCAGACACCATGCGGTGGTCTAATTTTAGCCTGAGTTTTAGGGTTTAGATCTTGGCACTACTGACATTTGGGCCTGTGAGGAGCTGTTTTATGCACTGTAGGATGTTTAGTATCATCCCGGGACTCTACTCACTAGATGTCAGCGGTCCTCCCACCTTTACATACAGTCCAATTTTGACAACCAAAAATGTCTCCAGATATTGCCCTGAGTGCCCTGGGGGGCAAATCTCCCCACTGGTCTACTGCCAGCTGAGCAACGTGGACAAGTTGCTTGACTTCTCTGGGCATCACTGTCCTCCCCTGTAAAACAGTCTGGGTGGGTGGTCTCCAAGTGCTCAGTGACTCATTGGGGGCAGGTAGTAATTTCATTCATATTTACTTTCATACTTTATCTTAAATCTATGTATATTTAATTTTATCCAAGACAAGAAATTAATCTTTACTAGTATTTGCTGTATAAATGGGTGGTAGAACATGCATGTTTCTAAATAAATATGATTGATGAGGACATGTTTAATATTATTTACTGAGAGAGAGGAGCAGTCAGAAAGCTTTGGAGACCACTCTGTTCAATGGTCTTCGTGTTTCTGTCAGGCACCTGTCCTTGCGTTTGTGAGGATAAAGGAGATCTCCTGCCGCACTTGCATGGGGATGCTTATCCTTTCTGAGCTTGTCCTGAGCTTCAGTGGCCGCATCAGTTAAGTGGAGGTGAGAAGGAACCTACCTCATTAGGTTGTTACGTGGATCAAACGACATAACACATGTACACTGCTTAGCAGAGTGTACATAACGATAATCAGAAAGGTTCTTATTTTTTATATTACAGGTGAGGAAACGGAGGTTACAGAACATTCCAAAATTTTCCTTAGGTCTCATTCTCCTGTGTGGTTAAGCCCACCTTCAAACCCTGAGATCCAGCGCAACTCCCTCCACTTCGATCCCGTGGGACCCCAGATAATTCAAGGGGGAAAGAGACCATCCCGCTCTTGCCTTTACACACCTGTATCTCCACCTGGCACACAGTAGCACACATCAAATATCTCCTGATTTGGCTGAGTAAATAAACTGGTTCCCAGCCCAATTATGCGTGTTACTTTTCTGTCCTTCCTTGGGGAACACAAAATGCAAAACTACTGCCCCAGAAGGCATATGAGAGCAGGGTGTTCACTGAAGTGTCTGGAGGAATGAATAAATGAATGAATGAAAAATGAACGAGGACAGTTTTTGTTTGGGGGTCAAGCTCCAGTCAGATGTCATGAAAATTACAAAAGTGCTCAGGAAAAGGATATCTCATATCCCTAGAATGTTCCTTCAAACTTGCATCACGGTTTATAACCATATGATCATCAGTTTCTCCTGCCCTCCCCTCCCATGGACTTTAGTCTACACCAAGGCAGGGACCATGTCCTTTGTGCTCATCTTCATATCCCTAGCATCCTGTACTGTGCCTGGCATACAGTGGCACTCATTAACTGTATGCTGATGGAACATGTGAGATATCATCCTAGCCTCTCCTGCAGTTTACAGCTGAGGCCCAGAGGACACAAGTGACTTGGCCGTAGTCTCTCAGAGGGCTGGTGTCTGAACCAGATCTACTACCTCCTCAATTTCTTCCTTCCTCCCTTCCTTTCCCCTGGAAGACTAGGGACTGTGGCCCTCTAGATACCCAGCATCCCAGGGATGTCTCTAAAGAGAAAGGAGAGAAAATGTCTCAAAAGCTGTGTGTGGGAATTGGTGGAACACGGCAGTGGAGAGGGATCTGCCCTTCCAGACTGCACCAAGCCCAAGCTGGGGGCCTGGCACCAGCCCCACCATCTGGCTACTCTGGCTCCTGACTCAGTCGGTAGCCACTGAAAAGTGTCTTGCAAATGAACAGGTGCCTCAGAAGGAGAAACCAACCAGTAGCCCCAGGGCTGGGCTCATCAAAGCCGTGTGGCTCCTCTTCTTCCTGCCCACTCACCCCTCATCCCTCCATTCATACCGATACTAGCCCAGGGTCACCAGTCAGACTCGGCCATCTGCTGCGGTGCAACTTACGGCAAAATTCTTAACGTCGCTATGCCTTGGTGCTCTCTATGTAAAATGGGCACAATAACAGGGTCTACCACATAGGGTTGCTGTGAGAATCAGAAGTTTATGAATGTGAATGACTGAGAGTGGTGCCTGGCACATGGTATGTGCTGGGGAACTGCGGGTATGTGTGATGCTCTGCTGGGCACTGAGACTATGCCTCCCTGCCTCTTTAGCCCCACTGCGTGACCTCGCCTCTGTTATTGCAGATGCATGTCTGTGCTCCTAGGAAACACCTACTCCTCTACTGGGTACCAGATCCCGTGCCCTCCAATCTCACCACGGCCATTGCTCCAGCATCCACGTCATTGGTGTTTGCCTCTGAGACCCGATCATTCTTAATGTACAAATGCACTGTTATTTCTCTCTTTCTTACACACACACTCATATACATACTAACACACACACACCCTTCTCTTGAGCCCACATCCTCCTCCAGCCACCACCCCATTTTTTTGCTCCTCTTTACAGCAACCTCCTCAAATGAGTTGAATGCATGCCCTACCTCCAAATCCTCTCCTCCCTTCCACTCCTGGATTCACCCTGTCAGCCTCTCGCCCCCACCTCACCTCCAAAACCGCTCTTGTTAAAGTCAACAGTGACCCTGTACCATCAATCCCATGGTCGAGTCTCCATCTGGATCCTAACGGATGAGGCAGCAGCACTTGACACAAACTGCTCGCTTTCTTCTCCACGCAGCTCTTTCTGCACGTGGCTTTCAGGACCAACAGTCTCTTGGTTCTTCTCCTGTTTTGCTGGCTTGTCCTCAGTCTGCTTTGCTGCTTCTTCCCCATCTTCCCGAGCACTTAACACCGGAGACCTCAGGGCTCAGTCCTTGGTCCCTTCTCTTCCACATCTACTCTCACTTCTTTGTGATCTCATCCAGCCTTTAAATACCATCTACACACTGTGGACATCTAAACCTCTGTCTCCAGCCCAGCCTCTCCCCTGCCTGCTAAACACCTCCACATGGACGTCTTTAGGCATCTGGCATTTATTATGTTAAAAAATCAACTTCCTGACTCCACCTCCTCTGACACCCCCAAATGGCTTCTCTTGCTGTCTTTCCCACTTCAGTTAATGGCAGCTCAGTTTTTCCATTTGCTCAAGTGCAAACTGCTTGGAGACATTCTTAACTCCTCTCTCTTTTTCTCACTGCCTTCCCAATCTGTCAGAAAATAACTCTTGGTTCTCCCTTCAAAAGATGTTCAGCCTCTGACCACCTCTTACCACCTCTGTCACCCACGTCTGGGCACCAGCACCTCTTATCTGGACTGTCACCACATCTTTCTAACGGGTCTCCCTGCTTCCTTCCTTGTTCCCCTTCACGCTGTTCTCAACACAATCTCCAGGAACTTGCTGATCAAGTCACTCTTCTGTTCAAAAACGCTGCAACGGCTCCCATGACTATCAGAATAAAAGCTGGAGTCATCACAATTGTCCATGATGTCCTGTATGATCTAACCCCTCTTCCCTGGCACCTGCAGACCCACGCTTTACTACTGACCCCATCCCAGCCCCGGCACCCACCATGCTGCCTCACTGCTGCTTCTGAGAGGCACCTGGCACAGACTCACCGGCTCCCCTCATGTCTTTGCTCCAGGCCATCTCCTCTGTGAGGCTCTATGTGGTCACCCCACAGCCCTCTCTCCCTCCTTCTCTCTGGCTCTACCCCTTCTGACATGCTGGGTGTTTTCCTCCCTGTCAGGCCTCTCAGGAACGGGAGCTCCATGCCAGCAGGGGGTTTGGACAGGTTTGTTTCCTGCACGTGGTCAGTGCCCAGGCAACGTTTAACAAGGGAATGCATTCTCTCCTGGCTTTGTCTTCCTCTGCTAGTTGGAGGAAAGAAGATGCCTCTTCTCCACGTGTGCTTTCCCTATGGTGCCTGTCGGAGAGGCTTCCACAGCCTCTCGTGGGTATTTGCCAGGGGAACAAACACATGAAGGGAAATGGAGGGAATGAAGTAGGGGGTTCTGGCATCACAGCAGCCAGCCTGGGTTGCACAAATCTCCTTCTTCCGGGGACTGTTGTCTTTCTTTCTGTACTTCTCAGTGACCACCTTCTCAGTCGGGCCACATATGTAAACCTTGGCTTCAAAAGACATGTCCTCTGCTCCTCCCCCCAGGGGGACTGTCCTGCCTACAGACCCAGCCCTGCTCTTTCTCAGTGTCCCTCTAAATGCCTTCTCCCCCTCCACAAGGCCCCTCCTGATAATCACCCGCCTGCCAGGCTCTCTCTGACCCTCAGGGGCCTTTACGTCTCCAGCCTCAGCGTCATGTGCCCAGTGAGTCAACAGAGAGGACGCACTTAGCTCTTCCAGTGGTACATGCCCTCTTTCTGTCACACCTCCAGACTGGGTGGAGGCTGTTTCCTGGGTGAGGAATGTTCTTTCCAGCTGCCAGCTGAGAGAATGTCCCCGGAAGCCTCCCCTCAGCTCCTTCCCTCTGGCGGAGTGAGGCCTGCCCTGCCCAGTGCTCCGTCATGGCGGGAGGTGGTGGGACCACATGGAACTTCTCTTCTGATGGCCTCTGTTCCTGCGGTGAGGCGGGAAGCAAGGTCTTCAGTTGAAAGCAACGATGAGGAAGGAAGTGCTGGAATTTGGAGGATGGAAGAGCAAGTTAGAAATAGCTGAGAATGGCAGAGTGAACAGAGAAGAAAACTATATAGTAGCTTGCCAGGCAGCCATCAGCCTGTTTGGATGTTTTTGTCAGGCCACGGTCAACTGCACAGGTGTGGCAGCAGAATAGGTAGACAGTCACCTTTAACCAGGGTTGGGGTTTTGCCAAGTGGTGTAATGAGTCAAGTGGGAATAAGAGAAATTGTGTGTCAGTGAGTGACCTTAATGAAAATGACAATATGAGAGTTAAAGAGATGATAATATGGAAGTCCAGTGGCCCAAAGGCCTAAGTTTGCTAGGAAGAGTTTGGGACTGTCCCAGAACACCTCTCCCAGAAAGTTCCCTGACCCACCTCTCTCCAATGTAGATTGGTTACTGTCTCCTGTCTGTTCCCAGAGTGCTCCATGCTTACCTCTCCGTATCTCAGTGTTTGATTTACTTATATATCTCCCTCCTGTGCTGTGAGCACTTGAAGGAAAGGAGCAGGCCTACTGTTTCTGTGTATCCCAATGCCAGACCCAAGAGAAAGCCCACGAAGCACTCACTGACTGATTGAATGAGTAAATTTCTTTAATAGAACCCAGGCCATGTTCTGGGATAATAAATCTTCACATTTGCATAGCAATTTGCAGTATGTCAAGCAATTTCACATCCATGATCTTATTTCAACTTTACAACAACCCTGCAAGAGAGTAGCTCATTCATTCATTCATTCATTCATTGAATTAAGTAAGAGCACTGACTCTGTGTCAGGCACAGTTCTAGGCCCTGGAATACAGGAGCAAACAGAGCAGACAAAATCTCTGACTTTGTGGAACTTCTTTACTGCAGAAGGAATTGCCTGCCATATGTATTCTATAGATGGGCAGACAGAAGCTAGATTAGGGAGGCTCAGCAACCCAGCCAAAGTCACAGGTCTTGCAGGTAAAATAACCAAAATTAGGATGCAGGGCTGTGAGACTCCAGGAAGAGGAAACGCAGTTTTCACCCCACCCCAGTTAATCAAGGGATTGTGAGCTCATCCATGGGGCGTCTTTTTTTTTTTTTTTTTTTTCCCCTGAACATAACAACAAATAAAAAGAGACTTGGCAGAAATCCACACCCTGGGACTACCTTGGAACTCCTTCCCTTGTCTGATGCGAGTGTTTAACAAAGATGTGAGAAATACCTGCCAGGTCTCTTCTTGCTGGAGCCAAGAAGACAGAAGCCACAGAGCATTGTGAGCACAGCGTCTGCTTGTGTGCAAACCCGCAGGCATTTTTAGCAACTTTGGGGAACATAAAGAAAGCTGTTGGTTTTGTTTGCACATATTTTTCGCCTCTGCAGAAGGCTTCTCACCAAGCAACAGCCTTAAAGTTGCCTTTTATTTGTTCTTAAGGCACACAGTGTCTTTACGACGCACTAGGTGAGCTACAGCTGGCAGACTACTTAACTTGCTCTTGGATCCCTTATTTGGAAAATGGGACTATAAAAAGACCCTTACCTCTCAGGGCAATTGTGGGGATTAAATGAGATCCTTTGGAAATGCCAGCCCATCCATAAAACTTTGCGCCCAGATGGAGGCAGCTTAGGGACAAAGGGGGTTGCATTAGAATCTGAAGGAACTAGATTGGAATCAACCCTTCCACATATCAGTTGTAGCACCTTTGGCAGGTAACTTAATCACCCAACTGCTCCAGCCTCAGTTTCCCTCATCAATGAGAATATGAGATACATATCCCAGAGGATTGTTATAAATGTCAGCAATAAGGTATGTATTTAGTGTTCAGTGCTGAGCCTGCACATAATTATTGTCCCACAAATGGCACAAGATGTTCATTATTATCACTGTCATTATCATTATTGCTATTAGTATGTGGGTGGTAAGGTCAACAAGGATTTTAGAAATTTTAGACTGTGAATTCCTTGAGGCAAGCATTATTTCTTATGTATTCTCTTTGCCCCAAACTACCTAGTAGTTGGCAACCACTCAGTAACATTTGGAGAACAGGATTAGGTAAAGGAGGAAAAGACCAAGTCCCTCTGAGTGGTTAGCTCAGGCCTGAACAAGAACACGTGTTCACTGCATATGTACCATGTGGCAGAGCATTGTCTCTACCTGTGCTTGCTTCTCAGACAAGACTCACAGGGCAGACATTATTGTTATCCACATTTTAAAAGTTAGGAAACTGGCACTCAGTCATCAGATGATCTGCCCAAGGTCACACAGCCAGTAGGTGTCAGAGAGAGGACCGGAACCCACAAACGTCTAACATCTGAGCCCACACTCTCAACCTCTGCCCTGCTCTGCCAGGAAGAGTTCTGGTTTGAGGTTTCCTCTTCTTCTGACCTAGTTGAGTTCTTGGCCCTCTAGTTGTTTCTGATCTTCTACACCATCAGGAAGAGCAAATCTCCTCTCTTTATAGAGGCCTAAGGCAATGATCTGCATGGCCAGCTGCATTATTGCTCTGGGGTTTTTGCTGGTTTGCTTAGTTTCCCCCCATAATATCAAGCACTGGCAGTGAAAGGGCAGGCAGACATCACACATCCATGCTTATCCTCTCCAGGGTGGTGTCAGCCCTCTGGAAGCATTTGCCACCTGCTGCCACCAAGGGGCACCTGGATCCCCTCCCATGCCCCTCTCCTGGAAGCACGCCCTGGCACCCAGAGCTAAGGGGAGGAAAGGCTTGGTGGACCTGCCCCAGGAAGCGCCTGCCAGTGGGGCCAGAAGCCAGAAGCTGGGAATGGGAAGATCCCAAATGCCACCACTGCTTCCTTTAGACCCTCACAGAGGACATTTCCAACAGTCTGCTGTGTAGCCCCTAAATGTAGAATTACAGCTTCTCACTCCGGAGAGGGAGAAAGCTTGCCATGGTTACACAGGCATTAGCTCTGCCACTGGTTTAGTGAACATGTGCAGGTCACATAATGCCTGTGAGTCTGGGTGGAGGAATTGGCACCTCTAGCTCATAGACTGCCATGAGGATTCAATGACAGAGTGCATATGAAGCTCTTAGCTCACTTCTCGGCAAATAGCAAGAGGTCAGGACATGCCAGCTTGATTTGTTCCTTAATTCCCCAAACATTTCTTGGACATCAGAATGGGCTGTTTACAATATTTCATTCAATACTCATGACAATGTTCCAAGATAGGAATTGAGATCCCCGTTAAGCAGATAAGTAAACACAGTGTCAGAAAGGTTGGTGACCTTCCCCAGGTCTCTTACTTGTTAAGTGGGGGCCCGAATTCTCTGACTCTAAAGCCCTTGTTTTCTATACTAGTTCATAAATGCATTTTGTCTTGTTTAGTTCTAATGCAAGGGTGGTGCAGAAGAACTAATATTACCTTGCAAACTGTGACATAAAATGCCCATGTGTGAAATTCCTGTTATTCTTATTAACTTCCATAGGCCTTCCTTCCTTCAGAAGAACAAGATTTCTCCAAGCTTGGTCCACTCAGCACCTGCCTCATAATCACCAGGAGGACTCACTAAAAATGCAGATTCCAAGGCCCTGACCTAGACCCACTGAACCAGAGTTGCTGGGTGCAGGGCTGTTTCCCAAACTCTCCAGATGATTCTAAAGTACATTCAAGTTTGAGAACCATTGCCTTTGAGAGTCAATAATCCAATAAGCGCTGGTTGAATGGAAGAGGGAGAATAGTTTTCAAAAAGCAAAAATCAGACATATAGCAAGCTTGAAAAGGTATCTTGTGTATAAGGATCAGGGTACAACCAGCAGGGATGAACAGACTCTGGGCTGGGAAGAAGGGGATCCAGGACACTGAGAGTAGGCAGAACTGGTGATCCCAAATACTCCAGGTGTAGTGCCAATGGGGATTCAGACTGGAGGAATAAATACCAACCAAGGCAGCTTGTCAAAGCTGCCAGGGCTATCCCCAGGGGCAAGAAAAGCATCATGCAGGTCTCACAGCAGGTGCCAGGAGAACTCGCGGAAAGAAAGTAGCAAGGACCAGGTTCGGGCCCTCTGAGAGACTGGCTAGAGGAAAAGGTAGGACCCAGGGCCCTGGTTTCGAGAATAGAGGTAGATAAGATCATCTTCAGGACGCAAAAAACTAGCCTACAGGTCTAAAGCACGAGGGCAGAGGGGACCTAGGAACAGGGAGAACTTGATTCAAACATCTGAGCGAAAGCCCAATAGACACGGGCAAGGGATGTCCACGGCAGAAGCTAAGTGGCCCAGCAGTGGGATTTGCAGGGCTTTAGGTGGAGGGCCAGGCACATAACTGCAATCTGCACCCCCCATACATAAGTCACCCGGCTTAGCCTCTCTTCCAGAGTCTGACACTGCCTGAAGTGCATTGAGATGTATTTTAATATGTGCCCAGCCATGAGCTTTGTGATCTTAGTAGAGCCCCTTTGTGGCTCTGGGCCTCCCTTCTTCCTCTTATACATGAGGGTCCATACTTGCTGACTCCAAGCAAAGTCCCTATCAGCTCTTAAAGCCACCTCAGAGAGTTTCGGGGAGAATTAAATACTCTGTCTAAGAATGAGCCAGACCCCCTCTCATGTGTCTTGAACCCATTACTTTGCTAATTTCTACCTGATTGGCATACACCCATCTTCCTCCTAAGCCCAAGCACACACAGAAGACAGGTACCCTGTAGATTTCAAGCCAGCATTTCTTCCACTGACTGGTGTGACTTGCCCTGGTTCTGCCACGTGGGCATCAGAGCTGCCTTGGTGACGAGAGAGCCCTGCTGGGGGCCTGAATATGCTCATCTTGGGTTAATGCAATAACAGAAAACAGGAGAGGATGAAGGAAAGAAGGAGGAGGCAGCAAACACACAACACTTCTTGGAGGGGTACCCATGTCTGTGAGAAAATAGCAGGAGATGGGCCACATGAGAGTGCTTGGTTAATTTGGAAATTTATGAAATTATGGGGGCAAATTGGTCTGTTGACTCGAAAAATACAACGAGGAGAAAGCAACGTAAAAATATTTCCAGGTTGGGTGTCAGCAAGAAAAAAGGGGCAGAGGTGTTTCCTTATGCTGCAAAATTAACTGAAATCTTAGAAAAAATGGTTAAAGTTGATGGTAAGGGGCCTGAGTACTCAAGGTGACAACAGAGGGGAGAAGGGGCCTTTGGAGCCACACATCTCTGCCAAGTGTGAGTTGTGATATTGAGGCCAAGGTGTGTAGCCTCCCTAAGCCTTAGTTTCTTGTAGGTAAACGTGAATATCACCTATATTTATTGGAAAAATTAAAGACAACTGTGCTGTATCTCATAGATCCTAAGATACTGATTTCAGCGTCTCTAAAATTGGGGTGTGGCTTATAATCAATCACATTTTAGAGTCTAGGAAATAACCATTTGTAACACACGTCACAAAAAGTGGGCACTCAATAATTATGGACAATTAGTATCTAGTAGGAGCCAGGAGGTATATCCTGCGAGACACCCTGCATACACTTAAGCTGTCAGGGTAACAGGACAGGCAGGTTGTGAGAGATTGGGAACCACAACTTCTGTTCATCATCTTCTGTTCATGATCTGCCTGATGAATGGGTATCCCTGGAGGGCCCAGAGGTTCATTCCTGATCTGAGATTTCAGATTCCTCGTGCATTAATCTCTTCCCATCACATTACCAACCACTAAAGAGTACCACATTTTTAGGATGCAAAAATCAGTACACGTGAGTTCTCATCACCTACAAAATGAAATCCAGCTGCTCACTGTCTGATCTAACTCAAGTCATCTGCTAAGGCCAGAACCATCCAGAACAACCCAAAGTTCTTCAACCCATATTGCTTCCCACCTCTGGGTGTTGCACATGCTCTTCCTCTGCCTGGAATTCCCTCTCTCCTCCCTTCACTCCTTTTCTCCTTCCCCTGTGCTAGGGGCATGGGATGCAGCAGGGGCGAATGGTGAGGCTCCTGCACACTCACTACCTCCAGCCTGGTAGAGAAGACAATTTCATAAGAAATAACAAGGAACGACAGGGGTTGCAGGGAGTGCTGAGGTTATGAAGACAGGGTGAACTTCTCCCCACACTGGCCACCTGACAAAACACTGCTCTACTTTCGAGACACAAAGCATCCTTCTTCTGTGAGGCTGCCTGGTGCTCGAGTTGGGCTGACTCCCCCAGCAACGGGCTGCAGCCTGCGGTCACCCCTTTCCCTCTGGGTATAGGTGCATCTGTCTCTACTTACAGACTGTGAGGGCAGAGATATGTCTCATTCATTGCTTAGTTCCCAGTACAGTGGCACCAACATAGCAGGTGCTCAGCAAGTGTTTGCTGAATGGAGATGAATTGATAAAGCATTTATTTTGTGACTGGTGGATTTCTCCCTGTGAAAAATCTTACAAAAGATAGAAACAGCCAATTGCAGTTAGCTCCCTTTCTCTCTGGGTCTCAGTATCCATCTGTATAGTTATTAGTGCTTTGTTCTTCATTTTATTTTCTTATTTCTTTTCCTTTTTTTTTTTTTTTTTTTTTTTTAGCAGTGGAACCTTTTCTTCGATTGAAATACTCCTCAGAAGCACAATATGCAATGCAAATAAAGTCCGAGCTTCAAAGCCAGATATTACAGCCAGAAGATGAAGATACACATTTATAGATTGCCTAACACCTACCAGGGCAGCCAGACCCATTTAAAAATGATCTCATTTTCTCTTTTTTTTTTTTTCTTACCATCCCTTTCTCTTAGCCCCAAATTCTTCCTTTTCAAATTAAAAATAATCTTGTACTGTTGTTAGCCTCCTTAAATACTTTTGGAGAACAATTTAGAGTTATAAATAGATATCGAAATCATGGTATTTATTCATTTAATCCTCACAACAAACCTGTGGGGTTGGTTGTGGTAATTCTGTTTTGTAACTGAGATCAGCAGGGCCAAGAGAGGACGAGAACTTGCCCAAGATCATTCCAGGAAGTGGGTGAGCATAACCTGAACTCCTACTTAGTGGGCACTTACCAGACCCCATGAGATGGATGCTGTTGCTATGCCACGGTACAGATGAGAACACAGAGGATCAGAGAGGTGAAGTTGCTTGTCCAGGGCCATGTGATCAACTTACACTGGGCCAGGCCTTGAACCAAGTCAGCCTGATGGACGCCCACGCCTGTGCTTGTGCCCAGTGTGGAGCCCACACTTGGGCCTCCTGCCACCCCTCGTCCCTCTGAGGGCCTTCTCCTTGCCCTCCTGGGCATGGCTGGGGAAAAGCAGAAAGGCCTGGGACCTCAGAGTGGGTTGCAGAGGCACATACCACGATCATTAAGCAAACCAGACTGCCTGGGGACAAGTCTGTGTCTCTCTGCAATTTGGCTGTGTGACCTTTGGCAAGTTGTTTAGTCTCTCTGTGTCTCAGTTTTCTCAGCCACAGAGTGGGGATCATAACAGTAGCAATCTCAGAGGTATTCTATCAAGGCATGAAAATCACTTAGAACAGTATCTAGCATAAAATAAGTATTCGGTAATTGTTAGCTATTATTATGTGTACGTAAAAAGCTTAGGAATTAATAGCTGCTCTCTTTGTTGTTACAGGGTCTCTGTCTTGGGGAATTTTGAGTACCCATGCAAGTTTTGATCATGAGGAAGCTAGAACTGGCCACAGTACTGACTCAAGTCAGAATCCTGATTGTTTTCAATCACTCCCAGGCTGAAGGCTTCCGTTCCCTTTCTGGAGGAACCTTCCAAAAGAAGCCTATTCAAATCTACAAACATGCTTAAGCACCTACTGTATGCCAGACTCTGCTTGAGACTCTGGGTCCCAAGAAATCAAAGGTACAGGATCTCCCTGCCTTTTTTAATTATGGATAAATTTTCATAATATTGATCATTTTAACCATCTGTGAGTGTACAATGCAGTAACATTAAATACATTCACAATGTTGTGTAATCATCACCACTGCCTATAGCCAAAACGATTTCATCATCCTCAGCAAAAACTCTGTACCCATTAATCAATAACTCACCCTTCTCCCCTCCCCCCAACCCCCGTTAACCTCTATCCTACTTTCTGTCTGTAAGTATATTTTAAATGCATTTTTATTGTGGTAAAATATGCATAGCATAAAATTTATCATTTCGACCATTTTTAAGTGTACAGTTCAATGGCAATAAGTACATTCATATTGTTGTGCAAACATTACCACTGTCCGTCTCCAGAAACTTTTCATTTTCCCAAAGTGAGACTCTGTACCCATTAAACACTGACTCCCCACTCACCCCTCCCCTCAGCCCCTGGCACCACCATTCCACTTTCTGGCTCCATGAATTTGACTACTCTAGGTTCCTCATATAAGTGGAATCATACAGTATTTGTCCTTTTGTGACTGGCTTATTTCACATAGCATAATGGCCTCAAGGTTCATTCATGCTGTAGCATGTGTCAGAGTTTCCTTCCGTTTTTAAGGCTGAGTAATAGTCTATTGTATGGATATACCACATTTTGTTTATCCATTCATCTGTGGATGGACATTTGGATTGTTTCCACCTTTGGCTATTGTGAACTGTGCTGCCATGAACGTGAGTGTACATTTCTCAGTCTTTGAGCTGCTTGTGGTCTAATGCGGAGGATGGACATGCAGATTCACCTGCAAATTGCCCTCAGTGAGCCTCTGTTGCCTCTTTTGTGAGATGGGGATAGTGTTACCCCATTGTAGGAATTAAATGAGATGGTGCATGACTTTAGGCAGTGCCTATCACACTGCAAACATTCTGTCAATGTCAGCTCTTGCTGCAGTTGCGCTGCTGTTAGGCAGCGGGCATCTAAAGAAGAGAAGACTGGAAATGGGGTAGCTAGCTGGAGTGTTGTCACAAACATCCTGGCAAGCAGGCCTGAAGATCTTGCTTTTCCAGATGAGGAAACAGACTCAGAGGGGTCCCTCAGCTATGGCACGGTAGAGGTGAACCTGCAATGTAGCTCCTTAGGGCTTCTTACGCAGATCTTGTGAGCAGGTTGTAAAGGCCCAGGGGAGGGTGTGCACAGCATATAAAGCTCCTTCAAATGTCTGCAACACTGTCCTGGGGAAAAGCAAGCATACTTGTCCCAGAGGGCCTTAGCATCAGAGGGGAGACCTGGAAAGGCGGAAGCGAGGAAGGTGTTAATGTAGAGGCAGGAGACATGGCCTGGGCAAAAGCCTCTCCGTGGGAGATGCAGTGTCTGCAGGAGGAAAGGGAGGAGGCCGATCTGTGGGGTGGAAAGGGTGTATGCGTGGGAAGGCGGGGCCAGGTCACCCAGGGCATTGCCAGGCAGCCCAGCCCGGTTCCTGGGAGGGCTCTGAAGAACTACCCAAGGTGGTGTTTCAGGGAGATTAATCAGGCTGGGCAGAGATGCTGCCTTGCAACCATTTCCTGGCTTCGAACCACAGATGATACTTTTTAAATTATTATATATGTTTTACCAATAGCACGTACCTAGTTCAAAAAGTCAGATAGGTCTACAAAGCCAATTCCCCAGTCTTCTGCACCCCCAAATATTACTACCCTGAGGCAGCCACTGCCCAATTTCTTCCACTAATTAACTCCATATTTCTAAACAATATGTTTAATTATACATCTCCCTCTTCCTTTTTTAGTTTGAGGTATGCCACATTGACTTTCTATTACATGAGAGGACCTCACTATCCCACACAGCCACTTCACCTTATCCCAACTTTCCAATCTAGTCATAACATAATTTTTGATTAGTTTAGTGCTTATAATATTGTGACCACATAAATCACAGGTGAGCCATACCATATTATGATTAAATGTTTGCTTTTGTGTGACTTATTCTTTTTGCCAAACTTGATGCCTTGTTTTTCAATCTACTTACTTCATTTTTTTTTCTTTTTTAAAGATGACGGGTAAGGGGATCTTAACCCTTGACTTGGTGTTGTCAGCACCACACTCTCCCAAGTGAGCTAACCGGCCATCCCTATATAGGGATCCGAACCCGTGGCCTTGGTGTTATCAGCCCCACACTCTCCCGAGTGAGCCACGGGCCGGCCCAACTTGCTTCATTTTCTAAGTACACTCATCCATCTCTTCTCTGTGGGAAATGTCAGTCTCCTCTCAGAATCTTCAAGCACATGAGGTGATCGATCCATCCTTCGAGCTTCCCTTCTGAAGCCCTCGGTGCTACTGCTCTAACCTGGACACTTGCTCTCTGGACATATCTGTGCCCAGGAGGTTTCAATGGGGTCCCTGATGCCAGACAGGTGATCAGGGTCAGAGGAATGGCCAAATCACCACCGTCTATAGATTTTACTCAGAAAATACCTACTGTGCACTTCTAGACTCCAAAAAGGTCCAATGCCTGAGGCTGGCGACACAGAGGGGCATTAGACGCCATCCCTACCTTCATCTCTATCCCAGGGGGATTAAACACAGGCAAGTGCTGGGGCACACGTGAGCTCGGGGAGTTATGGAGGCTCAGAGAAGCAGTCCTTACCTCAGTCTTTGGAAGGGCCAGACATGATGGAAGGCTTCCTGTAGGAGCTGATGCTAAACTAGCCTCAACTTGTTAGGGAGAGTTTTCCAAGAGTTCCAAGGAGGGATTCAGGGTAGGAGAGCATCATGTGCACAGTCACCAGGGTGTGAGAAAGCATGACTCATCTTGGGAATTGCAAGTCACTAATTAGTGATGATCATGGGAGAGGGTCCCAGTTGAGGGGCAGGCAGGATCTCCTGTGTTGGGCTCAGGAGCCTGAGGGAGCGGGGAGCCACAGAAGGATTTTAAGGAGTGATGACATGGGCAGGCCTGCAGTTTTAAAAATGTGGGATGGCTGCAGGGTGTCATATAGAATAGAGAGAGACGGGCTGGTGAGGGGGTCCTTGAGGTCCAGCAGAGGATCAAGAGACCTGAACTGACACTGGCACTGGGGGTGAGGCAAGGGGCTCTGGAGACCTGAAGGAGTCCAAATGGACTGAGGACACAGGGAAGGGGTAGTGCTGACTGATAATTCCCAGGTGTCTGAGGGAAAAGGTGTTTCAATTCACCATGTCTCCTGGGAAACCTGAGCTATGTGAAGAGGCCACTGACCTTCTGCAGTGTTGGGGCACCAGAGGTGCTAAGGAGATAGATGCTCAGAGACTGGAGGACCAGGGCCAGGGCTTGGGGTTTTCAGAAATGAGAGGGAAGAGCTAAGATGAAAAGGCCATAGGATCAGAAAGGTGGGTATAACCTCGTGGGTAAGAGGTCTGGACTCAGGCAGCCTTTGGTTTAAATGCCAACTCTGCTGCCTGCTTTCAGAGCCTCAGATTCCCTATCTGCAGAATAGGGACATAACACTACCTATCTCATGAAGTGATTGCAAGGATTAAATAAGTCTCTGTCTGTAAAGTGCTTGGCACAGTGCCTGGAACATAAGTGCTTCATTTGCGACTTCCTATTATTTGGGGAATAAGGACAGCTTCCAAAAGCAGGTGAGGTTTGAGCTGATCTTGGATGACACGTAGGGCTGGATTCATGGGCATGTGACCTGTGCAGTTACAAAGAGCCCTGTTCTCAGAAGAGCCCTGCATGTGGTTGAATGCTCTGATTTTTCCTCTTGAAGTTCTTAAGTTTTGAACAAGGGGCTCTGCATTTTCATTTGCACTGGACCCTGCAAATCCAGGAGCTGTGCTGTGAGTAGACCATCAGGCAGAGAAGGAAGGGAGTGCTTTTGAAGCAAAAGGGCCCTGAGTGTGCAAAGGTGTGCTGCAACTCAAGGCCCAGCTTTTTCCAAAAACAGGCAGGGCAAGGTGTGGTGTTTCTAGCTGGAGAGCTGTGTATGAGGGGAAAGTGGTAGAAACTTTAGGTGGAATGCAGGGAAAGGCCTCCAACACCACACTAAGGCATCTGGATGCTGTATTTGTATACATGGGGAGCCTCCCAAACTTTTAAAATCCAGAAATGGTAAGGTCATTGATGGTTCAGGCAGAACACTGGTGGGAACTGGAGGTGAAATGGTGTGGAAAGTTTTTATGATCTCTGCATTCTACAGACAAGAGAATGAAAACCCAGAGAGGTGATATGAGCAGGGCTGCAATGTGATTGTCATAGGTCCTGGACACTTTTGCCTTCATAGACTCCTTTCTCCGGAAAAGTGTGTATCTATCCATTTGATCTATGTATCTATCTGATTATATTTTACAACTGCATTGGTATAAAGGCAAATACATTAATATTATATACTAAAACATTTTCTTTGACCTTAAGTATGATGAGCCAAAGCATTGTGTCTACTGTGCTTAATGGGTAAGTCACCTTGGGTGTGAGTTGATCAGCTCTTCGGACATCATAGGCAGGACTCTGGGGCCTTCCTAGGATGGGTAAATAGTCTTTTTTCTCCTCAAAGGGAATGCTAGCCTGTGCTATCAGCTGCGGCCTGCTGTGCCACTAAGGACTTTGTATCCCAGTTTCCTACAGAGGGAGCTGATTGTTGTTTGGTTTTGGAGCTGGAAGCTGGATCTGACTGACAGGTAAAGGAGAGAGAGGGTTGTGATTGTCCCAGGGTTTGGGGAGAAATCAAAGGTCTCATGTCTGCAGCTGTCTGCAACTTTACCCTTTGTGCCACCTACAACTTCAATCCCAGGGACAGGGCGGCCTGCCTACCCCACCCATGGGGAGGGTGGGGAGGGTGGGGAGGCTGAGTCAGCGGCGGCTGCTGAGGATGCTGTCTGGAGAGGGGAAACATCATCACCATCTGTCTGTCTGTCTGGGGTTCTAGGGAAACCTGCCTGGAGGTGGGGGAAGCATGCAGGTGTTTCTTTGTGTGGCCACTGTTCATTCAGCCAAAACAGGTGGAGTTTCCAGAAGGGAAGTATCTGCTCCACCTCCTTTCTAAGGCTTTCTTCAATGATTCCTCCAAGACCTTCTCTTTCTTTCCTCCATAGACCCAGGATGGTGACAGAAAGGCCTGATTCATGAGTTTCAGTCCAATCCTCCCACCTTCCCATCTTTGACCACTGGATATACCTGGGTAGGTGAGCAGGACACAGCACAGGGAGAGAGAGAAGGCCTATTTGGAAAAGAAAAATAGGTCTGGCCTAGCTGTCTCTTTGGGTTTCAATCTTCAAATCACCTTTCTTCAGGCCCCAGATCCCTTCCTACTAGGGGTTTATGCATGAATGAAGGAAGGAAGGAAGGAATGTTCAATCTTTCCCAGTCTTACAAGTTGCTGTTACTTCTGCCCTCCAATGCCCATGTTTGATAGACAGAACCTGACTGCTTCTAAAACAGGAGAGAAATTGATCAGAAAGGAAAACTGCAGGTAAGTCTGGACAAAAATTATTCAGAAAGTTGCTGCCTGATGGTCTCTATTTTCTCTATGAAGGTTGAGAGCTTGGTAGGATGAAGGATGATGTTTGGAATCACCACTGCACAGAGGGAGAGTGATCTGACTAGGGATTTGCAGACACATTACAAGGTAGTGCCATGGCCCTTATCATTTTTGGTGGTAAGAGTAATAGTTCATGCTTCTGGAGCAATTATTATGGGCCAGGCACTGGACTCAGTTCTCTATCTACACGACTTCTTTGTCCTTTACATCCACCTAGGAGGCAGGTGCCTCAGTCAGGATAAGCCAGGTCATGCTGCAGAAATAAAGAAACCACCTAGGTGGCTGACAGTTACAAAGGTTTACGTCTTGTTCATGTGATAGCAGGTCCATCCATCAATGTGGTAGGGGGAGGAAGTATGGAAAATTGCAAGACTGAGAAACAAAGAAAGTCTGGAAGACTGGGAAGGAAAGGAGGGAGGGGTCCAGAGCCTGGAATTCAGGAGGAGATCCAAGAGCCAGTGTGGTGAGAGCTCTGGAGATAAGACGGAGGGGTCAGAGAGTGGTACTCTGCTGTTTGAGATTTTAGGGTGGAGCAGAAGCTGGGCAGGATCACATGCAGGAGTGGCTCTGAGAGCAGTGCTGGAATGGAGAGAGGCAAAGGTCCCTGAGGCTGAAAAGGTCGAAGGTGTGACTGACGGAGAGGTGCTTCCACCCCTGGGGAGGAAGGGTATCTGTGAGAGGACATCACTAGCCCCTGTTTACGTGTATTGCAGCTTCCTGGGTGTGAATTTTACCAGGAGGTGAGGTTTGGAAATGACATTTTTTTAATAGTCAAACATAGGAACATAAAATATAGACCTCAAAGAAAGGCATGTATGGAAGCCCAAGCTCCCATGCAGGGGACAGTTGGAGAAGCACCAGATGTGGAGGAACCACCTAAAATTCATAGATGATAGCTACCAGGAAGACTGGAGATGCAAACCTCCCAGCACTGGCATCTTTTGCAATTCCCATTCAGTGATGATAATAACAGTGAGTAGTTCATGAGAGCTAACTACATGCTAGGACTGTTGTAACTACTTTATATGTACAGCTACTTTGATTCTCTCGCGATGCCCTATGGAGACATATCTTTTTTATCCTGTCTTACAGATGAGGCAAAAGAAGCTCAGAGGAGTTTTGTAACTTGGCCAAGTCTGCATCTCTAGTGTGTGCCACAGCTGGACTTGAACTCAGGTAAACCGGCTTTAGAGCCTGCACTCTAAAATGCTACCTCAGCAGTTTTCCATCATGGGAGAGCGTCAGAATCGCCTGGGGTGGGGTGGAGTGGAGTGGGGAGCTTGTTAAAGCAGCATGTTGGGTCCCTCCTTAGAGTTTCTGATTCAGTAGGTCTGTGTCGGAGCCCAAGAATTTCCATTTCTAAGAAGCTCCCAGGTGATTCTTGTGCTACTGGTCCCAAGATTACACTTTGAGAATCTCTGTTCCACTCCACACTGCCTCTGTTCAGTGCATAGCAGGTGCAGCACCTCTTTCCAAAGGGCAACCAAATGCCCGGCAGCAGGGGCGTGTGTGTGTGTGTGTGTGTGTGTGTGTGTGTGTGTGTGTGTCACAGGAGGGTGAAGGATTAAGGTTTAGGTAGCACTACGGAACAAAAAGAAGCTCAGTCCTGCTTCTTGGCCCTGGGGTATGTGGGATATGTCAAAATGAACCATCTCCACGGATAGAACAAGGGATACAGGTTCCACTTAAGGTCCAGAGACAGAGGCACGCAGAGTGGTGAGGTTTTACATGGAATGCATTTGGCACAATGCAGGGACTCCAGAGGGCACAGTGGGAAGGCGGACAAAGAAGACACAGGGGCAGGCAAGAATGGGTGAGAGTGGGGTTGAGGGGGGCTGAGGAGGAAGACAGCAGCTGCTGGAGATAGTGCAGGAGAGAGGTGCAGACAAGTGGTCCCTGGAGGCCTTCCTGAGGTTGATGCTCTCTCTTCCTTTTCTGGGATCTTGCCAGGGGCCTGTGATGACAAACAAGATAGGAGCTGGTACCTGAATAGAGGTCACAGAAGAGAGAAGTTTGGGGTGAGAAAAAATCAGGTGTCAGCCTCTGCAGAGCCAGCTTTTAAAAGCTCAAATTCACGTGTAACTGAAACGACCAACTTTTTGCCTTCTGAAGACAAGCTTCTTCCCTTCTCATGCCTGAGTGTGTGCAGCCCCCTCGCTCCCCACCCGCCGTCTCTCCTGCAGTTTGTGGTTCAGCTTAATTAAGAGCTCTGCCGGTCGATTAGTCTCGATCACCTTTCTAATTGGGCACCAGCTGTGTTTTCTCTTGACAAGGACTCCTTTATGGGACTTCTAAAATGCATTACACACAAAAAACATAACAGCGTCAGGGTTATGTGATCATAAAACCAGGAACACTTGTTTTCTGCAAAAACAAAGAGAACATCTCTCTCCATGTTCCAGAAAGTAGTTTTTGAAAAGTTGAGAGGGAGGGTATTGAACAGCAAATTCTCCACTTGTTTACGTTCTGAATATGAACACTGATTGTGGTTTTGCATAATCACAGGTGTTGGTGTATAAAGACTCAAGAAGTTTCCTGGCAGAAAAGTGAGACTTGAGAAATTGAACCATGAATGACTCCATTTATGAACAGCCGCCAATGATTGACAGAATGACTATTAGCAGCTAATATTAGCAGAGCTCTTCAGTATGGGCTTAACCCTATGTCAAGCACTTGACATGGATTATCTTGTTTAAACCTGCCAACAGCATTTTAAGGTGGGTACAAATGTCCTCCTCATTCTCACACATCAGGAAACTGAGGCCCAGAAAAGAAATCATTTATGTTCAAGGTCACATGGCTCACCATTAAGTGGCTGAAATAGAACTGAAACCCAGGTCTGTTTCATGCCAAAATTCCTTTCTGCTTCTCTCCAACTAAACAATGCAATTAACTTGTGGAGCTCAATGGCTTTGTTTGCAACAATTGTGATATCAACAATGACCCTTAACGTTTGTACAGAGCTTCATAGTCACTAAATTCTTTTATATTTGCCGTCTCATGTGACAGGACAGCCCTGTGCGAGGAACAAAGCAGTTACCATAATCCCCATAGCACAAATGAGGAAACTGAGGTACTAAAAAGCTAGATTATTTACCCAGGTGTACACCACCAGGGAAGAGTGGGGTCAGACCTTTCTGACTCGTACCCCAAATCTAGTGCTCATTCTCCTACTTCCCCCGCCCCACAATGTGGAGCTTCTCCTTGAGGAAACCAGATATGTAAATATATTTTCCAATCAACCATTCATTAATTCATCCCTTCATTCATTCAGTCATATTACATTGTATGTTTTCCTTGTCCTGATTATTTATGTGCTTACTTAGTTGCTATATGTCTCCGTTCCTTGGGATACAAGCTTCATGAGAGCAGGCGCTTGTCCCTCTTGATGACTACATTTCCATGCCCCAAAATAGTGCCTAGAACTTAGGAGTTTCCATTCAAATAAATACTAATTCATTCCCTCAATAAACATTAATTGAGCATCTACTATGTGCCAGGCTCTATCTCCATGAGCTCACATACTAATAGGGTAGGGGGATTTACAGATAAGCAGAGAAGATAATTGCTCTTGATTGGGATTTGTGTCATGTGGGATGTCACAGAATGATGCAACAAAAGGTTCTTGTCCTAAAGCTAGCTGTTCATATATGGTTTGGGTTTAAACCAAGCAGACCACAGGCAGTTTCCATCTCATGTGAGTGTGGGGGCTTTGCAAACTCAGAGGAAGTGCACTTAACACAGAATGGAAGGGCGTGGGCAGGGTGGGGGCAGGGAAGGCTTCCTGAAGGGGCAGCACCCCAGTGGTTTTCAAGACAATAGGAATTATCTAGAAAAAGGAGGAAGATTCTAGGCCTGGACAAAGACAAGTGGCAAGAGGCCAGCTGGCCCAGTGCACCTGGGCCTAAAGTGAAGGAAGAGAGGGAGGGACAGAGGTGAGGGGATGAGTATGGGCCAGGTCCCAAAGTGCCGTGTAGGGATGGTTAGTTTTACATGTCAGCTGGCTGGATTGCACTACCCAGATATCCAATCAAACACTCATCTGGGTGTTGCTGTGAAGGTATTTTGTAGATGTGGTTAACATCTACAATCAGTTGACTTTAATAAAGGAGATTATCTTCAATAATCTGGGTGGGCCTCATCCAGTCCGTTTGACAGGTCTTAAGAGCAAAACTGAAGTTTCCCTGACAGAGGAGAAACTCTGCCTGTGTACTGTAGCATCAGCTTCCACCCAAGAGTTTCCAGCTTGCCAGCCTGGACTACAGATTTCAGACTTGCCTAGCCAAATCCCACAATCGCAGAAGCCAATTCCTTGAAATAAATCTCTGATAGATAGTACAGAGAGAGAGAGAGAGATGACTCGCAGTCACCCACTGGTTCTGTTTCGCTGGTAGACCCCTGCCTCACTGATGTACATCTACCCAGATAAGTGGTTTAGACTCATCCTTAAGTGATGGAAAGGAGCCATGCAGGGTTTAAGCGAAGGAGATGAATAGCCGGATTGTGTTTTTACTGCAGCTCTGGCTGCAGTGTGGAGTGGATTGGAAGACACAAGACTGGAGGCTGGTAGACCAAGTCAGAAGCACTTGCCTGAACTAAGTCATGGCAGTGAGAATGGCCGGGAAAGAGGGGGACCAATTCAAACCACATTATGAAAGCAGAATTCCCCAGACTCGGTGTCAGTGGCATGTGGAGGGGGAGGGAGAAGGGAGTTGCAATGAGCCCCAGGTCCTTGGACACTGGGTGGATGGGATGTAAATGCCATGAGAGCAGGGACTGTGTCTGTTCCCTGCTGTACCCATTGCACCTAGAACAGTACAGCAACTGGCACCTGGAAGGTGCTCATGACACACTTATTGAATGAATGGTGGAGCAATTCTCTGAGACTCGGACCATAGGGTGGATGGTTGGGTGGTGAGGACGAGGAGTAGACAGCGCAGTTTGGGGAGTGCTAAGTGGGAAGAAGCTGTCAGACTGCCAAGCTCAGAGGTCCAGAGGGAAGCAAGAGAGATGGTCTGGGTGCAGGAGAGAGTTCTGGAATAGAGACTGAGCATGTAGTCATGAATACAGGGGTCATACCTGAAGCCGGGGGTAAAGTCACCTTGAGAGTGCACAGAATGAGGAGGAAAGAGGTTGGGGACCAAATCTTGGAGATATTGCAACATTTAAGGGTTGGAGCAGGGAAAGGACCCCTCAAAAGAGGATGTGAAGCAGGGGCCAGGAGGGAGGGGAGTAATGGGAGAACACAGCAGCAGAGTGTGTGCAAGGGCAGGGAGCTCCCACTGCTGCTGGGAGGTCACCATTTAGATTTACAACCACCGTGATCCTTGGCCAGGGCAGTCTCGTTGGGGACAGAGGTCAGACTGCAGCTATCTGAGGAGGGCATGGGAAGTGAGGTAGGGGAGGCAGTGTCCCCAGTGGGCTCTTTACACCTTCCTTCCAAACAACTGACACTTCATTACTGCCCCATTTTACAGGGCCAAAACTGAGGTTCAGAGAGGCGAAGTTGGTTCGAAGTCATCACACAGCAAAAGAGGACTGGGCTATAGGACAACAGCTGTTCAGACCACACACCACCTTTTATGACTTGGCAGGATGCAGACTTTGATTAGAATGGTTGTGCAGGGCGAGGCCCAGCCCTGTCGGGGATGATTGCTGGGATGATTGCTGCGACGTGCAGGGCAAGAGCCTCCAGGGCGTGCGGGAACATTTTCTCAAGGGGAACCACCTTCCTGTGAAACAGCTTGTTCTGCTGAATTGACAGAGGAGAGGGATGGGGACTTCTCAGTCCTGGGCCTCATGCCAACACACAGAGCAAAAACGCCAGCAGGCCAGGTCTGGCTGCAGCCTCCCAGGGCCCTGTGTGGGCGATGCCAGCTCCTCTGCTTTCTCCAGGCACTGGAAGGAGGCTGCGTGTGTTGGATTTGTCTGTTTTAAACTAACTTTGAATGAGCACTTACCATGGGCGAGTTTCTGGATTCATCATTTTAGATACTTGAATTTATTTAATCCTCACAGTATTCTATAAGGAATGTATGCTGTTTGTTTTTATTTAGGGATGAAATATCTAAGGCCCGGAGAGGTAAAGTCACTTTCCCAAGGCTTCACAGCTAGTTGTGTGGGTGGGAGAGCAGTGATGCTTAACTCTTGAATCTACTTAGCCCTGGAATGTGGGTTCAAATAATGGGTAGGGGTGGGGATGAAGATACAGGACAGGCTTCCCTCTCTAGCTCTGGGAACTTAGGTAAGTACCATCACCTTTCTGAGACTCTGTTTCTTCATCTGTAAAATGGGAGTAATGTTTCCCACCTTGAGAGATGAAAGAAAAGTGTTTTTAACTTGTCTCACAGAGCGTCTCCAGCCTAGGCAGGTGGTCCTGTAGGTGAGAAGATTACGCCAAGATCAATGGACCAGCCAGGAGTCTCATGCTGCTTCTGATACCTGCTAGTTATATGATTTTGAGCAACTCACTTTCCCTCCCAGGGTCTCAGTTTCCTCAACTCTACAATATGAGATTGGTTGAGTCCAGGGAGACACTCAAGCCACAATGACCCCCTTTCACTCTGATGTAGACATCAGCAATTGATCGCGACCTTCTGTTCAGCTGAGCCAGGACAACACCTGAGATCCTTTCTCAGTATCAATTTCCCATAGTTTGGCTGTAATTCTGCTCGTCAGCAGTCATGCCACAGGTTCAATCACTATGCTTTGAGAAGGTACTTGAGATGCAAAGCCCTCTGACAAAGATAACATATTATTCTTGGCATATATTTGCATTACTAAAGATAAGTTCTTACAGGCACCCCAGAAAGCACAGGTAAGTTACTGTTGCTGTAGTTTTGGGTTTTGTTCTGTTTTAAGTCTGTAGCATGCAGGTGAATAAACCTGGGACAAAGGATTGATCTGTGTGCCCAGAAAAAGACAGATAAAGGGATAGTTACTTTGAAGAAATTACCATTAATTCCATTATATGAACAATAATACTGTGCTGGGAAATGAACAGGCTAAATGCCTTGCCCGCAGTCACAGCTAGTAAATGGCAGAGCTGAAATTCAAACTCAAGCAGGTCCACCTCCATAGCTGACGACTGTGCCATGAAGGCAAAATCCATTTATTTAGCCCCAAAATGATAATTGAATGCCTACTCTACAGCAGGCACTGTTTTCAGTGCTGAGAATGCAGTAGTGAGCAAACTTGTCCAAATGCCTTGCTCTGAGAGCTTACAGTCTCGGGTCACATTTACCAGGCACCTGGTTGGAGGCAATGAGGTGCAGCGTCAGGGCTCTTGGCTTCTTACTAGGTGAAGGAAGACATTCCATCACATTGCTTCTTGGTTTTCTCATCTGAAGCATGAAGGTAGTAATAGCCACTTCCAAAAATTTCTATGAGGTTTAAACAAAACAATATTTGCTAAGTATGTACTACAAATTTTGGATAATCAATTAATTGTAATTAGTATTAATAATTCTGTATCCCCTTAACAACTCTATAAAGTTGGCATTATTTTCTCCATTTTGCACAGAGGAAATTGAGTCCTGGAGTTGGAGAATTTAAATCTCAGAGAGGTTAGGTAACTTGCCCCAGGTCGCACAGCTAACCAGTGGTAGAACTGACTTTCAAGTCCAGGATTACTTGACTCCCTTGCCCCAAAGTAACACTGCAGACACATGCTTTCCAAATTCACAATTGGACTAGCTGCAGGGCAACAGAAAACCCTGTTCCTCTCTGGTGTCTTATGCAACAAACCATATGGACCCTCAAGCCCTTACATAACTGGCCCAATGCTAACAAGAGGAAGTTTAACAACAACACAAAAAACATCACATTCACAACAGACCACCATATGTTCTCCCGTTCCCTGACAGCAGCCATCCAACTCCTACTCAGGCACCCACAGAAATCTTCTCGACGAAAACAGTTTTATTCCCAAGTGACTCAAAGGATTGATGCCTTTATAAAAAGAAGAGGGAGAAAGAATCTGTGCTGCTTCAAAAAACATCAGTCTTATTAACTCCTCGGGAAAGCCCAGAGGCCTTCAGCCTCTACTGGTTGGCCTTCGCATGGAACCTGGGGGCTTCTCTGGGGACGGCATGGCCTCTGTGACACAGCAGTTCCCTCTCTCAGAGTGGAAGAAGCTATGATGATTTCTGGTTTCCACATCTACAAGCCAAATAGCCTGCATTCTTTGGGTCACCCCCTTCCACTTGGTCTTGAACTCTTTCATATCTTGGTGTCCTTGTGCTCAGCTCAGGAGTCTCAAGTGTGCTGGAGGCTTTCTGGAAGTGCCACCTCTGGAACTGAACCCAATTCTAGAAGGCGGGGTTTGACCTGTGAACATCGGGGAAGGGTGCCTGGGGATGCCTGATCTCTTGCCTCCTGCATTTTCCCCTATCCATTTCCCTACCCTGCAGCCAAAGCAATCTGGCTAACATGTAAATCTGATAGGGTCACTCGGGGCACATCCATGCATCCCTGTGCACCGTAGGATAGACTGCACCTTCCCCAGGGCCCCTGCGGCCCTGAGGGCTGCACCAGCTCCCCTCCCTGTGAACTCCTCTTCCCCTCAACCTCTGAGCTCTAACCTCACGGGCATCCTCCCATCCCTCCTGGCTTCCCACTTGCTGCTCCCTCTGCTTGGCCCATTCATTCACTCTCCATTTTCCGAATCTCAGATTCACTGTCATTTCCCCGCAGAAGCTGCCCTGATCCCCCTGAGTTCCAAATCAGTAGCCCTGTTAGAGTCTCTCATAGGGCCTCGTATTTCTTCTTTCACAGCACTGATCGCAAGTGATCATGAGCCTCTGTAGCACCACAGATTTACTGATGCCATGATCACGTATTGCCTCTGTCTCCTGCTTGGTATAAGCTCCATGGGAGCAAGACCAAGAGTCTGGCACATAGGAGGAGCTTAAAAAACATTCACTAATTAAACAGAGAAATGACAAGGCCAAGGAGAGGGGACAGACCAAAGAGAGCAAGAGGGAAACAGAGCCCTACAGAGCACCCTGCCACACGCAGCCGGACAGCAGAAGGATCAGCCCGGTGCCCGCACAGCAGCAACAGAAACACCAGCAGCTGCAGAGGTTCTCTGCCCTTAAGAGTAGCAGCCCTTTTACTGTAATAATTAATCACCAAGGCCCTACCACAGTTAGTGAAGGCACCTCGCCAAGGAAAAGACATGAACATAGACTGCCAGGAGGACTTCTTCAGCCCAGTGACCTCAGCCATCTGTGGCTAGTGAGAAAAGGGCCACTGGAACGGAAAGATGGGCCATCAAGGTCACCCACACTTGTGTTGTGGGTATAAAGCTAGGGTCCCTGTCCTGTGACCATGCCCAGAGTTCAGCTGGAGGATATTTCACTTTTCTCCAGCTGTCTCCTCTGTTGGATTTCCTAGTCCAGAGACAAAGGACTCTTTCTGGGGTAGGAGACCTACCTGAACTAGGGACCACACAGCAAGATTATGGAGACACAGCTCAGAAAAGAGCAGCCGCCTCCTTACCACAGTCAATTCAATTGCACAAGCAAGGATGGAGCTACCTCTGTAAGGGTATTTAACAAAGTTCGTGGAAAGATTTGTATTATCTTTCAATTTTATTTGCAGTCCACTCATGTGTGCTGGGACTGGGGAGATAAGGTGAACAAGACCGAGTTCCTGCATATCAGGAAATCTCCCAGGTAAGAGGGGGCGGAGGGTGAAGATAGAAACATACAAATAATGCTTAAGAGGTGGCTTAAGACTGAAGGGGAGAAGGAAAGGGACAAGAATGGAGGGTTTTAGGCAGTGGGATGTGCACCAGGCCTTGTGATGGATGTTCAGGGATGGGGTGGAAGGGAATGCTTGGTGATGCAGAGTACAAGGCCTGTAGCCTGGCGAGGACTTGTGGGAAGGCACTCCTGACTTCCTGCAACGAGGGGCTGGTGGCTTTCTGTGAGCAGATGTGGGAAGCAGTCTCATGCTTAAGAAGCTCTGGAAACAACAGGTACAACCACAGGTCACAGGGAGGCTGTTCCATTGGGCAAGGTAAAGGAAGAATGTTAACATGTTAAAAACATAAATCTTTGCTCATATGATTGCCTGGCTCACTTCCTCAATAGCCTCTGCCCCCATAGCCTCCGCTTGGAGAAGCTGTCCCTGAACGCTCTGTCTAAAACAGCACCACTTTCATCCTCTATCCCCTCACCCAGCTTGATTCTCCTACATAGCCCTTCTTATTACCTGACATTATTTCCTATATCCATGTGTTTATGCCACACGTTTTATTATCTGGATCCTTCATGAGGCTGAGACTTTTGTCAATTTTGCCTTACTCTGTATCAGCAGCTCCTGGAACAACGCCTGGCATAGCAGGTCTTCTATCATACTTGTTGAATGAATGGATGGAGGGAGGGAGGGAGGGAAGGATGAATGGGTGGATGGGTGGATGATAAGTCATCGTGCATTAGGAGAGCCACTGGAATGCCAGCACCGGGTTCAAGGTGCACGTCCACCATTTCCTGACTGTATGATTTGGGTCACTTCTCTGAGCCTCAGTTTCCTCATCTGGGACCTGGAGTTTAAGAGTAATACTTGCCCTGTCTATCTCACAGCAATGTTGTGATGTTCAAATAAGAAAATACCTCAGAAAGTGCTATGTAAACTGCCAAATATAGTTCAAATGAGACCAATAATGGTAATGACCATATTTCAGAAAGAAAAGAAAGAAGATAAGTGACATTTTGGGAGAAGGGGAAACCTAAGTAACCTCTAATACCCTCCTACCATCTACTACCCTACCATGACCTTGAGCAAGTTATTCCATAGCTTTAGCTGTATAATGGAGAGAAGACCCTTCCTGACTTGAAAGTTCTGGGCTGAAGCACTTTTCAAAATCCTTTTCTGCACTGAAAGCTGAAGATGAAATAACAGTCCCTCGATTTACGCAGTGCTCTGTGATTTCTAAAGCCCTTTTCCACACCTTGCCTGAGTTCCTAGCTGCAATTTTAAAAGGAGATGAGGCAGAATTTATGACTTCCATTTTGCTGATGAGAAAATTGAGGCTCAGAGAAATTACATGACTTTTCATTCCTGGAGGTAGGCAGTGCCAGGGCTGGATTAATGAGATTTGACACCCAGTCCTGCCATCTGCCCACGGAACATGCCTTGTCCTCCTCTCATGCTGCTGTACTGGTCCCCACTGTGGAACAATATTGTGATGGGCCGGAGTCTCCCTTCTACCTGTGTCCCACACCCACTGACTTTCTTCCACACCCTTGCCCCAGATGCATGCAAAGTTGACCACTGTCATTGGTTTCCTGTGTATCCTTTCATATTTCCTTACGTGTGTATAACCAAGTACAAATACATATTCTTATTTTTCACTATTATCGTTACTCATGGTATCAATACTGTAGCATGGTATAAATACTGCCCAACCCCTTGCTTTTTTCATTTAATAGTATAACTTGGAGATTTTTTCATCTCCATACTTGAAGAGCTTTCTCATTCTTTTTTACAGCTACATAGTATTCTACTATATGAATGCATCATAACTGATTTAACCTGCCCCCTTTTGATAAACCAAATTAGGCTGATTCCAATCTATTATTACAAAAAATTTTGCCATGAAACCTTGTACATAGGCCATTTTGCACACAGGCAAGACTATTGGGGGCCGGCCCTGTGGCTCACTCGGGAGAGTGCAGCGCTGGTAGCACTGAGGCCACAGGTTTGGATCCTATATAGCGATGGTGGGTGCGCTCACTGGCTGAGTGTGGTGCAGACCACACCGTACGGAGGGTTGCGATCCCCTTACCAGTCAAAAAAAAAAAAAAAAAAAAAAAAGACTATTGATGGGATGCTAAATTGTTTGTAATTTTGATGAATATTTTCAATTTTCCCTCCACCCCCAATAGTGATTTTATTAGCTTGCTAGGGCTTCCATAACAAAATACCACAGACTAGGTGGCTGAAACAACAGAAATTTATTTTCTCACTTTTAGGCTCTGTTTTGGTAAATTTCATTTTCCTAAAAAATTATCTATTTCATCTAAGTTTTTAGAAAATTTCTTTGGAAAGAACCTTCATATAATTATTTTAATTTTATGTTTCTTGGTGTTACCCTCATGTTTCCTATTTTAAGTGTCCTTTCTCCACACATGCCCCTTTTTTCAATGATTAGGTGATCTAGTGATTTATCTATTTTATTAACTTTTTAAAAAAATAACTGATCTTTAAGTATTTATTTTTTCTGCTTTTTGTTTTCTACTTTTTATAATTTTTTCTTTATTAATTTGTTCCTTCTGGTTTTTAACAGTTTATTTGGTTATTCTTTTTCTAAATTTTTGACATATGTTTGGTCCATTTGTTCCTTCACTTTTTAAAATTAATGTAAGTATTATGGTATGAATTTTCTTCTGAGACTGCTTCTACAGTATCCCAAAGCTTTAATCCATAATATTTTCATTAATGTTGTTTTTAAACTTCTCTGTCTAAATTAAAAGTTATTTAACTGAAGTATATAAATCTTTAGATCAATTTTCAAATTTTATATAAATTTCTTGTTTTGGGCACTTTTGAGGTTTGGGCACCAAATACTTAATAAATTTTAATAAATATAAAATGGGCATTTGAAAAAAAAACATAAGATATAGTCACTATTTTCATGGTATACAATTTGAAATGTACCAATACATTTGCTTCATATTTGTTATTTGGATCTTAGTTACATCGATTCACTTATTGATTTATTCATCCACTTGCTCTGTCAGGGACTGAGAAGATAAGCTATGTGTTTGAACCATGATTTTGTTGTTAGTGTCTTCTTATATCTCCTATGATTTCCGCCTTATGAATATTGCTGCTCTGTTATTTGGTGCATAGATTTTCAAAACCCTCATAGCCTCATTGTGAATTGCACACTTTATCATTAAAAACATTCTTCCATGTTTGGTTTAGTTTTTTATTTTAACCTGAATTCTACATTTTCTCATAAAATGGCAACCTCAGCTTTTTTTCTGTTTGAATTTGCCTATTTCACATTTTCCTGTCATTTTATTTTTTAACCTTTCTGGATTATCTTGGGTTTCACTTCGTAATCCAGTCTGATAGTCTTTTTCTCTTAGTAGGTGAGTTAAAAACCATATATACTTATTAATATAAGATATATGTTTGGCTCCTATTTCTACCATCTAATTTTATATTATATTCTCAGCTTTATATACAATTATTTTTAAAGAAATAGGGTTTTTAAAATAAGTTTATTGAAGTATAATTTACATACGATTAAGTGAACGTGTTTAAATGCACATTTTAATAAGTTTTGACATATGTATATATTCATGCAACCACTACCATGATCTAGATAGTGAACATGTCGATCACACCCAAAATTGTCCCCAAGGTCTTTGCAATCTCCCCCTCCCATCTTATTCCACTTCCCACCCACCTCACCCCACCCCCCACCCTTCTCCTAGCAACCACAGATCTGCTTTCTATCACTACAGATTTATTTGCATTTTCTAGATTTTTTATCAATGGAATCATACAATATATGCTCTCTTTTTTTGTTAACTTTCTTTTCACTCAGCATAATTTTGAGGTTCATCCCTATTGTTGTCTGTATAATACTTGATTCCTTTTTATTGCTGAGTAGTGTTCTGTTGTGTGAATATACCACAATTTGTTCATCCATTCTCCTGTTGATGACCATGTGTGTTGTTTCCAGTTTTTAGCTATTACAAGTAGAGCTATGAAAAACATTCATATACAAGTCTTTGTACAAACATGTATTTCTTCTTCACTTGGGTAATACATAGCAGTGAAACAACTCATTTTTAACATCTTAAGAAACTCCAAACTATTCTACAAAATGGTTCTATGTACCATTTTACGTTCCCACATCCGTGAGTTGCTCCACACCCTCACCTACACTTGAAATGCTCAGTCTTTCTCATGTCAGTCATTCTAATAGCTGTGCAGTGGTATTTCATTGTGGTTTGAATTTGCATTTCCCTAATTATGTTGAGTATCTTTTCATTTGCTTATTTACCATCCGTGTATTTCCTTTGGTGTATTGTCTATGCAAATCTTTTGGGCTGTTTGTGTTATTATTGAGTTTTTAGAGTTATTTAAAGTCTCTATACAAGTCCTTTATTAGATAGACACATATTTTCTCCCAGTCTGTGGCTCTTCATTCTCTTAATACTGTCTTTCAAAAATAAGAAGTTCTTAATTTATTATGAAGTCCAGTTTATAAATTTGTTCTTTTATGGATCATGCTTTTGATTTATCTAAGAAATCTTTGTTTTCTCCTATATTTTCTTTTAGAAGTTTTATACTTTTTGGTTTTACGTTCAGGTCTATGATCCATTTTGGGTTAATGTTTGTATATAATGCAAGATATGGATCAAAGTTCAAATTTTTGCATATGGATTATCCAATTATTCTAGTACCATTTGTTGAAAAGACTATACTTTCTCAACTAAGTTGCCTTTGCACCTTTGTCAAAAATCAGTTGTTCATATATGCATGGATCTACTTCTTGACTGGTATTCTGTTCTGTTGATCTATTTGTCTACTTGTGCACTGAAACCACACTGTTCTGATGAATAGCAGCTTTATAATACACTTCAAAATTAGGTAGTGCTAGTCTTCAATTTTGTTATTTTTCAAAGTTGTTTTGGATATTCAAGATCCTTTATATTTCTGTATAAATTTTAGAAAGAGCGTGTCAATTTGTATAAAAACGTCTACTGAGATTGTGACTGGGGTGTATTGAATCTACAGATCAATTTGGGGAGAACTGACATCTTAACAATACTGAGTCTTTGAACCCATTTACTTAAGTCTTCATTAATTTTTCTCGGCAATGTTTTGTAGGTTTCAGTGTATAGGTCTTATATATACATTTGCATATATTACTTACATATACACTTCACCTTATTTGATGCCATTGTAAATGTTATTTTCTACAACTTAAATTTCCGATCTTCATTGATGCTACATAGAAATACAATTAATATTTAATATTAATCTTGTATCCTGCAATCTTGCTGAACTCACTTATCATTTCTAGTAGCCTTTTTCTAGATTCCAGCAGATTTTCTACATAGGCAATCATGTTTTCTAAGAATAGTTTTATTTCTTCCTTTCCATTCTGATTCCCATTATTTCTTTTTTCTTGCCTTATTTTACTGGATAGAAACTCCATTACAATGTTGAAAAGAAAGTGATGAGTAGACATTATTGTATTTTTCCCAATATTATGGGGAAAGCATTTAGTATTTCACCATTAAGTATGATGTTAGCTATAGGTATTTTGTAGATACCCTCTATTAGATTGAGGAAGTTCCCTGCTAGTCCTAATTTGCTGGAGTTTTCATCAGAAATGATTATTTCATGTATTAAGATAAACACATGGATTTTTATTTTTACTTCGTTAATATGGATAAATGTCATTGATTTCTAACATTAAACAAATGTTTCATTCCTGGTATAAACCCCGTTTGGACATATGTGTTATTATTTTTATATATTGTTGGATTCAATTTGCTAAAATTTTGTTTAGAATTTTTGAATATATGTTTATAAGAAATATTAGCCTGTAGTTTTTTTCTTTTAGTATCTTTGTTTGGTTTTGGCATCAGGGTAGTTCTGGCATAATAAAATGAATAGGGAAGTATTCCCTACTCTTCAATTTTCTGGAAGAATTTGTGTTTCTTAAGTGTTTGGTAAAATTTGTTAGTGAAGCCAGTTGGGCCTGGAATTATATCTGTGAGGTTTTCAACTACAAATTCAATTTCTTTAATTGATATTGGACAATTGAGATGATCTGTTTCTTCTCAACTGAGCTTTAGTAGTTTGTGTCTTTCAAAAAATCCGTCCATTTCATTTAAGTTGTCAAATTTATTGGCATAAAGTTATTTATAATATTCCATAATAATCTTTTAATATCTGTAGTTATGGCACCTTCTTATTCCTGATATTAAAAATTCGTGGGTTTTTTTTAATCTAATTAGTTCAACTAGAGGTTTATTGATTTTATTTTCTTAAATGACCAGCTTTTGGTTTCATTCATTTTCTCCATTGTTTTTCTGTTTTCTAGTCTATTATCCCCAATCTGATTTTTATTCTTTCCTTTCTTCTGCTTACTTTGAGTTTGATTGCTCTTCTGTTTGGGTTTGATTTGCTCTTCTGTCATTGATTTGAGATCTTTCTTCTTTACTAATACAGGTATTTAGTGCTATAAATTTTCCTATAAGTACTGATTTAGTGGCATTCCACAAATTTTAATATATGGTATTTTTTTCATTCAGTTCAAAATACTTTATAATTTCCCCTTGATCTTTTCTTCGATGAATGCGTTCCTCACCAGTGTGAGAGTAGTGGGTATTGTTTCCTCTAGTTGTTTTGAAGGGTCCTTTCCCCAGCCTTGGATAGCTTCCTCACATGCATGTGCTGACCAGAATCCTCTGCAGGCCTTCAAAGTCCTCTGCACTGTGAGTTCCATCTGCTGTGGCCTCTCTGACTCAGAGTTTCATCTCCTCAACTCAGGGAGTCTGCTGGGCTCTGTCTGGATTCCTTCCTTGCACCATAGCCTAGAAACTCTCTCCAGGCAGGGAACTGGGTCAGTTTCAGTGCTCACCTCATTTCCTTCCTGTCTTTCGGGGATCACTGTCCTTTATGGCCCGATGTCCAGTGTCTTGAAAACCATTATTTCATGGATTTTGTCTGGTCTTTTTGGTTGTTTCAAGTGTGAGAATAAATCCAGTCCCTCTCATTCATCTGGAATCGGAAATTAAGCTAGTTTGTTTTTATCTACCTATCTATGTCATTCGCTATATAAACTGTTCTGATTTAGTTTTTGTTTGCAGTTTTTCTGCTATTTATGATGGTTTGTATCTCTGTTTTAGTGGTTGCCAGCTACTTTTTGGATGGTATTTATTAGTTCATTATTATAAGCGATGACACAATTAGTATGCTTGTCTTCCCCTTTCTTTTGCCTCTTCTTGACAAACCAATTTCAGTCAAAACATCTTTCTTAGTGCATATATTTGCATAGATACGTAAGTGAGCTTTTACTTCCATTATTTGAGCCTTCCACTTTTTCTCCCCACTCTTATTGTAACTTTAGGATAATTTCCTGGCAGGATGAAGGGAAAATTGTTGACTGAGACATATTTACATTGGAAATTCCAAAAGCTTCACTTTAGGATATAGAGACATGCATCCATGGCCTGATTCCCCTAATTACCATCTCTACTCCAACTTTGGGTAGATGCTTAACCTATCAAAGTATCAGTTTCCTAGTCTATAAGGTGGGATAATATCTATCTTTTAAGATTGTCATGAGATTTAAACTATGTAAAACATGTAAAATGCTTAGCATAACACCTGAAATATAGAAAATACTTAGAAAATGCTATAGTTATTATTAAAAAATAAATATCAACAAGCAAACATCTATGTAGTGTGTACCACATACCAGGCATTGTGCCGGCTACCTTACATTCCTTGTTTCTCTTAATCTTTGCAATGACTGTATGGCAAATGCACTGCCTTATTTTGTAGATGAGGGAGGGAAGCTGTAAGAGGTTAAGAATATAACCAAACTCACCCAGAGCATGTATGACAGTGGTGAAATTAAGACCCAAATGATGCCAAGTTCAGAGCTCTCACTACTACTCCACAGCTGCCTTTATTATGCTGAACCCTGCCCTGCTAATGAAAGTACATGTGCACACACACACACACACACAAGCACAGTCATGCACGTGTGTCCACTCACTTTATTCTGAGAACAAATTCGGCCTTACAGCCTAGAATATAGACAGGATACACCTGGACGAATATAACTTGCCTGTTTTTCCAAAGCCTATGTTCAGAGTCTGGCTTGCAGACAAGGTACAGATGGAAATCTTCCTGGGCTCAGGCCAGAAAGAGGAGAAAGTGTGGGAAAGGCTTGGCCCATGGCGTTCCGTAGCACCAAGTATACCCACAGCTTAGACTGATACTTGGAGATTAGCTGGAGGAATCATGCAACTGATACCTTTGGCCTATCCAGCACTTTACAGCGTACAAAGTTCTCCAGCATCCATGCCCTCTTGGACTTTTTATAGCAGTATTATAGCTCAGGAAATGGCAGCTCAGAGAGGTTAATGTCTTGCCCAAGGTCACACAGCTAGTTGGTGATAGGACCTAGACAGCAATCCCAGATCTCCTAACCACTTGTCTAGTGCTTTTCTCATAATATGAAATTTGACTCTATGGATGGTATTTACCCTTTCATGGTTCTTTTAGGGGCACGAGTATACCCCACAGATGTGTAAGAGGTAAGTTTATATTTAACTAGGTACTACATGTCCTCAGCACTATGCAATGAGCTGCAACAGATAAAAAGACATAGAGGCCAGTCCTCATTCTTAATGTTCATTCATTTATTTATTCATTTATTCACTCTAAGAGATCACTAGGTGCCAGGCCCTGTCAGGAGCTGGGAAATACTCCTCAAGGGGTTCACTGTGTAATGAAGGAGACAGAAGCAAAAGTCAGCTGTTCCAATTCCATAGGAGCAGAGCTAAAATAAAATAAAAGTATTTGGAATGTGATGGGAATACTATTGACAGTACTTCACTTTGCCTGTGTGGTTCGGGAAGGCATCCCAGAAAGAAGTTGAGGGTGGAGGGACCATAGGAGCTGAGGGAGTGGGATTTGACACAGAAGGAGGCAGAAAGGAGCATGACACATTCAGAGGACCACTGGGAGCTCGGTGTGGCTGAAGGTAGGAAGCGGGGGGCAAGGCTGAGAGCTAAGCAGAAACCACGTCGTGGAGGCCTCGTGGTCATGCTGCAGAGTTCAGCTAAAATGTTAAGCAGAGGAGGAATAATGTGACCAGATTTGATTAGGAAGCTCAGTGTGACTCAGTTTGGAAGGATGGGCTTACAGGAGTGGGACTGATGAGGAAGCTTGTCAAGGTGAGGGCCCCCATGGCGGGGAGGTGGGGTGGGGAGGAGCAGGAACGGGGAGGATTGCTCTGGCTAACCCCTACTCACATTTTAAGGCTCAACAGAGACAGCTTAAAGAGGGGTCTTCAATATGGTTAGAGGCTCCTCCTCTGGCACCCTGGGGACCCCTCCCCCATGTCCCCACAGCAGGGACAGAGTTCAGTAGTGGTTAACAGCAATGGCATGTAAGCCAGCTTCTTAGGCCCTGTGTCCTTCCTCCCCTGCTAACTAGCTGTGTGACTATGGACAAGTTGCTTATTCACTCTGTACCTCAGTTTCCTCATCTATGAAGTCAAGATTATAATAGTATCTATCTCTCAGGGTTATTGTAATGATTTAACGTGTATAAAGCACAAAGAACAGTGGCAGAGATTAAGCATGCAGTGAAAGTGGGCTTTTATTATCATGCTATCCATCGCTATTGGGAAATTGTGTGTTTATGGGTGTACCTGGACCACTCAGGGAGCTCCTTGAGGACAAATATTCCCATGGCAGCAGAGGAACTGGGACAGAGCAGGATCTCAATGAATATTTCTTGAATAAATTGGAAATGAAGCTGAAGATACATTCAAGAGATATTTAGGAATTAAATTGTGCATCACTGGGTGACTGATTGGACATTAGGCAGAGAGTTAAGGAGGAGCATAAAATCAGAAGTTTCTGAACTGGGACAGGAAGGCAATGGGGATACTGTGGCCAAGAAAGGGAATTTGAGAGAAGTTCATTCACAGAGATAAGTAGCTAACCCGCCCAAGACCAAGTCAATAGGGTCTGAAAAAGCAGAGGTTTGAACCCAGGTCTGTCAGAGTTCATGTTCCATAAACAGTTTATGTAACCTGCATGTCTATATGTCTATGCCTAGCATAGTACCTAATGCAGAAGGTATTTAATAATATATATCAAATGAATATGTGGATGCTTGAATGAATGGCTTTCTTTCTTAGATGCAGGGTATCACGGTTGCTTTTCTTTCCAATGATAAATAGAGGTCTGTGGAGGTAAAATAAAAAGAAAAGAAAATCGTCATTTAAAGACTAAAGAAGGAAGAACAAGGAACCAATATTTCAAGTGAATGAACATAAGAAGCCATCTTTCTTCTTTTTCCCTTTTTCTGACACATCAGGACATTTTTTTTTTTTTTTTTTTTATGATCTCCAGCTTCATAACATACTCTTGCAAATTGCTAGGAAGGATGACTAAAACTACCCACTGGGAAGTTTTGCAAAGTATAAGCCCAAAAAAAAAAAAAAAACTGTTATCAAGAAATCTAGGAAACAGGAAAATGCCTAGTGACAGGGGACCAGTCACACACAGGTTTCTCTACATATGATCTCAATTTTAATTACCACCTCCTCAGAAAGTGGTTTCTTAAGTCGAGCTGCTTGTGGGATTGGCACCAGAGTGTAAGGACAGAAAGAATTTGAAATCGATAAGTTCTTCAATTCCAGCCTGGGTAGCAAAATATTAAAAATAATTATGCCTATCATTTATTGAATGTTTTCTATTTCCAAAAACTGGTGAGTGCTTTACATATGCTATTTCATTTAAACCTCACCAAATCTTACAAGAAACATACTGTTATCCCCATTTGAAAGGCTGGGAAACTAAGCATCAAAGAGGTTAAGTAACCTGACCAAGGTCACTCAGCAAGTAATGGGGGAAAGGGATCTGAACCCCAGCTTATCTGACTCCAAAGCTCATGAGGTAAACCTTTATCCATGCATAATTTTTTTCCTTGACTCCTTTGAACTTGGAGCTGTGCATAGTTTAACTTCATCCAAATAATCCTAGTTGAGGCATGGAGCTCATATTCTAACTACAGGGATGACAAGATAAGAGTATTCCTGCTCAAATGCCTTTGACCAATCCAAAAGAATTTGAGAAGGTTTGTGGAAGGATCAAGAGACACAGATTCAGAGAACTGGGCTCAAATATCAACTTTGCCACTTTTTGGCTTGAGGCTTCTGTTGAATCACTTAAATTCTTTGGGCCTCTATTAGTTCGTTAGTTTTTCATGCTCCCCTCCTAACACACAGTCTTTGGAATATAAAATAAAAGGGTTTATCTAAATGATCTCTCAGAGTTCTTAGAAAACTATTTTTTTAAATTTCAAACTTTGTTTTTCCAGTTAAAAAGTAATACATACTTATTAAAGACAAAAACATACTTGCTAAAGAAAAAGTAATAATCCTTGTTAAAGAAAGATACAGAAGAGTAGAAAGAAAAAGTCTGATTTTTTCAGTACAAATAGAGTTAATGCTGAAATTTTGAATTTAAAGAGCTATCTAAGAGACTTAAGCTTACATTTAACAACAAAAACAACAAATATGTTTGGGCATTTCTTGTCAATTTCCTAAACATTTCTTAACTTTCCTCTTGAAGACATTTGTATTCCATAATTCACTTTTCAGTGTTCAGGTATAAAGACTTCACAAGTTCTTATGAACTTTTTTATTCTTCGGGTTACTGAAAATAAAATAAAGCAAAATAAAACCCCCTTGGGGGGGAAAAAAAAAAAAAAAAGGCTTTCCAAACCACACTGATATTCAACCGTATGACTTTGGGTTTTCCCACAACACTTTGGGGACCCACTCAATGCCTTAATTCTCAACGTTTCTAGTTGATGTTCCTTGATTTGTGTAGTTGTGTTTTTAGTTGCAATTCCAATAGAGGCAGCAAAACTTCTCTCTTTGCTGGGACTATTTGGAAAAGTCTTGGGAGCAGGAGAGGAAAATTAACACATGTTAAAACAGGATTGGTGTTTTCATGTAGATGTGGCATCTGTAGAAGCATGCTATGGGGCAGAAGAAATAGCATGTGCAAAAGCACAGAGGCAGAAACAGGCTTGGAGCATTCAGGCAACTCTCTGGCTGGGAATATGATGTAAGAAGAGGCACAGAGGGTGAGTTGTGGCTAGTTGTGAAGGGCCCCAAGGAGTTTGGACTTCATTCTGTTGGGAATGATGAGCCTCTCGAGCTATTCAAAACAGGATTTTATTGTTTTTGTCTTTTTTTTTAAAGATAGAAAACTGAACAAAATCAGGCAAAACCAGTGATCCTGGAGCCCATTTCTCCTTTCAGTTTTGCAGTCCTGATTTGCCCACACTTTTTGTAAATGTGTTCCCTGTCCCCACTGCACCCCAAACACTACCCCTGAGGAGATATATCTCAATCGACTGGTGATTATAGACACAAATTTCTGATGCTTTACGTTCAGCCCAATCCCAACCAAGGCTGTACTGGAATCCCTTCACACACTCCTGCTCTGAACCCAGGGAGAACCCTGTGGGTGAAGGGCCTGGGGGCAGGCCCAGAGAGATAAGAGCAGAGGCTTCTGTCTTCCAACCATGCTGTTGTAAACTGCTCCTGACGACTCTTCCTTGGGGAAATTCATACTCTCTCTTCCCTTAACCCTCTACCCAAATCTTGTCTGCCTGGAGCCCAAGTCCAAAGTCACGAAGCTATTGTGAAAAGGGCAGCTTTACTCTTCAGCTATTCAGGATGGCTAATAACAGACAGGCTTGAAAGATAATAGGCTCCTTGTCCCCAGAGGTATTTAAACGGGCACATGCTGGAAGGAATCTTGCAGGCAGTTGGGAGTTGTCGTGTGACAAGTGAGGATCCTCCTCCCTGCCCAACTATTACAAGCTCGTTAGCCTCTGAGCCTCTGTTTCCTCAGCTGTAGAATGGGGATCATAGTAATACCTTCTTTAAAGGGTTCTTGAGAAAAATAAATAGGATAATAATGGCACTTGGCCCAGAGCCAGGCACTAGGACCTGTTCAGTAAAAGCTGGCAATTATCACAGTTAGTACAATCATCTACCTGTGAGTTCATGGCAGCCAGTGGCTGAGCTTTGTGATTCCAGTGGTGAACCAGTCATTTATTTCTGAGTGTGGTCCCTAACTTGGAGTATTACACAAGCACAAGTCCTAGAGGAAAAGACCTGATCATTAATACCACTGAATATTATCCTTTAGAGATTATCTAGCAGTGGGAGCCAAATTTCTCATTTTGCAGAAGGGGAAATAAATTCCGAGAGAAGAAGGGACAGGCCCAAGTCCACACATGAAGTTAGAGACAGATTCAGGATGAGAACTTAGGTCTTTTATGCCTACCCATGCTCTTAATTCTGCAACAGGCTTTTTGTTTCACTTGCCATTAATAAGCAACATTCAGGGGCTGGCCCCATGGCGCACTCGGGAGAGTGTGGCACTTGGGAGCGCAGTGGCGCTCCCGCTGCGGGTTCGGATCCTATATAGAGATGGCTGGTGTGCTCACTGGCTGAGCGTGGTGCGGGCGACACCAAGCCAAGGGTTGCGATCCCCTTACCAGTCACAAAAAAGAAAAAAAAAAAAAAAAGCAACATTCAGGACCTTAGCGATCCTGTCTTGATTCATTGAACATCTGTCACTCAGGGGTTCAGAATACTTTCTATCTACTAACTCATTCAATCCTCACAGCAACCCCATGAGTCTGACTTTATTGTTCATCTTCATTTTATGGATAGAGGAAGTGAGGCAGACAGAGGCTAAGTCACTTATTCAGGCCTCATAACCTGTACACAGTAAAGCCAAGATCTGAACCCAGGCAATTGAGCTCCTAAACCTGTGCACTTAACCGCAACACCAAACACTATTTTGACCCTCCGAAAGTGAGAAAGTGTGTAGTGTCTGCCTCAGACAGGCACACTCCCAAGAGGGGTGTCACAGCCCACGAGTGTGTGCAGCTACATGCTTCAGGCAGCAGAAAAAGGAAGGAAGGAAGTGTCCGTTCTGCAGAAGGGGGAGGGAGAGAATTAGGAAAGCTGCCTGGAGGAGGTGACCTTTAGGCAGTTTCTAGAGCTAACCCTTTTCCCTATAGGTAGATAAGCATTGAGGAAGGCAGGAAGGCATTCTTTGCAGATGGAGGCACCTTTGCCAAAGCAGGCAGGTGTGAAGGGCACGGTCCAAGAGTCAATGAGAGAGTGAGGCCAGGACACCAGGCACAAATTCAGTGTGTGAGGCAGGCAGAATACTTCACCTCCAGAAACCTCAATGTTCTCATCTGTACAATGGGGATAATAGCATGTGCCATATGCAGCTGAATATTAAAGAAGAAAATGTGCGTGTGCTTCCTGACCCAGTGTTATTCCTTTCTTTATCTGCCTCTCATAAAACTATTTCCCTCAGTAAAACATTTTAATTGAGCATATTTTTTACACTTACGCTCACAGCAGCATTCATAATCTTGACTGTCATTATTAGTCATTCGTAAGAACAATATAATTAATAATAAGGTTAATTGCCATTGACTGAGGGCGCTAAGTGCTTAATGTGGATAATCTATATTTATCTCATCTAATCCTCAGAACATATCTTAAAGATGGGTATCATTATCCCCATTTTATAGATGAGGATAATGAGGCTGGGAGAGATTAAGAAACATACACAAAGGTCACCAGCTAGGAAGTGGCGGGATGGGTATTCAGACCCAGCTCTGTCAGTCCGGAAAAATGTCCGACACAGAAAGAGAATGCCCTGTGTTTGGAGTTCATGTTGGTCTTGGCGACGTCCTCCCGCCTCTTTCTCAGAAAGAAAACAAACATTCGAAGAGCTTTGCTAACGCGCTGGAACTCGAAAGCCCCAGAGAGGAGGGCAGGGGCCTTTGGCAGCGGGAGGACGGTCCCCGTCTGGAGGGTGGGGCTCCCGCCCTGCCCTTCCGTCCGCCTGAGCCCGGCGTCCTGCGCAGGTTCACTGTCACCGGACCGCGGGCGCCGGGAGCTCGGGTGAAGCCAGGGGCCGCCCGCCCGCCCGCCCGCGGGGAGGTCGCGGCGCCGCGCGGGGTAGCCGCCGTTCCCACCGTGGGTGGCTCCCGGCAGGCAGCGGGGAGTTCATCTGCTATCTGTTGGGAAGGCTTCCAGAACCTTCCTCCCGCCCGTGTTTGCTCAGGGCCGGGCTCTTCAGAAACTGAAACCAGCAGGCCGCGGCCCCGCCGCCAGCCCTGTGGGATCCTGCCCCGGGTTTGCCTTCTATGGGGAGGACCGCGGGGCTGGGCGGAGCGCGCGCCTGGCCGCCGCCCCCGTGGCCGCCGCCGCCTCCCGCGGCTCCCCGCCCGCCCGGGTGGCGTGCAGGACGTGGGCGCTGAGGCCCGGCCCGGCCCTCTCCGCCTCGGCGACACTCAGTACACCACGAAACCTCCTCGGGGCTGTGGTTTCTTAACTGCAAAGTGGAGATAAATAACGCCCAGCCTGTGGATTCAATAACCTATGCACAGTGTCTGGCACCTAAGAAGGGCTCAGGATATGGTCACTATAGGGGTGTCCTTGTTGTGGCTACAAGGCGTTGGGTGGCATGCGTGATAATGAACTCCCATCCCTCAAAGCGTCCAAGCACTACTTGAATGAGACGGAAAACCAAAGAAAAAAATGAGAACAGGAAGGGACCCCAACTTGCCATCCCCAGAGACTGATCTGGTGGCTTCAGAAGCAACACCTCAGACGAGCTGAATCAAAATCGCTGAAGGCAAGCTGTTTTCAAAGTACGGCTCAGTTTGGAAATCTTTGATCTAGGCCAGCAGTCCCTACATTTGTCACCTTTAAAGACCCTTATAGTAGTCACTCCTATCCCATTCACATCACAACGTGAAAAGTGTTACTGACCTAACTAGATGTATTAACTCACAATTAATTTATTTACTCTCTAAATAAATTATTAGTCAAAGACCAGAGTTCATTCGACAAATATTCAATCGATATTTACTTATTCAACAAATATTTATTGCGTACCCACTGTGTACCAGGCTGGGTGCTGGGAGCATGGTAGAGAGGAAGACGGACAAGGCTCTGTCCTCGTGGATTTGCTATGAGGGGAGGGAATGTAGAAAATGAACAAGAATTTAAATGTTCACGTTTAAGCCAAGAGAATCCAGCTGAGCATAAGACACCCAGTATTCCTACAGTGAGCGGATATGGTTTTAGTCCAAAGCAAAGGAATTTGATGTATCATTCCCCTATATGGCCTCATTATAGAGAAAGGTGGATGTCCCTCCTCAACGCACAAGGACACTTACGTACACCAGTGTTATTACTTTTGGATCCCACAAGGTCCGGGGTCCTTAGATCTAGAATATCTAAGGCTTTAGGAAGAAAGTGGCCTAAAGCCAGCATACAGGAAGACCCTTTAGACATGATCCCTGCCTATGTGGCCAGTCTCTTTGCCTGCCTCGCCCATGAAGAACGCTGCTAGCAGGTGCTCCCAAACAGAGCAGGGAGGCTGAGAGTACGGGCTCTGAAGCCAGGCTGCCCAGGGTTGAATTCTAGCTCTATTCCTTACTAGCGGTGTGATCATAGGCAAGGTACTTGACCTCTATGTGCCTATCTTACCTCTTCTATAAAGTGGTCTGAATAATACCTACTTCATAGAATTGTTGTGGGAATTAGAGACATGGTACTTAAAGCTGGTGGTACGCACTTAATTATGTGAGCTGTTACACCAGATCATTTTTTGCCTTTTTGCCCTCCCCCTTTCTCTGCCTGGAGAACATATAATTATTAGTTTAATGTCCCCTCCTCTCTAGAGACCTCCTTGCTTTACTTTACCAAGTAATTTGATGTTTTTTCCACTATGTTCCTGTAGCTCTTTTTATGTTCCTCTTATGGCAGCTCTCATATTGCAATCATTTTTCTTACTTTTGTTTAGGTGTTTTCCTTCTTCTCTGAACAATAAGTTCTTGAAGAGCAGGGATGAGATTTTACACATCTTTTCATCTCTAGGGACAAGACGGTCCCTGGAACAGAGTAAGCATTTGACACTATTGAATTAATGAATGCATGGGTGGGTGATGGGTGGATGGGCAGAGTGACTTGCCGAGGATGACAGAGTTCAAATCCAGGGTCTGCATTTAGTGTATGTTGGGAAAATTACTTTTCTGAGCCTCTGGTTTCTCATCTGGAAAACAGATCTGATAATAATGGTCACCACATATGTGGGCTGGGAGGTTTAAACAAGGTACATATAGGAGAGTGTAAGCTCTAGAGCCAGATTGTTTGGGTTCAAGTCCCAGCTCCACCTGTGTAAGCTATGTGATTTTTGACCAGTTCTTAACCTTGCTGTGCCTAGAGAAGTCAGAACTCATTAATGGGCTATTCAGAGAATTAAAAGAGATACTCTCTGTAAAGGCCCCAGTGCCTGGCACAGAGTGGGCATTTTGCAAATAAGTATTGGTTCCCTTCCCCTAATGCTACCTTCTCCAAACCTGTAGACCTTGGACTCTGAATATCTGAAACAGCTGTTCAAATGCCACATTTTGCTCCTAGTGACTAATGTCCCTTAAGCCAAGGCTGGAAAGCTGACTCCAGAACTGAGCTTACACTTGAGTACTGAGTTAGCTGTAGGGAATGTGGCTGACTGGTTTATTTAATTAATAGGGGAACTTTTGAAAGGAGGCAGTTTAAAATAAACAAACATGCCAAGGAAATTGAAAAGCAAGAGCTAACCCACAATTTCATATGTGGGTTTCACATGTCGTTAGAATAGTCCCTTATGTAAAGGCATTAATAATAGAATCATCTAAACCTAAATTAATGTTTTACCAACTGTAAGAGCAGGGATCAGAATTGCTTTTGGAGCAAACTAGCCTATTAATTGTATATAACATTGTAACAATTCTTGCATTTCCTTCTGCTTTGTCACAATATATTCTAATAAATTCATTATTCAAAATTCTCCAATGATGACATGTCAATTACTAAGCCAAAAAGTATGGAAGAGAAAGAGAAAGAAGATATTTTCAGTTTGGACCTAGAATTCCATCACATTCCCACAGGAATCCACCCCCCGCCCCCCGCCAGACCTCCTTCTTACTGTGGGATTTGGAAGGGGCTGAAATGAGGGTACCCAGGGCCCTAGGAGCCTGAGTTGCTGGTGGCTCAGCCAGCAAGTACTTGGCAGTTCATTTCAAAGAGGAAATCTGAGAAGGCAGGGGCCTCAGCAGGACCTAAGGGATGAGCTGCGCAGAGAGGGAGGGTGAAGGGCAGGAATCTTATTAGCAAAACTAGCTGCCTGCCAACTAGGGCGTGTGTCTGAATTTCTGAAGAAAAGAGAGGATTGCAGCTGTTAGTTTTAACCTTGGGCCTCCAAGAATAGGGAAAAAAGGGGCGTTGTGTATGTGTGGAATACTCCGCTCCCTATTGTCCAAATTCTACTTGCATCTTCCACCTTAATCATTCTTAACCTGATACCTTCCTATCCATGCCTTGAACCTTATCAAAATCCTGTTCCAAGAACTCTTTCCTGATCTCTCCCATTTGGGAATGAATCTCTCTCTTCCACCCCTGTGTGCCCATGCTACTTTGTGTCCCCATGTTAAGCTGCTCCCAGAGTTATTTAATTACATGCCAGCCGACTTCCTTCATTCTTTCCCTCCTTATCTTCCTCTTTTTAGATAGCTTTATGGAGGTATAATTGACATACAATACACTGCACTCATTTGAAGTGTACAAGTTGATATGTACAGACCTGTGGAACCATCACCACCGTCCAGACAGTGAACAAACATATCCATCACCCCAAAAGCTTTCTCCTGCCCCGTTGTATCTTTCCCTTCCCCAAACAACCATTGATCTGCTGTCACTGTGGATCAGCTTGTGTTTTTTTAGAGTTTTCTATAAATGGAATAGTAAAGTATGTACTATTTTTGATTGGCTTATGTTATTAGTCCGTTTCTGTTGCTTATAACAAAATACACAGGACTGGGTATTTTATAATGAAAATGAAATTTATTGCTTACAGTTTCAGAGGCTGGGAAGTCCAAAGTCCAGGGAACACAGCTGGTGAAGGTGGTGACAGTACTGCAGGGATCTCATGTGGCAGAAAATGGTGGAGCAGAGAGCGAGCTCCTCATGCACTCTCCTTTTAAAGCCCTCAGAACCACGCCCATGACCACCATGATTAATCCATTCACTATGGCGTGGTCCTGCAGTCTAATCGTCTTTTCAAGGCCTCACCTTTTAATGACCATAATAGGATTTCCCACCCTGAACAGTTAATGGTGGGGATGAAGCCTCAGTGACTTGAGAGGGGCATCCAGTCTACAGCAGCTTCTTTCACTGAGTACAGTCGTGTTGAGATTCATCCACTGGATATTTCCTGCTCATTGGATTGTGGACTTCCCACCCAGGGCATGGAGCTTGATGCTGGGCACGAAGGAAGACCCTTGGTGGAGGAGACCAGTGTGTGATGGGCAGCCCTCTGGCTTTGGTGCCACAATATATGTAGCTCTCAGTTGAGACTCAATCACTTCTAGCTGTGCAGCCAGGAGTCAGTCATTTACCTTCAGAGCCTCAGTTTCCTCATCTGTAAATTGGGAGTGGTGATAAACCTCCCTTCTCTCAGGAGGTTTCTGTGAGACTCCACTGAGCCAAGAGATAAAGTGCTCTGTAAACTGTGAAAGGTCAGTCCTGGGCAAAGGATTAGGCCTGGATCAAGCCGGCAGTGCACTGGGAATACCCCAGCTCCCAGGTCTATTTAAAGACAGCCTTGTCATCCAGGGAAGCTGCATGGATCTGTGATTCCTCACAGAATGGCCAATAAGGGCTATGCCTGGTGGCCTTTAGTCCTGGCTCAGTCACCAAAATGTCAGGGATTCTTTTCCCTTAACCCTCCCCCCTTCCTCTGCGTGGGCTGTGTTTATTTACAAGGTCTCCCTCCTCCAGAGAGCCACACATGACCGGAGGATTCCTCCTCTGGCCTGGAGCCGGCTGATAAGGGCAGCCCATCTGCTGGGGGCTCCAAGACCAGCAGGAACAGGAACCTCACCAGTGGAGGGGACAGGGGGAGTCTGCCAGGCCTGGCTGTGGCTTCCTTTGGCCAGAACTGGGGACAGAGGCGAGAAGGAGGGAAGAAAATATTTGTCTCCTGATTAAAATCTACTTGACCTATAAAATCACACCAAACTTGAATAGGCTTCCTATCTCTCCTGATAAACTGGATTTCTTACGTGAGGGTACTCCGACAAGTTCACAGAAAAATAGAACTGAAAGATAACAGAAATCTTTGCATGAATTTTTTGAAGTACCCTTGGATTCTGTTGCTTAGTGAAGAGAAGTGAGGTGAACTGAAAGGGCCCAGAGACCAAGATTTAAGGGCTAGCATATTCACTAATTTCTTGTGTGAGGTTGGCAAAGCCACTTTCCCTCTCTGGGCTTTAGTTAATAAAAGTACCATTCATTGAGTACCTACCAGGAATCAGCTACTATACTGCATTTTTATATGAAGTCTTTGAAATCCAGAGTAGCCACATTTCAAGTGCTCAACAGCCACAGTCGGCTAGGGTCTACCAAACCAGATAGCACGAGGTTAGAAGAGAGTTCTTTAGGCGCAGCTGAGCTCTTCCCACCTTTGCCTCTCCTGCATGGTCCTGGGTTCAAGGGCATGGTCTGCAGGCACCTCACAGCCTGGCCACCAACCCCAGTTTGAGTTATGTTTGGCAGTGTCCTTGTACATGCCCCATCAAATGTCCCCCATCACAGAGCTCAGCCCTCTGGCAGTGATTGGCTGAGGTCTGTCTCCCCTTCTACCCCTTGAAAAGGGCTTTCCAAACTTTAAAGTGCTGTGTAAGTGAAAGAGCTCACTCTCCTAATGCCTAGTGGAGCAGACTTAGAGGCACCCAGGATTTTAAGTCTCATCACACTGTTATTTTATATTGAATCTACAGGCAGCTGCTAACACAGTGTCTGACCCGGGGCAACTCCTTCTGCACTCTGGGCCTCAGTTTCCCTATCTTTCAAATCACAGATTTGAGTTTTCTATGATTCAGACACTTTTGGTCTCTTCTATCTACACCACTGTTTTTGCCTGCCTACAAAATTTCCCATTAAATGAGGTCTTCAGTTAGAATTTAGGAAATAGTTATATCTTCCCATATACCGTAATAATAAGCATTTTCTGAGTGTTTATCATGTGTCAGGCACTGTGCTAAGAGTCTTATATAAAGCATCTAATTTAATCCTCTCTACACCCAAGTTAAGTAAACAGTATTATTATCCTCTTTTATAATTGTGGAAACTGAGGCATCAAGTAGTTGAGTCATAAGATCACGTGCCTAATAAAGGGACAGCTGGAAATTCCAGCCCAGGGGTCTTCTCTTGGCTCCCTGATTCCAGGCTGTGAATCAGGTCTGGTCCTTGAACCTGAGCCAGGCCCAGGCCTCAGATTACAGAAGAGGGAACAAGGACCCAGGGAAGCTTTTTTTTTTCTTTTTCTCCTTTGTTGTTGTTGCTAAAACCCACATGGAGCGTCCTCCTTCTGTTTTGCAGAGGAAGGAAATATTGTTATACTTACTTTCCTTGCTAAGGAAATCCTACTCTTTACAAGTCAACTTTCTTCCCATCCCCTTGACCTCTCAGGAAAGGGGTGAGGCCCCTGGGAAGAGTTTGGAGGAGGCCAGAGGAGCTCAGCATGCCCTGTCTAGGGCAGGAGTATTTTTAGAGCTGGCTGCACACTGTTTACAAGGAAGCTGGTCCCCTGAGCCTTCCCTCTCCCTGCAGGGGAACACTGGCCGCCTGCCCCACCCGCTGGCCCTGCCTTCCTCCCTCCCAGCTGCTCCTTTCCTATGTCTCCATCAGCAGGTGGGCTCTGTCAGCATGTGGGTGTGCTGTCACTACCGCCCTGAGAGCACAACTGAGCAAAATTGCAGCCCATGGCACTGGAAGCCTCTTGGGGAGGACCAAGTGTGACCTGGCCCAGGGGAAAAAAGAAAAAAAAATGAGATTGAGAAGTTGAGAAGATGGCTTTGGCAGCTGGCAATAACTGGAAATCCTGCAAATGGGGGTTTCTCCCTTGAAACAACTGCAGAGCCTCCTTGTCCTGGGCCTGCTGAGAACTCCAGAGAGGGTGGCTGTAGGAGGTAAAGAGGCCTCAGACCTGGGCCAGGGGGCTGAGCTCTGCCTCCAACTCTTACCATGTGCCCGATGCTCTCAATTATGACAAGTTGCTTACCCTCCCCAGCCTCGCTTTCTACAGCTGTAAAATGAGCAGGATTTGAATAGCGAATAGCGAGAGCTCTCCATTCAATGACTGAGTGTCTCAGCCTCTTCGATGATTAAATGAGAGTGCTTAGGCCTACCTTATGGAGTGGGCATACAGCCCCTGGCCCACAGTGGGCATGCAACACATAGGGCCATCGATAATAATTTCCATACCTCTGGCACAGCACACAGTGTCTAGCACACAGTTGGCACTCAGTGAAGGTGCTTTTCTTTATTCATATAGCTCAGAGTTCTTTCACCTCCAAGTCTAAACAAAACGTCTCTTCCAAATATGCACTTCATAAAATTGTTTATTCTTTCTCCCCCAGCCGTGTGCTCATCCCCTATGGTTCAGAAGTCTTATAGAAGACCTCAGAACACCCTTCTCTGAGGCAGTCTGTAGCTTCTAGAGAAGGCTGCACATCTTTGACCCAACCCCATTGGCTCCTGAGATGCATCTGTCATCCAGCCCTCATGTCGCTAGACATGCCCAGGTAAGCCAGTCTTCCCAGAGTCTGGACTCAAGCTGGCAGGGCTGGGTGGGAAGCTGGACGCAGGTAGCCCAGCCCCACCAAGCTTCCCTGGATGTGGTATGGAGATTACAAGGCTTCCAGGCTCCTCAAGGAAGTACCCTCCCTCCTCTGTCCTGTGGGCAGGCTGGACTTCTCTTCCAGCAGCTTCAGGAGGTTCAGGGATGATTACTAGAGGCACCTAATTCCCATCGTGCATTCTCCTCCTGGCTGCCTCCTCCCTCTCCAGCCTCCTTCCTTCCTCTTCCTCCACTTCCTCCTTCTCCTCCTCTTCCCCACAGCTGTGCTTTTGACCCAAGTGAAGGCCTACTTATGTTCCTAATGGTGGAGTCCCAGCAGAGGGGAGAGGGCTTCATGCCTCCCCTTCTCTCAGTCCTCCCCCTGCAAAGACACACTGGTGATCTCCGTGCACGTGCCAGGCACTGGGCCGTCAACTCAGAGCACAGCCAGGTTCCCCCACCAGAGGCATGTTAGCCTGCTGGGCTGGGCCAGGGCAGCACTTGTAGCTGGTTGGGAAGTTGCATATTAAAAAGGTGTCACCTTTGACCACCTTCTTTATTGTCTCAAGGTCTTGCACTCACTTTTTGTTTCTCGTGTCATTTTACTGTGTTTTCAACAACTGTCAGAACAATGTATTACCTACCTTAACTTGCAGGAACCATGTTTGGAGAATGTGATTAAGGAGGGAGGGGCCCCCTCTTTCTCTCCATCCCCTGCCCACCAGGAAGGAGAAACAGCATATTTAACAGCACAAAAGTCTGAATGAGTAACTTCCCAACCCACTTCCACAACCCCCTTCTGTGCCTTAGTAGCTGGGTGACCTTAGATAAGTTCTTTAACCTCTCTGCCTTTATTTTCTTCATCTGTAAACCAGAAATAAAGTGTGCGTGTATGCATGAGTACAAACACACACACATACACACACATTCACGCACCAAGGGTTGTTACAAAGCTTCGATAAATAAGACACTGTAGAAGGAATGCTCTCTGGAACGCACAAGCAGTTCCCTGTCTCGCCTCGCCTTCAGCTGCTGTTCCCATTCTTTTAGGGGAAATCCTCACCCGGAAAACCTTGTTCATGCTGGCGCAGGTCCCAGGGTGTGAGCCCCTGCAGAGGCTGGGTCTCTCCCTTTCCATTTCCCTTGTTGACTTCCAGTGTAACCGTTGTTGGCTCGCAGATGGACAGGCCATTCTCTGTGACCTGCCATTTGCCAGGCTGATGTCCCACTGTGGCTCCCCAGGGAGCAAGCCTGCTCAAGCACTGAGACTGATGGCAAGGGCCCAAAGGGATCTCAGGGCTCTGCTCAGGGATGGGGATCTCAGGAGTCTGGAGTGAGTCAGACAAGGGCTGATGTTCAGCAGCAGCTCAGAGATAACCTGCCACCACCATAAAGTCCCCACAGCAAGAAAGAAGAAGAGAAATTGATGAGGTGGCCTGGGATCGAGGAAAGAGGAGATGACCCAGAGAGAGAAACCCAGGGAGAGAGACAAGCTTCTGCAAAGGAACAGAGGTGCAAGCAAGGACAAGCTTGCAGTTCACAGCCTACTTCCCTGAACACAGCCTACTCTTTTTTTTTTTGCTCTTTTGCTCTGATCCCTCCCCTCCCCCATGACCCCATCCTCATCAATTACCAAGGTCTGTGCAGTTTCTAACATCCCATGTGCCTCAAGTATCCCTCTGCTCTCCTCTACCCCCACGGCCATAGCTGTTTCTGGCCTAAACTAGTTAAAACAGCTTCCTAACTGGTCTCCTTGCCTCTAGTTTTTTCTTTCTTCCAATTTGTCCACCTCACGGTTGCCCAAATGATCTTTCTGACATGCAGTCTGATCATGACGTGTCCCTCTCCTGCTGAAATCCTTCAATGGCTCCCCACCACCTGCTAGATCAATTCTGTAGCTTAGGACCCAGAACGCTCCATAATCTGACCCCATTGTCTCTACCTCTCCTAACTCATTTCCACCCAAACCCACACAAACCCTGGGTTCTGGCTGCACTGAACATCAGTCCTCCAGTGAGATGCACTGTTTCATGCTGCCTGTGTGCTTCCCTTTACCTGGAATCCCCTCCACCCCATCTCCCTGGCTAACTCCTACACCTCCCTCAGAACTCAGGGAAGGAATCTCACCTCCTCTGGGAAGATTTTTCTGACCCCTCCTTTGTGCTCTCTGAGCCCACTGTACATATTTATAGCTCTAGCACAGAGATTCTTAACTTAGGGCCAGAATTCAAGAGCTTTGTGAATTTGCATCTTTATGTTTACTAATCCCTACCTAAAATTTGGCATTGTCTTCAGGTACAAATATAGGCTCAAATCACAGTGATATCAGCAGTACCTTTGATTTATCACTAACAAAAATCACAGGTATTTTCACACTTTACAGTTGTTACAGATTATCCCCAAATAATATGTCTGTGTGCATCAATATTTTGAAATTACAATAGTTAATAGACCTATAGATCTGGTTATTTAATGTGTAAATTATTACAATTTGTTGGTAATAACTTATTGTATAACAACACATAAATTATTACTGATTTGTTTTTGACTATATATTTTGTTAACTTTCGAAAAGTAATTGGCTTCCTCTGCACTTGTATGTGTTTTCTGTTATGCATTTTAAAATGTCATTCTGAGAAGAGGTCCGAGGGCTCCACTAGACTGCCCAAGGGCTTCCCAGCATGACCCCTGAAACCCTCCACTGTCATTGCTGGCTTATCTTCTCCATCTCTGTCACTAGATTCTGCACATCTTGCAAGCAAGGGGTCCTCTTTTTGACTTCTTTTGACAAGGCTTAATAACAGTGCATGGCACCCAGCAAAATCCTCAAAAAAATTTTTGAAATAAATAAATAAATGAAGGCAAAAAGGACAGGAGGAAAAGAAGGAGACGGAGGAGGGAATAAATCTGATCTCCAAAGGCCATCAGCTCTTCTCTCCACCTAGGCACCCCAGGGGACTCCCTATATTGCCTCCTTTCTATCTCTCCTCTATTGACATCTTCTTGTGGAGACCTTCTCTAGCACTGGATTTAAAGTTACAGTTCATCACCACCACCCCAGGCACGCTCTGTCCCCCTTCCCTGCTTGTCTTCTTAACTTTTCCCATGATCCGACACACTGTGTGTTTCTGATTTCTCACTCATGCATTTCCTGCCTCTCGTCACTAGAATGTAAACTCCATGAAGGCCGGAACATCCAGCTCATTCACTTCTGTGTATTGCCGATACCTGAAATAGCACCCAGCAGATAGTAAGCGTTAAGTGAATATTTGTTGAATGGGTGAAGGGACGCAAGCAAGTGGTAAAGGCCAGCAGTTATATCAGTCTCCACTCTGCAGACGAGGAAGCCGAGGCTGGGAAGTTCAAGGTCTGCCAGAAGTCTGCAGCAGAGCTGGGTGGAGGTGAGTGAGTGGTGGGAACAAACTCGTGTTGTTTGCGGTGGGCATGGGAGGAAGGACCTGGAGCCTCAGGCTGGGAAGTTCAGTCCTAAGGCATGGTGTCTGTTTTCAGAGGAGAAATGGCAGAGCCCCAGGAAGATTGGTCTGACCTGGGAGCAGGACAGGAGAGCAGTATGAAGGCTCCTTGGGAACATGTCTTATCTTTAGGCCATTGTTGTTTGATCAACAGCTCAGATTGGTAAAAATCCTGCCACTCTGTCTTCCTTAGCCTCTAAGAAGAGCCAAAGCCTGGTCACCCTGTGAGGTCTGACAGCTCCAAGGATCTCTGGAGGATTCAGGAACCATAAACAGTAGGTCCTCCTGGACTCCTCACAGCTCTCTTTGCAAGCCTCTACTGCAGCACTTACCCAGCTAGGCAGTGATGTTCCTTTCTGCATGACTGTCTCCTCCAAAAGACAATGAGCTCTTCAGTAATAGGACCATGTCACAGCCTTCTCTCTTTGGCAGTACAAGGCCAGAGCCTGACACACAGTAGAATTTGTGACTATTTATTGAAGGAAAATTTTTAATTATAAAAGCGCTGATGTTACAGTGATTGTCAGATTCAATGATGGAGGAGAGTAATAAACTTTGACTGAGCTTTTACCATATTCCTGGTACTGTGCTGGGTACCTGAGCTACAGAGCTGAAAGAAATGGGCCCCTGGCCTCCAAGAGCTTATAGCACAGGAGGAGATCACGGTGTGCCAGGGATTGAGGGACCACACTTAGGATGGCACCCCCCCCCCCCAGTCTTCTGGCACATACAACCTGAAGTTATATTATTATCTAATTACTTGTACTCTTGACCGTCTTCTTATAAAAATATAAGCTCCAAGAAGGCAAGGCTTTGTCATGTTCACTGCTTTACTCCCAACACAAAGTAGATGCTCACTTGGGAAGTATCTGAGGATTGCCAGTGTGGGCTGTGAATAAATATCTGTGAATAAGTACATGGCCAGAGGAAGCACAGAGGGTTGAGGGTGGGGGTTACAGAAAACTTCCAAGGGGAAGAGGCCTTGGCCAGGAACACTTCCTCCAGCATCCCCTATTTCATGACTTCTTCACAGCTCAGCGAGGTAACACCCATTTTATGAATGAAA